>NC_084607.1:6814762-7549762 GCF_033807715.1 Cololabis saira
TTTCTAACTTGTCTGCACACATATATTAATGGTTAATACCGTGTTGGTAAAAACCTAAGGCATATATATACCAGTATATATATATATATGCATTTTTAATATATAATATATATAATATATATTTTAATATATCATATATTTATTCTATTAATATATATATATATATATATATATATATATATATATATATATATATATATATATATATATACATATATATATATTTCTTTTTTTTATATATGTATATTTTTTTTTTTATTATTATTATTAGGCTCAGAAATACTCAAATAAACACCTACTGATATGCATTTTGCCCAAATGATTTGGGATGAAACGCATAACTAACGATAGAATCTATGTGACCGGCAAGTGGTTTTTTAAGGCAAGTGGGGGGGCAGCAAATTTGTAGGGGGCAAATTTGCCACCCCTGGCCCCCCCCTGGTGGCGCCACTGCTACCGACGCCAGAGGTCCGGGTCCGGTCTGGCCCGGTCCGGTCCGGAACAGCCCCCCCCCCCGCCAGACTCGGTTCTCCTTCAGATTAAAGTCAAACAGACAGAAGCTCTGAGCCGTGATGCAGAGGACGTGCAGGGCGTCGCCACGGCGACTGCAGGCCATGGAGAGTGCTGCATCACTCCGGTACCACAAAACCGGTAGACGCGGTACCAGATCCACACTACGGTGGCGCGTCCGTCAGTCTGAGAGCCTGGGCGTGTGTGTGTGTGTGTGTGTGTGTGTGTGTGTGTGTGTGTGTGTGTGTGTGTGTGTGTGTGTGTGTGTGTGTGTCCTGGGGGCCATCTGCCGACCCAGTCAAGGGCAAACGCAGCGTTCGGGTCGGCGACCCTCGGTCAGGGTGTCCCCCCCCTGCTGCTTTGTCCAAAAATGCTACCTAATAGTTTTCTACCTTTGTAGAGCTACAATTTTACTGTGTTTTACTCCCTAAACCACTTCCTTTTCCCCCAAGTGGTGCTTGTCTCTTGCCAGGCCGTCATTGTAAATAAGAATGTTTTTAATGACCTGCCTGGTTAAATAAAGGCCAATGACTGAATTAATATCAAATAAAGCCATAGAATTTTTCTCTTTTTTGTATAATATTCACAAAGTTTAATGCAATTCATGTCATGGGTCGTGTATTTTGAAGGATCAAATACTCAACATCCCATTTTATCAATTTTACATGGTGCAAGAAATTATGGGCGTGGCAATCAAACTTTGAAAATCGACTGTGTGCAGAACCTCAAAGTAGCATTTCTGGACGGGTAGCATGGAGCGACAGAACACCGGTCCGTCAGCCCCCCCCAGAACCCCCCAGAACCCCCAGAACCAGAACCCCCAGCAGCTGCAGGTCCTGGTGCCGAGCTGACACTGAGCCCCCCCCCATGTCACGTGTAAAACGTGTAAAACGTGTTCGTTGATGCGTTTCCTACAAACCATCCATGTCCTGCTAATGAAGGTAGACAAGAATACACACACACACACTCCCGTGTGTGTGAGCCGCCTGGTCACATGACGGTCATGTGATCTGTGGCAGCCCTGCCCCCCCTCCCTCTCCCCCTGTCAGCCTGCAAGGGAGGCTTTTAATTCGTTTACTGACTCAGCCAATCAGACGGCAGCTCGGTATCGTCGGTCAGCGCCGAGCTGATGGGAATCAGGCGAGACAGTGAGGTCACGCTGAGGTCATGATGATGTCATAATGATGTCATGCTTTTTTTTTATTAACATACAGTACAAACAACAACAAAAGACATCAGGTTACAGTGATATGTATCTAGGTGTCTGTGTGTGTGTGTGTGTGTGTGTGTGTGTGTGTGTGTGTGTGTGTCTGTGTGTGTGTAAATAATATAATGAAAGTAAATAAATAAATAGATAATTATCATATAGAGTGATATAATATAGCATGATATAATATAAAGTAATATATGTAATACTATAGTAGCATGTAATAATATAATAATATCCTAATATAACATAATCATTTTTATAATATTATAATATATAACAAAATGATATCACCATACTATAATACAGCCTTTCTCAACCTTTTTTAAGTCATGACACCTTTCAAAAGTGAATAAAATCTCACGACACCCCAGAGTAAAATATAATTAAAAACCACACTGCATCGCTGTAAATGCATATGACGCGCACGTACGGTGTGCGGCGCCGCGTAGCCTACGGCGTACCCTATGCTGTAGACTCTGCGTCGATTTAACACGGAACCATAATTCAGGCTTCACTTTGAACGGCCGGTTCACACCGACGTCCAGCGGTTTGAGTTCCTTCATCAGACCTCCCGGAATAACAGCAAGCACAGCCTTCATATTTTTCACTTCTTTTTTTACATTGTCTGTGATATGTGCGCGCATAGTGCACAGCGATGGTGATGTGTGGAAAAAAACACCGGGTTACCTTACATAGACCTGCCTCAGCCACTCTATCATCATCCTTTCATCCATCCAGCCCTTTTCATTTGCCTTTATAATGACTCCGGCTGGAAAAGTCTCTTTAGGCAAAGTCTTTCTTTTAAAAATCACCATAGTTTCTGTCCATCAGCGTGCAGGCAAGCACAACAGTGAACGATGACTTCTCATCGTCACCGTGCTGGTCCCCGTCCTCTCCACCGTGTGATTCACCGGGATGTCGAAAGTCAGCTGGTCTCTAATGATGATGGTCTCTAACACGTCCGCAAATCACGGGCAATTCACGCCCCCCCCTTTCCCCTTTAACTTCTAATGGTGGCCTCAATTACGTCCGCCTTACAATAATACAATGGGCGCATTGCGTCATTGGGCGCGCGGCACATTTAAAAAAAAGACGTTTGTCTGCACCTAATGGTCGTCAAAATACGGTATCTTATTTATTTATTCATTCATAGGCAAAAAGAATGTATGTATGTATGCATTCATATATTTATATATGAAATGTCAGAATAGGTCATTTTTTGGTGACACCCCTAAAGCAGTCAAAGGACACCCCAGGGTGCCGCGACACCCCTGTTGAGAAAGGCTGCTATAATATATAACAATATAATAATACTATGATATAACATCCCATGAGATCTCATAACATAATATAATAATAATATAAAACAATATATCATGATAATGCCAAGAATAATTATTAGATTTAGAATTGGTTATATATATGATGATATGATGATGTCATGCTGATTTGTCCAAACCAGAGAAATTATTTCTAACAAAACCTAACGACGCCATATTTTATTCTCAATAGAACACAAACGTGAGAGATTTAAAGAGGACCTATTATGGCATCTAATACCTATTTCAAACAGGCCTTGAATGTCTTAAAAACAAGCTTTTGATTGTTTTTGCTAAATAAATTAGAAATTCAGCCTCTAAACCATGTCTTTATCTTCCCATTCTCTAACCCAGTGTCTCCCAACCTGGGGTCCGGGCCCCCCCTGGGGGGGCGCAAAACTTTGTCTGCTTTGAAATTATGCAGTTGTAAAAATTATATTTACGAATAAGTCATTCATAAGACATTGTTAGGAATAATTTATGAATGTCTTGAATATTATTTGTGTTTTCTATACACTGGTGACAAACACAGGAAATTATTTCATTCCTTATTATTATATCATTACTCAACATTTAATTTACTCCAACAGGTTGTTAAAGAAAAATGTTAAAAAAAATGTTGGTCTCATATTAAATGAGACATTTTTCAGAAATATTTTTATGTCCTTTTATGTCCTTTTGTGCGTATTTTATACATTGGTGACATTGGAGAAAAACAAAGTCATTTGTATAGAGAGTAAACCAAAGAGAAATGCATAAAAAAAACATAATTAATGTTCATTTTTTTCAATTAAAGACTATTTTGCTGCTAGTACGTACGGGTCGGGGGCCTGGCTGGTCTTAGACACAAGTAGGGGGGGAACAAGGAAAAAAGGTTGGGAACCACTGATCTAACCTCATTATCTATGCAGGATTCTGAGTGGGCGGGGCTATGATAATGAGGCTCTGTGCTGATTGGCTGCCTGAGGAGTTAGTTGTGGGCGTGGTTTCACGCATCGGAGGCAACCGATGTAAATCGCTCAGTCGTTACTGATGAGGCATTGTGACACCGTGGCTGACGTGAAAATCCAGCGTCCTAGCCCCTGCAGGGTCGACACCTTTGAACAGACTTGAACCACGGGAATGCCATATGACGAAGTTCCTGACTGACTAATATGTTAATACCAACTCATTTGGCCACAGACTTGAATCACGAGAACACCATATGGGGTAATTTACAACTTAGTGACAGTCATGACAAATGCCCGATAACAGCATTTGGCCACAGATCACATCTGACTGTAAATGGATTTTGTCTCTCACTTGGCTTGTCTATTCCTGCCTTTTGTACTTTGAACTTACTATATAAAAAGTCATGATTCCAACCACTCTGGGTCAGCACACCAACCCAGACATGCGCTGCGTAGGTCTGCTCACCGCCGGCTCACTGAATAAAACTCACTACACCACAGCGGACTTCTGAACTGGATTTTATATTATTCTTCAACATTACGTAACGACGGGAGCAGATTCTGAACGGCTCGTAAATCCACATCACTCTGGACGGCTCATCCCTCTTTAAGGTGGAACGTTTGACCCCTAGCCCCGGAGGTAGGGGGGCGTGTCAGAGTTGTTGGCTAGTTGTGGGCGGGGCAGTCACAGGTGGGCGTGTCCAACCTGGTTCACCTGGGTCCCCTGGCAGGTCCGGCTCACCTGGCTCCCCGTCACAGGGGCCTCCGGGTCACGTGACTCAGCTGGCTGACCTGCTGAGGTCACGCTGAGGTCACGCTGCACCACAGAGAGGAGGATTCTGGGTCGATTCCTCGTCTCGGACCTGAATCTGTGTCACATACCAGGGATCTGGGTCGTAGTAGCTGCGGCTCCCCGGGGACAGGAAGTGGAACCAGGACGCCTCGGAGATGCAGGAAACGGGGCTCCTACACACAAACACACAAACACAAACACAAACACACGCACACACACACACACACACACACACTTTTCATAACTGGACGTAACTGTTAAACGTGTGATTCTCTCTAAGATGTGGGAGTGGCGGGTGACATGTCCCACAGATCCAGACCCTGGTGGTCTGTAGAGGACCTGCAGGTCTGGATCTGGACCCTAGTGGTCTGTAGAGGACCTGCAGGTCTGGATCAGACTCCTGCAGGCGGAGCTTCACACTTGCAGATGCTCTTCTGACTCCTCCCCCTCCCTGTCTATTACCAGACCCTTGAAAGCAGCTTTTTCTTCCCTTTCTACTTCTCTTTTATCATCGTATCATTGTCCCTCAGGCATCCTCTCATGAAAGAACACGTCTGAACGTGTATTTATAGACACAAGTACAGAAAGAAGTGTGTGTGTGTGTGTGTGTGTGTGTGTGTGTGTGTGTGTGTGTGTGTGTGTGTGTGTGTGTGTGTGTTTATTTTCATACCTAATTAGGACATTTATAGTAGCTGTACCAACACACCAAAACAGTCTGGAGGTACCGTAAGACTTGTAGTCAAGACCGCCTAAACCGAGACCAAGACACTACCAAGACCAGAGAGTATGAAGACCAGGACTAGACCAAAACCAAGACCAAGTCAAGACTAGTTCAGCTCAAGACCAACAGAAACCTAGTAATGTCCTGATCCTGCGTGATTGTAGAACATCATCCTGGTTCAGCTAGTTTCCATATGAGCTTGTATTCATCCATCCATCCATCTTCTTCCGCTTATCCGTTCCCGGGTCGCGGGGGCAGCAGCCTCAGCAGAGATGCTCAGACTTCCTTCACCCCAGACAATTACTCCAGCTCTTCCTCCAGCTCTTCCGAGGGGAGTCCGAGGCGTTCCCAGGCCAGCCGAGAGACATAGTCTCTCCAGCGTGTCCTGGGTCTTCTCCGGGGTCTCCTCCCGGAGGGACATGCCTGGAACACCTCCCTAGGGAGGAGGGACATGCCTGGAACACCTCCCTAGGGAGGCGTCCAGGAGGCATCTGGTACAGATGCCCAAGCCACCTCAGCTGACTCCTCTCAATGTGAAGGAGCAGCGGCTCGACTCCGAGCTCCTCCCGGGCGACCGAACTCCTCACCCTATCTCTAAGGGAGCGTCCAGCCGCCCTGCGGAGGAAACTCATCTCTAAGGGAGCGTCCAGCCACCCTGCGGAGGAAACTCATCTCGGTCGCTTGTATCCGCGATCTTGTCCTTTCGGTCACTACCCAAAGTTCATGACCATAGGTGAGGGTAGGGGCGTAGATTGACCGGTAAATCGAGAGCTTCCCCTTTCGGCTCAGCTCCCTCTTCACCACGACGGTCCGGTACATCGACCGCATAACTGCGGACGCTGCACCGATCCGTCTGTCAATCTCACGCTCCATCGTTCCCTCACTCGTGAACAAGACCCCGAGATACTTGAACTCCTCCACCTGAGGCAGGACTTCTCCACCCACCCGGAGAAGGCACGCCACCCTTTTCCGATGGAGAACCATGGCCTCGGTTTTGGAGGTGCTGATTCTCATCCCTGCCGCGTCGCACTCGGCCGCAAACCGCCCCAGCACATGCTGAAGGTCCCGGTCTGATGAAGTGTGGCGACTGCACTACCGCTATTTCTACACTATTGGAGGATTGACTCCAGTGCTTTTAAGGATTGACACGACTACTAACTAGTCCCAAAGTCCTCTAGCAGAATAACCAGCTCCAACACCCCCCTCCACCTCAGAAAAGGAATGAATAGTAAATGTTACTGATTTAAATTGCACTGAATTTGGAGGTGAAACCTGAATTTTAAATATTAAAGATTGAAATTACATTATTTACCATTATAGTAATCAGATTAGACCGAAGGACTGGTGATACCAGATTCTGTTACCTCGGTGTCTAACGGCATCTCAGTTATCCGAGTTTGAGACCTGGAGAGACCCAGAGACCCGAGACAAGACCAGGACCAAAGACTGTCCAGACCGAGACAAGACCAGGACCAAAGACTGTCCAGACCGAGACAAGACCAGGACCAAAGACTGTCCAGACCTCGTGGTGGTGCGTTCAGGGCCTCGTGGTGGTGCGTTCAGGGGCTCGTGGTGGTGCGTTCAGGGCCTCGTGGTGGTGCGTTCAGGGCCTCGTGGTGGTGCGTTCAGGGGCTCGTGGTGGTGCGTTCAGGGCCTCGTGGTGGTGCGTTCAGGGCCTCGTGGTGGTGCGTTCAGGGCCTCGTGAGAGGCTGGGAGCTCTGGGCCTCATGACAGGTGGACTGTGGGCGGAGCCAGAGATCCCGGAGGATTATGGGTAGCCTGGATCGCTGCAGGGCAGCTCAGTGTTACCACACAGACACAGCGTGTGCATTCATGCGTGAAACACACACACACACACACACACACACACACACACACACACACACACACACACACACACACACCTGAGGTCACATCCTGATTTAAGTCTGGCTGACATGAGAGGGAGGAGAAACGAGGGAAGGGAAGGATGACCGTAAAACTGGATATGGAGGAAGTGTGAGAGCGAGACGAGAGGAGGAGAGTTAATCTGGAAAAAGGTGACAGGAGTCGCTCAAACCGCCTTAAACCACAAAACAGCAAGATACCATGAAAGCGAGGAGCAAAACAAACAAAGAAAAGCTTGGCTTTAATCCCTGAATTATACCAGCCTACCTTAAGAACATATAAATAACTGGTCCACCGGTCCTAACCGGTCCTAACCGGTCCTAACCAGTCATAACCAGTCATAACCGGTCCTAACCGGTCCTACCGGTCCACCGGTCTACCGGTCCACCGGTCCACCGGTCATAACCGGTCCTAACCGGTCCTACCGGTCCTAACCAGTCCCAACGGCTCTAACCGGCCCTAACGGTCCTACCTGGACCGGTTCCGTCCAGGTAGGACCGGATTGTTTGAGGAGGTCATCTGGGCCTCTGTTGTCAGGTCCAGTTCTCCCCCCGCGATGCCTTCAGGGCCCGCGTGGCCAAACACACACATGCAGGCTGGAACCAGACGTGGGGGGGTTCCGGGGGGGTCCAGCCCGTCCCCAGCAGAACCGGCGCCGCCGCTGCAGCTGAACTTCACCTCCTTTTAATAATAATAATAATAATAATGAATTTAATTTAAATAGATTGATAGTGCTATAAAAGAGTCTGGATCTCTCTCAATTTAAAAAAAAAGAATAAAATAAAAAATTATTAAATTATGTCTCTTATTAAATTTTTTATATACCAATACCTGATTAAGGGATGTCCCGATACTATTTTTTTCACACCGAGTACGAGTATGAGTATTTTAATTTGTGTACTCGCCGATACCGAGTACCGATCCAATAATTCTATCACAAAAATAACTAGGCTAAAAATGCAATGAAAAATGCAATGAATTAGAAGACAGGTTTGATTTGCAACAGAATTTCAATTTTAAACAAAATTCAGCCTGCCGCGCTTTCCTCCACTTTAGTCTCATCGCAGGTACATCAACTGCACATGTGCGGTGCTTCACCTGAAGCCTCCGTGTGAAACAACATAAACAATCAAATAGAATTTAAAAAACAGGCTTAATGAATGAATGAATGAATGGTTTATTTCGGACAGAATACATTGAGACATTTACATGTTCATTTCACAAATAAAATAAAAGGTAAATAGAAATGTCTGAAAAAGGAGTAGGCTGAAGCCAAGGGCTTATTATAGCCTATCCTGTGCAGTGTATATCATTCACATAATATGGCATCCGGTGGATGATAATACACAAATAAGAAAAGAAATATATAAAAAGAAAACAAAGAGAAACTGTCATTGCATTATGTTATATAAAAATAGTAATACCAATAATGCAAAAAGGGGTATATAGTGGTGCTATTTTCATATTAATCTATAATAGGCTATACCAACATAATTAACAGATTTCTTTATAACTGTTTATCCTTTTATATTTAAACATTTTTTTGAAAACATAAATTGAGGTGCACATTCTTAACTCCTTATCACAGCAATTCCACAATTTGACATCTTTCACGGAAACACAGTTTTCTTTACTTTTGGTTCTTCCCCATGCCTTCTTAAACATACCTGTGTTCCTTAGTTCATATTTACTGTTGTGGATTTGGAACAGCCTCTGAGAACATCTTGGGAGGAGATTATGATGTGCTTTATATATAATCAATAAGGTTTGAAGGTTAACTGGTGGTATCGGAGGATTTTTGCGAGTACGAGTATATGAGGGCAGTATCCCTGATGTATTATTTTTATAAGAATATATTTGTATCTAGGAAATCTGAGGAGGTCTCAGGGGTTTATTGTGTGTTTTTTTCTTAGTTAGGTTATAAGGTTATTATACTGTATGTATATGTATTATATGTGTAATTTATAGTTGTTTTGCTGTGTGACTGGGCCCCCATTTCATAAGCTACAGTAGCTTCTGGGGAGTCCCATTTTACAAACCTCAATTGATTGATTATTATCTGTATTTGTGTTTTTTAATTATTTGTAAATAAACTCTAAACTAAATTTATAATGCACTTTCCATTCAGTGAATCTCAAAGTGCTACAGCATTCAAGGCAAGAAAATCAACACAAAGCAGCAGTATCGTCACTAAAACGTAAAAAAGTCATTAAAAAAATCATAAAAATCAATGGCAAATCATAGATCATAGCTTCATCATAGATCTATCCACCCTCCCATTCTTCTTTCTTTCCACCTATCCATCCATCCATTCATCCACCCATCCATCCATCTATCCATCCATCCATCCACCCATCCATCCACCCATCCATCATCCTCCCATCCATCCATCCATCCATCCATCCATCCATCCATCCATCCATCCATCCTTCCATCCTTCCTTCCTCTCTTCTTGGAGGTTTACGGAGTTGCTAACGGAGGAATGTATTGACGGAAAAGTCCAAGTACAACCACCAACTGGCTTTGTTTCTTACAAATATACAAGTTTATAAAGTAAAATGTTTTTAAATTCCTCACAAATAAGTAAGTCAGGATGTAAAGCTTCCACTCGTTTATTTTAGACATATTTTTCTTATTGAGATGTTGATATTTCGGCCAACAACGTCTGACTGAACACCTAAGGTAGAAGAGGCCGCAGCAAGAATCTCCCATCAGCCCCTGCTTCTGTGGCGAGGCGGGGAACCTTTATGAGGCAGATAACCTGTGACAGGCGTCACGGCGACACAAAGACTCTGTGTTTGTTCCTGAGCTGCTGACGGCAGCAGCTGATTGGTCCACGGAGGCAGCGCAGGCTTATCGCCTGGAAGCAGACATGTCCGTCTCCCATGATGCTCGGCGGCTGTTTGTGCTGAGACTGAGAACTAAGTTCCCCCCTGATCCTTCCTTCCTTCCTTCCTTCCTTCCTTCCTTCCTTCCTTCCTTCCTTCCTTCCTTCCTTCCTTCCTTCCTTCCTTCCTTCCTTCCTTCCTTCCTTCCTTCCTTCCTTCCTTCCTTCCTTCCTTCCTTCCTTCCTTCCTTCCTTCCTTCCTTCCTTCCTTCCTTTCATCCATTCTTCCATCCATCACCTGGGTTTGTTCAGGAATCCTCTCAAAAAGGAGACAAGCAGCTAATGGCTAGCCGCTCAGTAGCCACCCTTCTTCTTCCTCTCAGTACGGAGCTCTGGTTGTGGCGTTGGCCTGCCGTCCGAATTAGTTTGGAGTTGTAGAGGCAGTTTAGTAAAAAAGTCAAAGTAATTTTTACTAAATACTCAAAATCTCCACCCTCCATAACTGCACTTAAAGGTATTCTCCCTGATCTGGAAGAGCTAGCAAGAATTTTGAAAGAGGCACCTCTAAGCCCCGCCCATTCGGTCCGAATGATACGGATTGGTCCAGGTCCAGGAAGGGAAAGAACCAATCAGATGTCTTCATTTTAAACCACGCCCCCCCGCCCTGTCCCATGCGCGCACTCGCTTCCAGCTTCCCCCGTGTCCACTTCCCACGGGTCCTCCTGGGCTCACAGTGTCCCAGTGTAACCCCCTCCCTCCCCTCTGCCACGGAGCCCAGTAGTTATTTCCAGAGCGGGTCGGTCCCGCTGTGTGTGACCGGGGAGCAGAGCCGTTAGTCCGCTGCTGCTGCTGCTGCAGGACTCTCTGCCCAGCAGCAGCAGCCCGCGGGGACACGAAGAGCCGCCGCAGCTCTGGCTCGGAAGCTGTATGGGGTCCGTGGGGATGTAGGCGTCTCCATCACGGCGAGAGCGGAGAGCGCCGGTGCACGGCACGGCAGCGCGGCTGGCGGAGCGCTGCGGTGCCGTGCAGGCTCTGTTGCCACAGCTACGCCGTAGGGTACGCCGTAGCCTACGCCGTAGGCCTCGCTTACAGGTGAATGAGACATGGGGTAGTTTTGCTGTAAATGTGCTGTCCAAAATGTTTAATAATCGTATGTGCGTTCGTGTTTGTGGGGGCGTGGCTTTGGACGGAGCGCTCGTGGGTGGGGGCGGGGGGGGGCGGGGCTTAGAGGAAGCGCCACTTTCAAATCTTGCTAGCTCTAGGAAGTTGCATAGAATAACTTTAATAATGTTGCTAGCGTACCAAGGTATCAACACAAATTTTACGTTATTTCATTCATGACGTAGATGCTAACATCATTGGCCCGATGCCAACAAGTTTGTGGTTTCCCTTGACACCGTCCTGACCAATCACAGGGCAGCAGGGGGCGTGACAATAGCCTCACCTGATTGGTTAATCTTTTTATTATTCCACTCATCTCGGCCTCCTCACAGACAACAGGGTGCAGTACCATGTTGTCACCACATGGCATTTATGGGGGCGCTGTTTCAAACATCATTAAACGCTGAATAATGAATGAAGAGAGACGAGATGACAGAGCCGCAGAAGGACGTAAACCGTTAAAAAAGTATTTTATAAAATGATGGTTATATTCTGAAAAAGTGAGAAAGCCTGGCTTCCCTTGACCGCAAGAAGACTCAGCTGGTTATTAGTTAATATAAATAGCTCCTCTCTGTATTTGGAGGATAGTGAGTCAAGAAAGTGATTCATGCATTTGATTGATTGGTTGTTTGATTTGTTTCAAAATATGATGGTTTTCATTTTTTATTGGTTTATGTGTCATTTATTGTCAAGGGGCGGGAATAACTGAAACAGGATCGAGTTTGTGGCAGGATTGGGGAGCAATGGGCGAGAGAGAGGGAGAGAGAGAGAGAGAGAGAGAGAGAGAGAGAGAGAGAGAGAGAGAGAGAGAGAGAGAGAGAGAGAGAGAGAGAGAAAGAGTTGTCTACTGCTACTGCTGCTACTACTACTGCTACTACTACTACTACTAGTACTACTACTACTACTACTACTACTACTGCTGCTACTACCACTACTACTACTACTACTACTACTGCTACTACTACTACTACTACTACTACTACTACTACTACTACTACTGCTACTGCTACTACTACTGCTACTGCTTCTAATATTGCTACTACTGCTGCTACTGCTACTGTTACCACTACTACTACTACTACTACTACTACTACTGATTTTACAAGTAGAAAATTAAGTAAAAGCTGCGTAGCTCTGACGGAGAAGCGGCAAACAATCAGTGCCAGCGTCCTCTCCAGTCGTGCGTCAATTCCCACTCTGAGCATCTGAACCAGGACCAGGACCTGGATTCTTTTCATTTCCATCATTCTGGTTTGGACCTGCTGCTGTGTTTGGATCACTTCCTGTCACATGACCCGGTTTCAGCTCGTCTTCAGCTGTCACTCACATGTGTCCCTGCTACTACTGCTGCTACTGCTGCTACTGCTACTAATATTCCTACTACTACTGCTGCTACTACTACTACTACTGCTACTACTACTACTGCTGCTACTACTACTACTACTGCTACTACTACTGCTACTACTGCTGCTACTGCTACTACTACTGCTACTACTACTACTACTGCTACTACTGCTGCTACTCCTACTACTACTGCTACTACTACTACTACTACTACTGCTACTACTACTGCTACTACTGCTGCTACTGCTACTACTGCTGCTACTACTACTACTACTGCTGCTACTCCTACTACTACTGCTACTACTTCTGCTGCTGCTACTACTACTGCTACTACTAGTACTACTACTACTACTACTACTAATACTGCTACTACTGCTGCTACTACTACTACTGCTACTACTACTACTACTACTACTACTACTGCTACTAATACTGCTACTACTGCTGCTACTACTACTAATACTGCTACTACTGCTGCTGCTACTGCTGCTACTATTACTACTGCTACTACTACTACTGCCATTTAGCATTTAGCTTCTGTTTGTCTATATTGATCTGATCTGAGAGTCAATGTCAAAAAGTCAAAAATTCTGGAGTTTTTTGTGGAGTTTTTCCGTCCTGCCATCGTGACCCTGACGCCGTCGCTCAGCGAGCCTCAGCTAAATTTATCTCCACCATCTCGGTTTACGGCTCACCCGCTCTTCTCTGTGTGCAGGCTAAGGACAGCGATGACGATGAGGAGGTGGTGCAGGTCGACAGGGACCACTTCATGGACGAGTTCTTTGAGCAGGTGAGGCATCGCCGTCGGGGTCTGGGAGGATTCAGGCGGCTCCGCTGGCCGTTTACTCGCAGGTCCTAGGGTCGCCACCTTTCAGAAATAGAAATAAGGGACGCCCCGATTTCAGCAGCGCAGGCGCCAAAAAAAAGGGACATCCCCAAAACTTCTAAACTGCATAGAAATGTATTTAAAGTGCCCTAATAGCATTGAACTTGCATGACTGTACAGACAGCCAACCATACTAGCAGCTGAAATAGGTCCACATCAGCCAAGATGTATAATATGTATAATAAATGCTACAGGTGAAGGTTGGAAAATTTGAATATGATGTAAAAGTTAATTTATTTCAATAATTCAAATTAAAGGGTGAAACTAATACATTACATAGTCTCATGACATGCAACGCAAGATATGTTAAACCTTTATTTGTTATAATTTTGATGATTGAATTGTTTATTGATTTCATAAAATATTCTAATTTTTTGAGATTTTTTATTTGGGGTTTTCATAAACTGTGAGCCATTATCATCAAATTATAACAAATAAAGGGTTGAAATATCTCACTTTGAATGTAATGGGAAATAATATATTTGTTTCACCTTTAGTTGAATTTACTACAAATGTTTTGCAATATATTCAAATTTTCCGACCATCACCTGTATATTATGACAATAAATAAGAGCATAATATATTTCCGTATTGGTTCAATACGGAACGCAACTTTTAATTCCCAATTACGGAACAATTCCGTATTTCAAGGGACAGGTGGCGACCCTAACAGGTCCTGCTAAGAGAGAAAAATGTGTCTCACAGCCAACTGAAGGTGAACTAAAAGTCATAGAAAAATCCCCAAAGTGACTTCAGAGTCGCCTCAGAGGCAGCAGACTGATAACGGTGATAAGGGGTTCCCCGGTCACGCTTGCAGGGGCCTAACAGATGGCGCATGAGTCAGGCTTGCAACGAAACATCGACCGCGGCGGGCAGAGAAATGTCCCGTCGCTACGGGCAACACACCCTTGAGTGTGGTTGAAGCCTCACATTTGACCTGTCTGAGTTACAGAGTTACAGGCGTATGACGCCAATATAATGTTCACTAACTTCAGGACGAGTAGAGTAACGCCAACATGACTTCAAAGTTCCAGTAATAACGTTGGCTTAATATTAGAGACATGCTATGATAATGCTAGCAACATGCTGTTTTTTAACAACTTATATATTAATGGTTAGTACCATAATATTGCAAAACCTTTTTAAAGTCGCTCATAGACATTTTAAGATTTTTGTGTAGGTGTGTGTGAGTGTGTGTGTGTGAGAGTGTGTGTGAAGAGCACGTCCTGCTCAATGATATGAATTATGTCATGCTGCAGTAATGTTAGCATAAAGTTAGCAACATGCTAAAATTATAGTAGCATAATATTCAAGACGTACTACAATAATGTTAGCATAATGTTAGCAACATGCTAAAATTATAGTAGCATAATATTCAAGATGTTGTCAATCAATTCAATGTCAGCATCTTGTCAGGGATTTGCTAAACCCATGTTAGCATCTTGTCAGGGACATGCTAAACTCATGTTAGCATATGGTCAGGGACATGCTAAACTCATGTCAGCGTCTTGTTAGCAACATGCTAAACTCATGTCAGCATATTGTTAAGGATTTTCTAAACTCATGTTAGCATCTTTTCAGGGAAATGCTAAACTCATGTTAGCATCTTGTCAGGGACATGCTAAACTCATGTCAGCGTCTTGTTAGCAACATGCTAAACTCATGTCAGCATATTGTTAAGGATTTTCTAAACTCATGTTAGCATCTTTTCAGGGAAATGCTAAACTCATGTCAGCATCTTGTCAGGGACATGCTAAACTCATTTCAGCATCTTGTTAGCGACTTGCTAAACTCATGTTAGCATCTTGCCAGGGATTTTCTAAACCCATGTTGGTATCTTGTCAGGGACATGCTAAACTCATGTCAGCGTCTTGTTAGTGACATGCTAAACCCATAGTAGCGTCTGGTTAGGGACATGCTAAACTCATGTTAGCGTCTGGTCAGGGACATGCTAACTCATGTCAGCGTCTTGTTAGTGACATGCTAAATCCATAGTAGCGTCTGGTCAGGGATTTTCTAAACTCATGTTAGCATCTTGTCAGTGACATGCTACACTCATGCTAGCATCTTGTTAGCGACATGCTAACGCCCCACACGACCCTGGGTGGTGGTTTTTCTCGCCAGGCTGACCGGTTGAACTGCTGCTCATCCTTTCGTTGTGTTTGTTTGTTTGTTTGTTTGCTGCTCAGGTGGAGGAGATCCGAGGCTGCATAGAGAAGCTGTCGGAGGATGTGGAGCAGGTCAAGAAGCAGCACAGCGCCATCCTGGCCGCGCCCAACCCTGATGAGAGTAGGTATCATCACCGCCGTTTGTCGTGTTATTCTGGACTTCACTTTTAACGGAGTCCAGATCCAGACCTGCAGGTCCTCTACTGACCACTAGGGTCCAGATCCAGACCTGCAGGTCCTCTACAGACCACTAGGGACCAGATCCAGACCTGCAGGTCCTCTACAGACCACTAGGGTCCAGATCCAGACCTGCAGGTCCTCTACAGACCACTAGGGTCCAGATCCAGACCTGCAGGTCCTCTACAGACCACTAGGGACCAGATCCAGACCTGCAGGTCCTCTACAGACCACTAAGGTCCAGATCCAGGTTCTGCTTGTGCTGCTTTCTGCATGTTTTTATTTGCTGCATGATAAATGACATGTTTGTTTTGTTCTTCCATCCTTTCCTTGTTTCCTTGTTTCCATGTTTCCATGTTTCCTTGTTTCCTTCTTTTTCTTCTTTCCATCTTTCCTTGTTTCCTTGTTTCCATGTTTCCTTGTTTCCATCTTTCCTTGTTTCCATCTTTCCTTGTTTCCTTGGTTCCTTGTTTCCTTGGTTCCATGTTTCCTTGTTTCCTTGGTTCCATCTTTCCTTGTTTCCATCTTTCCTTGTTTCCATGTTTCCATGTTTCCTTGGTTCCTTCTTTCCATGTTTCCTTCTTTCCATGTTTCCTGGTTTCCATCTTTCCTTGTTTCCATGTTCCCTTGTTTCCTTGGTTCCTTGTTTCCTTGTTTCCTTGTCCCCCCCCCTCGTGTTTTCGTCCTGCATGCCGTGACGTCGCTCCTGCCTGCCGTAGTTGTGCATGAAGACGCGTTAATGTACCTGAGGCCTGAGGACAGGTGAGTATGAACCTGGACACGGCGCTCGGGGGCGGGGCTAATACATCGCCAGATCTTGTACCGACCTGATTAAAAGTTTGGGTCCCGGGTCGGAGTCGGAGCCGGTTCAGGACCAGTACCGGCTCTGACCACCGGGGGGGCCGAACCAGTACCTTCTCTCGGTTCTGGGGGTTTCTGGCTGAGTGATGCATGATGGGAGTTGTAGTTCTGCCTGGTTTCGTACCTTCACCCACATGTTAAACTCATGTCAGCATCTTCAAGGAGGAGGAGAAGGAAGAGGAGGATGAAGAGGAGGAGGAAGGGGATGAGGAAGAGGAGGAAGAAGAGGAGGAAGAAGAGGAAGAAGAGGAGGAGGAAGAGGGGGAGGAGCAAGAGGAGGAAGAGGGAGAGGAGGAGGAAGAGGATGAGAAGGAAGAGGAGGAGGAAGAGAAGGAGGAGGAGGAAGAGGATGAGGAGGGAGAGGGAGAGGAGGAGGAAGAGGAGGAGGAGGAGAAATAGAAGGAAGAGGAGGCAGAGGAGGAAGAGGAGGAGGAAGAAGAGGAGGAAGGAGGAAGAGGAGGAGGAGGAGAAATAGAAGGAAGAGGAGGCAGAGGAGGAAGAGGAGGAGGAAGAAAAGAGGAAGAGGAGGAGGAAGAGAACGAAGAGGAGGAGGAGGGAGAGGAGGGAGAGGAGGAGGAAGAAGAGGATGAAGAAGAAGAGGATGAGGAGGAGAAGGAGGAGGAAGAGAAGGAGGAGGAGGAAGAGTTGGGGCAGCAGCACTGCAGCATCGTAAATCTCCTCTGCTGCAGTTCCAACATGGAGAATCCAACATGGCCGCCGCTGCAGCTCCGTCTCCTCGTCTTCCTCCATCAGCTGAGTCAGAACCGGTTCATGAGGAGGTCTGGGTCTGATGCAGAACCAGAACCAGAACCAGAACCAGAACCAGAACCAGAACCAGGTCCCAGAACCAGGTCTCAGAACCAGAACCAGGTCAACTTTACAGCAGAAATAAACACATTTACAGTCTAAGACAGAAACCAGTTTTGGTCTCCATGGTTACGGTCCAGACGACCGGACGGGGGAGGTTTTATGAATCTCGTCAGGTGAAAGTATAGAAAGCCATAAATGTGTACAATTGTGGGCGTGGTTTGTTGGTGGTCGACTCCCAGTAGCTAACGGATTAGCAGAATACAGGACTGTCTCAGAAAATTAGAATATTGCAATAAAGTCCTTTATTTTCTGTAATGCAAAAATGTCATACATTCTGGATTCATTACAAATCAACTCAATTAGAATATTCTGGGAATCTTAATCTTAAACTGTAAGCCATAATCAGCAATATTAAAATAATAAAAGGCTTGCAATATTTCAGTTGATTTGTAATGAATCCAGAATGTATGACATTTTTGTTTTTTTAATTGCATTACAGAAAAATAAAGAACTTTATCACAATATTCAAATTTTATGAGACAGTCCTGTAATGTTGATGAATCCTGACGAGGTTTGTACGACAGCGTTTAACAACCGCACGGCTCTTCTCCTTCCTGTTCGCAGAGACCAAGCAGGAGTTGGAGGACCTCACAGCTGACATCAAGAAGACAGCCAATAAAGTTCGCTCAAAATTAAAAGGTACGACCGGCGAGTACAGTTGTGCTTTACGGCAGATGAGCTCAGGAGGCCGGGCTCCGATGAGGAGGTGGATTTAGGAAGAGTCTTTCTAGCCTGCGTTGATTCGTCACACTGATTCAGGGGTCACATAATCACCTTTATTTCTTCCAAGTCCCAACCCAAAGTCAGGAACTTTTGAGGCTAATTATGCTAACTAAAGTAAATTCACTTATTCTCTCTTTTTTTTTTTAACTCCTTATAAGTGTAGAGTGATAAACATTGGTTCTGGTGATAAAAGAAAGATAAAAACTTTAAAGGGGACCTATTATGGCATTTAATGTCTATTTTAAACAGGCCTTGAATGTCTTAAAAGAAGCTTTTGATGGTTTTTTCTATATAAATTAGAAATTCAGCCTCTGGGCCATGTCTTTATCTTTACTGTTTCTAACCTCATTATCTATGAGGGATTCTGAGTGGGCGGGGCTATGATAATGAGGCTCTGTGCTGATTGGCTGCCTGAATGACGCGATACACCGCTACGAAAAAATGGAGGAAGCTCCGGCCGGCGTTAAGCCTGAATTATGGTTCCGCGTTAAATCGACGCAGACCCTACACCGTACGATTTAACGCGGAACCATAAATCAGGCTTTACACTGTGTCATGACTGCATGCGATGCGAGCGAGCGTCAGCGACAAAATCAATTCCATTGCTTTATTTTCTATTGGACTGTCCTAACTGGCCGCAGCGACGCAGCGCTGCGCAGCGCGACGTGGCGTGACGTTTTGAGCTGAACATTTGTCGGACGTCCTGCTTCTATTTTCTTCATGTCGCTCGCGTTGAAAGCCGGTTGAAAGCGCTGTAGGAAACGGTCATGATGAGGAACGGCTGATCCAGTTAGTTGAAATGAGAAGTTATCTCTATGATACCTCCTCATTTCACTACAAAAACCTCAATAAAGTGGCAGCTGCTGGAGGGAGATGGACAGAGAGCGTCCGATGTCACGCAGTGTGATGTGATAGTCGGACGCTCTCATGCAGTTACATGGTTTTATAGTTGTGGGCGTGGTTTCACGCATTGGAGGCCAAACCTCTGCTCCTGTCGTGACGTCACGACAGGAGCAGAATCTGAACGGCGCGTAGATCCACATCACACTGGATGACTCATCCGGGCGGCTGTACAGACACTGCAGAATTTGGTTGCTTTCCTCCTTCTCTGAGTTGGCAGGCTGAGGGGAGACCACTTTATATACCGGTATGTTAAAGCAAGAGAAAAAGTGTTTTTCATAATAGGTCCCCTTTAATGACAAAACGTCTTAGGATTGGAATTTTAAGTTTGTTTTGTTATCAGACGCGTAACCTGTCAAAACATACCCGACGTGTTTGGATGGTGACGTCTTCATCAGAGGCGTCAGTGGCTGGGAGCGACGTGTAGAAATCAGCTGATGTGCACTGATTCTTTGGACTGTGTTACAGCTCTGAAATGTAAAAATGGATATTTATCAGTTAATGACATGAAGTCAACAAGTAAACAACGTACACTGATTTATTCTGTTAAGACATAAAAGAACGTTCACCATCAACATCCCCAACGTTCACCATAAACGTCCAAAATATTCACCATAAACGTCCAAAATATTCACCATAAACGTCCCAATATTCACCATAAACATCCCAAATATTCACCATAAACATCCCAAACATTCAACATAAACATCCCAAACATTCACCATAAACATCCCAAACATTCACCATAAACATCCAAAATATTCACCATAAACGTCCCAACATTCACCATAAACATCTTAAACATTCACCATAAACGTCCAAAATATTCACCATAAACGTCCAAAATATTCACCATAAACGTCCAAAATATTCACCATCAACATCCCAAACATTCATCATAAACATTCAAAATATTCACCATCAACATCCCAAATATTCACGTCCAAAACGTTCACCAAAATATTCACCATAAGTATCCCGTCAAAATTAGCTACAAACCGGTCACCCGGTCTGACCAGAGGACACCGCCGGACCGTGGTAACTGAACCACCAGGTCTGTTCTATCTATCTATCTATCTATCTATCTATCTATCTATCTATCTATCTATCTATCTATCTATCTATCTATCTATCTATCTATCTATCTATCTATCTATCTATCTATCTATCTATCTATCTATCTATCTATCTATCTATCTATCTATCTATCTATCTATCTATTTATATATCTATTAATGTATCTATTTATATATTTATGTCTTTATTTGTTTATCTATTTATTTATTTATTTATTTATTTATTTATTTATTTATTTATTTATTTATTTATTTATTTATTTATTTATTTATTTTTCTATTTATTAATTTTTCTATTTATGTATCTATCTATCTATCTATTTATTTATGTATTTATTTATTTATTTATTTATTCTGTTTCTTTAGCAAAGAAGTTATGACATTTCACTGAGCGCGTGATTTCACAGTGACCTTCAGCAGCATCAGAAGAAGAAAATATTCTCAAATTGTGGCATCAATTTATCAAAGCACGCGCTCGCACACACACACACACGCCGGCAACACACACACACACACACACACACACACACACACACACACACACACACACACACACACACACACACACACACACACACACACATACACACACACACACACGCACACACAGATAGAGGCCAGCCAAAGAGCTTGCAGCTACAAAAACACAGAGTCCATGTTGCGGCGGTGGTTCATGCGGGGGGTTCAAGGACATCGCTGCTTTAATGCGAACAGCCAGAGGATGGACTACACACACACACACACACACACACACACACACACACACACACACACACACACACACACACACACACACACACACACACACACACACACACGAACACACACACACACACACTGACTGTACAATGATGACTGGGTATGGCCGTGGTCCTGGAGATGAAGCTATAATTGGAACCCCCACAAGACAACACCCCCCCCTCACACACACACACACACACACACACCGACTGCTGCATCTCTTACTGTAGCTCTGAAACCCTCGGAGCGGTCGTGGGTACTCGGCCAGGCTCCGCCCCTTCTTGGACGGTTCTAGTTAGCATGTTTGACCGACTCCAGTTTGGAGGAAATCCTGGTTTTGTCCTCGACCTTTCAGGCGGTTTTCACACCTACAGACTGGAACCTGCTTTAAAGCAGCTCCAGGTGCTGTTTGTTCCATCAGGTGTGAAGTCAGGTGTCGCACTCGGATACGAATGATCGGACCTTGACCAGAAACAGGACCAAAAAAAGTATAGACTTACTTATTCTGCCTTCGGTGGTTTCAGAACATCACGTTCTTCTCTAGCCCTCGTCGCCACATCGTCACGTTAAGCTTCAGACTGCATACTAATCCACATGGGTTAGCTCTTTGCAGAACACAACAACCGATCTGCAAAGATACACGTCACAACAACCAATCTGCAAAGATACACCGTCACATCGACCGATCTGCAAAGATACACCGTCACAACAACCGATCTGCAAAGATACACCATCACCACAACCGATCTGCAAAGATACAAGTCACAACAACCGATCTGCAAAGCTACACCGTCACAACCGATCTCCAAAGATACACCATCACCACAACAGATCTGCAAAGATACACCATCACCACAACCTATCTGCAAAGATACACCATCACAACAACCGATCTGCAAAGATAAAACATCACAACCAGTTTGCAAAGATACACCATCACAACAACCGATCCGCAAAGATACACCATCACAACCGATCTGCAAAGATACACTGTCACAACAACTGATCTGCAAAGATACACCTTCAAAACCGATCTGCAAAGATACAACGTCACAACAACCTGTCTGCAAAGATAGGTCACAACAACCGGTCTGCAAAGATACAACGTCACAACAACTGATCTGCAAAGATACACCGTCACAACCAATCTGCAAAGATACAAGTCACAATAACCGATCTGCAAAGATACACCGTCACAACAACCGGTCTGCAAAGATACGTCACAACAACCGGTCTGCAAAGATACGTCACAACAACCGATCTGCAAAGATACACCGTCACAACAACCGATCTGCAAAGATACACAGTCACAACAACCGATCTGCATAGTTTTGGCGTACAATAAGTAAACCATATAGTTCTGCTGCTGTGACAACGTGACAACTAAAGCGCGGAGGTTCAAAAGTCCGGACTTCAAATCTGTGAAGGTTTACTGGAACAACAACCGGAGTGCAGCAGCTGATCTGCAGGACTCGGTACCGTCGGCAACACCGGATCTCATGTAGTTACCTGAGGTTTGAAGCAACTTATTAACACTCGTTCAGTTTTATCTATAAAGCGTCTATTACAACAGAAGTCAGCTCCAGTACCAGAGACCAGAACATGATCCCCGATCAATTATTACAGGTAAAAACTCCCCTTTAGGAGGG
Organism: Cololabis saira; assembly: GCF_033807715.1. Taxonomy (NCBI): domain Eukaryota; kingdom Metazoa; phylum Chordata; class Actinopteri; order Beloniformes; family Belonidae; genus Cololabis; species Cololabis saira. The sequence goes on from NC_084607.1 coordinate 6,837,536, forward strand.
AAGAGACCTGGACCAGGACCAGGACCTGGACCTGGACCAGGACCTGCTCCTCCTGCTAGACCATGTTTGGTCCTCCTGGATATTTCTCTCAGTGAAAAGAAACAAACCAAATTAAAACCACTGCAAGTTTATAAACGTCATTTTGGCCAGACCAAATGAGCACAATTACTGCCTACTCAGCAACTGAGCTCCTTTTAATTGAATTGTAACTATTTGTAAGAGTAAAAAAAAAGGGCCCCTGATAATATCTCTGCAGGGAGCTGCGCTGAGGAGGCAAACTGCTGACGGCACGGAAACGGCTGCATGGAACAACAAATGTGTGTTTGTCTTTGTCTGCAAGTAAAGCCGTTTAACACGTCCTTAAACAGACACAAGCGCTCGCAATCTGTTGCTCACTCGTCTCAGTTTCCCGCATTAAAAAGCACACAGACAACAAAAGGATCAAAACAAAATACACACAAATACAGCTCAGCAGTGCTGAGTGATACTGCTGAGTCATCATTGACCGAGTGGGGAGCAGCCGGGCTACGAGCCAAGAAAACACACTTTCACGTTTCCAGCACAACCGAGGACATGACGTCCCGGAGACTCGTCTCATCCTCACCAGTTCATTTCGTTTTTTAATTTATTTATTTAGCACAATTTTTTTTAAAACCCGTCCTCCAAGATAATGTACAACAAATTTAAAAAAATTATAAATATAAACGTAAAAGAGAACATGGATACAAGGTCTGGATTACATTAAAGATAAAGACATTGAAGGTTAAGACAGAATAAAATGTTTTTTTAATAACTTTCTGAAGGAGGTAAAAGATAATGTTGACTTGAGCGACACATTCAAGGCGTTCCAGAGTTTTGGATCTAAATGTAATATTAAATTGATGACCTGATGTTCGACAGAAGGGTAAAGATATTACGGAAGAGTATTAGGGCCAGGCAGGAGAAAAATAAAAATAATATTTTAGAGGAGGAAGATTTTTTTTTCATTATGCACTTCGAGAAAAAGGTTGAAATGTCGAGAAAAAAGTCAAAATTCCATGAAATAATAGTTGGATATGAATTAAAATCAGATGAAAAAGTAAGAAACTGCTGGAAAGTGACAGGAAGATCTTGTTTTCTATTGTTAAACTTATGCACAAACAAGCATGAGTGAAAAACATGAAGTTTATGAATGGATAATAGTGAATATTTCATAAAAAGAGGTGCAGATGGTTGGTGTCGACCAGACTGAGATCGTTCTTTTTTGGGTTATGAGTAATTTGTTGAGAAAAGTTGGATAAGTTGCAGACCAGACAATATTGCAGTAATTCATATATGGAAATAGGAAACTATAATACAGTCAAGTGGGCAGAGGGATGGATCAAGGGACCAACCTTTTTCAGTATGCCAAGCATTTTCATTGATCGTTTGCAAACTTGATTAATATGATTATTCCAATTTAGACCTTCATCCAAAACCATAACCTCACATTCAATGTGTTTACATGGGAAATTTAATTCCTCTTTAATTCAGAATTAAAATTAAATCCGATTTAAAATTAGTAAAGATTACCACGTAAACACCTAATTCCGAATGAAAATGGCCATTCCGAATTAAACTTAATTCCAAAGTAAGTGGCTGGTTTATTCCGATTTTAAATCCGAAAGAGAATAATTCCATGATCATGTTTACACTCATTCTGCTTTAAATTAATTCCGGTCTTTCTGCGCTGCTCGTTCCCTCGCCCGTCTGTCTCCATGACGATTATATTCCGCGCTGGACTTGTTTTCCAAACAAAGTTTCTAGATGGCAGCACGCAGTAAACGGTGGTCAAGAGCAGAGACCATTTATTTAATAAATAGCTTGGAGGACCTGGAAATAATTAAAAGAACAGATGGCAGGAAACATCAAAATTTTGAGCTTTTCAAAGTTGTAGCGACTAAGTTTGTTTTTCTTCCGGTAGACGTAACTTCCGCCTCCCTATCCAATCAAAACCTTCCCAACCCCCAGACCTGTAGAGGAATTGGATAAAGCCGATCAAACGTGTTTTCCATGTAAACCACAATTCGGAATCACACTCCATGTAAACTCGAAGGAAAATAGTTTAATTCGGAATTATTTAATTCGGAATTATTTATTCCAAATTAAAAAAATATCATGTAACCGTGGCCAATTAGTCTCCTTCCTCAGATTTAATCATTTACGTTAGAAGGGATGAATCAATAACAGGTCCAGGTCCCCGCGGAGCCGGGACACGGACCCACCCGGGTCCCCGCAGGGGCGGATAAGGAAGAACACACTCGACAGGGAAACATTATATAAGCCTCTGAGTTTATATCGTCACACACTCTGGAAACAAGCTGACATCAGACTCGCGTGACAACAGGACAATCTGTGGCCTGTTACCATGGCGCTGAGAGACACACACACACACACACACACACACACACACACACACACACACACACACACACACACGGTCCCAGCCAGAGAGGTAATTAAAAGCTGTGACAGAACTTCAGCTGTTCCGACTCTGGTGTCCCGGCGGCGCCCCCTGCAGGCTGCTGCAGGTCCTGCGCTGACACTTGGGGGGGGGGGGGGGGCTGACTGCACCAGGACACAAACAGACAACCAATCAGAGAGCTCCTGGACTCTTTTTTCTTGAAAGTTTTATTGAAAGTTTGCAATATACAATGTACAACAAGCAGATATTTCAGTTCACAACCTGTGCAACATCAGCAGCACAGTCATGCATCATCAACAACAACAAGAAAATTAGAAAAAATAAATAAATAAAAAAAATAAAAATAAAATAAATACATAAAAGAAACAAAACCTTGGTGTGACAGACTTTATAATATTTCACATAAAATGAAAATTATATTTGTGACAGCTTAATGATTGAAAATCTCAGAATGGATATCCATCATTGATATACATTTCTTTTTTGTGATCAATTTAAGAGACTTGAGATAATAATCAACTTCAATCAAAAACAATTTAAATAATGGAGAAGAGTTTTGGAATTTACATTTATGGATGTGAAATGTTCCTAATAAAATATAAAGATAGACAATAGTGCATCATTTATTTTCTTTGAAAGCAAAATAAGTGATAATGTTCTTCCCTTCAATGTTGATCTTATGTGTTGTTTGATGTGTTGAGTATATAGCTCTCAAGTTCTTTCCAAAATATGCTGCTATAAGAGCAACCATTAAAACAAGTGAGTTACAGTTTCAGGTTCAGTTTTGCAGAAGGTACATTTGTTTTCGATGTCAAGGAATTTTGAGATATATGTGTTAGATGGGTATATGTTATGTAGTATTTTTAAATGTAGTTCTTTGATTTTGTTTGTAACACAGAATTTGAAGGAACAAGCCGCGCCTTGTGCCAATTAATATCCACAAAAATAGCTTTTCATTAATTCTACTATTCCGCGGGGAATGGAGTTTATTACTAGAAAACTGGAAAGACGGGGTCCGCGCCGGGGAAAGAGAGTTTTCGCGCCGGGGAGAGACGGGGTCCGCGCCAGGGAAAGACGGGACTTTGAAGGGTTTGATTAATGTAAAAACTGAAATAAAATACAATCAAACTAAGTTTTGCTCCCGCTCTATTTTTAAATAAGCACACTTGTGTGCTTGTGTGTGTTCTGCAGCGGGTGTGTGTGTTTTGCGGCGCGTGTGTGCAGCTCTGTGTCTGTAGACTGCGCCTTTTGGGTCGGTGCGCCGTATGTGTGTTTTAAATCTAAAAAATGAGGGTGCGCCTTTTCACACGGTGCGCCGAATGGTCGTGAAAATACGATAGTTAAAGTTAAATTCTCTAAATTTGATAGGGAATGCTTTTTATGAGAGAAAATCTTCGTAACTAAGTAGTTGACCATTAGGGTTAATTAAGTCTTTTATATAAATTATATTTTTGAGTGTGATTTGTGAGTCATTTGTTCCTTTTAGTAATGCATTCATTGTTCCAAATGATATATTTATGTGGAGAAAAGTTATGTGAATAACATAGTTTCCATGCTAACAGAGCTTGTTGATAAAATTCTGACATCTTAACTGGTAACCTTGAGATACTGTAATTACATGACAATAAGAACTGAAGACCTCCAACACTCTTGAATATGTTGTGTGGAATGAAATACCATAATGAATCTGGAGCTTTTAAAGTGAATTGCTGGATAATAATTTGTTTTCCATGTGTTCACGGCATTCAAAAATATGCATCCAATTCAATTCAGGTTCGAATCAAATCGTTAAAAAATAGTTTCACTCACAAAAAAAGGGGCCAAAGAAATTCACCAAGCCAGGAAGGGTGAAGGCAATCGGGTTGGCCGGCCCTGCCGATGAGGTGTCACTTATTCATTTTTCAGGGAGTTGGCAACCCTAGCTAGCTCGAGTGCTAGCAATGCTACATAACACGTGTTTGTGTTTGTGCAGCAATCGAGCAGAGTATCGAGCAGGAGGAGGGCCTCAACAGATCATCAGCGGACCTCAGGATCCGCAAAACACAGGTGAGTCCGGTCCAGGTGGAGGTCCGGTCACGTGACCCTCTGACCCCTGGTTGACGGTTTTCCTGCTCCGGATCCAGGCCGGGTCCGGACTCAGGTCCCGTTTCCACGTAGCAAAAACTGTGGTGTTTTCATGCATTTTGGCCGTTCGTTTACACGAAAACGAAGCTCAAAGTCACTGTGGCAGGGTGGAGGAGCAGCAGCCACTCAGGTGATGGGTCACAGGTGTCCCATCAACCTCTCCACCCTGCCTGCCTTCATAAGGCATGGCTGCACAGAAGCTCTGGGCTGCTGTGGGAGAAGGTGCTTGTGCACGTGTGTCCTGGGTGTGATTGCAAATAAAAGAGTTCTTGCACAAAACTCTGTGTCCTCTCTGTCCTGTCGGTCGGGCCCCCGTAGCACTAGCCCTGCTACAGTCACCAAAAACGATCATTTCTGAAAACTCCGGCCAAAGTGGAGATTTGTAAAAACTCCGTCTTCACGTTTGCTTGTAAACTGAGAGAAACGGACATTTAGGCTTCAGAAAACGTCACATTATGTGACAGAAACGTCACCAGCGTCATGTGTGCGACCTGTGTTTACAATTACTTTGGCCACCGTCAATATTTTCTTGTATTTTACCTGTTTTATATTCTAAAATCACACGTAAAAGTAACTCCACTTCTCTGTCACTCCAAACAAAAGACTCTCGTTCATCTTGGAAGTAACTGGAAGTTACTCGTGTCACTTGTTGATGTTTTTTCCAGGATTCTGATTGGCTAGCATGACTTTATGCTTCTCGTTACACTGCCCCCTGTAGGTTTGGCTGCTCATAGCACCTTAACAGTGTATTTATGCGGGTTCGTGTAAATTATGGTATTTTTCAAAACGTAGAGGGGGAAATATCCGTTTTTGTAAATACCGGGCTATGTGTAAACGTGGCCTTAGAAGCCTCACAGTTCCCTACCCTCTCACCTGCAGCACTCAACGCTGTCGCGCAAGTTTGTGGAGGTGATGACCGAGTACAACACCACGCAGTCCAAGTACCGCGACCGCTGCAAGGACCGCATCCAGAGACAGCTAGAGATCAGTGAGTAGACCCGGGACCGGGTCCGAGCCGGACCCTACGGGGGTCCGGCTCGGACCACGACCTCAGAAACCTCTTTCTCCTGACGGCAACGAGCCACGTCGAAGGACAGAGCGAGCAGCCTGGAGCGCTGGAGGAACTCACTCGGCTTGGTTGGTCCACACCAGGAACCAGGACTAGTAGAACTGAAACCAGGACTAGTAGACCTTAAACCAGGACTAGTGGAGCTGAAACCAGGACTAGTGGAGCTGAAACCAGGACTAGTAGAATTGAAACCAGCTCCCGAAGCTCCGGCCTGCAAACATGCACAAAAGAGAAAAAAGGGGGGCCAGCACAAGAAACTACAGGAGCGATGGACAAAAATGATAGCTATGAGATATTTATAATAAATAAAAATGGAAATGGAGAAGAGAGGAAGGGAAGAGGACTAGTAAACCTGAAACCAGGACTAGTAAACCTGAAACCAGGACTAGTAGACCTAAAACTAGGACTAGTAGACCTGAAACCAGGACTAGTGGAGCTGACACCAGAACTAACAGAGCTTAAACCTTATATATATATGTGTGTGTGTGTGTGTGTTCCTCACCGCCGTCTCTTCCCTTGTCTCCTCTACAGCTGGAAGAACCACCACCAACGAGGAGCTCGAGGACATGCTGGAGAGTGGCAAGTTGGCCGTCTTCACCGATGATGTAAGCACTGCACCTGATCGGTCCTCGCTTCCGGTCCCTTTAACTGGCGCTGCTCCCCGGTACTGGTCCAGTACTGGTCCTGTACTGGTCCTGTACCGGGGGCAGAACGTCCACGAGGTGCGCTGAGACATCAAGTGAACACGGCCTCTGTCACCATATCTGTCATTGCGATTCGAGAGGGAGGAGTGTTTAGGAAGCTCTTACTTTGAAGGATCTCACAGTATTACCTGCTCCTTCAAATGAAAAGCTTTTAGAAAAAGTCGACACTCCCATTGAGCCACAAACCAGGACTGAGCCCTTCTGGTTGAAGCCACGCCCACACCTGATGCCGCTGAGTACCGACCAATCAGTGAAAGGAGGTCAGTGAAAAATTAGGTTTTCAGCCGGTGCTCAGGTAAGTTTTTAGGTAGGACTTTAATGGGATTAGCGCCAGGACTACCGTATTGTCCCGAATATAAGACGGTGTTTTTTGCATTGAAAAAAGACTGAAAAAGTGTGGTTCGTCTTACATTTGGGGTCTAGACGTTATACCCATTCACACCGCTAGATAGGCCAAAGGAACCCCTGGCACGAAGAAGAAAAATAAAAAAAGTGGTAAGAAAGAAAAGAGAAAAAAATAAGAGAAGAGATAACAGAAGATGGAGAAACATAGCGACAATCTGGAGAAAAGCTGATTGAAGATCAGCCAGTTATGATTCAAACTTCAAGATGATGATTTGAATGAGGCAAAATAACATGCTTTTTCTCTCGAATATATTGTTATAATTATTTTTTTCAGATGTACTGTAATTATTTTCTGTATAAAAATTTAATTTGGTGTTCAAAAAGTCTTTTTTCAAACTTGAGTCTTGAAAAAGAGGAGGTCGTCTTATAATCAGGGTCGTTTTATATTCGGGCCAAAACGGTAGGCTACTCATTGATTCTGACCCCAAACGAGGTATCAGCTAGCGTGAGTATGAACTCCATCACGACCACGAAGCCTGAGAAATGTGGCGTTAGGTTATGCTGCTGGACCGTACTGGGTGTGACACCAGTTCAAGTTCAAGTTAACTTTATTAATACCCGTAGATAGATTTGTTTTGGAGTAGATGGAAGGTATCTCACACACAATCTTTACTAGGGGTGGGACGATACGGGTAACTCATGATTCCATACCGTGGCGAAATGTGGCCCACGATAACAATAATATCACGATACACGATATCTACGATATTCAATATATTGTAAGAAATTTGAGCAACGATATATCACGATATATGTGACTGAAAAAGAAAAAATACCCATAAAAAGGAAAATGTCCGTAGTTATGCATTTATTCAATGCCAAAACAAAAATACAAGGTACAAAGAAAGTGCATTTGTATATTAGCCTCACTGCCTCCTAGTCTTGTAAATGTAAAAATTGTACAGCTGGACAAATTAAAGTGCATGAACAATAGTGCGGTGACAACCGCGTAAATCCATTATGTGTGTTGTAATAAAATATCGATATTTGCCATCAGTTATCAATTATTTATTGCGACAGAGAGCGCAACAATATATTGCAATATCGATTTTTTTCCCCACCACTATCACTTTACTGTCATTAATTTGACACGGGACAAAAATAGTGAAAACAATGAACAGGTTTGCAACAGCACAAGACAGACATGGCAAGAACAATGAATGAATAAAGAATGTAAAAACCAAGGTCAGGGTTTTTAAAAAATAGAAATAAATAAGTTAAAAGCAGGATAGACCTCAGTAATAAATAAAAATCGTTAAGATTTGTTTAAAAGAGAGACAGCAGCAGGGACGAAGCTGTTCCTATAGTTCCTAGTTCTGGGGACTTTAAACCTGTGTCCTGATGGCAGTAGCTGGAACTCACTCGCTAAGGGATGGAGGTATTATGGGATGGAGCTGGAGCTGCAACTGTTTAGCGTCCAGCGACTCCAGGCCCAGCTGTGTTTCCCTAATCAGCCGACCATTTAATAATTTGGTTGAGTGAGCTCCTTTCTTTTAGAGGCAGGTTTGCGAACCATGATGCAAGTGAAAAAGCAAAGACAGATTCAATAAAAGCATGATAAAAACAGCGACCTTATGAAGTATTTAAGGCGGTAGGAGGAGTTTACTGGGGAACCCCGGCAGCAAGCTCTTCGCCCCCCCTTAGCGACTGTTGCTAACGCTGACAGACGTCCCATCAGGGATGTTTAGTTTTACCATCTCGGGGTAAGACGTTCCAGACAAACTCATTCAAACGGACTTAAATACGTCCTCGAGGGGAAATGTAGAAATCTATAAATAGATCCCGGTGCTAACTTGGGTGCTAACGTGGGTGCTAACGCGGTTTCCACGGGAGGTGAGGGTTCGCAGGAGTGTACCGTCGTCATGGTTACAGACGACATCATCCAGGATCAACACTGTTCGTGCTTCGCAGCAGAAGATTAGATCAAAGTACAACTTTACTACCCGACACTAGATCCAGGGTTCCTACGGGTGCTTGAAATCCTTGAAAGTGCTTGAATTTCAATGTTGTGTTTTCAAGGCCTGAAAAGTGCTTACATTTTAGTTTAAGTGCTTGAAATTATAACTCTGTGTCTTTCACAAAATTGGGATCAGACTGTATAGTTTAGTTATTACAAGGAGAAATAAAATCAGTAAGATGAAACATAACTAGATGTTTACAGCATGATACAATGTACATAATTGTGATAAAAATAGGAGAAAATAATTATGAGTATATATATTCCTGTAGATATTTTACCCCAGCGATAAGGTGCTTGAAGATTTTGAAAATGACCCTTGAAAGTGCTTGAAAAGTGCTTGAATTTGACCTTGAAAAATGTGTAGGAACCCTGTAGATCAAAGTACAACTGTACGGGTGGTGGATCCATAATCTGAGAGAAACTAGCGACTGATTCAGATTAATGTTAACCAACTGATCAGAGCAGAACTCCAGGTACGTCAATGTAGTGTGATGCAGTGTGATGGGGTGGGCTTACTTATATGTCAGGGGGCGGGGCTTACTGAAAGGTCAGGGGGGCGGGGCCTATCGATAAATCAGTTAAACAGTCAAAACAGTCAAATCATCTAAAACCTCAAAATCCACGTAGAAAAGTGCAGCAATGTTTAATAACTAATAACTCATTTATTAATCAGTCAGCGAATTTCAGGAATTTAAGTCATTAAATTAACAATATTGGACATTGGATGGTTCAGAGCTCGTAAGACGGAAGTGAAAGTAAAAAATAAAGAACTTTTGCAGGGCAGGTCTAAGGAGCGGGTCTATGCTATGCTAGGAGCGGGTCTACGCTAGGAGCGGGTCTATGCTATGCTAGGAGCGTGTCTATGCTACCCTAAGAGCAGGTCTATGCTATGCTAGGAGCGGGTCTACGCTAGGAGCGGGTCTACGCTAGGAGCGGGTCTATGCTATGCTAGGAGCGGGTCTATGCTATGCTAGGAGCGGCTCTATGCTATGCTAGGAGCAGGTCTATGCTATGCTAGGAGCGTGTCTATGCTACCCTAAGAGCAGGTCTATGCTATGCTAGGAGCGGGTCTACGCTAGGAGCGGGTCTACGCTAGGAGCGGGTCTATGCTAGGAGCGGGGCTATACTCGGAGCAGGTCTATGCTATGCTAGGAGCAGGTCTATGTAGCACATTGAGGCTTCAGGCGCGACGATGGAAGACTTTTACTCCGGTTCACGAGTGAAAGGGGGTCCGTTCTTCTTGATCGGTTCGGTCCAACGGGAGGAAACTTGACCGGAAGTTTCTCCGTTTCCCGTCCGTGATGATTCAGTGGCCGCTCTAAAGGTTTTCACCCCCTCCCCCTCCAGATCAAGATGGACTCTCAGATGACCAAGCAGGCCCTGAACGAGATCGAGACCCGGCACACCGAGATCATCAAGCTGGAGAACAGCATCCGCGAGCTGCACGACATGTTCGTGGACATGGCCATGCTGGTGGAGAGCCAGGTGGGTGGCGCCGCCGCAGCAGGAAGTGGGCGTGTCACCAGAGGAGCTCACGCTTACACTGGTTTGTGCTTTGTGTTCCAGGGAGAGATGATTGACAGAATCGAGTACAACGTGGAGCACTCCGTCGACTACGTAGAGCGGGCCGTCTCCGACACCAAGAAGGCCGTCAAATACCAGAGCCAGGCTCGCAAGGTACCGGAACCAGCACCTGCTGGCCTTCACTCTCAACCCTGCTCTCACACCGGTTCTGGAGGAACCCAGGTCCGGGTCAGTCCGGTTAATCCGGACCTGCGGTTCCTCTACTGACCACTAGGGTCTGAATCTGGACTCTAGTGGTCGGCAGTGTTGGGACTAACGTTATTTAGTAACGCGTTACAGTAACGCCGTTAGTTTTGCGGTAACTAATACTCTAACGCATTACTTTTTAAATTCAGTAACGCAGTTACCGTTACCAAACGGTGCGTTACTCCGTTATTTCTGGCTACAGTGAAGCTTTTTTTTCCCCACACGTGGAGACCCGAGGAAACGTAGTGTGTGTGCATTCAAAAACATGACCCGTCATGGCGAGCCAGGAGAAGGAGAGTTTCGCAACGCGGAGATATTGTCATTACAGTAATCCCTGGTTTTTCGCAGGGGTTACGTTCCAAAAAGAACCCGTGATAAGTGAAATTATTTTTACAATTATTATACAAGGCTTCAAATTGCGGAGATCAGCACCGCCTCGCACGTTTTCCACTGCTCTTCTGATGCTGCTGCATCCCGACTCTGTAGCGTCTTTTTCTCCTAAAGCTGCGGTGCAGAGGTGTTTTGTCGAGAGAAGAAAATAGTTATGGGTCGTTATTGTCGCTCTTTTTTCTTCTGGGCAAAAAGATTCTTATAAACCGACATGCCACCATTGGTTATTATATTTGAGGACTGTAATGAACGATTCATCAAAGGTTCTTGAGCTGCTGCTGAAGCTCATTGGCCGTTCTCAGCTTGTTGCTAAGCAACCAACGTTATTGACACAGGAAGTGAAGAAGCGGGGAAACTGTGTAGAATGCAGAACACGATGCACAATGCAAATCCATACAGTACCTGCTGATATGAAGGCTAGAGGGGATTAATGGGAGCATTTAAAATAATGTTTTTATTTAAAGTAACTAAAAAGTTACTTTTCATAGTAATGCATTACGTTTTGGTCTAAGTAACTGAGTTACTTTTTAATGAAGTAACTAGTAACGGTAACTAGTTACTATTTTTCAGTAACTAGCACAGGGGTCGGTAACCCAAAATGTTGAAAGAGCCATATTGGACCAAAAACATAAAAAACAAATATGTTTGGAGCCGCAAAAAATGAAAAATCGAAATGTCGAGAAAAAAGTCGAAATGTCGAGAAAAAAGTCAAAATTTCGAGGAAATAGTTAAAATTTTGAGAAAAAAGTCGAAATGTCGAGATTAATGTTGAAGTACAATCTCGAGAAAAAAGTCGAAGTGTTAAGAAAAAAGTCGAAATGTCGAGAAAAGTCAAAATGTTGAGATTAAAAAGGAAAGGAAAAAGGAAGAAAAAAAGAGAGAAAAAAGGAAAAAAGAAGAAAAAAGAAGAAAAAAGAGAAAAAAAGAAAAAAAACAGAAAAAAAAGGTCAAATATTTTTGAAAAAATCTCCAGGGAGCCACTAGGGCGCCACTAAAGAGCCGCATGCGGCTCTAGACCCCTGGACTAGCACAACACTGGTGGTCGGTGGAGGAACTGCTGTTTTCCTTTGGTTTCAGAAGGGTAACTGCAGGTTTCCCTGGTTGGTCGGCTCCTGGTTGGGATGAGGTTCTGCTCATCTTCCCACAAGCGTTTTTCACAATAACTGACTCTTGTGCAGCTGATGAAGATATTTACAGGAAGACTTCTCCACAACAACCTTCCCTCACTCTTCGTCCCTGTTCTCTCTTTCTCCCTGCAGAAGAAGATCATGATCATCATCTGCTGCGTCATCCTCGGCGTGGTCTTGGCGTCAACTATCGGCGGCACGCTGGGTCTCTAGGACGCTCCGGCCGCCCGCCGCCACGACGACCGATGCCGACCAACCGACCATCCGACCGACCGACAGCCAGCAGAGAAAAGAAACACGACCCAAAAACTTGAAACACAAATGCAAGACAGAAAACCATCAGCTAGGAAGAGAGACCGACCCAGGCACAGATGAGAGGGAACAGCACGGGTTCGGGTGGGGTGCAAAACAACAATATGCTATCACATTATAGCTGACGTAACCACACAACATATACAAAAGAGGGTACAAATAAACCTATTTATTACAGATGTAAATGTATTGAACATATGTGGGTTAGCTACCTGTAAAAACTCATCACCTAGACGATGACATTTACCTGTTTGTTTGGCTTTTTTCTTGTTTTCTTGGCGATTTCTTTTGTTTTTTGGGAGTCTTCGAGGACAGTGACGGCTGCCGGGTCGGAGTTTCTCGGGACGAATCTGTCTCAGCTCCTTCCGTTCGCTCCGCGTCACCTCCGTGTTAGCACATGCTAGGTGTTCTGGGACGGTTCTGGACCAGCACCGCCGAGTTTCTCGCCAACAGACCTCCCCTCATTGGCTGCTGGCTCCTGTCGTTCATCCGACCAATGAGGGGGAAGCTGCAGCACAGCATGTTTCCATGACAACTCCCCCTCATTTTTGCCCCTGTCCAACCAAAGACGAGGGGGAGGGAGGTGACGGGTGGGACAGAAGGAGGGGTGGGAGGGTTTAAAGAGGGTGGGAGGAGATGGACAGTTAATCTATGCAGTTTAGATAACAGGAAGACAATTTGACCCGCCTCCCCAAACCAAGACAGCCAATGAGAATTGGGGATTCACAAAACCAAAAGTCTCACCGCACCGACCCCCGTCGAGCCGTCGCAGCTGTTCTCTCGGAAGATTCGGAAAAAAAAGAAGAGAACACACAAAAAAAAAGATGTAGAAAAATCAACTAAAAGCTAGCAAACAAGCCAGACAACGTGGTCGCCGCGGTTACCCGAGTGCGGCGTTGATATCGTTGCTTTTCTGTTTTGGATGAGGACCGTTCGTTGCTTCGTTGTCCCCGTGGTGCTGCTGTTTTGGCGCGTGTGTGACGTATCTGCCTGACGTCTTGTAGCCGTTGATGTTAAGTTCGTAGACGCGTCTGCTTGTTTCCTCCCTGAATCCCGTCCGTGTGTGCTAGCGCCGTAACGCTTCAGTCTGGACGTTTGGGTCGTAGCTAGCGGACACTACTCAGCAGCAGAAGCTGGAAGCTGGATCATGTGACCTGCACATTCATTCATAACATCGGCGTGTTTACGTTTCTATGCATACACGTTAAACTCCTCGTGTTACCGCCAATGTTAGCGTTAGCCTGCGCTGCTTTGCATGCTGTAGCGTTAGGTTAAGTTCTGTGTGGACGTATAGAAGCTCACTTGGCCATCTGTCCGCTATTATTTTAAATGTGAAACATATTTTCAGTGTATTAAGCCCAGAGTTCGGAGAAATGTGAAACACCAGAAGGGCTAACTTGCTGGAAAAGCAGGACGGGATGAAGTTCACGTTTCAAGACCGTTGCAAATGTGAGGCCTTTTGCAGACGATGTGGTTCTGTTTCATCAAGCCGAGCCCATCAACTCTCGCTGGAGCGGCTGGGATGAGAACCACAGACCTCTCCGGGTCTGGAATCAGATCCTGCCCCAAGTGGGGGGGGGTTCAAGTATCTCTGGGTCCGTTTCACGGGTTATGGAAGGGTAGAGCAGGATATCGACGGGGGGATCGGTGCAGCGTCAGCTGGGATGTACAGAAGGAGCTCAACCATGAGGTGAAGCTCTTGACCTACCATCCTCACAGATGAAACTCCCTGGTGGGGTTCTCTGGGAATGTCCCACTGGGGGGAGACGAGAATTGGACTCGTGTGGTCGTCTCCTGTGTGGCTGGAGGTCTGCATGACTGCAGATGCTGCACCGATCAGCTAGTCGATATCCTCGATACTTAAGCTCCTCCACCTGGGGCGACGCCGGAACCCAGACCTGGAGACGATGCTCCTCCCTCCTGGAGACCGCAGGACCTCATCATCTGCATAGAGAATGACCAGAATTGATCCGAAACACAAGAACTGGCTCGTACACTGAAAACATCATAGTTTGGCTTAAAAGAGACGTTTCTACAAAGTCAGTGTTTTAAAAGGTAGTTTGGGATTGTTTTGAGCAGACGTGGAACTGGGTTGGACCGACCGCAGGTTGGGACCGACGCACGTGATCAGGCTCTGTGAAACAAGCTCCAAGAGCTTCTGTTGAGGCCTGTGCCGAAAGAGATTCCACCTTAAACTCATAAGTCCAGATTCAGCGTGAGCCGTTGCTCAAACACCATTTTACTTCAACACGTCTGTATTTGTCCAAGTTTCACACCCATGACCCCCCCCCAACCCCAGATTAAAGCTTTGGGGAGGATCCTTCAGGGCACTTAGGGATGATTATGTGGTTAAATCTGCATCTGTCATCTTTTTTCTCCCTGGTGCAGATACAGAAATATTTAGTCATCCCGCCACACATGGACAGGTTCCTGGTTTCCTTTAACCGTTTGTGCCCCCCGCCCCCCCGTCCCTGCTCCCCTAACACTTATTGGAACCCCAGTTTAGCCAAGTTGAACAGCGGCGGCCCACAAGTGCCAAACGTTGGCCGGATCAGGGCCCGAGGTGGCTGCTGGGTCTTTAGACTAGTTCCTCGTGTTCGACACAGCTGCACCACGTCTCGTCCAGCTCCACCCTTCCTCGCGACCTCGTGCTCGTCGCTCTGCTGCGGTGCTCGTGGTCGATAGGGATCGGCGTCGTGAGGACGCCGTCGTAGACGCCAGCCATCTCGCCCACATTGACGCTGCTGTGTGCGTTTTCGTGTAGACGTTCCGGTTTTCCCGTGTAGCAGCATTCCAGCGCGGCTCTCCGAACACGCCGACCCTCCCAGAAAAGGACTCGGGTCACGGGTCGGTCTGTCCGAGTGAAGCCCCGCCCTCCCGTGTGTGTCGTTGGTGTTTGGTTGTGTAAAAAGATGACGGTGCGGGTCGGGGGTCGGCCCCGCCCCGCCCCCAGCAGACCCCGCCCACCCCGCTGTGTGTAGTGATTCTAATGGTGATGATAAAAAGGCATGCAGAAGCGCTGTGGAGTTTGCATGATGGTGATTTTTGTACCCCCCCCTCCCCCAACGTGCCCTCCATGTCGTGCACTTTACCACCCGTTAGCACATTAGCTCCTCGCGACCGACTCGTTGCCATTCCTGTTGACCGTCCGCATACGTAAAGATGTTGAAACATGTTTTTCAAGTGTTTTGTTTTTTGATGGATATTTAAACGTGAAAGACCGCGCCCCCGTCATCAGAGTCCGCCCCTCCCCCGACAGCGACCTCTGACCCTCTCGCTGGCTTCCTCCCTCCCCCCCCACAAGTGTGCTTGTTCGCTTGCGTCGATGATTAGTGTGTTGGTGCTCCTGCTGCGACTCCGCCCATCTGCAGCCCTCCGACCGAATCGCAGGTCGGCGGGTTACAGAAACTCCACCATGTTGTTTTGAAGCTTTTTCTTTTTGAACTGTCGCCACGAAGGAGACGAGATCCGGCGGAACTTCCGGGACGCCGCGGTCCCGCCGCCGCTCCCACCACCGCCGCTGCCGTGTCTCTTCAACCCAAGCCAAAGCGTTCGCCCCCCCGCCCCCCATGTTCTCCAGATGTTTGCCGCTAATATCAAAGAGCACAACGTGAGTCAAGTTTACACTGAGACGTTCACATGGAGACAGAAATTTGGAAAATGTGGCCGCATCCATGGCCCCTCCCCCACAACCAGCCCTCGCTGCGCGTTGGTCTGTCCGTCAATCAATCAAACAATCAATCAATCAATCAATCAATCAGTCAGTCCAACACAGCCACAACTGCAGACGGATGTTTTCCTCCTCCTTTCTTTTCTCATGTAGATGTTCGTTTGTGGTCTCGTTAGTGGAACTGTAACGGTTGTGTGAACATTAACTCCTCCCCCATCTTTAGCTCCTCCCCCATCTTTAGCTCCTCCCCCATTACCCAGGTACGCTGGGAGACGTTTACTTCCTGTACAGCGTGTTCGTTCGGCGGCCGTCGTCAGCTCGGGGGACGGTTGCTCGTCCGCGGGGGTTCTGCTCGCCGGCCCGGTCCAGATCGGCCCTATTGATTACCAGCGATCGATCAGAAGTTTACAGAAGAGAAGAAAGAAGTTTCTGGGCCGGACCGGCCGGCGCTCCCCGCCACCGCAGACCGACGCCGAGCCGTTTCCTGCAGCTCGGTGACGGACCGCCGCCTGAAACGTGGTTCCACTTCCTGTCAGAGCAGGACGCCGGCGGCGGGACGGGATCACGCGGAGTTTGGGTCGACGAGGCGGGCCAGAACCAAACCCCGACCACGACCCCGTCCCAGACCCAGACCCTGTTAGATTTTGATTTATTTATTCAGCACAGTATAAAAAACAGAACAAATAACGTACAAATGTAAAAAAGAGATTGGAAATGTGCTCGGCTGAGGCAAAAAGCCCAAGGGGCTTATATACGTAAAATACAGCAAAAGATTGTACAAAGATTTAAAATATGCAGAATACATGATTGCAGTCTAAAAACAAAGACAAAGCTAAAAAACTGCAGCATGAATAGAATACATGGTATCTACATGATTAAAGAAAAAAAAAACAGATCTAGAAAATATTAGTGATGCACCGATTGTTCGGTAACCGAACTTGTTCGGCCGAAAATGGCAAAAAAAACACTTTCGGTGTTCGGTGGAATAAGTGGGAAAAAAAACGAACAATTAATAACGGCGTTGTAATATAAGGAAATAGACTGGCCGCTCCGTAACTGTTGCACCACAAACATAAATCGTTGGCCAACCAAAAAGTAACCACATAAGAATTTTACCTAACATTCACCAGGAGGTGGAACCAAAACAACATAATGCTGGGAAATTAAAACATGTTCAGTTTTTTATGTTCAATAAATATTTTCTACCTTGTAATTTTGTAAAAGATTTTTTTCTTTGAAAAGCATGCCTAAATCAAATTTATTTGATTTATGCAATGGTGAAAAAATTGGCAAAATAAATTAAAAACTGCGAAGAACCATGTTCGGTATTGTTCGGTATTCGGCAAAGTGTTTATTATTATTTTCGGTTTCGGCCACAAATTTTCATTTCGGTGCATCACTAAGAAATATCATTAGGTAATCTGATCAATTAAATGTGTCCTGAGTTTGTGTTTAAAGGGTTGAATGGTAGAGGTAGACGAGATTGCTGTATAGGTGTTCCATAACTGGGCACCAGTACAAACCAGTACGGAACTTCGGGAGGTTTAAATGATTACCCTGTCTTGTATTAAAATAATGCATATCACTGCTTCTCTCCCCGTCCCCGTCCCCGTCCCCGTCCCAGACCCCGTCCTGCTCTGGACCCGGAACACGGACCCGGGTCTTGTTTGAGCTGCTGTTTCTGATTATTATTCCGTCCTCTTCACTGTACCAGACAGTATTTGGTTTGAATCAGTGTTTTCCCCCCGGTGGGAGGAGTTAGGGGAGGGGTCACATAGACAGACCACGCCCACGCCGCCCTGACCATCGTAGGAAACACTGAAACGACATCATCATTGTTGTTGTTGTTATTGTCATGACCATAACTGACCGCTAGAGTAAACGACGAGCAGCGACCCGCTGACGCGTGATCGGAGGAACCCGCGGGTTCCGTGGATTATATCATAGCAATGATTTCAACAAAAAAGGAGTTATGTTATCATAAATAATAGTAGTAATATTGAATATTGAATGCTCGCAATTTTGTCAAACTGAAACTTGATTCTTTGTGTTATGTAATTATTGTAAATAATTCAAAGAGAGAAAAGATGACTTGCATGTCTATGTATAAATCTACTGAGATATCTATTCCTGTCAAAGTTGGCCAGCGGTTCGATCTCTGTCCTTTTTCGCACACCTTCGTCCCGCTGACCTCACCTGGTCCCGGTGTCTAGCCCCGCCCCCTTCCACCTAAGGCCCCGCCCCCTTCCACCTCAGGTGGAGAGATGGCGTCTAGCCCCGCCCCCTTCCACCTCAGGTGGAGAGACGGCGTCTAGCCCCGCCCCCTTCCCATCTCAGGCCCCGCCCCCTTCCACCTCAGGTGGAGAGACGGCAGCAGAGAGGCGGAGAGACCTGTAGCTTCCGGCGCCGCCACCCTCCATTGCTCCGTTCAGGCGCTGCGTCTACGCCGTCCCGTCAAACCTCACGTACCTTCACCGCCGCCAGGAGAAGGTCCGGGGCGTTGGCCGCCGTCCCGGCGTAAGCCCAACCCCCAACTTCCGCCCATCACCCGTCCCAGAGGCTCCGCCCACTGGATCCTCTGATGAAAGTGCTTCCCTCCATATTTTAGAAAACCCGCCTCCAGGGCTTTCCAGGCCACAACCCCCCGATCACTTTGGAAGCTCTGCTAGCGGTTCTGAACTCTCTCCGTCCGTCTGGTGCCGTCTCTCGACCCACGTCTTCTCCCGCCGGTTTCCCCCCGGAGAGCCGACCCGTTTGATAACAATACCAGTCCAATCAGCATCCGTCTTCAGCTGTAACCATGACAACGTCAGCACCAACAAGGCCTCTGTGGATCTCTTGAGACCCTTCGGCCCATTGCCAGTCCTGCTCGTGGTCTTTGCAGGGGGCGGATCGAGGCACCGGGACCCGGACCGGTTCCTGAAGGCTTCATAGCTCCGTCCTCCTGGAGGAAGGTGGGAGTCTTGGACCGAGCAGGCGTCCCGTGTCTCTGGACTCTCGTATCGCTTTACGGCGCGTCAGCGTCGTTGGCGGCGGCTCACGACCGTAAAGGGCGGAGATCTGAGCCTCCAGGCCTGCAGGGGGAGCTGCTGAGCCCCGGCCCGCCCCGTCGCTCGTCTCTCCAGGTTCCTGGAAGACGACTCTGTCCCCCAACGAGTTGACTCTGTCAGACGGTTCCGGGGCCTTTGACGGGTTCCAGGAACCTGGTCCCGCCGGCCTGCCGGTACCAAGGTGCAATACTCCGAGAACCAAGGGCTGTCTCTCCCACTGCAGAGGCGCTGCGGCGAGCGGCGGGGGCTCGGAGTCCGGCAGGAAATCGGCACCGTAGTCGTAGCCGCGGGGGGGCTAACTGGACCGGCGTCCGTGCGGGAAACCGGCGGGAAACCGGCGGGAAACCGGCAGGCGACGGAGGGAAACGTGGGAGAAACCAAAGCGAGCGCTCAGAAACGGGACAGAACCGTCGACTTCCGACGCAACTTTGACCGGAAATGCAACTTGTGTCCCGTTTTTTTTTTGTGTGCGTGTCCGTGTGCGTAGTGTAATGTAAACGCGATCTGTCCCCCCCCCCCGACCTCATCCCCGGCCCCGCCTCCCCCCCCCTCCCCTCTCTCGTACTGCTGTTGGCTGTTCTGTTTAGTTCATGTGACGTGCCAGTATCCCCCCCCCTTTACCTGCTCAGCCCTGGCCCCGCCCCCAACCCCGCCCCTTCCCCTCCCCATCCCCCCACCCCCGCCCCTCTTCTTCATGGATCTTTAAGATGACAACTCTATGCAGATGCTGTCTTTTATAAGTGTGTCAAAATTTTAATTTAAAATAAAAATAAAAAAAAACAAACCCTGACAGACATATTGAAATGAAACAAAACATGAATAAAGAAAAGGATTGTTCAGTGTACTGGTGTGTCTGTGTCTCTGTGGGAACTTGAAAAAGCAATTGTTTCCATAAACAGTATTACATTTACTCCTTGGACCATTGCATTGTGGTAAATTGAAGTTTATTTGTAATTTTATTTATAAAAAGGGCCTTCATAGTCCTAATGCCATTCAGTTTCCAGATGTCAACAGAGCGGTCTGCAATGGATGGGGAGAAGAGGCGACTGGGACAGACAGGAGTGAGCAGAAAGCCTTTCTGCCAACCAAAGTATTTCCCAACACTGGACCATATTTTCAGAGAATGTGTAACAATGGGATTCTTCGTGACATAGTGAAGTGAAAACATAAGGGCCGACAGGGATGTCTGCTGGCATGAGTTTTGTTCCATTTGTATCCAAACTGGATTTTCGGCATGTCCATCAGAGTGAGTTCAAAAAGGGAGAGTAAGAACATTACATGCCCAGTAATAAAATTGGAAATGGGGTAGTTAGTCCCATTCCCCCACCAGGCTTCGGCCGCTGCAAATAAGCTTTTCTGATTCTGGGTCTCTTCCCACTCCAAATAAAATTAGAAATTGCTTTGTCTATGGACACAAAAAATGATTTCCGCAAAAGTATAGGAATAGTTTGAAATAGAAACAGAAATTTTGGAAGTGTATTCCTTTTTACAGCATTAATTCTGCCTGCCAAAGTGATGGGACCAGTGTGCGAAATACCCATCCATATTCGGGGGGGTCCCTAACTCGCGTTTTGTTTTGTTTTTTAAAAAGTGTGGCCCTATACAATAAACTAATACAATCAGCCTACTATAGCCTATGACAAATACACACTTTTAACCATTTTAGATGCACGTTGTTTTACTAACAGGAGGCAAAATTGTGCATTACGATGCAGAATGTTATTTACAAATTAAATCCGATAATTAAAATAAATAAAAGACATTAATTGGCACCACACTAGTGCACTTAATGAATAAATATCAGGTGTAAGACACTGGCGCACGACCAGTGCATTGCAGAAACGAATAAACAAATAAAATAGGCTAATGTATTTTTTTAGATAAATAAAAAAAAAATACAATAAAAATGAATTGTGCATTCAAATAACAGTAATAACAACAAATGCCACTATCGGAGACGTGCAATCAGTGCACTTAAACAGATCCTCAGCCTGCACAATGAAGACTGTATATTTAACGTTATGTAACCATCCAGGAAATTATGTTTTAACACAGCTGTGTGAACACATTCACAAATCACACTCATAACAGGCCATAACGCAAAATAATAATAACAATAATTAAAAAAAAACATTAGCTCTCAGGTGGGTTCAGGCCATATTAGGCAGGGCGGCCTCTTACCTTAAGTTGAAATAGACCAAATGTGCCGTTTTTCTCTTTTTTTTTTTACTTTGTCTGCACACATATTAATGGTTTATACCAGGGGTTCTTAACCTTTCTGACCTTGGGGCCCAATTTTTTCAGTACAGAGTGGCCCGAGGCCCGTTAAATATTAACACTGTATAGCAGCGAAGGTCCAGAACATCATAATAAATATATATATATATATATATATATATATATATATATATATATATATATATATATATATATATATATATATATATATATATATATATATATTCAAGTAGCCTCATAGTTGTATCAACATCTGCATCTGACTGTTATATTAAAAAAGTACATATTTGCCCATTAACATGTGTAACTTCAATTAAACATTTTTTTCTCTTAAAAATAAAATAAATAAATAAGATTTTATTTTATTTTTCAAATGCTATCTTATTTTATTTATTTACCAGCAGTTTGAATTTCCCTTTTTCTTTGTTAATTGTCTCAACACATTTTTATAATAAATTAATATAAACACATCTTAGCAATTTCAAAGTTTTGCAGTTTTTCTTTCTTCCTCTTAATCTTATGCCCTCACTTTCTGTCGTTCAGTGAGAGAACTGAGCTCTAATTTCTCCTGTCAGAACTTTAAATCTGGGCTGGATGGTGTCAGGTTCTCATATGCATGTGGAGGTGCTGTAATGGAAAATTTTGGTATAACACTGTCTGTTGCCTGTTTTCATTCCTATGCTGAGGTCATGTTCCTTTGACACAGAGCCTGGCACGGTTGCCAGGGTGATGGGTGATGTTTTGTCTATTCCAGCTCCAGAGTATAAAATAACCTGTCCCTAATCTTCTTCAGCTCACTCAGGACTGTCGGTTCATGTGACCGGTTGGACTGTGTGGCTCCGTTCAATTGAATGTTTGTCCTCTTTCCATTAAATCTTCGAAAGACAGCTGAGGTGTCCTGACATTCTTTTTGAACAACAATTTTTGCCACCACAATTTTGGCGACCACGAAGGGACCTCATCTGTGCCGGATTTTTTCCTTCTCTCCTCCGGAATCGAAGGTGTTTTAAGCATGCAACAACCTCGTACTCCCCCATCAAGTGAAGGTCGAGTGAGGGCCTCTCGTCCGGAGGGGGGTTGGGAAGGTCCCCGCACCGACTGGGGTCGAACGAACCCGGTGGCTTCAGAAACACCTCGCTGTTCTTTCGAAGATTTAATGGAAAGGTGTTCTTTCGGGTGAGTTTTGGAAAGAAAACGGCCGAAATAAGGTGCGCGCTAACGTCTCCTCTCTGCCTAAACTGCTGATGTTGCCGGTGGTCCAAGTATTTGGAACCGGGGAGGGCTGGTCCAGCCAGGGTTTGAGGACCTTGGGCTGTTTGTTACTGACCTAGGAGTTAGTGATCGAAGGGCCAGATTTTGTCTGGGGGCGTGGTAGAATGCCTATCAATTCTAGTGGATGAAGGAATTTTGTTTGTTACTGACCTAGGAGTTAGTGATCGAAGGGCCAGATTTTGTCTGGGGGCGTGGTAGAATGCCTATCAATTCTAGTGGATGAAGGAATTTTGTTTGTTACTGACCTAGGAGTTAGTGATCGAAGGGCCAGATTTTGTCTGGGGGCGTGGTAGAATGCCTATCAATTCTAGTGGATGAAGGAATTTTGTTTAAGAGAAAAAGACTCGCCTTTCGGTACGACATCAGCAGTGGGTCGCCAGACGTGACGGATCACGAGTGCTCCTGTAGCCGTGGTTTGAGAGGGAGACTACTTCAAGTCGGGAACTGAGGGCTCTGGATTCGGGGAATCCGAGTATGCCAGACGGGGTCTGGGGGCGGCTAGGATGCCTCATCCAATCCTAGAAGGAGTCGGAGGATTTGTGTTTGTGCTCTGAGCTGTCTGTTAATGTCTGGCTAACAATCTTGACTGTCTGGAGGATAACAAATAATTTTGAGAAATAATTGGAGTTGGAATGTTTTCCTGTTGATTATGTCGTGGGCTTCTGCGTCTAGAATCCGGTTTGAGTTAAACGGGTAATCCGAAGTACTACCTGCTGCTGTAGGATTTAAAAGATGCAGGACTCCAGTCAAATCTGAACCGTGACTTTTTCTAATATATTTTTAATCCAACTTTCTCTGTGAAAGAGCTGCGCGAGTGTTTCCGGCTGTTGTGACGTCACAAACCCTGATAAGCGGAAGACCTTGGTTAGCCATGATGTTGTTTTTTTTGTGTTTTTTTTTTTTTTTTTCTCTCCTTCTGAAAATTTAGACTCGCAACACGTCTGAGAGGATCAAATAATCAGTTGTGGAGGCCAGTTTTTCAATAAGCCTTCTGGGAGTAATTTTTCCGAAGGACCAGATTTTTCAGCACTAAATGTGAGATATATGATAGTTAATTATGGAAAAGAATAGAACCCACAACCTTTGTCGGAGCTGTGGGTCAGACAACTTAAATTCCCAAAATAAAGAAAACACGAGAAACAGGAAGCCTGAGCGTTAAACAGCTGGAGGCTTTGCAGGTTAGACCAGTTATCACTCGCTAAAAAGAAGAATGAAAAACAAATTTAGATAGATTTAGACGTTGCTGAGTGAGGCAGACACCCAAACAGACTGTGCCCCAGTGTGTGAAGCTGGACCCGGTCTGGACTCTGCGCCCCCCGCCCCACCCGCCCCCCCAACTAGCGCCGGGACCTCAGGCAGAGCTCACCAGCGCCTGGACTTCAACCAGCTGCGTCCGTTTGCCCCCCACTGCCCCCAACTCCACCCGTGGGAGCACCCCTCCCCCATCTTCACCCGTTTCACCCATCGGAGAGATGAGGAAAAGTGCTGGGAAGACTGGCTGTCTCAAGGACATTTTTGACTGGCAGAAAGCCTGCGTTTCGCCAGGAAAATTGTGAGACTATTGCTGCAAAAGGCTGAAAGAGTGCAACGGGGGGGCAGAACACATTGAGGGCCCACGCGAAAAGGGGGGCCGGACTGTCTAGGGGTGGCGAGGAGAGCCGGTGAGGTGTCCGGTGGAAACGCAGAGGCCGGCTGTGCTGTGAGGTCTGCAGAACACGTGAGCACCTGAATACTAAATACACATACACACAAGAACCTTGTTTTTCATTTAATAGGTCTGGATTTTATGTTTAATGTCAAAAGGGAAGGGAAATCAGCACTTGTCTGTTTAAGATTAGGTTATGATTTAAGATTATAACGTAATTTATTAATAGACGTTGGAATTGAGTATTGTGTCAGGTGAGGTTATTCAT
The DNA here is from genome assembly GCF_033807715.1 of Cololabis saira. Taxonomy (NCBI): domain Eukaryota; kingdom Metazoa; phylum Chordata; class Actinopteri; order Beloniformes; family Belonidae; genus Cololabis; species Cololabis saira. The sequence continues at coordinate 6,861,983 of NC_084607.1, forward strand.
GACGTGTGGGTACACACCCCAATGCTGTTGTAGCTGCTTTCCCGTGATTGGTATCGTCTCAGACGTGGTTATTGATAAATAAAAAACTTCAAGTTACGTGAAGACAATTGTAAAATTAAATAAGTATCGGTAATTTTACTCATGCCGAACTGTTAGAGAGTTAGAGGCTTCATTATAATACTTTCAGCTGTTAGAACAATGTTGCAGGGGCTGGTTTATACTTTTTGTTTATTCTACAGCAGGAAAACTCTTGCATCACATGCCAGACTGGTACGCCTCATTCCCGGTTAATTAAAAATGAGGTACAAATAAGATGAGGTGATATAAATGGACTAGAAGTGAAATGGATTCGACCTGAATTCACACACTATTTTCTCTCAGGTTCAGGTAGTTTTATTTATTTTTTCCTCGGCATTCCAGTCCATCCTAACAGTCAATTTTGTTTGCTGTTGTTTTGATGCTAAAATTTTGTTTGCTGTTGTTTTGATGCTAAAATTTTGTTTGCTGTTGTTTTGATGGTAAAATTTTGTTTGCTGTTGTTTTGATGCTAAAATTTTGTTTGCTGTTGTTTTGATGGTAAAATTTTGTTTGCTGTTGTTTTGATGGTAAAATTTAGTTTGCTGTTGTTTTGATGGTAAAATTTAGTTTGCTGTTGTTTTGATGGTAAAATTTTGTTTGCTGTTGTTTTGATGCTAAAATTTTGTATGCTGTTGTTTTGATGCTAATATTTTGTTTGCTGTTGTTTTGATGGTAAACTGTTACACGTTTGTTTTGATGGTAATATGTTATACGTTCACTCGTGTGGGGTCGGCTTGACCTGGGGTCAAGCGGCCGTGCTGACCAGGAGGAGTCTGGGAGACCCGGTGACTAGCAGGGAGGAGGGGTAGCTGACGTAAGAGACACTCCTCTCGATGGATCTAGGGGAATGGGAACTTTTGTTTGCCTGTTTTGGCTAATGGTTCTCCTGTCCAATGTTTTTGTCTAGTGTTCATGACTGGAACTGTTTATTGAATTGGGATTCCTGTAAATGCATTAAAGTGGGTTTGAGTCCCGCTGAGGGGTTGAGTTGAAGGTCAGGGACCTTCGGGGGTCTGGGACCCCCCCCTTTTTTAGCTAGGGATTTAAATTGCCAGATAAACTTGGATGTTGATGGCGTGGCTTCGTGAAGATACTATGTTGATACTTTACTATGTTGACATGGGCCTGAAAAACATAAACAGAGATGTTGAGGTTGTGAAATGTATGTGAAATTCAGCATTAACTGCTGATGCGCCTGCGCTATGTGTGTGCGTGTGTGAACGCCTGGGTGTGTGTGGGTGTGTAAGCTCCGTGTCGCTTGTCTGACTGCGCGTTCACGCAGGGAGCGTTCACGTGAGGCTGCGTGGATGGGAGAGAGATGTTATCTCATTTTCCTTTCTGTTGACATTTTTTTTTTTTTGTTTTTTTGTTAAATTGATACGAGTAAAATAGTCTTTTACTCGTTCTTTTCCCTGTGTGGGGAATTGATGATGTGGAATTGTCAGAATTGGGTTGATTTACCGTTCGAATGGTTGCAGGTCACTTTTGTGATACTGTATTTGAACCGGATTGTGGGTCAAGGACGTATAAGGCCTTTGAGTAGCCCATTTTTAAAATACTTAAAATATAGATATTTTTGGCCATTTTCCAAACATTTGAAATGTAGTGTACACGTACATGTATGTGAAAGCTTCAAACAAAAGTATTTTTGTGTTTTTAAACCTACATCTATAGGGCAACGACCCTGGTTTTTGTTGTATGGAAATTGGATTCTTGCCGTTGAGCTGTGTATGATTGTGAAAAGCATGTTACATATCAATCATTTTCCTTTATTTTGTCTGTCGTGAAGTCACATACTGTTGCTTGACGGTTTCGTCAGGGGTGGGTTTCGTCCCGTAAAATGAGTGCCCTGTGTTTTTTTTGGATATGGGTCAATGACAAATAAGGCTTCCGCAGAAGGTATTTTTAAAAGAACTCTGTTGTATCTACAATATTTTAAGATTATTGCATTCCAGTGGCCAGGTATTTAGTATCTTTAGCGTCCAATTTTACATTTAAAGACGGAATAATAATTATACAAATATACAAATGAATGCATTTAATACAATATCTATTCACATCATAGTTGTCAACCATTCGTTCACTTTGACCTATTATTTATTGGTTTAAATTAATGTTTTATGTGGTCGCACCACCTGACATCAGTTGTGCCACCTGACTTTTACAGCTAATTTTAAATTAGACGGGCTTTTACTTGGACACCTGTATTGGCTACCTTGGCTGTCAAGTTCATACATATCATTTTTTAAATAGAATAGGGAGTTTTATGATAAAATCACATTTTCCTAGTTTTACATTGGTTGTACCGTTTGACATTTTGGGGGTTTGAGATGCCAAAATGTAAAGTAAAATTTATTATCTGAGTGTACCTGAAAGGTATTCAAACTAGATAGTTTTATAGAATAAAGTGATATATGTCATAAATTGATTATAATTATTTTAAAGGGAAATAATGCACCCGGACACCAAAATATGCATGCCATGTCGTTGACTCATATAGTGTTCATGAGCCTACTGTCATTGGCTCTGAGGGGCAGTTTGGAAGTGCTTATTGCAGTATGTTGTTGTTATCTTGGTTGCGAGTGAGTCCTGAGACGAGTGCGTTAAAGCTTCTCTGGACCTGTTGACCCATTTTGGCTGAACAGGGGCATCAACCCCTGTCCGAACTGCAGTTTGTTGCCACAAGGGTTGCGTTTCTGGGTCATGTCATTTCGGGGGAGGGCAGATCCCTCTCACCTGGCAGGATTAAGGCCATTCAAAAGGAGAAACGCCAGAACTGGTCATTAAGAAACAAATTATGTAAATTCTGGGCTCCACGAGGTATTGTCGACAGTGGGTCTCGCATTATGCGGAAATTGAGGCACCATTGGCAGCAATTGCCCATGGAGAAGGCCTACAAACATCAGACCCTGGTACCTGGACTGATGAGGCTGACGACGCCTTCACTGACCTGAAACTGACGTTACAGACGCCTCCACTACCTGGACTGCCTGACTGTTCACGACTTTTCGTCCAGACTGTGGACGGAAAGGGGGGTTACATGACTTCAAGTGCTACAGCAAGTTCTTAACCCTTACCCTTTTGCCAACAGCGGATGATGGAGCACCACTCGCAACGCTAACATCCATTTGTTCCCCAAGACCTGAATTTGAGTGATGATGCTGTTGTAATGATGTTGTCTTTGTTCCCCAAGACCTGAATTTGAGTGATGATGCTGTTGTAATGATGTTGTCTTTGTTCCCCAAGACCTGAATTTGAGTGATGATGCTGTTGTAATGATGTTGTCTTTGTTCCCCAAGACCTGAATTTGAGTGATGTTGCAATTGACAATGCTGACTTTGATCTTTTTGTTGTTGGTTCTGCTTCCAGGGCTCCTGCTACGTGAGTTAACATTGCAGGTTTTGCTTTTGGGGCTTTTGTCCCCGATAAGTTTTTTTTATTTTTTCCACAGGTAGACCCATAGCGCATCACGTGGATACAATGTTCCTGCCTACACAAATTGCTGTGTGTAAATGTGATGATCACACTAACAATCTGATTTTGTCTCTCAATGAAATGTTCAAGCTGACGCAGCTGCCAAAAAAAAAGAAACTGCGTCCAAACAACCTTTGTCTCTCAAAATACGATCTGTCTCCCTGCTACTTCCGTCCTCGGCTATGACCTCGGTTGAGATTGGTGAATTGTAACTAAGGGCTTTGCACACTGAAATATGGTCCTGGGAGGATGCGGACTGCAGGGTAATTAACAGGGTGTGAATGGGGCCCGACGGCCGGCCATGTCTCCCCAGGAATTTTTTCCCTCACTTTGCTTAATTGACACACGGTTTCATGTGTCAAGGGGTGGGGGATGGTGAGTGAAATACGCAATAGGAGTGAATATGAAGACACAACTCGCCCCCACCAGACAGACATTTCAACATTTGCAGATGGATTTCATTGAACTTACACCCAGTGAAGGCAAAAAGTTTGTTTTTGGTTATCATTTGCATGTTTTCTAAATGGATTGAAGCTTTTCCCACAACAAGACAGGACTCCGCCGCAGTGGCCAAGGCTTTGATGAACCTGATAATTCCCAGGGATTCCCGGGGGATTCTGGCGAAAAAATCAGTTCAGACAATGGCGCTCCGTTTGTGAGCGCGGCACTGAAACAGGTCGGTGAGTACATGGGCGTAGATATATACGACAACATTGCGCCTACCACCCAGCCTAATGTGGTGCTAATGTGGCGCGCCAGAGAAGCAAAAATGGCCTGAGCCCCTTTGAAATCCTGTTTCAATAGACCTTTAAACAGGGATTGGGCCCGTTTAAGAGACAGCAGCAAGAGACTGGCCTTTGTGAAGACGAAATGTTACGATATTGTGCAACCTTGTCGTCTGTTTTGTCTGATATCAACAAGCAGGTTAAGGCGGCCCTCCCCAAACCGGCAGAGACGAAACTCCATGACCTCGGAGTGGAGACTACATCGTGGTCAAAGACTTCAGACGTAAACACTGGAAAGCTCGGAGGTGGAACAGACCGTTCCAAGTGCTTCTGGTGACGGAGACAGCAGTCGAGGTTGCAGAGAGACGTACCACGTGGATCCACGCCAGCCACTGCCGACGGGTTCCTGATCCACGCGCACGCCATGCACCTGATCGAGAGGCCACGGCCATACCATCCCCTTAGGCGGCTCGGATGCGGCCTAAGGGTGGCGACCAGCGTCCTGCTGGTCGTCTCCATAGGGGTGAGGTTGCTTCTGCTGCTGTTGGAGAGCCTGCACGATCACACGTCACAGACCAACTGCACGACAATCTCACCTCCCCCTGACCACGATTCTGAGGCGGCACCTACCCCTCTTTGGCTGGTGTGAAGGGCTGCTGTTAACACGACCAACATGACCAACACGGCGTTGCAGCTACAGGACAACATATGGTTCCGTACCATGACCACTGTGACGAGGCAGCTGACCAACGAGATCGATGTGACACATGTTGTCGGACACCTGAATGTATTGTTGCATTTGCAGAGGAGGTCCTGGTTTTCCATTTCAGGGTGGGAAACTGCACTGTTCAACCTCTCTGCCCCTGAACTGACTATTCTTTTGGGTTTGTGTGTTTTTCTGTATTTTATTGTGCCATGGGTGAAGAAACTAGTAGCTTCTGCCATTCCCACCGCACCTCGACGGTTTGCCCAGGAGATGGACCACAATGATGAGTGGGTTCCTCCTTCCATGGAGGATCCAGGGCTACTTTAATTTATATTCTGCATTAATCCTTCCTCAGGTTGATGATGTTTTTTTCATTTATGCTGTTTTGAACTGATTATGAGCTGTTATGTCCTGTTGACAGGTTGTGAGGGAATCAAGCATTAGCCCCGTGGTACGGTGGGTTAAAACATGGAGGGTTTTGCCAGGACATGTGGAGAATTTTGTCATTTTTTTGATTATTATTATTATTATTATTATCATTATTATTATTATTATTATTTTACATGTTATCTCATTTTATCCTTGAACTGCATAGTCACACAGTGCCTTTATTTTTTCTCTTCTCCTTTTCCCTTCATGGACTATTGTGCTGAATGTGATTTGTTTTGGTATTGTTTGAAGTAGATTAGTTTATATTCCATGATGGGTTTTTTCCCCTACGGGGGTTTTTTTTCCTTCCTTATCTATGATAGGGTAGCTAGACAGTTTGAGTCTTTTGACTCTCCCCTTTGTCTAGTGGGGGGAGAGGTTTTGGCTCTTCTGTACCCGTGACCTAAGATCCTCTGTCGGGGTTTCTGTAACTCCCGCGTTGGAGAATGGGTGTGCTAGCGTTTGGCTGGTGCGAGACAGAGCATAAAGGTCACGGGATAGGTTATTGCAAAATTTCCTATTTTATTATGGTTTAGCATAAAAATGCTAAAAGGGGTGGAATGTAATGGAAAATTTTGGTATAACACTGTCTGTTGCCTGTTTTCATTCCTATGCTGAGGTCATGTTCCTTTGACACAGAGCCTGGCACGGTTGCCAGGGTGATGGGTGATGTTTTGTCTATTCCAGCTCCAGAGTATAAAATAACCTGTCCCTAATCTTCTTCAGCTCACTCAGGACTGTCGGTTCATGTGACCGGTTGGACTGTGTGGCTCCGTTCAATTGAATGTTTGTCCTCTTTCCATTAAATCTTCGAAAGACAGCTGAGGTGTCCTGACATTCTTTTTGAACAACAATTTTTGCCACCACAGTGCTCATTGATGAGCCTGAAACGATATTTAGTTTTAATTCTGTTCATTGTGGACAAAGCTGCTTCACAGCTGTATGTGTGGACCCAAACATGTTTAAGATGGTCAGCTTATTTTCTGTGACTTCAGTTCAGACTTGAGTGGATATGTTTGATGAAAAACTTTGTGTTTTGTTTCAGTAGCGTTTTACTTTCGCACTTTGAACGCCACGGTCTCTGAACGTATGAGACACTGGTTTTGTCCCAGTGGGAAGACTGAACAGGATGAATCTGTCCATTCCGGGTTGAACTTCCCTTTCCACCTGTTAGGCTTCTCATCTCTGTAAGAGTCAAGCTAATTACTTACTAAGTAACTTACTAAGTTTTATTTACATTAATAAGTTGTCAGGACTGCGCGTGTCGGATTTCATCCGAGCCTGATCAGCTGAGACGGCCGGGCAGAACCCGCAGCTCTCTGGCCGCTGCAGCAGAGTCACTTTCCGATGCTTTTGCGAGCCCGAACAACAGTCCAGTCCAGCAGACACATCTACATGTACAATCCTTCAGCAGTAACGACGGAGCCCGCAAGCCCGAGCGGCACCGACCTCCCCGGCCGCGGGGACGAGTCAGGATAAATGATCACGCCGCGCTCGCTCGCTCTGGGCGCAGACCCAAGTAATCGATCCCTGATCCTGGCGGATCTAAACCTACTCTGTGCAAAATGAAGGATTTTCTCTATAAATACACACCATTTCTCTTACTATTACACCTAGAGCTAGCTGAGGATCTTCTTCTCCTCATTTGGTCGGGAGTTGCTATGCAGTCCGGCGGCCCCCGCGGCCCACACGTACAAAACTGATTTTTTTTCGCGGCCCACTAGATGGCGCTCGCGGCCCAAGTGTGGGCCGCGGCCCTATGGTTAAGAATCACTGGTTTATACCATGCTGGTAAAAACCTAAGGCATATATATGTGCATTGTTACTATATTTAATATATATACATATATATACGCATACATACGCATACACATACATATATACACATACAAACCCAGTGAGTTTTTTTTGTTTGGTTTTTTTTTGCGGGGGGGGAGGGATGTGACATTTCTCGACTTCTTGTGCTTTCCGTCCTGGTTTCCAGGAAGAAGAGAGGCGATGTCCTGCTTTAATCCAGCTTCTGACAAATGGAACCGGGTCCAATTTGTCCAGAGGAGGTCCGTTGAGGTCACAAACAGGAGTGCAGACAGGCTTTCTTCACGCAACCTGTTGCGCGCCTGGCTGTCCGTGTTATTAACTGCGGAAAAGCCTTGTCACCATCCCAAGTATTTAAATGAGTCCATCGTCACTTTAAATGGCAAGTGTGAGTATGAAAGGCTTTGGGCTGATTTACTGATTGAGAACAGTTCACTCTTCTAGATTCTTGGGGGTTTGTTACATATAAAAGCAGATCATCTGCATATAAGGAAACTTTGTTTTCCACCCCTCCCCTATAAACTCCCTCATACCCCTTGTGGCAGGGTGCGTGCCACGGGGGCCCGACCGAAGGACGGAGAGACACAGAGCTTTGTGCAGACCCTTTATTTAATAAAGCAAAACTCACACCCACATGTGCACAAGCATCACACACAGCTTCTCCGACCTCTTTGCTGCTGTCCAGCTCTGCCTTATAAAGGCAGGCCGGGTGGAGGCGTGGCAGCCACTCAGGTGGATGGGACACAAGTGCGTGTCCCGTCAACCTCTCCACCCGGCCACACCCCTCAAGTGATCGCACGGCGACAGCCAAAGGCTCAATGGCCAGAGCAAACAAAAGTGGGGACGGGGGGAAGCCCTGCCTTGTTCCCCGTTGCAGGGGGAAATAGGGGGATCCGAAAGAGTTGGTCTGCACCGAAGCAAAAGGGGGCCGATACAGCAGCTTAACCCAAGCTACGAATTTGTCACCAAGGCCAAACTTTCCAAGAACAGCAAAAAGAAAGTTCCACTCGACACGGTCAAAGGCCTTCTCAGCATCAAGAGCCTGGGGGGTATTAAATATTATACAGTCGGCGGAGGTTTGAAAATAAGAAACGTTTTTTAATAAACCCGGTCTGATCTGGTGATGATGATTGATGGGAGAATTATTTCCAAACGGGTAGCTAGCATTTTAGCCAGTAATTTGGTGTCCACGTCAGTTTCACTTCAGTCAAAGCTAAGTTATGGCAAAGTTACGAGTCACAGAACTGAACTACAGTATCAACCAACATGCCCAGCCAGAAGTCTGCTATGTAGCTTATCTGTGTGGTCAAAAAAATTTGAACTTTTTAAAATTTAGTCTCACTCACATCCTACTAATGTAACTATAAACACTACACTTTAACAACGTGTTGATCAATTCAGTCAATGCGCCATTACGCAATACGCATCCGTTTTCGGCACCATGGACAGCAAGCGGCTGAGATAGAGAGCAGAAAAAGCTTATCTGACAAACACAATTTAACTCATTCTGTTCCCTTCATTCACTATGTCAGTGCAACAATATCACGGGGAGTGACTAACTAGTGACTAACACGGGGAGTGACTAGTGGAGTGGCTAACAGCCTCGTTAATAGCCCGACTCCTTCGGCTGCCGGGGCAACATTGGACCCATCACTTGCCTTCTTTTTTTGAAAAAAGAATTGCAGGGTTGCCTGCTTCCTTTTCATTTTTGTAAGTTAGTAACACTGCAAAGTGCGCTAAAAACGAGATTGTCGTCAGGGACGCAGGGACATCACATTTCAAGACATGAGGGGTGGGTACAAGTGTTGGGAAAGATAACACCTAGTGAAATCGATCATGTAGTTCTGATATGCTCACTCATCATCACTCATCTTCTTCCGCTTTATCCGTTCCCCGGTCGCGGGGGCAGCAGCCTCAGCAGGGCTGCCCAGACTTCCTTCACCCCAGACACTTCCTCCAGCTCTTCCCGGGGGAGTCCGAGACATTCCCAGGCCAGCCGAGAGACATAGTCTCTCCAGCGTGTCCTGGGTCTTCCCCGGGGTCTCTGCCTGGAACACCTCCCTAGGGAGGCGTCCAGGAGGATCCGGTACAGATGCCCAAGCCACCTCAGCTGACTCCTCTCAATGTGAAGGAGCAGCGGCTCGACTCTGAGCTCCTCCCGGGTGACCGAACTCCTCACCCTATCTCTAAGGGAGCGTCCAGCCAACCTGCGGAGGAAACTCATCTCGGCCGCTTGTATCTGCGATCTTGTCCTTTCGGTCACTACCCAAAGTTCATGACCATAGGTGAGGGTAGGTGCGTAGATTGACCGGTAAATCGAGAGCTTCGCCTTTCGACTCAGCTCCTTCTTCACCACGACGGTCCGGTACATCGACCGCATAACTGCGGACGCTGCACCGATCCGACTGTTAATCTCACGCTCCATCGTTCCCTCACTCGTGAACAAGATCCCGAGATACTTGAACTCCTCCACCTGAGGCAGGACTTCTCCACCCACCCGGAGAAGGCACGCCACCCTTTCCCGGTGGAGAACCATGGCCTCGGTCTTGGAGGTGCTGATTTTCATCCCTGCCGCGTCGCGCTCGGCCTCAAACCTTCTGATATGCATTTGTAGTTATTTTATATGTATTAAATAATAGAATAATCAATACAAATAGACACGGAGTAATTCCATAAATGTATTTAAAAAAACAAACATTTACATTTTCCCCTGAAGCCGAGGTGTGGCGCGATGCCGTACCTTGGCTTACCCAATTGACGCCCCTCGTCCACGTTCAAGAGGCTGATGGGCCGGTATGAACCCGTTTCCTTAGGATCCTTACCTTCCTCCAGTAAAACTGATATAGATGCTTGGTAGAAGGTGGGGGGAAGAGTTTTAGTTACAAAGGCTTCATTAAAAGCATCAAGTAACACAGGAGAGATTAATTCAGTGAAAGTCTTAAAGAACTCAGCGGTAAACCCCTCCGGGCCCGGGGTCTTAGAGCTTTGCATATTTCTTGTTGCATGTGCCACGTCTTCAAGAGAAAAGGGTTCATTAAGGTTTTCCCTATGGCTTGCTTCTATTGTTGGAAATTGCAGTTTATTCAAAAAGTTGTGTATTAGTGAGGGGTCACCTTTGGACTCTGAGGTATACAAAGCTGTGTAAAAAGACTTAAATATATTATTAATTTCCTGGTGGTAAAAATGTCACCAGAAGCCGTACGGGTTTCTTTTATAAGTCTTGATGGGGCCGCTTGACGAATCTGGTGAGCCAGTAGGCGACTTCTGCTCATACACTCTTTGTCTGGCTTGTAATAGAAGCTTAGCCGTTTCGTCGACGGAGAGGAGATCAAAGTCAGATTGGAGAGATATCCTCTTGTTAGAGAGGTCTCGAGAGGGTCTTACTGACGATCAATCTCTAATATTTCTTCTCTAATCTCAGAGTCGCCAGGGAGCCGGCGTTGATTTATGCTGAAATGCCAATTGCATCCAATGAGGTCGGGCCCCCGGTCTCGCACTTAGAAGGCACGCCGATTGTTCCCAGTGGTCAGCCGCGGTACTGCAACAAAAAATCCCATGGGGCCCAAAAAGCTTTTTTCCCTTAGACCGCAATAGTAAAAGAGAAGCCTCAAACTGTTCACAGGACACCTCCAGCTGTAATCACCGGCAGTTACTAATCTTTGTATTCTATATTTTTAAGTCATGGACTTTATATCCGTCAAAAATGTTTTCCAACGGCCAGAAAAGTCTCTTTCCGGGCGTGACGTCACGGCTGTGTCCGTGCACTCCATGGATGTATTATATTAATATATATTATATAATTATATTATATTAATACATTAATAATATATGTAATACTATACATGTAATAATATACATGAATTAATATATTATATTAATACTCGCGTCATTGCCCCGGGCATGATGGGAGGTGACTCGACTGCACATGCTCTATGGGCCCCTTAACGCGGAAGTAAACTCGGAAGTCCGGAACTTTTTTCGGCTTATGCGCTAGGTGAGCAATTTACATTGAAATGAACGGCGGCCATTTTCCCATCTCCTATCCAGTTATTTAATACATTCATGAATGAGGTGCATGATCAGAGATGACTATTGCCTCATAATCAGGGGTGCACACAAGCCGGGACTCCAGGGCTAGTCTACTGCATGTTTTAGATGTTTCCCGGTCTTCAACACACCTGATTCTAATCACTGGTCGTCATCAACATGTCATCAAGGTTTACACAGCTCTGTTGGTGACACAGCCTTGTCTATCAGGGTTGTGTTGAAGCAGGGAATCATCTAAAACGTGCAGTAGACTAGCCCTCGAGTACCGGCTTGTGTGCACCCCTGCTCATAATCACACCGCTTAACCTGGGAAAGAAGTTTTTGATCTATAAGAAAATAGTCTATTCGTGATTACGATTGGTGGACAGAGGGAAAAAAAAGAAAAGCAACGGGAGGAAGGGTTTTTGGACCGCAAGGGATCAACAACAACCTAATCAACCTTGCTGACTTGGAAAGCGGCTCAGTTGGGTCTCCTGAAAAAATACTATGTTTAGCTTTAATTTTTTAAGGTGTGTTAAAATTCTGCCTCTTTTTACAGCGCCATTCATCCCTTTAGTGTTCCAGGTGATAAATTGAACCAAGCTCTCCCCCCTATTTAATGTGTTAGCCATATACTTTTAACTCCAGACAAGCCTGCATAGCCACATCACATAATATGATTCGATTTAGAATTGGAAAATCGATTTTAATCAATAAATAAATATTTTGAATTAAATACAGACGAAACTACAGCCAGCATTGGATGGGAAGCATTTAAGACCAACATAAAGGGAGAAATCATTAGTTATACGAGCTCTAAAACTTTATTTATTTTTATAGGGAATATGATCCTGAAAATTTACAAAACCTTTCTGTCACGAGAGCTAAATATGATAAATTAACATCTGACCAAGTAGCTAAGAGTCTAATGTGGACCAAACAAACTTATTACGACCAAGGGGGAAAAAGCAGGTAAATCATTGGCCTGGAGGGTAAAAAAGATACAAGCAGAAAGAACTATTAATACTATAAAATCAACATCTGGCAACTTAACTACAGATCCATTAGAGATAAATAAAAGCTTCAGAGACTTTTATGAATAAACATGCAAATCAGAATATACTAAAGACTAAAATGCGTTCCTTGACCAGTTACAATTTTGGACTTTATCAGATGATGAAAAAATAACTCTAGATTAACAACAGAAGACTTTTTGAAGCTCCAGGGGATATGAATAGTGGTAAAGCACCAGGATTTGAGTGTGTTACTGATGGCACCTTTGTTACTTTGGTCCCAGCTCTCTGCAGCTCATTCACTAGTTCCCCCGTGTGGTTCTGGGAACTTTACTCACCTTTCTTGAGATCATCAGTCTTGTATTTCTTCCATTTTCTAATAATTGCTCCCACAGTTGATTTCTTCACACCAAGCTGTTACCTACTGCAGATTCAGTCTTCCTACGTGGTGCAGATCTACAATTTTAGTTTCTCACGTCCTTTGACATCTCTTTAGTCTTGGCCATAGTGGAGTTTGGAGTGTGACTGTTTAAGGTTGTGGACAGGTGTCTTTTATACTGATAACCAGTTAAAACAGGTTTCTTTTATACTGATAAACTTTACTGGAGTTGAGGGGGGATGAGGGGGGATGGCATCCCCCCTGAAATAAAAACGGTCCAAATCATCCCCCCTGTAAAACTGCCATCCCCCCTTTCCATCCCTTATGTCATTTCATCAATGAATGTGGTTTTACTGCTATTTCAACATTTAGTCATCACCAGAAAAATAACTTATTTGACCATTTTCACCTGTTTCAAGTAAATTCTCACTTGAAATAAGTAGGAAAATCTGCCACTGGGACAAGATTTATCTTCTCATTACAAGCAAAAAAATCTTGTTCCACTGGCAGATTTTTCTACTTATTTCAAGTGAAAATCTACCGGTACTTGAAACAGGTAAAAAATTTTGTTTTTTCCAGTGATGAGTCTTGTTTTAAGTGTAATGAGATTTTTTTACTAAAATGAGACATTTTAACTAGAAATAAGACAAATATTCTTGTTAAGATTTTGAGTTTTTGCAGTGATCCATGTTACTTATCCTGTGAAGGACAGAGTCATATTGATAAGTTCAGAAAAGTGTTTTTTATTGTTGTGTTTTGATGTATTTGATGTAAGCCCAGTGGATATTTAAAGCTTACAGAAGGCTGTATTTAACTGCTGCTATGTCATTCCTGCAGTATTTCTGCAGCTGTTTTGGTCACTGCTATTATTTGTAATATATTATATTATTTGTAATCAGCACAAATGATCCGTCCCCATATGATAAAATCCACCATCCCCCCTGATTATTTTTTACAACTCGAGTTCTGCTGATAACCAGTTAAAACAGGTGTCTTTTATACTGGTAACCAGGCATCATGCAAATCACCAAGTAAGTTTAAACAAATCTTTAAAATCAATACTCTCATTCAATACTTTATGGATACAAAATGGAAATGGACACATGAACTGACAGCCAGTGACCAAAGTGCCTTGCTCAGCTGAACCACTTTTTCTTTCTCTTTTATGCTTTTCTTTTGGAGTTCTGTGAAATGAAAAAATTGTAAAAACAGAACATTAGAAGAGGTAGGACTAGAAAGGTTTTTTGAAACTTCATCCTACACCCTTTCAACAGGAAATATTTATCTACATATAGATTTGTCTCTTTAATTTGCTTTGTTTTGCTTATGTTTTTTTTTTGTATATACATTTTATGTATTCTGATTATTTTTTGTTTTAACCTGTTTGAATAAATAAATAAATAAAAAACAGGTGCCATTAATCCAGGTAAGAGTGGAGGACAGAGGAGCCTCTTAACCAAGAAGTTAGAGAAATCTTGCTTGTTTGTAGGAACCAAATACCTATTTTACCCAGGAATTTACCAATTAATTCAGTAAAAATCCTACAATGTGATTTCCTGGATTCTTTCCCCCCATTCTGTCTCTCATAGTTGAAGTTACCTATGATGGAAATTACAGGTATATTTAATATTTTTAAGTGGGAGAACTTGAACAACTGGTGGCTGACTAAATACTTTTTTGCCCCAGTGTATGTAGGCATCAGAATGTATCCCAAGTGTTGTTTCATTATCTTTTAACACTTGTGTAAATACATTCTGATTCATTTGAATGAGAGAAGTTGTTTGTGTTTATTTTATACATATTTGTCACAGCTGCTGGTTGCATATGGACTGGATATGTCGTTGCAGATATCCGCAATTCTATTCTTCCTAGTCAAAAAGAGAATTTCAGATATCTACAAATACATTCTTCCTGTCCACAATTGTCATTTCAGATATCTACGTCATTCTGCCATTCATGTGTGTGGGGTTTCTAATTACAGATATCTACAATTCATTTGCAGATATCCACAATGTGAATTGTAGATATCTGCAACTGAATTACGACTAGCTGTAATTCCAGTTTCAGATATCTACAATTTAATTCTGACTAGTCACAATTCCAGTTCAAGATATCTACATCGTCCTTTTCAGATATCTTAAATTAAGTTGTGACTAGTCAGAACGAAGTTGTAGATATCTTGAACTGGAATTACGGATAGTCATTATTTTATTGTAGATATCTGTAATCAAGTTATAGACATATTGAAATGACATCTTGAGATATCTCAAATTGGAGATATCTTTAACTTCCATTCTGCCTAGTCAAGAAGAGGAAGAGTATTAAGGCCAGGCAGGAGAAAAATAAAAATATTTTAAAGGGGAAGAATTTTTTTATTGAGCACTTTGAGAAAAAAGTAAAAATGTCGCTCCTGCATGGCCCTAATACTCTTCTGTACAAAATGTAATTACAGATATCTTGAATTGTAGTTTTGACTCGTCAAAATGACATTATAGATATCTTGAGTGAGAATTCTGACTAGTCACAATGTCATTACGACTATAGTCAAAATGCAGTTGTAGATATCTGCAATGTTAATTCTGACTAGTCCTAATTCCAGTTCAAGATATCTTTAATTCCCCTCAATTCAAGATATCTACTTCGTCCGTTTTAGATATCTTAAATTAAGTTTTGACTATTCAGAACGAAGTTGTATATATCTTGAACTGGAATTATGACTAGTCAAAATGACATTGTAGATATCTCAAACTAGAATTACGGATAGTCATAATTTAATTGTAGATATCTGTAATCAAGTTATAGATCTCTTGAAAGGAATTTTAATTAGAGATATCTCAAATTGGAGATATCTTTAACTTCCATTCTGCCTAGTCAAAATTACAGAAGAGTATTAGGGCCAGGCAGGAGAAAAATAAAAATATTTTAGAGGAGGAAGATTTTTTTTTTCATTACGCACTTCGAGAAAAAAGTCGAAATGTTGAGGAAAAAAGGCAAAATTTTGACTTTGTTCTTGAAATTGTATTTCAACATTAATCTCGACATTTCGACTTTTTTTCTCGAAGTGCACAATAAAATAAAATCTTCCCCTCTCAAATATTTTTTCTCCTGCATGGCCCTAATACTCTTCCGTACAAAATGTAATTACAGATATCTTGAGTTGGAGTTTTGCATAGTCAAAATGACATTATAGATATCCTTGATGACAATTCTGACTAGTCATAATTCCAGTTCAAGATATCTTTAATTCCCCTCAATTTAAGATATCTACTTCATCCTTTTTAGATATCTTAAATTAAGTTTGACTAGTCAGAACAAAGTTGTAAATATCTTGAACTGGAATTACGGATAGTCATAATTTAATTGTAGATATCTGTAATCAAGTTATAGATATCTTGAAATGAATTTTAATTAGAGATATCTCAAATTGGAGATCTTTAACTTCCATTCTGACTAGTCAAAATGCAGTTGTAGATATCTGCAATGTTAAACTGAGCCATTAAATGTTAAAATGGCTTTCTATAGTTTGCAAAGGTCTGAGCTTGGATCCCTCCTTCAGTTATTCTGTAGCGCCCCCTCCTGGCAACAGCTGGCACTGGAATAACAGTTAACTTGAGACTGATTTTGCTGTTCAGTTATTATTTTCCTGATAATTCAGGTGGTTCCCCGTTTGGATTCATTCATTTTGACGAGTCATCTTCTTTATTATTTACAAATAACTATCTAATAACTGAACCAGAACCCTCTTTGTGGAACAACATTGTATTTGCTTCGTGGTGAGAGCCATCAAACCTGGACCAGGACCTGTATGGAGTGAGACAGCTTTCAAAAAGATGTGTCCATGTTAGAACTATTCGTAATGATAAAAAAGTTGTACCCAAAATTCTGCTGTCACACATGAGTCTGATAAAATATTAGGGTTAGGATTGTTTTATGTGAGTATGAATCTAAAAGCTGTGAGTGCAAAGTCTTATGAATACAACTGTAATTTCTACGACTACGAGTCTTCACTGTGAAAATGAATTCAAGTTTGTGGCTACGAGTCGAAAAACTGTTGAAATTACGTCACACGTCATTTATTTCATGAAATTGTTCTGTTTTAAATACTATACAGTTTATGGACGTAAAGACATACTGATCGGTCCATTTTGTAAATAACTCCGGTGACCGAGAACAGTCAGCAAAGAGGAATTGAAACCAAACTTATACAATTAACGGTATACAGGACTGTCTCAGAAAATTAGAATATTGTGATAAAGTTCTTTATTTGCTGTAATGCAATTAAAAAAACAAAAATGTTGTACATTCTGGATTCATTACAAATCAACTGAAATATTGCAAGGCTTTTATTATTTTAATATTGCTGATCATGGCTTACAGCTTATGAAAACTCAAATATCCTATCTCAAAAAATTAGAATATTCTGGGAATCTTAATCTTAAGGTATAATTTCATGAAATAAATGACGTTGTGACTTCATTTCAACAGTTTTTCGACTCGTAGCCACAAACTTGAATTCGTGTTCAGTGAAGACTCGTAGTCGTAGAAATTACAGTTGTATTCATAAGACTTTGCACTCACAGCTTTTAGATTCATACTCACATAAAATCCTAATAATTTATCACTCGTGTGTGACAGCAGAACTTTGGGTACAACTTTTTTATTTACATACAAATGTTTATCATTACGGGTCCGTGGACTTCGCGGCCATCCGTTTTTTGTTTTGAAATTACAAAATAAAAATAGAGAAATAATCCAAAATAATCCGTTCCCCATCTTTTGTTTTGATAATAAAAAACGGAAAACGGATCGTTATCTGTTATCTGTTAGCCGATTTCATTGATGCGTTTGAAAATCGAAATTGGGAATTAAAACAGCGAGTGGAAAACTCTTTTCTCTATTTCCTATTCGTTTCCAAGGATACTGAAAACAAGGATTGGACAAATGGGGGGATTGCACATGCGCAGTAATAAATGAAGAAAGTTGTTTCTGGTTCTTTTGTTGATCAGATTGAAAATTAAGAGTTTTAGATTTTTTTAATGTTGAAACAGAAAATAAATCAAATGTGAAACCTGGGAGTGAAACATGAGTTTAATCTGTAATCTGTCTTCACTCCGTCATGAAACTGCAGTGATGTTGTGACAGTCCGTTCAGCTGCAGCGTCCAATCAATAACATAAACTGAACTCTAACGAATAGGAAATAGAGAAAAGAGTTTTCCACTCGCTGTTTTAATTCCCAATTTCGATTTTCAAACACATCAATGAAATCGGATAACGGATAACGATCCGTTTTCCGTTTTTTATTATCAACACAAAAGATGGGAAACTGATTATTTTGGATTATATCTCTATTTTTATTTTGTCATTTCAAAACAAAAAACGGATGGCTGCGAAGTACACGGACCATTAGGAATAGTTAGAACGTGAACACATCTTTTTAAAAGCTATCTTACTCCATAGACCCGAACCTGAACCAGGACCTGAACCTCCAGAGGCGTCGACTCCTCCGACCCGATGGAGCTTGGATTAAACCGAGGACACACTTTTCTCATCTATTTATTTTCAGTACTCAGCAGTAAGGGTTATAGTATATGGACAAGTTTCTGTTAAGAAATGAATTATCAAAACATAGTTTATAAAAGTGTATAGTAAGCATTACATATATGCATGGAAACAAAACGTTAGAGCGTCAAACAAAAACAGGTTATACTCGCTCCAAACCTCCCTCTTCTCCTCTAAAACTACTGGAAATGCAGGCAGGAAGTGTCCAGACGAACCGAGAGGGAGAAGAAGAAGAAGAAGAAGAATCAGAAGAAGAAGAAGAAGAAGACAGAGGTGGACAGATAATATCGTGTTCTAGGTCACATGACTCCTACAGCACTTTACGGTCACTGCACGGCGTTCACTTTTTAAACTAGCACCAGTGCTCCTGAACACGCTGACGGACACACGGAGGGCTTTAAATAAAAGAGGGAAAGAAAACACCAATAAATACAGGATGTTACCGCAGACGGGAGCAGAGACGTCCGCCGAGGCCTCCGCCGCCCAGCCGGGGGATAAATACGGAAGAAGAGAAGGATGATAGGAAGTCTTGGGGTCCCGGTGGGGGGGCCGGACGAGTCGGGGGCCCCACGGAGACGTCAGGCGTTACATCGACACAGCGCTACACAGTCCTACACACTAGTGCTGCAAGGAGAATATTTATCATAAATAAACGCGCCGACGACACGTCTCTGTTCCTGCTAGCGACGGCACGGGTACGACACAACACACACGGGGGCCCCCGGGGGGGGCCAGGCCAGGGGGGGGGGGCCCAGGGCCGGGGACCAGGCCAGGGCCGCATCCGGGCCGGGGGGGCCAGACTGCCAGGACCAGACTGGGGGGGTGGCGGGGGGATCTGGACCAGGACCGGTTGCTCAGGGCCGTCTCCGGGCCAAACTGGGGCCTGGGGGGGCCGTCTCTGGTTCTTTTCAAACATTCAGTATGAAATGTGGTTCTGGGACCTGAGTTTCCGGGTTTCGGGGCCGGAGAGATCCGGGTCCGCCGAAGGTTTTTCCGACCCAAATGCGAGTCGACGGTCGCGCAGACAGATATCTATAATTTAATTCTGACTCGTCATAATTCCAGTTCAAGATATCTTTAATTCCCCTAAAGTATTAGAGTATTAAGGCCAGGCAGGAGAAAAATAAAAATATTTTAGAGGAGGAAGATTTTTTTTCCATTATGCACTTTGAGAAAAAAGTTGAAATGTTGAGAAAAAAGTCTAAGACTGCGTCCCAATTCTCCCCCTCGCCCTCGTTTTCTTCACTTCCCCTAAATTTTGCGCGTTCCCGTGAGGGTAGTGGTGTCCCAATTCCTCTTTTCACCTAGGGGGAGGGGGCATAACGAGGGCGAGGGGCTGAGAATAGCCCCTTCAAATCGAGGGTTTTCACATGCTGACTTTGCGAGCGAGGGGCTATGAAAATTTCCCAGAATGCTACGTAACCTACGCTGTAGGCTCTGCATCGATTTGACTCGCCGACCGAGAAACAGGCAGAGTCGTCTCAGATTGTGACCGAGGGAGCAAGCATTTTTTTGTGAGAAATAGAGAGAAATAATCCTGTTACTCATCAGATTTGTTTTGGATGTTTCTGATATAATGGTTTTCAGAAACCACCAAGTAATCCAGCTGTTATCTGGGTAATTTACACACTTTCAGATAAAGTTGCCGAAGATCACGCCAGAATAAAGGGATTTATGGTTCTGCGTTACACCAACGCAGAGCCTACGGCGTAAGTTTTACGTAATCTTCGCCGTAAGTTCTGCGTCGATGTACGCGGTGACGCGCGCCGTACCCTACGCCGTAGGCTCTGCGTCGATTTAACGCGGACCCATCAGCTCCGGAACCGGGAGACAGAAACTCGAAATTTCGGAGCAAATTTCTTAACAGGCGTAGCTACAACTGTTAGATTTCATCTATTAAACCAACATTTATCTTCCTAAATGATTTATTTCAGCCAGCGGTAATTCTCAACAGAGCTGCGGGTTTCTCTCCCGGGACGACAGCGCAGGTTGACCTGGCGATCACGTCTGTTCTCGGGCTGTGAGCTGCTGCTGCTGTTACCATGGTAACAGCTGCTGCTGCTCCCCGGGGCCGGCGGCTCTTCTCCTCTCCGAAAACGTCGAGTCAAATTTCTTAATAGGCGTTATTTGGATAAACTGAGCCCAGGTTGGGGATCTTAACGGTTACTTTTACACCTGAAAAAATATTAAAACTTAATAAAGTGGCATATTAACAGCGCTACAGCTGAAATTAAAACAGCTTTTGGCTCTCTGCTTCCTGATCAGGTTAGGGATGAAAACGAGGGGGAGTAGGAGAATTGGGACAGGCACCTGGGCCAAGTGCCCTAGATCTCAAGTGCCCTAAAATCTCCCCCTTCTTTTTTAGGGGTTAGGGAAGAAAAGAAGGGCGAGTGAAGTTGAATTGGGATTGGGCCTAAATGTATTTCAACTTTCTCGAAATTTCGACTTTATTCACGAAATTTCGACTTTATTCTTGAAATTGTATTTCAACATTTTTCTCGACATTTTGACTTTTTTCCCGAAGTGCACAATAAAAAAAAAATCTTCCCCTCTCAAATATTTTTTCTCCTGCATGGCCCTAATACTCTTCCATAAATTGGGGATATCTTTAACTTCCATTCTGCCTAGTCAAAATGTAATGTTTTGACTAGTCAAAATGTAATTACAAATATCTTGAATTAGAGTTTTGACTAGTCAAAATGACATCATAGATATCTGGAATGATAATTCTGACCCAAATGCGAGTCGACGGTCGCGCAGACGGAGACGTCTCTCGTCTTCTAGAGGCAGATGGACGGATTCGTCCTCCGGTTTCTGGACCGGGTTCATGAGCTGGTGAAATGACGGGACCGGACCCCCGTACCGCCTGGGGGGCGTTTCTGGCCTTTTACGAGACGTAAATAGTAACTATTTTAACTATTTAATTGAATCTGTTTGCACTACTATTTTTATTTTATTTCATTTATTTTATGTCGGACAAGAGGGAAGCATACTTTAGATTTCTTGTATTTTTTGGTATGAAAAATTGACAATAAAGACTTTTTTTAGTAGGAACCGCCCCCTTTTAACCTCAACCGACGACCTTGACTCATTTGAACGCCGTCAGCTCCGACGCCTCGTTTCCGTTTGTCCCCGGTGCGATGCAGGCCACGCCCCCTGGTAGAGGCCACGCCCCCCTGATAGAGGCCACGCCCAGCTGCAGTTTTAACGCTTTAAATCTTAAAATAAACAAAGTTAAAGGCCGCTAACGCTAACCGGAAACGCCCCGTTTGTTTGTTGATATGTTTGATCCGACGATCCGCTTGTGGGCGTGGCCTGTGGCCCGTGTCAGCCCCCCCCTCCCCCGACGACTTATTTAAACCGTAACTATGAAACGAGTCTTACGGGCGACGCCCTAAAACGCACGCCATCGCATCAGTCTGTCGCCGCGGCGACTGCGGCCGCGTCCTTCTGAGGTAAAAGTGATGACGGCCGGCGAGATCGGAGACGACGCCCCGGAGGCCACGCCCCCCGGAGGCCACGCCCACCTCTGGTTTGTGGCGGGAAAGTTTCAGCCAACGCTGCGATCCGCGTCGCACACACACGCACACACGCACACACACACACACACACACACACAACCTCTCGGAGAACAAGGTCCTTATTCCCAAAAGTTCCCAGAAGTCTTTGCTGCCTCTTTGAAATGATGAAGGTACAAAATCCCGTCTCTCCACTCGAGCTACAAGTTTCAGCATCACGGTTAAAAAACACTGAGACAAAGGCCACCGAAGACGCACGTCCTGGATCAGGTCCCTTAGAACCCCAAAAGTCTCCATCAGGTCCCTCAAAATCCAGATCAGGTCCCTCAGACCCCTGACGGTCTCCACTTGGATCCCCGAAGTCCCAAAAAGTCTCTACTGGGATCCTCAGGCCACCAACAAGTCTCCATCAGGATCCTGAGACCCCCCCCCCCCAAATGTCTCTCTACTTGGACCGACAGACCCCCCAAGTGTCTCTGCCTGGGCCCCAGGGCCCCCCTGAGTCCACAAGTCTCTGAGTTGGGGGCCGGGCCCCCAGTCGGGCGGTTTGAGGCTGGTCCACCGATGGAGACAGAGCTTATACGAGGTGCAGTAGGTCAGTCAGCTACACACACACACACACACACACACACACTCACACACACACACACACACACTCACACAGTGAAGACGAGGAGGACTAAGGTCCGGCTACATTTTGGCACCTCCAGAGGCCGCCCCCCCCCCGGTCTAGATGAAGGGCCCTCCAGGCATCCCCAGGTAGTTGGGCGTCGCCGCTATGCCGCGCGTCGCCACCATGCCGCGTGGCGGCGGCGGCGCTCCAGCGCTCCAGTGCACCTTCATGTGGTGCCGCAGGTTGGACTTGGAGGAGAAGCGCTTGTCGCAGTGCTGGCAGGAGAAGGGCTTCTCCTTGGTGTGGATGCGGCGGTGGCAGATGAGCTGCGTCGACACCCGGAAGGACTTGCCGCAGTCGGGGCACTGGTAGCGCTTGGGCTCGGTGTGGATGCGGCGGTGGTTCTTCAGGGACATGAGGTTGGGGAACTCCTTCTGGCAGGAGGAGCAGAAGTAGGTGCCGGTCTTGTGGCTGTTCTTGTGGTTGAGCAGGGAGCTGGCGTGGCGGTAGGACCGGCCGCACTGGTCGCAGGCGTGGGGCCTGGCCTCCCGGCCGCCGCCGCCACCGCCGCGGGCCTTGGCCAGGCCAGGTCCCGGGTTCAGCCCCTGCTCCTGCATCAGCGTGAGGTCCAGGCCCGAGCCCCAGCCCAGGTCCCGGGAGCCCCCCGGGCGGGCCTGCTGGGGCCTGGGCTGGCGGGGCTGGGGGGCCTGGCCGTGGCTGATCTCCATGTGCAGCCTGAAGCTGGCCGGCGTGGGGAAGGCGCGCTGGCAGGCGCGGCAGGTCAGCTCCCGCTGCTTCTGGTGGACGCGGCGGTGGTTGTGCAGCTGCGACGACACGCGGAAGGCCTTGCCGCAGTCGTGGCAGCGGTGGCGCCGCGTCTCCGAGTGGATGCGGCGGTGGTTCTTCAGGGCGAGCAGGTTGGAGTAGGTCTTGAGGCACACGGCGCAGTGGTAGATGCCGACGGTGTGGGTGTTCTTGTGGTTGAGCAGGGAGCTGGCGTGGCGGTAGGACCGGCCGCACTGGTCACACCTGTGCAGGGGGGACAGGGAGGACGGGGGGGGTGAGTGACGGACGGTGGACAGGTGACCAGCTGGGGGTCGTGTGCAAAGGTCAGGCTTTTTTATTTCACTAAATTTAGAACGTGAAGGAAAAACCTGCAGTTTTGTTTCAGCCTGGTTCTGATGATCATCAGACCTCCAGACCTCTACCGGATCCAGATCCCTCATCCCTGCAGCATCATGGGAGGGTCTGACCCAGCCCTCCTGAAGGGTAAACCTGCACAGGAGATCCTTCAGACCTCTACAAATCCTCTAAACCTCTACAGATCCTTTAAACCTCTAGAGGAGATCCTTCAGACTAGGGCTAGGCGTTATATCGAGATTTTAATATATATATCGATATATTTTCAAACGCGATATGGTACGAAACAATATCGTTTATATCGATTATTAAAACATTTTTTTTTTTTTTTTTTTTTTTTAATGATTTTGATATAGCTTATTTTGTGACAAATTGATTTGAATGTTTTATTTGAGATTTGCACAAATGTTTTGTTATTTGCACAACTGTCAACCTCAGTGGAAAAGTCTGCCTGTTACTGTCTACATTGTATTAATTGCACAGTGTATTTTAATTTAATTGTTATGCAGGAAAGGGATATTTGTTTTATTTTATTCAAGAAGCATTTTTATTCCATATATGCAGGCAGTTTATTTTTATTTCATTTGTTTTATACATTTTGATATTGTGCAGACCTCGGTTAATAAATGTACCTGTGTCACATTTGGCACGAGGCTTTGTATTAAAACTGACTGTTTTTTTTAAGGGTTTGCCTCAGAAAAAATGAAGCTAACAGAGATGCTATGCTATAATGCTTTGGGGGAAACCCCAATTATGGCACAGGAAAAATATCGATATATATCGAGTATCGCCATTCATCCAGAAAATATCGAGATATGACTTTTGGTCCATATCGCCCAGCCCTATTTCAGACCTCTACGGGAGATCCTTCAGAGTTCCTAAACCACCATGTGACGGACCAGGGACGTCAAACAGGAAAAAGGAACTTAACGCTGGTTTTTGGTCACCATGTTTTCACCACCACAAACCCTCTGACATCAACCACAGGCTTCTGGAGGACGGGACGTGTAACCATGGAGACCAAATCCATTCGGTTGTACCAGACTAAATATGTTGATTATCTGTAACGTTGGATCCAGACCCCAATGGCCGGTAGAGGAACTGCAGGTCTGGATCCAGATCCCAGGAGTTATCAGGTTTTCACAGAAACAAACAGAACACATGATTAAGAGGTTCTAACATTTGCACACGACCACAGATCTACAGACATTTCAAACTTTGAACATACAGGTATATGATCTGAAATCCGGCTCAGAGCTTTCTACAAAGGGGTGCACCATTTGGCGTTTGTAGACAAGTCAGTGGGGGGAGGACTGGGGTGGGGGGGGTGGAGGGAGCTGGGAGGTATCTGCTGCTTCCTGCACTGCACAGATGCACTAATCACTCAGCTCTGGTCACATCTGAACGTCTGTCTCAGCCTCCGTTTGAGGTTCAAAAGGCCTAAAGGAGGCGAAAGGAAGTCCGTGAAACTAGAAGAGCCTCAGCGGCGGCAGCGGCGGCATCAGCCGCGGGACATGTGCAGTGCAGCTAGCTCCAAATACTCCCTGATCTTCCCTCAACAGCCTTTTTCTAGTCTGCTAACTGGCTGTCAGAGCAAACACAAGCAGAACAAAAGCAGGAACACACAACATCAACAGTAATCTAGAAAACAAAAAGGCCGACGTGAATCTGTGTCAGAGGAGAAAACAACATGAAACAGTACAGTGAGGTGGCCTAGAGCTACTGTGTGTGATGCTAACTGAAAGCAAACGGTGTTGACTTATCTGGTCTCTCCACTAATTCAATCTGTCCAAACTTCAGAAAAATCCGAATTCCGGCACGCGTATGGTCCCAAGGAAGCCGGATTGGAGATCATATACCTGTAATAGACATGTAGAGACCTAAATTTATCTTCACTATTGTTTTTTTTTTTTCAACTTCGATAGAATCACAAACAACTGACGAGAACTCACGTGTACCGACACTCTTCTCCCTCTGTGGTGGCGGCGGCGGCCTTCCTCCTGACCTCCATGCCTACCTGGTTGTCCCCGCAGCGGTGCCGCGCCAGGCCCGACCTTCCCTGGAAGCTTTTCCCGCAGGTGGGGCAGCCGAAGGGCGTGGCGCCCTCCTCGTGCACCTTCTGGTGGTTGCGGAGGAACCTGGCCAGCCGGAAGGCCTTGCCGCAGGTGTGGCAGATGTGCTTCTTGCGCTGGGTGTGGATGCGCATGTGGTTGCGCAGGGCCATGTAGTTGGTGTAGGGCTTGTTGCAGAAGTTGCAGTGGAAGTCTCCGGTCTTGTGGGTGTGCTTGTGGTTGAGCAGGGAGCTGGCGTGCTTGTAGGTGCAGGTGCACAGGTCGCAGGCGTACGGCCGCTCGTCCGAGTCCAGGTCCACCGAGTTCCTCTCCAGGCTGACGTTGGTGGAGCTGTTGGTGGAGGACGAGGACGGCAGGTGCTGGGCCGGGCAGTCGTGGGCCGCCAGCTCCTCGGACGTGGCGAATCCCTCGCAGCAGCCGTCGCACTCGTAATCCATCTGGGCCCCGGGGCCCTGCGGGCCCTTGCACAGGCCGGCTGTAGTGTGGGTGGCCAGCTGCCGCTGGGTGCGGAAGCCCTTGCCGCACTCCTGGCAGTTGTGCTTCTTCTGGGCGAAGTGCAGGCGGAGGTGGTTCTTCATGGCCAGCCTGTTGGGGTACGTGGAGTTGCAGACGTTGCAGTGGTACTCCCCGATCTTGTGGAGGTTCTTGTGGTTGGCCAGGCTGCCGGCGTGGCGGTATGTCTTTCCACATTCCTCGCAGGCGAAAGGCCGCCGCCCACTTTCAGCCGGGTCGAACTTCTGGGGCCTGGAGGTGCCGGCCGAGGAGTAGGGCTTCTTGAAGCCCTGGTGGCTGTACTTGACCCCCATCACCTGGTTCTTGGAAGGCTCCCCCCTCATGTTCTGCATCTGAGACGGGCCGGGCTGCTGGAAGCGGGCACCGTTGGGGCCGGTCCGGACCAGGCCCTTGGCCCGGTGCTCCTCGTGTAGGCGGAGGTGGTTGATGAGCTGCTTCTGGATTTTAAAGGCTTTGCCGCATTCCTCGCACTTGTGCCTGCAGCAAGGAGCGCCAGAGGCGAGGGAGACACAAACACATCACACTGAGTGACTCGAGCCCTGGGGACGAGGCCGCGGCTCACAAGTCCAAGTCATTCAGAAGGTGGACCTTTTTATTACAGAGACTTGGAAGACGGGAATCACATTATCTGATACACTCTGGTTCTCTCGTGTGAGCAAGGATCCTCACAAACCAGAGCCGGTCATGGTGTTCAACAGGGCTTTGTACTTGGACCACTACTTCTCACATTTCATATGTTCCAATTTAGCGCTGCTTGAGTACCAAGAAAAGAAATGTTTAATCCGAAGGAGATATTTAGCTCTCATTTGGATTGAAAAGAGGGAATAGAATAAACTCCATCCTCTCTGGATGCCTGGAATCAGTCCTACCAGTATCCCAGATACCTCGCTCTAACATTCTTTTGGCAAAACTTCACAACACAGATGCAAGTTTAGACTCTTCAGTGTTTTTCTGAGGAGCTAGAAGCTAGAATGTCTGAGTTCTGGTTCCTGAAACTGCCCTGCCTGGCATACACTTTCATGCTTCTATGTAGATGACACTCAGCTGTCCATGAAGACAGAGATTAGTCCGCCAGCTGTGCCTAGGTGACTGCTAAGATCCTGCTACTAAACCCAGACCAGAATCCTCGTCACTGGACCTTTTTTGTTAACTCCGGCACCCGTCTTGAATCTAACACTGCTGTGTAAGAATGTGTGACTTAAATAACACACTCAACAGAACTCCTGAGGAGGTGCAGACTCGGTCTGGGGGATAAAACCATTAGTTCATATTCATTTGTATTAATAGTTTTCTTGTATTGTTTAATAATATAACATTATAATATACCTTATATATAAACCTTCATCTGAAAAATCATCCATAATGCCTTTTGTTTCCAAGAAAATAGAGAAAAGATTTTACTTCTAGGCAGTATTTTCCAGCCCAACTCCAAATTTACTGAAGCTGCTGCGACGACGTGTCTGGAGGTTGTTGAGCTGCGGTGGGTTGTGGGTGGAGTCGATGTTTATGTTCACCTGCATCAGTCAGTTACGCAGTGAAATAAAAGGCCATTCAAGTGGTATTATTTATGTGTTAGGAGAAAAATAAAAACTATTAACAACCAATCAGTTGAAACTGGAAGTGTGTGCATGTATGTGTGTACATGTATGACTACCTATGAATATGTGCATATATGTTCACATGGTTACGTGCGTCCCCTATTTATGTCTTTACTTAATAATATTGGTTTTATTAGTGAGAAGTATATATATATATATATATATATATATATATATATATATATAATAAAAGTATGTATTTATGAGCATGTATGTTCAGGAGTGTGTGCTCTTCAAGTACATGTACGTGCACGGCTCACGTACCACTACTACGGCTGTAAAAAAATATTCTGCATTCGAATAGTTTTAAAAAACAGAATTTTGAAGGTGAAAGTTGATATTTGAATGTGGACAAACCGCCACGTTAAGTTACTGGACCAGAACTTCACCAGCACCCGATATTTGTTGGTTGTCGTAACGCGTTAAACCGTTATCCACAGAGAGCGTGAGGGCAAGCGAGAGAGAGAGCGTAAGGGGGGGAGAGAGAGAGCGGGCGAGCGAGCAACAGAGAGAGAACGAGAGCGAGGGCGAGAGAGAGAGAGTGTGAGAGAGAGAGCATGAGGGCGAGCGAGAAAGAGCGTGAGGGCGAGCGAGCAACAGAAAGAAAACGAGAGCATGAGCGAGAGAGGGCGAGCGAGAGAGAAAGAGTGTGAGGGAAAGGGTGAGGGCGAGTGAGAGAGAGAGCATAAGGGGGAGAGAGAGAGGGCGAGCGAGCAACAGAGAGAGAACGAGAGGGCGAGAGAGAGAATGAGGGCGGGCAAAAGCGTGAGGGTGAGAGAGAGAGAAAGAGTGAAAGAGAGCATGAGGGCGAGCGAGCAACAGAGAGAGAACGAGAGCATGAGCGAGAGAGGGAGGGCGAGTGAGAGAGAAAGAGAGAGAGAGAGGGTGAGCGAGAGAGAGAGGGCGAATGAGAGAGAAAGAGAGAGAGAGAGGGTGAGCGAGAGAGAGAGGGCGAGTGAGAGAGGTCTGCGGTCTTGGCCAGTAGTTGATTTTACTTGTTCGTTTCTGTAAAATGTTGTTAAATACGTTTAAACTTAAATCAACAACCTCCGCAAGTAGTTATGTCTCTTTGTAATCGTTTGTCCTGTTATGGCTCTTTTCCACCAGCACCTACTCGTCTCTCCTCCACTCGGTTTGGTTCTTTCCCACCAGGGGTCTAACGTGCAGAGTAGATACTTTTCTGTTTCTACTCTGACAAGGTTCTAATGGCGCTTTTCCACTAGCACCTACTCAGCCCGACTGAGTCCCGGCTCCACCCGTTTTGTCCTCATTTGTTTTTCCACACCCAGGTGAGAAGTGGGCGGGTTGGGCTGAAAAGATACAGAAAAGTATCTGCTTGGCGCGGCTCCACCCGCCTTGGCCCGTAGTGGAAAAGCGCAAGACGGGGGCGTGGCGGGTAGAAGCGAGCTGAGTAGGTACTAGTGGAAAAGGGCCATAAGCAGCTGAGTCGGCTGTGATATCATCACACTACAGGCCACCGATTGGTCGGGGGGTTGGAGTCAGACGTCTGAGTCAGGATGTGACTCTGACGGAGTTTCTTGTTCATTTTATTCCACCAGCAATGGCAGCAGAAGTCTGTTTGGTGATCCAACTCTGAGGTGCAGATGTTCATAAACCTGGTGCTGAGGAGAGAATTAAAAAGGGATCTAGACGGCGATAAGGAACGACCAGATCTACCAGGAGCTCTGTCACTTCATAGCTGCTCGCGGCTCCCAACGGAGTTTTCAGCAGCGCCGAGAAACTAAAAAACATTGAAAAACGTCACCGCTTGAAGCTTCTCTCTCTCTTATTTTTAACTTGATATGAAACAGAAGCCACAGATCCAGCAGCACATCTATCATCTCCTCCAGATTCTACATCTTTAGTGTTGTTGTCTTCTTCTTTTAGATACACAATCAAATACGTCACAGCAGCTTCTCTCCAACCTCCTACTTCTGCTCCAGGTGCTGAATTGTAGTGGAAAAGAAACCAGGCCGAGTCGAGTCGAGCAGGTGCTAGTGTAAAAGCGCCATTATTGACAAAATCCAAAACCAGATGTTCGAAAATTTGAACGTCATCTTTGAGCAATCTTGACCTCCCTCGCCACGACTCATTTTTTTTAAGATTTTTTGTGGCTCTAGTGGCCCTTTATTGAAGTTGCAGACAGGAAGGGGGTAGAGAGAGAGAATGGGGATGACATGCAACAAAGGTGCGCAGGCTGGGATTCAAACCTGCAACCCATGCAGGGGGACTGTAGCCTCAGAATATGAGCCGCTTAATAAACAGAAGAAGGTGGAATCATGAAAGGAAAGAGACACTTGTACACATAAAGGGGGCGTGATCTACCTTTTCAGGTCAAAGTGGGTCCTCTGGTGGTTCTTGAGCGCCAGCAGGTTGTAGTAACGCTTCTGGCAGACCAGGCAGCGGAAGACGCCGGTCTTGTGGGACTTCTTGTGGTTGAGGAGCGAGCAGGGATGTCGGTACCCCCGTCCGCACTGGTCGCACTTGTGGGGCTTGTCGCTTTGGTCGACCATCGTTCTCCGGCCGTCGCCGCCGCCAACGTCGCGGCTACCTCCGCCGACACCCCCGCCCACGCCGTCCCCTCCGGTCATCCCCTTGGCTCCGTTCAGACCCTGCTTGTTCATGGAGCCGCCTTGGCTTTTCCCGGGGCACAGGTGGGTGATCAGGTGGTGGCGGTCCGTGAAGAACATGCCGCAGTCCACGCAGATGTGGTTGCGGCCGTCGATCTTGCTGCCGTTGGCCGAGCCGCCGGCGATGACCTGCTGCTGCTGCTGCTGGGCGTCCGGCCTCTGGGGGCCGTGGATCAGCTGGTGGTTGAGGAGGTCCTGCTTCCTGGAGAAGCTCTGGCCGCAGGTGGAGCAGATCATCCTCCAGTCCTGCTCCAGGTTGGAGGGCCCCGGGGCGGTGGGGTTGTTGGCGTGGCTGCGGAGGTGGCTCCTGAGGGCTCTCAGGCTGGCGTAATGGTTGCCACACACCGAGCACTGGTACACCTCTCCGTCGTCGTCGTCGTCCTTGTCGTTGCCGCCTATCCTCTTGCCTCCGCCGTGTGCGAACTGTCTCTGACCGCTGCCTTCCTTCATGCCGCTCGAGCTTCCTGACGGTAGCGAGGTCCCCCCCGAGCCGTGGTAGCTCATGTTACCCATGAAGCCGTTGGACATGTTGCCTTGCTGCTGCTGCTGCTGCTGCTGCGGACCGCGGCGAGGGCACATGTGCGACTTGATGCCTGAAACGTCTCCGTACATCTCGCCGCAGTCGGCGCACTGGTGGCGGTCGGCCTGCCGGTGGGCGGAGCTGTTCTGGGAGAGCGAGCTGCCGTCGAAGCGGTCGTGGAACTCCAGGGAATCCAAACCGCTGCTGTGCCCCGCGTCCGGCACGAAGTGGGCGGCGTCCCCGAGGTTCCCCGGCAGCGAGATGGGCGTGGTGGCACCGCTGCCCTCCTGGACGTAGTTCTGCTGGGAGTCCAGCGTGAGCGGCTCGGGGGACAGCCAGTCGCTGCCGTCGTTGTTGATGGGCTGGTTAGAGGGACGGCCCTTGTGGCTGCGCAGGTGGCTGTGCAGCGCCGCCAGGTGGGGGTACTGCTTGCAGCAGATGGTGCACTGGTAGTGGCCCGTCTGATGGCAGCGTTTGTGGTTGACCAGACTACCCGCGTGACGGTAGCTTTTGCCGCACTCCCCGCACTTGAATCGCCGCTCTTCGTCGTCCGGAGAGTTGGCCTGAGGCACGCGGGCCCCCGACGGAGACGCCACCGAGCCCTGAGATCCGGAGCTGAGCGCGTCCGAGTTCAGGATGGAGCTTTCTTGGCTGTGGGCGGGCGGGTGGGGATCGTGGGTCAGGTAGTGGACTTTCAGAGTCTCCAGGTCTGGGTGTCCGGCGCCGCAGTATGCACATGTGTAGATGGGGTTGTTCACCGGGGGCCCCATTATAGGGTCATAGGGGCCTCTCTTATCAGTGGGCAGAGGCGGCAGCGGCAGAGGGTCCCCCAGGGCCGGGGTGTACGCCGGCGACCTGACAGCGCTCAGGTTGTGAGGCATGATCCCGGGAAAGCTGCGCGACAGGCCCAGGGGAGGCGCGGCGGCGTTGTGGAGCAGGATGTGCTCCTGGAAGTCGCTCTTGCTCGGCAGCGCTATCTGACACAGGTGGCAGAAGCAGGAGCCGGCGTCGTCGCTCTGGGACGACTGCGAGCCGGCGCCGCGCTCCGAGTCGTGGTGGCTGCCGCCGCTGCTGCTGCTCACCATGGTCGCCCCCGGCGTCTTGAACTTCGAGTGAGTTCTCTCGTGGCTGTTTAAGGCCGCCAGGTTGCCGAATTGTTTAAAACACACCGAGCACTTAAAAGTTCCTTGCTGGTGACACTTCTTGTGGTTCACCAGGCTACCGTGGTGCCGGTAGGTTCTGTCGCACTGGTCGCACTTGAACGGCCTGTCCCAGGCGTCGTCCGATTCAGGGGAGCTTTTCTTCCCGTTGTCGTCTGTCTCGTGGCCTGGCAGGACGCTATGGCCCATACCACTATTGTTCAAATGGGAGCGACCAAATCCGTCCGAGAGGTCCTGGGCGAGGCCGTAGTCCCTCTCGTCGTGGCCCGCCTCCTCGGGCACCTCCTCGCTCTCCTCCTCTGTTTGCGCGCTGCTGGGGGACAAGGTATGGATGCGTAGGTGGTTCTTCAAGGCCACCGCGTTGGGCAGCGTACGGGTGCACACCGGACACTGGAACGAACCCACCTCGTGGGACTTCTTATGGTTGGCTAGGCTGGCTGCGTGCTTGTAAATCCGACCGCACTGCTCACACTCGAAACGTCCACTCTCTTCTTGCTGATAATGTGCTTTCATATGCTCTAGTAGACTTGGAGTACTCGGACAGACCATATCACATTCTTTACAGGGGAAACCCTTGGCGCGACTCATATCATGCATTGCCATAGTACTCTACAGCGCAGCGGTCGGAGGAAATCACGGTTCACGACATGGCGTTGAACTGTGATGTCGGGGGTGGGGGTGGGGGTGGGGAGGGGTGGGGTGGTGGAGTCAGTGAGGCCTAGCTCTTCAACCGAGACCGGTGGCCATCTTCGCTGACAGTGTAGCTCCAGCCAATCAAGGCCCGCCACCGCGGGGATCACACCGGCCAATGAGGTTTCACTGCAAACACAGAGAAAAGGAAGAGTTACTAACAGGGAAGTATCATCTGACTAGGGGTGTAACAATGTATCGTGCCACGAAATTTCGCGATACAAAAACGTCACGATACGTGTCGTGGAGGTGACAAACTGTAGCGCAATATTAGGACAAATTTATCCAGTCAATACAAGAAGACGCTGATTTCTTTTTCAATGTAGTGATTTTGTTTTAACACAAGAGGGTGCTCAGAGCTAGTGGGTGACTAATCTGCGCCGCACCCCTCTCCCATCTTTCCAATGCTTGTTGTTTCAGTGGAGTGTGTAGCACGTAGAATTTACAAGTAGAATGGAGAACAATGTAGCAATAGAAGACGCCCCCCGTCACATTTAAGTCACCGGTATGGCGGCATTTTGGATTTCCAATTCTGGATAGAAACGGCGACTGAGTGGCTGACAAGACGCAAACAATCTGCAAACATTGTAGGGGAACCCTGCCCTACACCTAACACTAGCAACATGCAAAGCCACATGCAGCACCATCACAGTGAATTACAGTTAGCGGTGCCTGGGAAGAGTTTTGGACTTTTCATAGTTTATTTCTTTACTTTTATTTATTTATTTAATTTTAGTTGTTAAATTTCTGGAAAAAAAAAAAGTCAAGTCATACATGAGAGAAACTATTCAGTTTGTGGTAAAATATTTGTACTTGTATGAAACTGAAGATGCATAATGCAAACCTGACATTTACTTTTAGTTCAGTTTGTGGAAAATGGTTGGCCTGGCTTTCTCTTTAAAACTTAACAGTTACAAAGCATTACAAACTGTAACAATAGGGCAAACGCACAGGATTGTTTTGCATTTTGTGTCTTTCAAATAAAAGACATTTTTTTCCAGTCATATGTTCCTCATTCAATTTCATTCCATTTTACAATTCAAACAAGGTTATCTTAATATTATATTATTGTTACCTTATAGACTCAAGAATACATTCATTCCAGATACAGAAGACTCTAATTTGAGTTTACAACTTTTATTTTTTCCTGTGATTCTGTGAGGACGTGACGTCACCCAGCAGCAGCCACTAAACCAGAGGAAACTACTGACAACATGAAGATTAAGGATCTTTGGTAGAACATTTCGTCTCGTTTTGGTCAACGAAAATGAAGACACATTTTAGCAGAGTTTTTATTTTGTAATCTACATTTTAGTCTGGTATTTATTCCTGTAGGATATTGCATTATATATTTAATTATCGTTATTGTCACGACCAGCATTTTCGTTGCATCTCGTCTCGTTTTCCTCAGGTGATAAAGGTTCGTTGACGACGATATTTAGTCATAATTTTCGTTGACGAAAGCAACTTTAGTTACAACAGACCTGCCGTTTATTATTAAAAAAAAAAAATATAAATAAAAACATTTGATCACAAAAAAAAAGATACAACATTCAGGGATGATTACGTATATGAGCTGAAAATCATCTTAGCTCTGGCCTGCAGCCCCAACCAATCAGCAGTACAACAACAACAATAATAATAATAATAATAATAATAATAATAATAATAATAATAAGAGATGCTCACAACGCTCTCATTATTCAGTCACTCATCATTCATACTGATGGTCAAGCTCACATCTATATTATTAAAAGTCTTCCCACGTTTCATTTATTGAACTTTTTTGTTGGTATTCTTACACGTAGGGCTGGGGATCAATTCAGATGTCAAGAATCAATTCGATTACGATTCTTAAGATTCAGAATCGATTATCAAGATTCGATTCAGATATTCATTTAGGTTAGTGTTATTAAAACTGTTTTTTGAGCTGTTGCATGAATTATATGACTGTAGTTGTGCAAAATATTACTACTAGTATTATATTGAGATTAAACAGCAAGTATTGGCAGCTAATGATGCTGTAAGGACCAATCAGCTCCCAGAATGCTGATAGAACTGCTTTCAGAAACATCGTGTGGGGCAGAATTACCAAAGAGATCCAGGGAGGAAACAGAGACGGATGAAATCGGTTTTATTTTTTCCCACATTCCGTTTTTATTTTTTCCATTTTCTCTGTTTTTCATTTTTGAGAATTTGGTTTTTAGCATTTTATGCAAATGTAACCCCAAGACAGTATATAAAGTAATGAAATATAGATCATTTATGCAATTATAACTGAAAACTTTAATGTTTTCATACCTTTAAACATATTTAAAGGCAAAAACATGGCACCATTTATTCTTGTGTCCAACAAAACATTCCTTTTTCTAAATCAATCTTTAGACATATGAATCGATTTTTAGGAATTAATATGAGAATAGATTTAGAATCGGAAAATCGATTTTTTCAACACAAGCCTACTGACTCGTGTCTGTGTGTTGTTGTTGGGTTCTTAAACACTACGAACCCTCAACAGGTTTCTCCTGTCCGTGGTGATTTCTCAGCGGTCAGTAATCAGATCAGCGCTTCCTTCTCAGATTATTGTGTCACTTTTAACCGTCTGATGTGGCGTCTGCAGCAGATTACTGCTCATCTCGTTAAAGAAACACCGGGATTTAAACGCTCGCATTTTCACCGTCCTGCCACCAACGGAGCCCAGACAGATCAGACCTCGCTCCCTCTCACGCCAGAACTTATGAACCCCCGCCCGGCATCCCGCGGCTCCTTCCACCAAAGTAGCCCGTTCAGAACCAGTCCCAACTGGATTTTCACTTTACTTCAGCCAGCTGCAAAGAAACTCACCGGTTCAGACCAGAAGTCTGAACAAACTTTACAGCAAACATCTACATGCACTGCTGGGTGCAAAAACTGGTTTGGTCTTTTGATTGCTGTCTGTCTGTAGCCAAGAGTTAGCTGTCGTCACTATCGCGAGTGCTGAAGTCAGTGCGCTGTCTGGACGTCTGAGCTGTGAATAAAGACCTGACAGAACATAATCGTTCATAAGAGATCAGTGACTACGTTTACATGCAGTCAATAACCTTTTTCTTACTGGAATATTAGCAATAACCCGGTTGCGCACAGCCATGTAAACACCAATAACCCCTTAGAATAACCAAAATTTGCTCATATTCTGGTTTAAAAAAAACCCGAATATGACCCCTGGGTTACTCCTTTCCTAACCCGAATATTTGGTCATGTTTAGCCTAACGGGATTTCCCCATCAGAAGGAACAGGAATTTGTTTTCTGCGCATGTTCTTTTAGCAAGGAATCTTGGTGTTTTGAGTCCAGAAAGTGCCCAAGTGCTGTCTTTCCTTCTGTCTACAAAATTATATATATATATATATATATATATATATATATATATATATATATATATATATGAATGAATTAGTTTTATTTTTGTGTCATGTCCGAAGACCCATCCCTTACAGGATTATAAGACACCAGAAACAGAAAATCATCAATATACAATATCACACTCACTTAATTGGGAGCTACACAATGTACACCAGAAAAACAAAATAAATAAATCAAATAAAAAATAAATAAATAAATAAAATAAAAATACTTAATATTTCTTTCTCCCCAACAAAAACCAGAATGGATATTTTCACATATATGTTACTTTTCTTTGTTTATTCCACACTTTCCCACACTTTCTATATAAGCAGCAATCATTAATCTAATAAAACATTTACCTCTTAAAACTGGATTGGAGCTTCAGGTTTGGGACTTTTTCAGGGAGAAACTCAACAAAACGTTGCTCTTTACGGTCCGTGTTCATCTTTGTGAGCAGACTACCAGTCTGCGCACAAGGCTAGACTTTGCTGCTCTCAGCAGTTTTGGTTTAATCAAGTGGCCGAGGCTGAATTTTCCATCACAATTTATACTTTTTTTTTTCTTCAAAAGAATCACTTCCTACACCACGGACGTAAAGGGTGTTGCAAGGTTCATAGGATCCTTATAAAGATGCAGCGCCACCAACCTCTGTGGCCTCTAGAAAGCCAAACATCAGAGGTCTGCAAAAGACGTACTAGCAACTAAATACTCTCTCCAAGGGTAAAACCCAGAACCAACTAAAATAAAGGAATAATTGAAAAAACACATCACAGTTTATATCCGGAAGGACATTTTCCATCGCAGCATCTCAACAGAAAACATCCTGGTTCTCAAACCTCAAAGTGACGACGCCACAACAACATGAGCATTTACCTCATTATTAAGTGACAGTAAATGTGTTATTTATTTTTATTTTATAGTTTTCACGTGATGATTTTCTGGTGTAAAGAATAAGACGATTATGCTAACCGGCTAAATGCTTCAAAGTCTTCCAGGCTTTTTGGGTCTTTTTTGAGCATTAAAACTAAACAAAGTTATTTCTAATATTGTCACGTTTGTGCCGTCAGCTAGTAAAAGATAATTTAAGATTAAAACTAACATATTCAATGTGATTAAACCATTCAGACTCACAACTTTGGGGAGAATTTATATTAGAATTATGGACTTTTAAACTGTGTTTGCACTTTTTGAATAAGTTATTTTAGATTTATGGAGATTGTTCTGAATAAACTAAATGAGTCCTGAGACACTTTTGCTTTGGTTTATGTATGAATTTTTTTCTTTTCTTTAAAGTAAAAAGCTGTGAGAATGGTAAAATGTATTATTCATTGGCATTTAACAGAAAAATGTATCAAGAAGTGAAAAGAATCTTCATAAGATTGATCGATAAAAAAAATAATCATTAGTGGCCTTAAATCAGATCATGAAGTGGGAAATAGCTTAAATCCATTTGTTTAGCTATTCGGTTTGAGGCCAACTGACGAGAAAACACTGAAGAAGATTTCTTCAGGTCAAAAACATGATTTATTTAACTTGTGTGGTGAAAAACTTTGCTGCTTTGAGGCCCCGTTTACACGGAGCAAAAACGGTGGTGTTTTCATGCGTTTTGGCCGTTCGTTTACGCGAAAACAAAGCTCAAAGTCACCAAAAACGATAATTTCTGAAAACTCCGGCCAAAGTGGAGATTTGTAAAAACTCCGTCTTCACGTTTGCTTGTAAACAGAGAGAAACGGACATTAAGGCTTCAGAACGTCACATTATGCGACAGAAACGTCACCAGTGTCATGTGTGCGACCTGTGTTTACAATTTGTTTGGCCACCGTCAATATTTTCTTGTATTTTACCTGTTTTATATTCTAAAGTCGCCCTTAAAAGTAACTCCACTTCTCTGTCACTTTAAACAAAAGACTCTCGTTCATCTTGGAAGTAACTGGAAGTTACTCGTGTCATTTGTTGATGTTTTTTTCCAGGATTCCGATTGGCTAGTATGACTTTATCTTCTCGTTACACTGCCCCCTGTAGGTTTGGCTGCTCATAGCACCTTAACAGCTATTTATGCGGGTTCGAGTAAATTATGGTATTTTTCAAAACGTAGAGGGGGAAATATCCGTTTGTGTAAATACAGGTAAATACTATTTGTAAACGTGGCCTAAGATTATAAAACACCAATGACCATCCTGTCGTCACCAACAGTTCTTCTCGGTACCAGAACTCCAAGACCGGTGAAGATATCCAGTAAAATGAAGTAAAAGAGGACGAGAAGTCGAGAGGACGGGGTGGAGGAGGGGGGGGATCCAGGACTCAGTTCCACCACACATCCGTACCGTTTCTACCAAAAAAATTTAAAATGCTTTCTGAAAGTAGAAAACGAGTTTCCTGGCAGTGACCTCTCAAAGGTCACGCAGGTGAGACACGCCCACAGAACGCCTGGAAAAACGACAACTTAACCCAGAGATTCTCCATCAGCAAAGTTCCTTAAAAGGAACAGAGATCTTTAAAAAAACAAAAACAAATTCAGGACAAAATGAATGGAGCGTTGTGTTTCTGTAAAAGGTATCAGTTTATGGAACAATCTGGATACAGAAGCCAAAGAATGCAAATCAAACATTACATTTAAAAGAATAATAAAAGCCAGTTTGATGAAGAAATATCATGATAATTGTTAAGTTAGGTGGGTTTTCTTTTTTTTTCCTCTCTCTTTTTAGCCACATTGTCATATTTTTTTTGTTTGGATCAAAAAAGAATACGACTATCTATGTTTGATGACAGCTATTTATTGGAGAGTGTTTTTTTTTTTTTTTAAATCACGTAATTTGTCTTTTTTTTTTTTTACTATTCCATTAATTGAAATGTGATTTCTTAGGAAAAAGGGGTCAGATAAAATAAGTTTAGTCTACTTTCCGTTCCCTTTCCTTCAAGGAAAGAGATTTGTTGTAATTATATTGAACTGTTTTGTTTTTCTTTTAATGAATGAAATAAATAAATAAATAAAAGAAAGTAAAACGAAAGCAAACTAGAAAAGTCCTTGATTAAAACCCATCAGCCATCATAAGGAGTATAATTTATTTAATTCTGATAGTTTTTTTTTTATTTTTTAGATTATTTAGCTGATTGTAGAGGGATCGATACAAACACAGATGAACAGTGTTTTTCACCCGGCCATAATTTCTCGGACAGACCGCCAGGTGAAGCAACATGGTAAAGAATAATAACCAAAACTTGAAAAAGTTCCTCTAACGGGGGCAAAGGGAGGCCCGTAGCATCGCTAGCACGTCTGTTTCTTCTGTCCACATTTACGTCAAATAAAACCGTGATAAAAGTTAAATGTTCTGCATCTCTGGTTGTATTTGTGTACGATCATACGATTGTTGTTGTTTTTTTACCAAAGATCACCCGTCAAGATCAAAAGATTCTCATTATTTACTTTTTATTTAATCAGCTATTTAAATCAGCTAATTGACGTATAAAATCTCCAAACAAACGAGGAGGTCACCTTGAGTTCAGGGACCAGAACCTGAGCCCTGACCCGGAATCAGACCCTGCAGCTTCCTGTAGACCCGGTCCAGGTCTGGACCTGCAGACCCGGGTCCAGACCTGGACCTGCAGACCCGGGTCCAGACCTGGACCTGCAGACCCGGTCCCTTGAAACCTCCTAAAACCTGCAGACCCTAAAACCTGCAGACCCCTGAAACCTCCAGACCCAGTCCCCTAAAAACCTGCAGACCCGGTCCCCTGAAACCTCCAGAAACCTGCAGACCCGGTCCCTGGAAACCCCTAAAAACCTGCAGACCCAGTCCCTGGAAAACCCTGAAAACCTGCAGACCCGGTCCCTTGAAACCTCCTGAAACCTGTAGACCCGGTCCCTCAAAACCTGCAGACCTGGTTCCTTGAAACCCCTAAAAACCTGCAGACCCGGCCCCTCAAAAACCCTGTGAAACCTCAAGACCCGGTCCCTTGAAACCTGAAAACACGGCCCCCTGAAACCTGGTCCTAGTCCCCTGAAACCTCTAGACCCCTGAAACCTCCAGACCCCTGAAACCTGCAGACCCGGTCCCTTGAAACCTCCAGAAACCTGCAGACCCGGTCCCTTGAAACCTCCAGAAACCTGCAGACCCGGTCCCTTGAAACCTCCAGAAACCTGCAGACCCGGTCCCTAAAAACCTGCAGACCCGGTCCCTAAAAACCTGCAGACCCGGTCCCTAAAAACCTGCAGACCCGGTCCCCTGAAACCCCTGAAACCTGCAGACCTGGTCCCTTGAAACCCCCTAAAACCTGCAGGAAACCTGAAACCTGGTCCTAGACCCCTAAAAACCTCTAGACCCCTGAAACCTCTAGACCTGGTCCACATCTAGACTTCCAGACCCGGTCCTGGTCCGGTCCCCCCTGTAACCTGGTGTTTGGGTCCTGGGGGGTCTGACCTTGGCCCCCCCCGGGGGTTGGGCGGGTTTCCCGGGCCCCAGCCCCCCCTCACCCCCCTAAACCCCCTCACCACCAGAACAGCCATTTTCCAGCTCGTCCGGGAGGAGGAGGCGGAAAGCGCGCTCCCGCGGCCAGAGAGAGAGAGAGAGAGAGCCCGCGGGAGCGCGCGGCTAGGCGGCTAACAGCTAGCAGCTAGCTAGCTCCCGCGCTGAGACAACAAAAGCTGCACAAACGAACCGAGCCAGCGCATTCCGAACCGAACCGCGGCCAGAACGCCGCGCACGCCGCTAGCGCGGCGTGCGCGGCGTTCTGGCCGCGGTTCGGTTCCGTCCCCGCACGTAGCATCGCGTTAGCCCCGAGCTACACAAAGATCCCCCCACTCCTCCTCCTCCAGCACCGGGACCAGCTCGGTTCGACCCGGTCCCGGGCC
Source organism: Cololabis saira (assembly GCF_033807715.1). Classification (NCBI taxonomy): domain Eukaryota; kingdom Metazoa; phylum Chordata; class Actinopteri; order Beloniformes; family Belonidae; genus Cololabis; species Cololabis saira. Next base: position 6,902,873 of record NC_084607.1, read on the forward strand.
CGCTTTGTTCCGGTTCTGCTGGACTCACCCCCTCCGGCGCCGCTAGGGCGGCAGCTGCGCGGCGGCGGCGGCTCCACCGCGGGGAATGGCGGGGGTTCGGGGGTTCGGGGTTGCGGGTTCCGCTGCTGGAGCCGAGTCCTGACCGGGACCGCGCAGACAAGTGCGTGTGTGTGCGCGCGCACCGCGGCGCCGGAGCGCGGACGGAGCGGCGCAACTTCCTGCCGCGGCAGCGGCTGCCGCACGCGGCAAACGCGTGCGGCAGCCGCTGCCGCGGAAAAGAAACAAACCCACTACAATTCTATTTTATTTATATAGCCAGTACTCGAGTTGTAAAAAAAATCAGGGGGGATGGTGGATTTTATCATAAGGGTAGTGTGTTGTCTCAGATTTTAAATACCTCGGGGTGGTCATTGATAGTAATCTTAAATTTAAAGAACATATCAAAAAGGTTTCTAAATGCATCAAATTCAATCTGGCAAACTTTAGACATGTTCGCAGTTGCATGTCAACCAAAGCTGCACTAATGTACATCCACTCCATCCAGTTCCATTTTCTTTTTATTGTCCTCTGTATCATGAGCTGCGTCAAAAATTATTTGATAGGTGTAAGAATTTGGATTTGATGTGGGTAAACGATGCTGAGAGACTCAAATGGATTTTTGATCATAAAGTATTTGCACTTGCTGACTATTTGGAGAAAGCGTGGGATAGGCGAAGAAAAGTAACATATATGTAAAAATATCCATTCTGGTTTTTGATTTATTTATTTTGTTTTTCCGGTGTACATTGTGTAGCTCCCAAATAAGTGCGTGTGATATTGTGTATTTGATGATTTTCTGTTTCTGGTGTCTTATAATCCCGTAAGGGATGGGTCTTCGGACATGACAAAAAAATAAAAATCATTCATTCATTCATTCATTCATGCATTCATTCATTCATTCATTCATTCATTCATTCATTCATTCATTCATTCATTCATTCATTCATTCATTCATTCATTCATTCCACTCAATGATCTTCTCCCATATAACATAATGCTTGACAACCTGGTCTCAAGCTAGTAACACTGCACTTAAACCACTACTTTCCTTATATAAAAAAACCATAAAGGTACTGGACAAGAAATCCAATGACTATCATCACTGCCATATTTTATTGAAATATAAGTTGTTACATCTGGAAAATCTCATCAAATGCTCACACTTATGTCTATTGTATAAAATCATTCATGGACTTGCTCCTCCTGTACTGAACCAGTTTATAAAGGAGCAGCTAGAGGAGATTGTGTGGTCCAGTCAGAGCTGTCAAGTAACGAAGTACAAATACTTCGTTACCTTACTTAAGTATTAATTTTGGTTATCTATACTTCACTGGAGTAATTATTTTTCAGACGACTTTTTACTTTTACTCCTTACATTTTCACGCAATTATCTGTACTTTTTACTCCTTACATTTTAAAAACAGCCTCGTTAATCTATTTCATTTCGGCCTTTAAAAAAAAACTATCCAGTTAAATTGCTCCATCCGGATAGAGTGAATTTGGTTGTGGTTGTTTCAGATGTTCTTGTCCAGTTTTGTTCTTACATCCGTTCCCTCAGATTCCTGCAACTAAACTTGGATGTACATTCCAATAAAGGTTAGGATAAATGATAACATGCCTCTGAAGTTTGACTTTTTGCACCATTACAATACTTATAACTAGTCATCATATCTCCTGCTCTCTGAAACACATGTTAATGCTCAATAGTACACATATATGGTTCTTTAATATATTTGTATTATACTAAGATGCATTCATTTTTAATGGCTTTTTTCCCCCTTACATTACTTTTACTTTTATACTTTAAGTAGTTTTGAAACCAGTACTTTTATACTTTTACTTGAGTAAAAAACTTGAGTTGATACTTCAACTTCTACAGGAGTATTTTTAAACTCTAGTATCTATACTTCTACCTGAGTAATGAATGTGAATACTTTTGACACCTCTGCTATTACTACTAGGGTCGCCAACCATCCCTTGAAAAACGGAATCGTCTCCGTATTTATAAACTAAAGTTCGCATCCCGTATTGAGCTGAAAAGAGACGCACTTTGTCCCGTATTACTGTGAGAGTCAAAAAATAGTCATAAAATGCCAATGGAAAATGGCATTGAGCTGTTGAGTTCATAAGTTATTTTGTTTCTGTAGCTGTAGCCTGCAGTCATGGCCTTTGAGGCACAAATATGTTTACAAGTTTTCTACAGACTTTCTGTTTGCACTTTATTTATTGCACTAAAAATGTGCACTATTACAGAATGGATGTTCTGCTTTCTTTATATTGTTTTATATAAATGTATACAATTTTAAGTAAAGCAGGACAGGTTTCTGTTTAAAAAAGATACTTATTTTATTCAGTTGATTTTGTTATTTTGTATTAAAGTGAATTGCTGGATAATAATTTGTTTTCCATGTGTTTATGGCATTCAAAAATATGCATCTCAGGTTCAGGTTCGAGTCCAATAGTGAAAAAATCGTTTCACTGACAAAAAAAGGGGCTAAAAAAATTCACCACGCCAGGAAGGGTGAAGGCAATCGGGAGGTGTCCCTTATTTATTTTACAGGGAGTTGGCAACCCTAATTACAACAGTACGACGGAGTATAAGGGCCAAACTAAGACAATAAAGATTCAAGATTCAAGACAACTTTATTAATCCCTTGAAGGGCAATTTGATTCGGCAGCTCACGCCCAAACACACACATACAGGACTGTCTCAGAAAATTAGAACATTGTGATAAAGTTCTTTATTTTCTGTAATGCAATTAAAAAAACAAAAATGTCATAAATGTCAGATAAAGAAATCTGTTAATTATGTTGGTATAGACTATTATAGATTAACATGAAAATAGCACCACTATATACCCCTTTTTACATTATTAGTATTACTATTTTTATATAACATAATGCAATGACAGTTTCTCTTTGTTTTCTTTTTATATATTTATTTTCTTATTTGTGTATTATCATCCACCATATGCCATATTGTGTGAATGATATACACTGCACAGGATAGGCTATAATAAGCCCTTGGCTTCAGCCTACTCCTTTTTCGGACATTTCTATTTACCTTTTATTTTATTTGTGAAATGAACATGTAAATGTCTCAATGTATTCTGTCCGAAATAAACCATTCATTCATTCATAAACCATTCATTCATTCAGTAATCCCTTGAAGGCCAATTTGATTTGGCAGCTCGCGCCCAAACACACAGATACAGGACTGTCTCAGAACATTAGAATATTGTGATTTTCTGTAATGCAATTACAAAAACAAAAATGTCATACATTCTGGATTCATTACAAATCAACTGAAATATTGCAAGCCTTTTATTATTTTAATATTGCTGATCATGGTTTACAGCTTAAGAAAACTCAAATATCCTATCTCAAAAAATTAGAAAAATTTGAATATAAAAATTAGTTTAAAATCAACTCTAAAACGAACATGCGCCAGTGAAGGGAATAGAGGACCGGGATGATCTGCTCTCGTCTGGGTGTGTTTGTTAAAAGACGGGCAGATGTATTTTGTACCAGCTGAAGACGGCTAAAAGAAGATTGGGCGATGCCAACATAAAGTGCATTGCAATAGTCCAATGTGGAGCAATTCAAATCAACAATTCAATTCAATTCAATTTATTTGTTCCAAATAAAAGAAACCCGCTATGACCTGAGGGGGGAAACTCATGTTTGAGATGACGACAGTATTTATTTATTTATTTAGAATAGGGACAGTGTATATTAATACACATTTAAATAAGTAAATACATAAATGTAAATATGCCAGATATAGTCATCAGGCTTATTTTTCATCTGCAGTCCCTTGTCAGGTTGATGGCAACAGAATAAAACAAGAAGTCGCAATTATAAATGCACAATACATGTAACTTAGCAGAGTAGTCCACCTGACCTGGAACTTACTCTACACAGTAACACACCCATATACATAAAATAAAATATACATAAAATGTTATAAATGATGACTAAAAACAGGCAGGGGCACATGTGTGCTCTCTCTCTCTCTCTCTCTCTCTAAGAACAAATATTAAAAAGAGATGGACATCAATTAAGGCTAGAGAAATATGGAATAGTTGTGACAACGATGTAAAAATGTACAGTTCTATCTACAAGTTTAAGAAAATTTTTAAAGAAAATATTGTAAATAAATATAAAACACTACAACTATAAAGAATATTATCAAAAACATTCTAGAATGTGAAACGTCAATTTTATATTTTGTCTTCTTTATTTTTTTGTCTTCTTTATGCATTGTTTGTTTTCACGGATTAATGCTAATGTTCCAGATTTAAGTTGATCACAAGATAAAAAGTGTAGGCACTATAAACCACGGCTTCAGCTACACCTTTTCGGCAAAAGCAATGTTTATTTTACTTTTTTTTATTTTTCATTTTGTAAAAATGGCTTAACTTGTACAAGGCTTAAGACTGAAATAAAGACTATTCATTCATTCATTTATACAGCGTTGCAGAACAGAAGTTGTCACTAGGATCTTTCCAGAGTCCAGAACATGACAATTAAACAGTAAATAACAAATAAAATTAAATGAAATGATAAGAAAAGAGATAGAATAATAAAACGTACAGAGAAGGATAGATTCATCCTCATCCCGAGTCTCACAACGAGCAGCATCAGCTGCGTCACGGAGAAATAAATCAGCTTATTCTTTTTCAAGCTGCTTTGGCTGGAAACACAAGCCAATATTGAGATTATCTGAGCTATTGTCAAATGAATAGTGAAATGACTTTTTATCACAAGTAAAGCCCATGTTGAAGAACTCAGTAAGACAGATGACCTCAGGGAGAAGATTGGGTTTTTTGGTAACTTGGTACAACATGTCATGAGTCTCAATGGCAGATGTTTCCTTTCAACACCTGGAACATTCACAAATTGTACCATTTAGGCCTGTGTTGAAAAAAAAATAATTTCCAATTCTAATTTGATTCTCATATTAATTCCTAAAAATCGATTCATATGTCTAAAGATCGATTTTTTTTCATCATTATTTATGCCCGAAAAAGGAATGTTTTGTTGCACACCAGAATAACTGGTGCCATGTTTTTGCCTTTAAATATGTTTAAAGGTATGAAAACATTAAAGTTTTCAGTTATAATTGCATAAATTGTTTATATTTAATTACTTTATACACTGTCTTGGGGTTACATTTGCATAAAATGCTAAAAACCAAATTCTCAAAAAATTAAAAACCAAAATAGACCGAAAATGGAAAAAATAAAAACAGAATGTGTTAAAAAACTAAAACCGATTTCATGCGTCTCTGTTTGCTGCCCTGGATCTGTTTGGTAATTCTGACCCACATGATGTTTCTGAAAGCAGTTCTATCAGCATTCTGGGAGGTGTTTGTTTCTTACAGCATCATTAGCTGCCAATACTTGCTGTTGAATCTCAATATAATACTAGTATTCACTAGCAAGGACCACGCCATCAACAGGATACGTTTAAATGATTTATTGATACGAAGATGATAACGATGACGATGGTGATGATAATGGCGATGACGATGACAATGGCGATGATGATGATCTATGGATCAGTCGATGCGTTGTGGGGAAGCTGGTAGGGAATCCGCCGCAGCGCCCGGGCAACGACGAACCCCCTAGGAATCTATGAGGTAGAGAAAGAGAGGGAAGAAGGAGAAGAGAAAAGGGGTGGGGGGGAGGGGTGCATAGAACGAGGGCGAAGAGGAAGTGAAGGTTAGGCTGGTATTTGAAGGTTTGCCGGAAGAGGCGTGGTGCCGGAGGAGGCGTGGTTGAGGCGTGGTCCTGCTCCTGAAATTCGCTTGTTAAGCTCCAATTCACTAGCAAGGACCACGCCATCAACAGGATACGTTTAAATGATTTATTGATACGAAGATGATAACGATGACGATGGTGATGATAATGGCGATGACGATGACAATGGCGATGATGATGATCTATGGATCAGTCGATGCGTTGTGGGGAAGCTGGTAGGGAATCCGCCGTAGCGCCCGGGCAACGACGAACCCCCAAAACCGTGGATTATTTAAGGAGATGAGACTGAGCGGATCTGAGGTCGCTAAGATCTGAGCGAATGTAGCGATGATAGTTGGGAGGACCATCGGCCCATGAGCTGTATGAGGTGCTCTGGGATACGTGGCAGGAGGCTGAAGTGGCGGCTCCGATCCTAAGGAGTGACCGGAGTAGTGCGTTGGGGAGATGCCAGATAAGGAGAGTATATGACGGAAGCGATGGTGAAACCAGAAACTGGTGACGACTGTCCTGACTCGGACGCAAGGATCTGTCGAAGATGTGCTCTGTGTTTTCCAGGAAGACAGGTAGTTGGCCAGGGTCTCGAAGTATTCAGGGGTGATTGGTCTTCGGGGATGAGAAACGAGAGAGTCGGTGATGGTGGTGGAGTGACCGGGGACATGTGCTGCATGGAGGATAAATTGATGTATGGCTGAGTGCCAGACTAGACGGCGCATGAACAGCATGATGGATGTGGAGTTGGAGCGTCCTTTATTAATTATGTCGATACTTATCGATATGAAGATGATGGCGATGATGGTGGCGAAGAAGATGGCGATGATGATGGCGATGAATGATGATGGCGATGACGAAGGCGATGACGATGGCGAAGGCGAAGACGAAGGCGATAACGATGATGGTGGCGAAGACGATGCCGATGATGATGGCGATGAATGATGATGGCGATGATGATGATGGCGATGAAGATGATGACGAAGGCGATGACGATGGCGAAGACGAAGGCGATGACGATAACGATGCCGATGCCAATGATGATGGCAATGACGATGTCGATGGCGATGAAGATGATGGCGATGATGGGGGCGAAGACGATGCCGATGATGGCGATGAATGATGATGGTGATGATGATGATGGCGATGGCGATGGCGATGACGAAAGCGATAACGATGACGATGCAAATGATGATGGCAATGACGATGTTGATGGCGATGACGATGGCGAAGGAGATAACGATGACGATGAAGATGATGGCGATGATGATGATGATGATGATGATGATGATGATGATGATGATGATGATGATGATGATGATGATGATGATGATGATGGCGATGATGATGATGGCGATGATGGTGGCGAAGACGATGGCGATGATGATGGCGATGAATGATGATGGCGATGATGATGATGATGATGGCGATGATGATGATGGCGATGACGATGGCGATGACGAAGGCGATAACGATGACGATAACGATGATGATGCCAATGACGATGCAAATGACGATGGCAATGACTATGGCAATGACGATGATGATCTATGGTTCGGTCGAAACGTTGTGGTATTCGTTTGCGCGCTCTGAGGGCCGTCCTGCTGCGAACCATCTGCCATCGTAAAAGCCCCCAAAACCGATTGAAGGAGCAGCATCAGTGTATGGATTGATGTCGTGGGGGTGAGCCAGTTGGTCATCATAAAAAAAAAGTGATCGCCTTCCAGGTGGCAAGGAGGTTGAGCCAAAATGGAGCTCGGCACGGCTCGAGTTGTCTGGGGAGATGGGAGACAAGAGAGATGGAACAGCGGAAGTGATGGACGGCAAGTGTGAGATGAAGGCCCGCCCTTGGGGAATAATGCGCATGGCAAAATTGAGGTGGCCCAGGAGGGAGAGGAGTTGGCGTTTGGTGCAGCCTGGAGCTAAGAGGAAATAGAAGACCGATAAATAAGAAGACCGATTCGGTTGAGCTTTCGGTTGGAAGAGAAGCCTGAAACAGATCCGTATCAAGAGTGATACCAAGGAATTCGAGGGAGGTGGAGGGGCCTGCCGTTTTCTCAGCGGACAATGGAACCCCGAGTTCAGAGAAAACGGAAGTCAGGGTGACCAGGCCGGAAGCGGGTGGCGATGAGAGAGGGGTAACGATGAGGAATCATTCAAGAGATGGACGAGGAAGGAATGCCGTGGTTGTTGGAGAGGATCCAGCAGAGGGCCTCTGAAGGTGTCGAAAAGTTAGGGGCTACTCTTGCAGTGACTGACTGCAAGTAGTATGCACCTCGCCAGCGGACGCTGAAGTACACCAGCCCGGAAGCGGGTGGCGATGAGAGAGGGTGCCAGAAACCCTGGCCGGATCTAGCGGCTGTAGTTGGTGGAGGTGGGCTGAGGGGGGCAGTGGCATCCCGGTGCCAGTAACCCCGGCTGAAGTTAGCTGTTGTAGGTGCTGGAGGTGGATTAAGTGCTGGAGGTGGGCTGAGGGGGGCAGTGGCATCCCGGTGCCAGAAACCCCGGCCGGATCTAGCTGCAGTAGTTGGTGGAGGTGGGCTGGGGAGGGGCAGCGGCATCCCGGTGCCGGAAACCCCAGCCGGATCTAGCTGCTGTGGTTGGTGGAGGTGGGCTGAGGGGGGCAGTGGCATCCCGGTGCCAGAAACCCCAGCCGGATCTAGCTGCTGTAGTTGGTGGAGGTGGGCTGGGGGGGGCAGTGGCATCCCGGTGCCAGAAACCCCAGCCGGATCTAGCTGCTGTAGTGGCATCCCGGTGCCATAAACCCCAGCCGGATCTAGCTGCTGTAGTGGCATCCCGGTGCCAGAAACCCCAGCTGGATCTAGCTGCTGTAGTTGGTGGAGGTGGGCTGGGGGGGGCAGTGGCATCCCGGTGCCAGAAACCCCAGCCGGATCTAGCTGCTGTAGTTGGTGGAGGTGGGCTGGGGGGGGCAGTGGCATCCCGGTGCCAGAAACCCCAGCCGGATCTAGCTGCTGTAGTGGCATCCCGGTGCCATAAACCTCAGCCGGATCTAGCTGCTGTAGTGGCATCCCGCTGCCAGAAACCCCAGCCGGATCTAGCTGCTGTAGTGGCATCCCGGTGCCAGGGACCTTGGGGAGGGAGTGAGGAGATTGCTGGTGTGGGTGGAAATCTGACCTGCGACGACGGCTATGGGCTGATCCGGATTGTCCGCGTCCTCTTCCCTCCGATGGCGGAGGTGGGCTGGAAAGGCTGGAAGATGGTGAGCTGCAGTGATGCCGGATGTTCAGAAGGGATGAACCGGGTGGAATGTGGACGACTGAAGAGGCAGAAGTTTCTGGGCGGCTGTCAGGCTCGGGAGAGTGGTTATTCGGGCACGGCGGCGGCTGAGGAGTTTGCCTCCTCCGAAACATGGCGGGGTGTGCTAGCATCCCGGTGCTAGTAACACCGCTGAGTTAGCTGTTGTAGGTGCTGGGGGTGGGCTGGGGGGGGCTAGCAACCCGGTGCTAGTTACCCCAGCCCCGAAGTTAGCTGTTGTAGGTTTGTTTGCGCAGGTTTGGCCGGAACCGGAGAAGTGCGGGGAGCGAAAGCGTTGGGATGACGGGCGGCGGGACCAGCCGCGGACGGGGCGAACGAGCAGCTGCCCACGGGGCCGGAACGAGTCGAGGAAGAAAACCGGGCCGAAATGCGGTGGGAGGGAAGCCAGGCACTGGCCGGAACTGGGGAAGGGCGGGAAGCGAAAGCGTGGGATGACGGACGGCGGGATTAGCTGTGGACGGGGTGAAATGAGTAGTTGCCTGCGGGGCCGGAACGGGTTGAGGAAGGAAACTGGGTTGAAATGCGGTGGGAGGGATGCCGGGGACCGACATCACGATGCCGGTGGCCCCCAACCGAGGTAACCTGTTGGGACTGAGGAAGCAGAGGATCCTGGCAACCCGGTGCCAAGAGCCCCTTCTAGCGCTGGCGGTTGAGGCTGCTGAATGAGCATGGCCGGTCGGGGGGGGGGGGCGGCGGATTGCGCAACCTGCGCTGTCGGATCGATGGCGAGGAACACGGAAGAGGAGTCGGAGACCTGCGGCGACAATCCAGGATGTTCAGGAGAGGTGAACCGGACGGGATCACAGAGGATACGGGGCTTGACCGGCTCGCCGGGCGGCCGTGGGGGCCCGGAAGAGCGGCGCTTCAGGCACGGCGACGGCTGAAGAGTTTTCCTCCTCCGGATTCCGATCAGCTGGTGTTTGCTGGTGATCTCCTGCAAGCCGATCGTGGTCCGGAGGCGATAGCAACACGAGATCCATGAATGGGTGAGTAACTGTTTTCGAGATACGAGAGTGTGTAGGAGCGTTGACGTGCTGCCCGAGAGCGAGCGTGCTGTGCATAGAACGAGGGCGAAGAGGAAGTGAAGGTTAGGCTGGTATTTGAAGGTTTGCCGGAAGAGGCGTGGTGCCGGAGGAGGCGTGGTTGAGGCGTGGTCCTGCTCCCGAAATTCGCTTGTTAAGCTCCAATTAATATGTTGCAGAACTACAGTCATATAATTCATGCAACAGCTCAAAAAACAGTTTTAATAACACTAACCCAAATCAATATCGGAATCGAATCAAATCTTGATAATCGATTCTGAAGCTTAAAAATTGGAATCGATTCTTGACATTTGAATCGAAGGAGTCCATCCAGGTACGAGCAGGAAGCAGAGGTTTGTGAATATGGACATCCAGCAGCAGAGGAGGCCGCTAATGTACTTCATTATCAATGCATAGTGCTAAATGGAACATACAAGGTACATTAGATATGTTATATAGCTGTCTTTAAGCTGGAGGGGTATAAAGAAATAACAAAATTACAATGTGATTTATTCTGTTCTTCAATGTGAGTGTGAGATAATGACATTTCAGAAAACATCGATCTATGTTTTTTTAGGGTCACAAAGGGGTTGAAACATTAGAAAAGAGGCTCCATCATGACAGGCTCACATAGAGACAAACAACCATGCACACTAACTCCCGCTAATTCAGTCTAGATCAGAGGTCGGCAACCCAAAATGTTGAAAGAGCCATATTGGACCAAAAACACAAAAAACAAATATGTCTGGAGCCGCAAAAAATGAAAAGTCTTGTATAAGCCTTAGAATGAAGACAACACATGCTGCATGTTTCTATATTAGTTAGAACTGGGGGGAGATTTTTCTTTTCATTATGCACTTCAAGAAAAAAGTCGAAATGTTGAGAAAAAAGTCGAAATGTCAAGATTAATGTTGAAGTACAATCTTGAGAAAAAACCTGAAATGTTGAGAAAAGTCCAAATTTTGAGAAAACAGTCAAAATGTCGAGGAAATAGTCAAAATTTTGTGAAAAAAGTCGAAATGTTGAGAAAAAAGTCGAAATTTCGAGGAAAAAAGTCAAAATTTAGAGAAAAAAAATCAAAATGTTGAGATTAATGTTGAAGTACAATCTCGAAAAAAAAGTCGAAATGTTGAGAAAAAAGTCAAAATGTTGAGAAAAAAGTCAAAATGTCGAGATTAAAAAAGGAAGAAAAGAGAAAAAAGAAAAAAAGGAAAAAAAGAAGAAAAAAAGAGAAAAGGAAAAAAAAAAAAAAAAGATGAAAAAAAGGTCAAACATTTTTGAAAAAGCTCCAGGAGCCACTAGAGCCGCGGGTTGCCGATTCCCGGTCTAGAATAATCTATTTTAGTTAGTCCAACAAGTAAGAACAATATTTGCCTTAGTTTTTGGACTGTAGGAGGAAGCCATAGCACCCAGAACTAAAACCTACTGGAGTGTTTATGCTGTTACGCAATATAGTCAGTGATTGTGATTATTGTATGTATGTATGTATGTATGTACAGTGGGGCAAAAAGTATTTAGTCAGACACCAGTTGTGCAAGTTCTCCCACCTAAAAAGATGAGAGAGGCCTGTAATTTTCATCACAGGTATATCTCAACTATGAGAGACAGAATGGGGGGAAAGAATCCAGGAAATAAGGAATGTATTTGCAAATTATAGTGGAGAATAAGTATTTGGTCAATAACAAATGTTCATCTCAATACTTTCTTATATACCCTTTGTAATACTGTATTTGACCCGGTCTTTGTAAGTTTTGACCGTATAGAAACGTAATTCTCGTCAGTTGTGTGAAATAAGACCTGAAACAGGCATTGCGGCATAGAATTATCAAATTGCTTCAATTCACCGTACGAATTGTTACAGATTACTTTTGTAATATTGTATTTGACCCGGTCTTTGTACGTTTTGACCGTATAGAAACGTAATTCTTGCCATTGTAAGAATGAGGTGTACCTGCTGTACTGTACAGCCCTTACTTTTTAATTAACAACTTGTGCTTTTTATTATTTTCCCTCTTTTCTTATCATTTTATTTCATTTTATTTGTTATTTACTGTTTCAATGTGTCTTGCGCTTTTAATGTTGATGTAAAAACACTTTGAATTACCTTGTGTTGAATTGTGCTATACAAATAAACTTGCTTGGCCTTGTTGGCAGTGACAGAGGTCAGATGTTTTCTGTAAATCTTCACAAGGTTTTTCTCACAGTTGCTGGTATTTTGGTCCGTTCCTCCATGATCTCTAGAGCAGAGAAGTTTTGGGGCTGTTGCTAGGCAACACAGACTTTCAACTCACTCCAAAGACTTTATTTTTTATTTTTATTTATTTATTTTTTTATTCTCTTTTTATTAAGATTTCACAAAAGGTTCACAGAAATATCACAATTTCTCTCATCTCACCCTCTGTTTCATAACCTAATGCATCTGAAAAGTTAAAGTGAAACAGAGAGAGAATAGATAAACAGACAAACACATTGTACCTCATCCATCTTTCCCACTTTCTCAGACCGTAGTCCTGTTTCAATCTCTTTTTTACATTTTTTTTTTTTTTTTATAAATGAACAATGAACAATTAAAATTTTGTAGCAAGAACCAAGGGAATCTTTAAAATGTATTACTACATTGTACTGCTATTACTAAGTCTGCTCTCAATGGTGACACGAATTCAACCCAGTGTTTCCAGAAATTCTTAAATTTGTCCAAATCTAATCTAAGCGAGAAAGTCAATTTTTCCATCATGTAAATGTTGCTTCATAGGTTTAATTGTTTATTTGTTTAATTAGGATCCCCATTAGCTACAGCATGACTGCAGCTATTCTTCCTGGGGTCTGCCAACATTTTAAAATAATACAGTACTAAACATAACATAATAAAAGCTAACCAAATAAATTTCCACTAGATAAAGAGAATATCAAATTAAAAATACTAAAAAAGCAGAGACATTCCAAAAAATGAAGATAGCGAAATGAGAACAAAACAAAACAAAAACACTGCACAGTTAAGTTCATCTGAGGTCGTCAAAAGGTCTGAAAAGCAGTCCACAATTTCATTTCATTTGTAGTCTAGAACTTCACAACTGATCTAATACAGAAAAAAGAAAGAAAAAAATACATTCAACAACAGTCATAACCAACTATGTTTCAATTTCCAGCATGTCAGACAATCAGTCTCAGCAAGCTGCTTGTTTTGTGATCTCTATTTCAATGTTCTATCATTTTTACTTATACTGATACAAAAGATGTTGCTCAACTAATAATTTGAATGTTCTTATGCTGTTTGTTTGTGTGTGTTTGGGAAATGAATTCCAGTCATACATGGCCCTGTACAGTACGGAAGAGTGTTAGGGCCAGGCAGGAGAAAAATAAAAATATTATTTTAGAGGAGGAAGATTTCTTTTTCATTATGCACTTCCAGAATAAAGTCGAAATGTCGAGAAAAGTCGAAATGTTGAGAAAAAAATTGAAATGTTGAGATTAATGTCGAAATACAATTTTGAGAAAAAAGTCAAAATGTATGTCAACTTTATTCTCGACATTCCGACTTTATTCAGGAAATTTCGACTTTATACATGAAATTTTCGACTTGATTCTTGAAATTGTATTTCAACATTAATCTCGACATTTCGACTTCTCGAAGTGCACAACAACAAAAAAATCTTCCCCTCTCAAATATTTTTTCTCCTACATGGCCCTAATACTCTTCCGTAGCACACAACAGTCTTTTTTACCAGCATTAGAATTCATTAGAATTCTAATAATAGGTATGGTGTGGTGATTCTAATAGAATGCTAATAGGTTAATAATAATGATAATAATAATAATAATAAATAATGTTCTTTGGATGCAACTCAGCTTTCTTTCTCTTCCAAACACGACAAGTTGTGTTTCTACCAAAAAGTTCTGTTTTGGTTTAATTTGACCAGATAACATTCTCCCAATTTTTTTTTTATTTTTGAAATGTCCAAAAAAGAGAAAAATACATTTGCAAACATTGATTAATGGTTCTTTTTTAATTTTGAAAGAAAGTATTTTTAGATACATTTTTTTTCTGTATTCAGCTAAATAAGTAAAAAAAATAGCGATGTAGAAATACAAAAAAATTAATAAATAAAAAAGTCGATAGGTTGACAAAAATGAATGAATAAAAAATGTAAATTATTTATTTTCTATCCTGTATTTGCCTCAAAGCTCTTCTATCTGCTTCTTGGCGTTTTACTACATGTCCCAGAATGCCCCGCGGGTCGCTGACGTCATCAGCGCGCTGCGCTTGTTCTGTTTCCCTCCTCGCCGCGCAGCTTCGCTTCTGTCCGTCTTCCTGCGGGTTTTTCTCTGTTTTTCCTTCAGTTTCGGAGTTTCTTTGGGACCAGAACAACTCGGACGTGCAGGATGGGTCCCGTAGAGGTGAAGTTAACCCTTTTCTCTGGTCCCGTATGTTTCAGTTTGTTCTATCTTCCTTAATTATACAAACTAGACGGTTGAGTATTACCATTATTATTCACAGGGAACTTTATTAAACACTCATTACAAAGTGGTACATCAGGTACATCAACTGCGCATGTGCGGTGCTTCACCTGAAGCCGTCCGTGTGAAACAACATAAACAATCCCATTTCCTTTAAACAGAATAAGCAATAGTAACGAAAAATGATTTATAAATTCCTTTTTTCCATACTCTTCCTTTCAAATTAAACGATAGCAGTGTATGTTTATATATTTTCCCAACTCCTGTACATCTGTACATTTTTCAACTGTACAAATTCACAAATGCAACATTGAACAATAATATAACTTCAATAAAATGGCAGACTTAAACATAAATTTCAAACAGCTAAATTATAATCTCAATAAAGTACTTCACATAAACAAACATTACTGTATGAAAGTCCAGAAACATTTTTTTTCTTTTCATTATAGAATTTCCTTTAACATGTTTGCAGTTGATAATTATCATAGAAATACGATGATTATCGAACAAATACGATATTTATCATACAAATACGATGATTAAAAAAATAATGAATACGATAATTGTCGTACAATACAATAATTATCGAACGAATACGATAATTATCGTGTATCCGCTGATGTTTTTACATTTATTACCGTAGTTTCAGCTATTGATCGTACAAAAGCGATAATTATCGTACAAATCGGATAATTATCATACAAATAGATCAGACCCAGACTGACCAGACCAATAACAGAGAAGGGCGTCGGTGGAGGACCCGCTGGTCCGGGTAAATAAAGCTGGAGGTAGCCGAGTTCTGCACACGTGCATGTTCTGAGTTGATGCTGCCGGTCCTGGTCCGGTCCTGGTTGGGTCTAGGTGGTTCTGACCCGTCTCTCTCTCTCTCTCTCTCTCTTTCTCCATGCAGCTGCTCCACATGTCCGTCTTCTCCCAGAGCTTCTCTCCCTGCGGACGCTTCCTGGCGGCGGGGAACAACTACGGCGAGATCGCCCTGTTCAGGTGAGCAGAACCCAGACGGGTCGTGGGGTCCAGGACCCAGACGGGGCCTCGCCACGACCCGTCTGGGTCCTGGACCCCGCGACCCAGACGGTTCGCGGCGAGGCCCCGCCCACGTGAAGGCTCACCGTCTACTTGTGTTGCAGCCTGTCGGCGGCGCTGAGTCCAGAGGCCACGGCGGACAACCAGAGGCCGATTCTGACCTTCACAGGTTTGTTTGTTTGTTTGTTTGTTTTGTTTAGGATCTCCATTAGCATTAGCAACAGCATCAAGCTGGGCATACACTGTGCGATATTTTAAATTGTTTGATTCAGCCCCATCTCACACTGCACGACTAGATCGCGAAGTTCAAAAGTTCACAGCCCACGATTTATGGTCTCACACTGTACGACCCGATGCTCTGATGCTCCGTCTGCTCACACTATACAATCATAATCCTCACGTCGGACCTCTGTGTACTGGAACTCGAGGCCGGTTTTGGGGCACGGGTAGGCTGTTCCAACCCAAACGTGCGTCCTGCCCACCCGATCAAAGGTTATGGGGATCCTTTATTTTTTTATAGTTAAATTTTTTTCATATATATAAAAAAAATTCCCAAAATATTTGTACCGTTTCTGATTGGGTGGGCACTGCACATCATTTTTAGACACAGAGAAGTTCAGAACAGCACACACTAAAGGCTGATTTATGGTTCCGCGTTACACCAACGCAGAGCCTACGGCGTAGGGTACGCGGCGACGCACCCCGTACGGTGCGGGTCGCCGCGTAACCTACGCCGTATGCGTATGGTTGGGCAGACGTGGGAAATGCAGTCTTTTTTTCTGCTATTAAAACATGATTTGTAATGTGAATTTGCAACACTTTAAACTACAAATAATAGTTTTTGACGTGACATCAGAGATTGTGCATGCTCTCTGTGAAAGGATGAGGCAAATCGGGTCATAGCTGCTTCAACTGTGTGATTCCTTCACGAGGAGCGACCAGGATTTCAAACACGTTAGATTTTCTTGCGAGCACACGATTTGTGATCGGGAGCTCGTCGTGAGGTGTTACCCTCTCGTCGTTACCCCACGTTTGCTGCACGAGGCACGAGCAACGATTGGGTCGAAATCCGGCCCGATCTAAAAAATAGTCGCACGACAGGAAAATCGGCTCAAAACGAGCCGACAATCGCACAGTGTATGCCCGGCTTTAGCTATTCTTCCTGGGGTCTGACATACACACAACACACAAATTAACTCTTAATACTTAACAGACATACATTATACATGACAAACAAAACAATTAGTGTGTTTACATGGGAACTTTAATTCCTCTTTAATTCAGAATTAAAATTAAATCAGATTTAAAATGAGTAAAGATTACCACGTAAACACCTAATTCCGAATGAAAACGGCCATTCCCAATTAAACTTAATTCCGAAGTAAGTGGCTGGTTTATTCCGATTTTAAGTCTGCATAGAATAATTCCATGATCATGTAAACACTCATTCCACTTTAAATTAATTCCGGTCTTTCTTTCTGCTCGTTCCCTCGCCCGTCTGTCTCCATGACGCTTATATTCCACGCTGGGCTTGTTTTCCAAACAAAGTTTCAAGATGGCAGCACGCAGTAAACGGTGGTCAAGAGCAGAGACCATTTATTTAGTAAATATCTTGGAGGATCTGGAAATAATTAAAGAACAGATGGAAACAGGAAACATAAAAATTGTGAACTTTTCAAAGTTCTAGCGGCTAAGTTTGTTTTTCTTCCGGTAGACGTAACTTCCGGTCCGCCCCCCTATCCAATCAGAACCTTCCCAACCCCCAGACCTGAAGAGGAATTGGATAAAGCCGATCAACCGTGTTTTCCATCAGAACCTCAATTCGGAATTACTATTTCCATGTAAACTCGAAGGAAAATAGTTTAATTCGTAATAATTAATTCAGAATTAAAAAACCTCATGTAACCGTGGCCACAGTGATAGTGAGTGATAGTTGGTGAGTTGGGCCTGGTGGGATGTGTAGTCCGTTACCGTGTGGGCTCTGTCCTGGTCTCACCGACCCGTCTCCTGTCCCTGTGTCCTGGTGTCCTCCTGGTGTCCCGGCCTGGTTCTGGTTCTGATGTCCCGGCCTGGTTCTGGTTCTGGTTCTGGTTCTGGTTCTGATGCCCCCCCTCAGCCCACGAAGGTCCGGTCTTCAGCCTGCGGTCCTCGGACGGCGTCCTGCTGAGCGCGGGGAACGGCGAGGTCAGCGCCTGGAGCTGGACGGAGCTCAGCAAGAAGGTGACGCCCCGGTTACCCACAATCCCCGGTGTCCCCGGGGGACGCTCGTCTCACCATGTCTGTCTCCGCAGAACGTGAAGCCGCTGTGGACCAAGAGACCCAACTACAAGTAAGGAGGACCGACGTCCGTCCGTCTGTCCCCCTGATGGACCGTCCATCTGACTGTCCATCCGTCCATTTCTCTGACCGTCCGTCCCTCTAACTGACCATCCCTCCAACCAGAGGTGGAAAAAGTACAAAAATATTGTACTTAAGAAAAGTACAGATTTTCTGCTTGAAAATTACTTAAGTAAAAGTAAAAAGTACCTCAAATTAAATATAATAGAGTACCAAAACTACATGGTGTAAAATGTACTTAAGTACAAAAGTAAAAAAGTACAAAATTCAAAGTACAAAATAATTTTCAAAAGGATTGCAAAGAAATGAAGTCCCAACATTGTCATGCTGTTGAGAGTGGCTTTATTCCAAGAATTTGCTTACAACTCTAAATAATGGTGATATTATTCTGACCCCTTTAGCGTTTGTCTCCATTACCCCATTTTAATTTCTCCCTTTGCTCATCACTGCTGCTGTACCCCATTGGCCCCGCTGACAGGTACACCCCCAGCCTGTAGTATCAACCCCAGCTGAAGGAGGATGAAGGAGACTCTTGAACTGATTGAACTTTTAAATGCCAAAACCACCTTAGAAGGGGTGGAATGAAAGAATGGTGCCCATGGATTAGGGCTGGGCGATATGGACCAAAAGTCATATCTGGATATTTTCTAGCTGAATGGCGATACTCGATATATATCGATATTTTTTCTGTGCCATAATTGGGGTTTCCCCCAAAGCATTATAGCATAGCATCTCTGTTAGCTTAATTTTTTTCTGAGGCAAACCCTTAAAAAAACAGTCAGTTTTAATACAAAGCCTCGTGCCAAATGTCACACAGGTTCCTTTATTAACAGAGGTCTGCACAATATCAAAATGTATAAAACAAATGAAATAAAAATAAACTGCCTGCATATATAGAATAAAAATGCTTCTTGAATAAAACAAAACAAATATCCCTTTCCTGCATAACAATTAAATTAAAATACACTGTGCAATTAATACAATGTAGACAGTAACAGGCAGACTTTTCCACTGAGGTTGACAGTTGTGCAAATAACAAAACATTTGTGCAAATCTCAAATAAAACATTCAAGTCAATTTGTCACAAAATAAGCTATATCAAAATTGTAAAAAAAAAAAAAAAAAAAAAGTTTAAAAATCGATATAAACGATATTGTCTCGTACCATATCGCGTTTAAAAAATATATTGATATATATTAAAATATCGATATATCGCCCAGTCCTACCATGGACACGCGTCGGCTGCCGCTCGGTCCTCGTCGGTCCTCGACGCGACGGCGGTTCCTCCGGCCTTCCGGCCCGCCTCTGCGGCGCAGCTCCCCCTCCTTCTCGGTATGGAGGCCGAGTCGCCCCGTCCGCCCCAGGTGTCTCTTCACGGAGTCGCCGCCGGGCAATTCCCGCGCCCCCCTTCCCGATTAATTTCTCATTGTGGCCTCAATTACGTCCGCCTTATGGTTCCGCGTTAAATCGACGCACACCTTACGCCGTAGCTCTGCGTCGGTGTAGTCGGCAATGGCCTACATTTTCATTTAATGTAAGACTTTAATTTGTAACGAGTAACGATGTGTCCAATTTTAAATATAGCGGATTAAAAGTACGATTTCTTTTTCCTTGAAAATGTAACAAAGTAAAAGTAAAAGTACAGAAAAATGAAAGTATCAATAAAAGTACAAATTCTCAAAAATCTTACTTAAGTACAGTAACTAAGTACTTGTACTTCGTTACTGTACACCACTGCCTACAACCGTCCCTCCATCCATCCATCCATCCATCCCTCCGTCCAGACTCACGTCTCTGTCTCTGCAGGTTCAGCCTGGAGATCCCGGAGATCAACTCCATGGTCGTCAACACAAAAGTGAGGAGCCGCTCGAACCACAACTATGACAGGAAGTGAACGGCTGACACCAGGAGTGTGTGTGTGTGTGTGCGTGTGTGTGTTTCAGGACAACAGCCTGGCCCTCGGAGGCGGAGACAACAACATCCACATCCTGGACCTGGAACACGGAGTCTTCAAGGTGCTTCACGCTAAAGTTGCTTTCATCACGAAAATTAGGACTAAATATCATCGTCAACGAACCTTTATCACCTGAGGGAGACGAGACGCAACTAAAATGCTGGTCATGTGACGATAACGATGATTAAATATATAATGCAATATCGTAGACGAATAAAAACTAGACTAAAATGTAGATTACAGAATAAAAACTTTGCTAAAATGTTTCTTCATTTTCGTTGACCAAAGTGAGACGAAACGTTGTAGCAAAGATCCTTAATGTCCATGTTTTCAGTAGTTTCTCTGGTTTAATGTCCATGTTTTCAGTAGTTTCTCTGGTTTAATGTCCATGTTTTCAGTAGTTTCTCTGGTTTAATGTCCATGTTTTCAGTAGTTTCTCTGGTTTAATGTCCATGTTTTCAGTAGTTTCTCTGGTTTAATGTCCATGTTTTCAGTAGTTTCTCTGGTTTAATGTCCATGTTTTCAGTAGTTTCTCTGGTTTAATGTCCATGTTTTCAGTAGTTTCTCTGGTTTAATGTCCATGTTTTCAGTAGTTTCTCTGGTTTAATGTCCATGTTTTCAGTAATTTCTCTGGTTTAATGTCCATGTTTTCAGTAGTTTCTCTGGTTTAATGTCCATGTTTTCAGTAGTTTCTCTGGTTTAATGTCCATGTTTTCAGTAGTTTCTCTGGTTTAATGTCCATGTTTTCAGTAGTTTCTCTGGTTTAATGTCCATGTTTTCAGTAGTTTCTCTGGTTTAATGTCCATGTTTTCAGTAGTTTCTCTGGTTTAATGTCCATGTTTTCAGTAGTTTCTCTGGTTTAGTTCTGCTGGGTGACGTTAGTCCTCAATCCCAGTCGCTGCAGCAGGAATCAGATCCAGAAGATGCAGCTTCAGAGTTAGAGGCTGATGCCGTTAACGCAGAGCTCTAGGTTCACGTACATTAAAAACTAAGTTACATAGAGAAACGCAGGGATCTGCTCTGGGGGGGGAGAAGAAGAAGAAGAACCATCTTTGGATACACTTTCCTACATAGACGTGGAAAAGAAAACCCAATGTGTCGTGGAAAAGAAAAAGATAAAAATAAATATGTTGTAAACTCAAATTAGAGTCTTCTGTATCTGGAATGAATGTATTCTTAAGTCTATAAGGTAACGATAATATAATAATAAGAGAACCTTGTTTGAATTGTAAAATGGGTTTGGCTAAATACAATCTTTGTGTGTGTGTTAGTCGGTCCTCCAGGGACACACTGATTACGTCCACTGCTTGGCGATGAGGGAGCGGGAGGCGGAGCTTCTGTCTGGAGGAGAAGACGGAGCCGTCAGGATGTGGGGTGAGTGACAGCTGCTCTTCATCTGAGGATGAGGATGATGGTGATGAGGCTGATGGTGATGAAGGTGTGTTAATGTAAATGTTAATGTTAATGTGTGTTCCAGACAGCAGGACGGGTCAGTGCGTTCACTGCATCGACATCTACAAGTACGAGGTGAGTCACGTGACCCGAGGGAGCGAGTTGATTGGTCCTCGGGCCTGAACCATGTGGTGTGTCAGAGACGTTTTATAAACTCTACCCCCCACTCCGGTTGTGTTTCCTGTATCTGTGTCACGTGGGTTTCCCCACTGCCCCGCCCCTTTATGAGACTAATGGCGCTTTTCCACTAGTACTTACTCAGCCCGACTCGGCTCGTCACGCCTCTACCCGTTTTGTCCCCGTTTGTTTTTCCACAGCCAAGGGAGAAGTGGGGGGGTTGGGGTGAAGCTGCTGTGACGTACTCGATTGTGCAACCGCTTTGTTCATGTCGGCGCTGATGAGAAATCAGCTGGAGCCGCGAGCGGCAGAGAGTAAAACAGCCCGTCTACATCCCTTTTTTTTTTTTTTTTAAACATGTATTTATTAAGAATTTTGTTCATATAACAGACAATACAGAACAAGACAACAAGGCACATAATAAGGAAGAAAAAAAAACAAAAAAAAACAGCTCTGTAATGAATAGTGATAAGTGTAGAATCCAGTTGTTCGTGACACAGTATACAGTCCGTAGGATTACATTGACTAATTACATTGTTTAAAGGAAGAAAGCAGAATGAAATCGATACAATTATTAAATAAAATAAATTAATCATTACTTTATTAAATCAAATTAGATTAAATCAAAGGAGAAAAAAAAAAAAAAAAAAAAAAAAAAAAAAAACTCAGCCTTAATCCATTTTATCACCCTTCCATCCGTCAACTTCTATATTGTTATTCTGAAGGAAGTTATAGAATGTGGACCAAATTTCCAAAAACTTGTCAAGTCTGTTCTTTATTGTGTAGCTTATCCTCTCCAAAGCTAAGCAAAAAGTCATTCCCTTCAACCACTGGGAAGTGGCACAGGGTGTATCTGATTTCCACGAGCAAGCTATACAACGTTTGGCTTCTAGAAAACAAATATTCAGAAGAGATCTAATTTTTTTGGAGGTAGTGAAGTCCTCTGGATAGAGATTTAGTAGACACATTTTAGGACTGAGAGGTATCTCTTCACCTGTGATTCGGCTAGCCAGGTCCAAAACTTTCCTCCAAAAAGAAAGTATCTGTGGACAATCCCACATACAGTGAAATAAGGTACCTTTTAGGTCCTTGCATTTGAAGCAGGTATCAGGTATGTTTGAGTTAAAGTGGTGAAGCTTAGCTGGTGTTATGTATAGACGGCTTAGCCATTTGTATTGCAGCAGTTTGGAGTTTGTGTTTATGGATTGAGTCTGAGCTAGAGAACATGCTTTGGACCATTCCTCCTCTGTTAAATTTCCCTGCAAGTCTATTCTCCATGCTTTAAACAAGCGTTGTGATGACTCTTTAGACTTGCTTACAAAAAGCTTATAAAATAAGGAAACCTGCCCTCTAGAATGTAAAAACCTCAAAGAGTAGTCCTCTAGTGTGGATAGGGGAGGAAGATTCAAATTATTACTCTGTTTGGAAAGGATAAAGCTTCTAAGTTGAAGATATTTAAAAAAATGTTTTGCAGGAATCCCATATTTCGATTTGAGCTCCTCAAATGACATGAGAATTGCGTTTTCATTATAGAGGTCAGCTATCTTGGCTATACCCTGGGAAGCCCAGATTTTAAAACCTAGATCTGCTCTACCAGGCTGGAATTCGTGATTACCAAAAATTGGAGAAAATTGAGACAGTTTAGTTGTTTCTCCCAGATATGCAAGAGCATTATGCCAGATTAGTACTGTATTTCTGAGGAAAGGATTTTTAGTATGTTTGAGTAGTTCTTTTTTTTTGGCAGAATATACATATAAGTTTAAAGGAATGTTAATTGAATGTGCTTCTATTGAAACCCAGGCTGGGGGGTGGTTTCTCTCAAAATAAAACATCCCTGCCCTGATTTGAGCAGCCCAGTAGTACCACTCAAGATTTGGTAATTGTAAACCACCTCTCTCATATGGCAAGTACAGTAGCGAGAGCTTAAGCCTGGGGCGCTTATTGTTCCAAACAAAGTTAGAAAAAAGCTTTCTAAGTGAATTAAAGAGTGAGGATGGAGGAGCGAGTGGGATAGATTGGAACAGATACATAAATTTAGGTAAAATTGACATCTTCAATACATTTATTCGCCCGATCATTGAAATGGGCAAATGATTCCATCTATTTATAAGTTGGGTGATCTTATCTGTTAAAGTATTGTAGTTATTAGGAACAATTTTGTAGGTGGTGGGAGCAACATTAACACCCAGGTATGTGAAACCATTGTGTGAAACCGTGAAAGGAGTACGAATTGGAGGGTTTAGTCGATCCTTTTCATCCATGAATAATATTACAGATTTGGAGTAATTTATTTTGTATCCTGCAAAAGTGCCAAAGTAGTTAGATATGTCTAGTAAAGTTGGTAGTGTCTGTTTCAAATTAGAGCAAAACAAGATTACGTCATCAGCATATAGGGCTATACGATGTTCCATGTCTCCTATCCTTATGCCGGTAAAAGCAGTATGATTTCGAATTGCCATGGCAAGTGGCTCAATAGCCAAGGTAAATAACAGAGGAGACAAGGGACAACCTTGTCTTGTGCCCCTGTACAACTTAAAAGGTGCTGAAGACAGTCCATTTGTTAAAACTACAGCTTGAGGGTTAACGTAAAGTAGTCTAATCCAACTGAGAAATTCCCCTTTTATACCAAATCTTTGTAGTACCTCGAACAGGAAGTGCCACTCCACTCTGTCAAAGGCCTTCTCGGCATCCAATGACAAGATAGCAGCGTCCGCACAGCCTGACTTTTCAAACACAATGTTAAGCACTCGTCGTATATTATGAAATCCCTGTCGTCCCTGAACAAAGCCATTTTGATCCTGGTGCACCATTTGAGGAAGAAGTGTATCTAACCGTCTAGCTAATATTTTGCAAAGAATTTTGAGGTCGTTATTAAGAAGTGATATTGGTCTATATGATGTACAAAGTGTAGACGTTTTACCCGGTTTTAACAGAAGTGTAATCACTGCCATATTTAGAGAGGGGGGGAGAGACCCGTTGCCTAAGGACTCCTTATACATTTCAAGTAGAGGTGGCAGTAATGTTTCTGGAAATAATTTATAAATTTCGATGGGGATCCCATCGGGTCCTGGAGTCTTTCCCCCTTTCATATTCCTAGTGGCTGCAGACAGTTCCTCAATGGTTATGCCAAGGTTTAGATCAGCCAAGAAGTTGTTCTCAAGGGGTCTGATGTTCAATGAATCTAAAAATTCGTTTTGTTTTTGTAAAGCTGGGGTTGAGAGATCCGTTTTGTATAAGGTCTCATAGAAACCTTTTAAAAGCGTTGTTAATTTCTTTAAGGTCACTAGTCTCCGAGCCATCATCCAACCGAATCGTATTTATTGTTCTTTCAGTTTCAAATTGTTTAACACGCCAAGCTAAGAGTTTACTGGCCTTCTCCCCCTGCTCATAATAGGATTGTTTCAATTTCAGCAGACTTTTAGTTGCTTTGTTGACAGATAGCAAATTGTATTTAGCTCTAAGTTCATTAAGATCTTTAAATGACTGTTGGGAAGGGTTTAAGAAGTGTTTTGATTCAGTTTCTTTAATCTTTTTCTCTAGCTGTTCCATCTCCAACCTCCAAGATTTATGTTTAAAGCTTGTAAAACTTATCATCTGTCCTCTCAGGAAGGCTTTGAATGCTTCCCACCGTATAGCAGCTGATGTTTGGGATGTGTTATTTTTAAAGTAATCATCAATTTGTGCCCTAATAAACTCCACAAATTCTGGTTCCCTCAGCCAAAATGATTGAAGGCGCCACCCCGTGGAGAAATTCAGCGTCTGAGGCATATTTAGACAAAATGAAAACGATGCATGGTCTGAAATTATAATACTGTCATACCAGCTCCTCGAGATTGTGGGCGCCAAAGAGGCAGAAATCAAAAAGTAGTCGATTCTGGAGAATGTTTGGCAGGTGGCAGAATAACATGAAAAGGTCGACTGATTAGGATAGATTTTTCTCCATATGTCAGTTAAATTAAATTCTTTAATATACTGTAATAATTCCTTTCTCGTCTGGGCATGGGTGTTATCTATTCCTGTGGATCTATCAAGCTTTGGCTGGAGAGTGCAATTAAAATCACCGCCTATGATGAAACTACCCGGCAAATCAGCTAAAGACAAAAATAGGTTTCTGAAAAAAGAAGGATTGTCATCATTGGGTCCATATAAGTTGACAAGGTTTAACCTAACTGAGAGAATTTCACACTGGATAATAAGGTATCTCCCAAATCTATCTTCATCAACCTTAATAAGATGAAAAGGTAACGAAGTATGTATCAGAGTGGCCACCCCACGTGAGTGTGAACTGAATGAAGCTGAAAACACTCGACCTGACCATCTCCTCCTCAATTTCACCACATCCTCAGGTGATAAATGAGTCTCCTGCAGAAAGACTATCTTAGCTTTTAGTTGTCTAATCCTACTGAATACTTGTTTAAGCTTGACGAGTTTATTTAAGCCTCTCACATTCCAAGAAGTAAACTGAAGTTCAGATGACATGACATGTAACTGTAATGTATGTATGGGATGGACATGAGTATATAACATAAAGAAAAGAAAACTTAACTAAGAAAAAAGAGAATACGTGCCTTAAAACGTGAACACAACAGGGTGTATTTCCCCAAACGAAATACACACCCCCCTCCCAAAAGTCACACTTCCAATAGACCCCTGAACCGGGCCTGACTATGGAGCTGGGCTGGTCCACCCACGACGGCGTGATGAGGAACAACATGCTCAGCAATCGCAACAGAGCCCCATGCAAAATGTTCAAAATAATCTTAATGTCAGGGTTTGACACTTCCCCCCAGTGTTTGTAACTTTCAGTTCTGTCTTGCCCCGCCTGTGTCCCATCTGCCCTGATTGTGTCCACACCTGTGTCTCGTCTTGTCTCGTTATCCCCTCAGTATATCTTGTCTTGTCATTCCTTGGTTCCCGGTCGGTCCGTACTGGTTCTTCCCTCCATGTCTCCTCGTCGGTTTTCCCTGTTCCTGGTTTTTGTTTATCCTGCTCTGCAGCGCCTTGTGTTTTGCCTTTTTTGGATTAAATCCTTTTGTTTTTGAGAACTCCTGCCTCTGGCCTCCCTCTCTCTCCCTGCACTTGAGTCCTTTAAAAACCATACCACAACAGAACGGACCGACCAACATGGACCCAGCGGGAGAGTATATTACTCTTTTTGAGTTCTTCCGCCGAGAGGCAGAGAAAAATGGGGACCCCTTTCTGGGAACCTGCCAGGCTCGAGGCGGGCCCGGGGGTTCTCAGCCCCAGGGGAAGCGACGGCGTCAGCGCCAGCCCCAGCCTGTTCCGGTGGGGGCCCTGGACGCACCTCTTCCTGTTCCCGAGGTGGTCCTGGACGCATTCCAGCCTGTTCGCCCCTTCTGGGGAACACGCCAGGCTCGAGGCGGGCCCGGGGGTTCTCAGCCCCAGGGGAAGCGACGGCGCCAGCGCCAGCCCCAGCCTGTTCCTGCTCCAGCGGTGGTCCTGGACGCATCGCCCCCTGTTCCTGCTCCAGCGGTGGTCCTGGACGCATCGCCCCCTGTTCCTGCTCCAGCGGTGGTCCTGGACGCATCGCCCCCTGTTCCTGCTCCAGCGGTGGTCCTGGATGCATCGCCCCCTGTTCCTGCTCCAGCGGTGGTCCTGGACGCATCGCCCCCTGTTCCTGCTCCAGCGGTGGTCCTGGATGCATCGCCCCCTGTTCCTGCTCCAGCGGTGGTCCTGGACGCATCGCTCCCTGTTCCTGCTCTAGCGGTGGTCCTGGACGCATCGCTCCCTGTTCCTGCTCTAGCGGTGGTCCTGGACGCATCGCTCCCTGTTCCTGCTCTAGCAGTGGTCCTGGACGCATCGACCCCTGTTCCTGCTCCAGCTCCGAGGACCCGTGCCCCCCCTCAGCCAGCTCCGAGGACCCGTGCCCCCCCTCAGCCAGCTCCGAGGACCCGTCCCCCCCCTCAGCCAGCTCCGAGGACCCGTGTTCCCCCCCAGCCCGCCCTGGATGTGGACTGTGGGGACATCTGGGATCTGTCCCTTGAGGGGGGGCCAGCGCCCCGGACCCGGGTACCCCCGCAGCCGGCACCTCGGACCCGGGTACCCCCGCAGCCGGCACCTCGGACCCGGGTACCCCCGCAGCCGGCACCTCGGACCCGGGTACCCCCGCAGCCGGCACCTCGGACCCGGGTACCCCCGCAGCCGGCACCTCGGACCCGGGTACCCCCGCAGCCAGCGCCACGGACCCGGGTCCCCACTCGGGCAGCTCCGGGGATCCTCTGCCCCCCGACGCCGGCTCCCCGCATCCTGTCTGCTCCTGTTCCGGTTCCCCGCATCCTGTCTGCTCCTGTTCCGGTTCCCCGCATCCTGTCTGCTCCTGTTCCGGTTCTCCGCATCCTGTCTGCTCCTGTTCCGGTTCCCCGCATCCTGTCAGTCCCGACTCCGGCTCCCCGTCTCCTGTCAGCCCCGACTCCGGATCCTGAGGCGGTCCCGCAGCCCTCTGTTCCTGAGGCGGTCCCGCAGCCCTCTGTTCCTGAGGCGGTCCCGCAGCCCTCTGTTCCTGAGGCGGTCCCGCAGCCCTCTGTTCCTGAGGCGGTCCCGCAGCCCTCTGTTCCTGAGGCGGTCCCGCAGCCCTCTGTTCCTGAGGCGGTCCCAGAGCCCCGTCAGGTTCCCGAGCCCCGTCAGGTTCCCGAGCCCCGTCAGGTTCCCGAGCCCTGTCAAGTCCCCGAGCCACGCCAAGAATCCCCGTCACGCCCCCCGCCAAGACCCAGGCCTAGGCCTCGGGGACGCCCCCCCGAGCGGTCTCGCTGGTCTGCCCGGTCCCGAGGTCGGCCCCCGGAACTTTGGCCGTGTGTGGCCTGGGCCCTCCTCCAGGCCCCCTCCGCCCACCCTGGGTTAGGACTCTGGGGACATCTGGGATCTGTCCCTTGAGGGGGGGGTACTGTCAGGGTTTGACACTTCCCCCCAGTGTTTGTAACTTTCAGTTCTGTCTTGCCCCGCCTGTGTCCCATCTGCCCTGATTGTGTCCACACCTGTGTCTCGTCTTGTCTCGTTATCCCCTCAGTATATCTTGTCTTGTCATTCCTTGGTTCCCGGTCGGTCCGTACTGGTTCTTCCCTCCATGTCTCCTCGTCGGTTTTCCCTGTTCCTGGTTTTTGTTTATCCTGCTCTGCAGCGCCTTGTGTTTTGCCTTTTTTGGATTAAATCCTTTTGTTTTTGAGAACTCCTGCCTCTGGCCTCCCTCTCTCTCCCTGCACTTGAGTCCTTTAAAAACCATACCACAACACTTAATATATATTGCAAATCAGATATAGCCACTTTACAGCAAAAACAATAGACTCGACTTAACAGTCTTAACAGTCCAGGAAAAGCTCAGGCTGCGCGCAATGCAGCCGCATTGTTAAAACAGTCCAGAAAATAAAAAGAAAAAAAAGCAGTTACCTGTATTGTGACCGCGTTAAACAAATCAATCAGCGCCCGGCGTGTCCTCGTTTCCGTCAGACTTCAATTTTCTCACAAAAGCCTCCGCATCAGGTGCTGTGTCAAAAGTGTGACGTTTTCCCCTGATGGTCACCAGGAGGGTGGCTGGATGAATTATTCCGTAGCGCAGGTCACGGATAGGGAGAGAAGCCAGCTCTCTCTTTGCAGCATCAAACACCTTTCTGCGCTTAAGCAGCTCCACAGACATGTCGGGGAAAAACATGACGCTCTTATCGCCGGCAAGGATCCTTCCTTTGCTCCTCGCTGCTCTCATCACTCGTACCTTATCAGCGAAGTTCAGGAATTTCATGACCACCACTCTGGGTCGCGCTGGGGTTTGTTGATTCCCGGCTCTGTTGATAATCCTGCCGACTCGGTGCGCCCGCTCTATCAACAATGGTCCTGGAAAGTTGTCTTCACCAAGCACTTCAGGAATCCACTTTTCCAAATAAGCACGCATATCGGGTCCTTCTGTTGACTCGGGAAGACCCACCAGACGCATATTCGAGCGGCGTGCTCGATTCTCTAAGTCATCCACCTTCAGCGCTAGTTCTTTCATAGCTGCTTTCATGTTAGTTGACTGTGTTTTCAGAGATGCTACGTCGTCCTCGTTCGTGCTAATTCTGTCTTCTGCTTCAGTCATTCGGCCAGTCAATGCCTTTAACTCCCCTTGCACTCCCTGAATAGCGCCCAATAGCCCATCAAACCTGGACACGAAGTCTTCTTTCATTGTGTGAATAGCGTCCAGAATTTGACCGGAGCTACTTGTGTTCTCGTTGCTAGCAGCGGAGCTAGTTAGCTTCGATGGGCTACCGGAGCCACCTGATGATTTAGTGGGGTTCGAAGTTTTAGTTTGCGGTCGCCCGGGCATTTCAGCTGTTTCTTGCGTCTGGAGTACGTCCTGGAGGCTTTCTGATTTTTATTATACGGATTTTACATGGGAGCTCTCTGCCACACGTCCGCTCAGCAGCGCGCCATAACCGGAAGTCCTACATCCCTTTTTTAATTTTCTCGACAGCCACCAGGTTTATGAACATCTGCACCTCAGAGTTGGATCACCAAACAGACGTTTTGCGCTTTATAATAAAATCACCGCGAGCCGCTCTCGCGCTGACTCCCGCTTCCTGATTCAAACGTCTGACGGACCCGCCCCCCGCCCCCCGACCAATCAGTGGCCTGTAATGTGATGACGTCAGAAAAAGTCCCGGCTCAGCTCGGTTAGAACCTCGCCTGAATGGTTACAGAAAAAGTATCTGCTTGACGCGGCTCGGCCCGCCTTGGTCCGTAGTGGAAAAGCGCAAGACGGGGGCGTGGCGGGTAGAAGCGAGCTGAGGTGGTACTAGTGGAAAAGGGCCATAAAGCAGCTCCTGAGTCTATTGAGTCCTATGGGAAAAGTGAACGTGAGCACAGATTATTACCAATTCCTTCGCCCCATAGTAACCTAAGTAAATATGGGACCCGTTTTGCAAAAGCCACAAACCTTCTGAACATTCGGACACCAAAATGGCAATTTTCAGACCGACAGATTAGGAGAAAATTAACTTTGTTTGAGACCTGTCTCTGTCTGAGCAACACACTCTCGTGAGATTTGGCTCTCATAGCTAATAATATAATATAATATAATAATAATACATAGCTCTCCTCTCTGGTGCTGATTCAGAGATTCAGAGTCGTCGGTCACTGCAGAACTGCCAACGTCATTTTCCCATCGGATAAACTGAAATTTAAAATTAAAATAAAACTTGCTTCTTTGCTTAATAATACTGTTATGGTTATTATTGAAGTCTTTTTGGAAGGGAAAAAAGAATATTAGACTGATCCGATGATCTTGTACTGGGTTGATAGACATTAAAGGTATTGTGACATCATTTTTAACATGCTTTTAACACTATTAAAAGTCTTGGCCAACATCCCTCAAATGTGTCTAAAAGAGTGTAACAAGAAAAACTTCACTGTAGTACTCCATTCCTGGCTTTTTATTACAGTGTTTTTTTGCCCCGTGAAAAACGCTTCCTTTTCCCCCTTTCCTGTCAATCATAGCTCCGCTCCTCCTCCAAACCTCCTCCTCCTCCAGCCATACGCTCACAGCGGCGTCGGAGAGTTAAGCCGGGAGCGACAGGCGAAGCATGCACGGAAAAGCAGCACGGAGAACCACAGCAAACAATCATAAAAATAAAGGCATGCAAGCAGCAGTGTCCCCTTGTCTTAAGTCCAGTCAGTGGCCGCGGGTCTTCTTAGCAGTTTTCCTCCGCTGATGAGAACAGAAGGGGCTCTAAACAGCTCCGTGTTAAGCCTCATTTATGGTTCCGCGTTAAATCGACGCAGAGCCTACGCCGTAGGGTTCAGCGTACCGAGCGCGTCGCAGCGTAACCCTACGCCGTAGGTTCTGCGTCGGTGTAACGCGGAACCATAAATCAGCCTTTATGGTGCGCTGGAGAGGAGAGGAGACAGGGAGCTGGGTGGAGGGGGCGGTGATTTAGCGGGCCGTTACGTAACGGCCCGCCACCAAACCACATGCGCCGTTTTTGCATAGTTATGCGGAAAATCCCAGAAAGCACACAATACACTGAATGTTAAAAGTTTGTTGTTTTTTGGGTGTAATTGATGTCAAGACACCCAACAAAACACAAAAAATCAAGAAAAATGTGTTTTTCATGTCACAATACCTTTAAATTAGCAGATAAAAAAAAACGAGCTGCAAAATAAGCCGCAAATATTAAAGTTGTACTGTATCTAGTGTTGTATGTTCCAAAACGATGTGAGGAGAGGGGCGACCACGCCCACTTAGGAGACAGGAAGTGGATACCATTTCATACCATTGGCAGTAACGGTAATGCGTGATCTTCTGTATAGAGGATCTTTGGGTGTGTTTCAGAGCTGCTTTTTGTTTTTTTTTTTGGTTTTTTTTTTTACTTTATTTAGCACAAAGAATGTACAGATCAAGGCAGGGTGAAAAAGGTATAAAATTAGGAAATGATTACAGCAACAATAGTGAAGATAACAGATTCACGCAGGGACAGCAAGGTACGTGTAAGTGTGAATATGATATTTACACAAAATAATCACCAGGTTGATAATGTTTGAATTTTTAGGATCCAGGTTATCCATATAATAAATAACATCCTTGTAAGAAAAAACTGGAATTTCATCAATTTTTAAAGATAACCAATTATGAATGTCAGACCAAAAGGACTTTGTAAAAAGAGCAATTGAACAAAGGATGTTCAATGGTCTCGGCCTCAGAAGAACAAAATATGCAAGGATCAACTTCCAATTTAAACTTCTGTGTAACAAATCATTAACAGGATAAATAGCTGATGCTATTTTAAAGTGGGTTTCCTTGACTTTAGGGGCGATTGGTAACGATACGTAAAAAAGAGAAGGAATGTTTTCTTAAGGGGATTTCTATATTATCGCGGACAGCAAGAGTTAAAATCTCCCCAGTTTTAAGTTTTAAAAACCAAGCTGCTTGTTTTGTTGTCACACTTTTTATCTAACAGATTTATATCCGTGTGTTTCAGAGCTGCGCTCGGCCTCAGCACGGGAAGTGGATCAGCTGCGTGGCCACGGACTCGGACTGGATGGTGAGAAACACTCACGGGGGGTCCGTTAGTAAAACGGAATCTACTTTTTAGTACAGTATACAATTCTTTGCAAAGTAAGTGATCAAAAATTAATATGCTGCATTTTTTGTTATCTAGTTGTAAATTAGTGTCTTTTAATAAATATAAACTACTGCTTAAGTCAATTTTTTAGTCCAGGACTAATTGTGTAAGGGAATGAATTGAATTCCAATAACTTTGTAAACGGCTGCATGAATGTCCCCTCCATCTTTTTACATCTAGGACACTTTGACGAAATATCCTTTGATATTTTATGCATTTTTATTGGAGTTAAAGGAGCTGTATGTAAGAGCAATAATAAAACGAATCATAAAATGACCCCGATATGTCAACACACATTTAAAAATCATGTTCATTTCAAATACTTATGTCACTGACAACAGCACTCAAGCCAGGATATTCCAGTTTAAAAAGAGGAGTTGCAGCCCTCAACTGATGTTTATGTTGTCATTTTTTGTTTTGGCCTGAAGCTCCACCCTCCACCTATCTCCCAATCACCAAGTCAGTATTGTTTCTGAAGCTCCACCCTCCACCTATCTCCCAATCACCAAGTCAGTATTGTTTCTGAAGCTCCACCCTCCATCTATCTCCCAATCACCAAGTCAGTATTGTTTCTGAAGCTCCACCCTCCACCTATCTCCCAATCACCAAGTCAGTATTGTTTCGGCATCCGGGTTGCCAGCTCGGCTCTAATTATCGCAGCCATGGCAGCCTACATTCCTGCTGCATTCTGCAGCCTACCTGGCAACCTCTGGTCGGGGGGAGGAGGGGGAGGGTACACGCCGCTCAACAATATTTTGAAAGTGACTGCAGTACCAGTTTTGGACATTTCTTACAGACGGCTCTTTTAAGTACAATTTGTGGATGAATTTAAAATTAGCTTCCTTAATTTTATTACTTGTAAATGAAAAATTTACTCTTTCACAGATATTTAACCAGGCATTTGTTTTCTAAGATTCTGCCTATGAATAGTTTCTGAATGTTATCCTAACTAACGCTGGTCTTGTGTCTTGTGGCCCCCAGCTGTGCGGCGGGGGCCCGTCTCTGTCCCTGTGGCATCTGCGCTCGCTGTCGCCGACATCCGTGTTCCCTCTGAGCGGCTGCCAGCGCCAGGCGGCTTTCTACCAGGACATGGTACCGGAACCGCCCCGACCCGCCGCATTCTAGTCCGGTGTCCAAGCCCCGGCTCTAAGTGTGTGTGTGTGTGTGTGTGTGTGTGTGTGTGTGTGTGTGTGTGTGTGTGTGTGTGTGTGTGTGTGTGTGTGTGTGTGTGCGCGTGTGTGTGTGTGTGTGCAGATCCTGACGGTGGGCGACGGCCCCCACGTGTCCCACTGCCTGCTGGGAGGAGACATCAAGGCCCAGATCGTCTGCACGTCGCAGAGTCTCAACACGCTGCAGCTCAACACCAACAGCACCGAGCACCGGGTGGGTCCCTGAACGCAGCGCGGCGCCTGAACGCAGCGCGGCGCCTGAACGCAGCGCGGCGCCTGAAAGCAGCGCGGCGCCTGAACGCAGCGCGGCGCCTGAACGCAGCGCGGCCCCTGAACGCAGCGCGGCGCCTGAACGCAGCGCGGCGCCTGAACGCAGCGCGGCGCCTGAACGCAGCGCGGCGCCTGAACGCAGCGCGGCGCCTGAACGCAGCGCGGCGCCTGAACGCAGCGCGGCGCCTGAACGCAGCGCGGCCCCTGAACGCAGCGCGGCCCCTGAACGCAGCGCGGCCCCTGAACGCAGCGCGGCCCCTGAACGCAGCGCGGCCCCTGAACGCAGCGCGGCCCCTGAACGCAGCGCGGCGCCTGAACGCAGCGCGGCGCCTGAACGCAGCGCGGCCCCTGAACGCAGCGCAGCGCCTGAATGCAGCGCGGTGCCTGAACTAGGGCTGCAGCTATCGAATATTTTAGTAATCGAGTATTCTACTGAAAATTCCATCGAGTAATCGGATAAAACCTATTTTTGTTTAGTTAACCCTTGTGCTGTCTTCGGGTCAAGGAAGGAGGAAGGGAGAAAAGAAAAGAAGGAAGAAGGGAGGAAAGAAGGAAGGAAGAAAGGAAGGAAAGAAGGAAGGAAGGAAAGAAAAGAAGGGAGGAAAGAAGGAAGGAAGGAAGGAAGGAAGGAAGGAAAGAAGGAAGGAAGGAAGGAAGGAAGGGAGGGAGGGTGGGAGGGAGGGAAGGGAGAAAAGAAGGAAGGAAGGAAGGGAAAAAAGAAGGAAGGGAGGAAAGAAGGAAGGAAGGAGGGAAGGGAGAAGGGAAGGAAGGAAGAAAGAAAAGAAGTAAGGAGAGAGCAGGAGGAAAGAAGGACAGGAGAATTAGGTCATTTTGACCCAAAGACAGTACAAGAGTTAAAGAGCAATTATAAATATTAGGGCTGTCAAACGATTATTTTTTTAAAATCGCGATTAATTGCATGTTGTCCATAGTTAACTCGCGATTAATCGCACATTTATTCACACATTTTTTGCTGTTCTAAATTACCTTTAGGTATTTTTTAAATGTTTTTAATACTGTTAACAACATGATAAAGGGCAATTATGCTGCTTTATGCCAATGTTTAATCAACTTTCCACAAAAAAAAGCTTTTGACCTGAATGTAACATTTCTTCTTAAATACAAACACAATGTAGTCCCAACTTTACACTTGTAAAGACTAACTTAAGATTCCTTGTTTTTTAAAGCAGCTCAATGTAAAACAATGAACCATATGCATCACAAACATTGTACAAGAAGTGCATTGGTCAGTTAAATGTTCCATGTAATTATGTCTAACCTCATATGGAGGAAAATAAAAGGCTCAAAAAATATCCCCTTCTCCTGGGGATCAAAACAGGGGGATACAAAAAA
Organism: Cololabis saira; assembly: GCF_033807715.1. Lineage (NCBI taxonomy): Eukaryota > Metazoa > Chordata > Actinopteri > Beloniformes > Belonidae > Cololabis > Cololabis saira. The sequence goes on from NC_084607.1 coordinate 6,938,219, forward strand.
TAAATCCCAAACAAATAAAGGGGGGGGGCTCTCTGCATCGGTCGTGTGTTTGGCTGCAAGTATTTGAGACTCAACGTACTTCGATGGTAATTCATTTCAAATCGACATGCAAATAACTTTAGTTTTGTCCAGCGAACCATCTGCATCTTTTTGAAAGTGAACTTGCCGTTCAAAAGTCCCTTTTCATTCTCCATCTTTCAGTTCACCATGCTCTTCCTCAAGCTACGGTGCCGTCGAGCGCCAGAAAAGATATAATGCGCCTTTTTTTATCCTGCATGTTAATCATGCGTTAAAAAAATTATCGGCGTTAAGAGGTCGTTAAGTTAACGCGTTATTAACGCGTTAACTTTGACAGCCCTAATAAATATACATAAGATGTTAATTGACATTACTGAGACTAAATTATATAATACAGTAGGTTCATGGCTGTGCATTTAAAAACCCTGAACTTACACCAGTCGACCAAATTCACTGATTCACTCAAAAAACTAAGGATCTTACCAAGAAATGTTCTTGTTTCTAACCTAAAAATGCCATTACACCTGATAACACACATCACTTAAAAGGTTAGGTGTTTTTCCCATGTGTTTCAATTGAACTTTCATTTGTGTCAAATTTATAAGTTCTAGAGACCTGAGAGCTGCTGTATTGGAGCACATTAGGCTCCAGCGCTACTTGATGTTTTATCCATCAATGACTACAGAGCTAAAACTGAAAACTACCCAGTTAGCTTTATTACGTTTTTGCGTTAGCCGCATCGACAGTCGTCTTAATTAACAGAAACCCAGCCCTCCACAGGGCTAACGTTATGTCAGCAAGTTACCGTAACGTTAATCTCATTAATTAGAGCTACGTTAACTTAATTTCACCTTGTCTGGGGTGACGGTCCTACGCTCTCGGAGTAAACAGGGTGTTGGTGGAGAAGCTGCAGCATTGAGGACGTGCTGTTGTATCAGCTCTGTCTTACAGTGAAACATGCAACAGTGTTGCCTTGGTTCCAGCTGGAAATGCTCCCAAACTTTTGACATTTTCTGCCTTTTCTTAGTTAAAACCAAACATATCCGCTTCTTTCTTCTTCCTTTACGTGCGCGGCATCAGTGCGTTGTGCCGCATTAAACGTAGTCCCGGCGAAATACCTGCTTTGAGCTGCAAAGTTAAACGATTCCTCGAGGCAGAGAATCATTTTTTGTAATGGAATTATTCGAGGAATCGTTTCAGCCCTACCCTGAATGCAGCTCGGCCCCTGAACGCAGCAGTAACCCAGCGCGGCCCCTGAACGCAGCGCGGCCCCTGAACGCAGCAGTAACCCAGCTTTGTGTTTGCAGGTGCTGACGGCCGGCGGCAGCAGCAGCAAGATCGACGTCTTCACCAACCTGTCGTACCGAGCCTTCTCCCTCAGCTTCTGACCCGCAGGAACCGCAGGAACCCCGGAAACCCCACAGGAACCTAATAAAGCCATTTTCATATAAATATGAGCTCCAGTCTGACTTTGTAAAGTTAAACATGACACAACCGCGGGTCTGGACCTGGACCCTGGGGGTCGGGAATATTCCTTGTGTGTGCCTTCTAACAACCTGGCAGAAGCTCTTTATCTATTAACCCTTGTGCTGTCTTCAGGTCAAGGAAGGAGGAAGGGAAGAAGGGAGGAAAGAAGGAAGGAAGGAAGAAAAGAAGGAAGGAAGCAAAGAAGGAAAGAAGGAAGGGAGAAAAGAAGGAGGGAAGGGAAAAAAGAAGGAAGGAAGGAAAGAAGGGAGGAAGAAAGAAAAGGAAGGAAGGGAGGAAAGAAGGAAGGGAAAAAAGAAGGAAGGAAGGGAGAAAAGAAGGAAGTAATGGAGAAAAGAAGGAAGGGAGGAAAGATGGAAAGAAGGATGGGAAAAAAGAAGGAAGGAGAGAAGGGAAAAAAGAAGGGAGGAAAGGAAGAAGGAAGGAATGGAGAAAGGAAGGGAGGAAAGAAGGATGGGAAAAAAGAATGAAGGAAGGAAAGGAGAAAACAAGGAAAGAATGTACGAGGGAAGAAAAGAAGGGAGGAAAGAGGAAGGTAAGAAGGACAGGAAAATTAGGTAATTTTGACCCAAAGACAGTACAAGGGTTAAACGTCCCTCTGGTCCCTTTTCCACCAAACCAGTTCCAGGGCTGGTTCTGGTTCTGGTTCTGGTTCTGGTTCTGGTTCTAGTTCTGAGTTTGGAACCGGTCTTTCTGTTTCTACTGACAAAGAACTGGCTCCGGCCCAGAAGAACCGGTTCCAAGGTAGCACCAACTCTTTGCTGGACTAGAGGAAAGAACCGCTTACGTAAGCGGAGGGGGAGGAGTTATTCAGACCAACGGCAACAGCAAGACTAGGAGACGGAGACATTTTTCTCTGTTTCATATTTTTTTATTAGTGCAAAAGTAACAAAGGCACTTCCATATGCCAGGGCACATTGGTGACAGCAATGAACACGGTTTTATTCACCAGTGGATTTAAATGTACATACTTTTTAAGAACAAATAACGATAACACAAAACAAGACTAGATAAACAATACAATAAAATAGACATAATCTGATATAATTAACTGGGCACATAAACATAAGGAGAGACAAAAATAAATAAAAATCTTTTAAAAAACAAAAAAATCAAAACCCAAGTAAAAAATAAATAAATAAAAAGGGAGTGGGAGGGGGGTTACTTGTCGCAAAAAAGTCCATAAACGGTTGCCATTTATTGTAGAATTTGTTCAAGTTTCCCCTTCTTGAGTATCTCATTTTCTCTACTTTTAAAAAGGACATCACCTTGTCAATCCACCGTGTACTGGAAGGAGCTGTCCTGGATTTCCAGTTAAGAAGGAGGTGAAAGCTATTACTTCAAATTCTTTAGTAGAGTATCGGGTTTACTCCTCAGGAAGACCAAAAATGTCAATGTGAGATGAGGCGTCGATAGTTTTTGAGAATACCTTGGACATGGTGTCGAAGAAAACTTGCCAAAAATGTGTAAGGGCTGGACAACAGAAAAACATAACGTAAGATTGCAAGGTTGAGCCTCCACATCTGTCGCAAACATCTACCATATTTGGGAAAATCCTTGCCAACCTTGTCTTTGAATAATGACATCTAAATACAACTTTAAATTGTATCAAGGTCAAACGGGCACAAATGGAAGTCTTGTGAACGACCTTCAGTGCGGCTTCCCACCAATATTGATCAAAAACTAATCCTAGTTCAAGTCTCTCTCGTGCTAGTGGTCAAATAACCGTCATATGACTGAATAGAACTATAGATTTTTGAAATGAAAGACCTTTGTAAAGGATTAAATTGAAAAAGGTCACCCCATGGCTGCTCAGGCGGAAGGTGAGGGAAGTTAGTGAACAGGGATTTTGCACAGTTCCTCACCTGGAAATATCTACAAAGATGGGAGGGTGGGGGATTGAATTCAGTAACCAGGGGCCTCATTTATAAAACGTGCGTACGCCACTTTCTACGCTCACAGTCGGATGTACAAAGAATGATTTGAACGTAGAAAGTTGTGGTCCTTCTCTCACACACCAAGGCTGGCGTACGCACTTTTCTGAGGTTTTGTCCGTTGGCGACACTCGCTGGTGATGCAGTGAAGTGCAGAATATGAGGAAACGTAACTTCAACAACTGACGTTTGCAGAGACGTAACCGACTTTTGCAGAGACGTAACTGACGTTAGTAATGACGTAACTGACGTTAGTAATGACGTAACTGACGTTTGCAGAGACGTAACTGACGTTAGTAATGACGTAACTGACGTTAGTAATGACGTAACTGACGTTTGCAGAGACGTAACTGACGTTTGCAGAGACGTAACTGACGTTAGTAATGACGTAACTGACGTTAGTAATGACGTAACTGACGTTTGCAGCGACGTAACTGACGTTTGCAGAGACGTAACTGACGTTTGCAACGACGCAACTGACGTTTGCAGAGACGTAACTGACGTTTGCAGCGACGTAACTGACGTTTGCAGCGACGTAGCTGACGTTTGCAGCGACGTAGCTGACGTTTGCAGCGACGTAACTGACGTTAGTAATGACGTAACTGACGTTTGCAGCGACGTAACTGACGTTTGCAGCGACGTTTGCAGCGACGTAGCTGACGTTTGCAGCGACGTTTGCAGAGACGTAACTGACGTTTGCAGCGACGTAGCTGACGTTTGCAGAGACGTAGCTGACGTTTGCAGCGACGTTTGCAGCGACGTAACTGACGTTTGCAGCGACGTAACTGACGTTTGCAGCGACGTAACTAACATTTGCAGCAACGTAACTGACGTTTGCAGCGACGTAACTGACGTTAGCGGAGACGTAACTGACGTTTGCAGCGACGTAACTGACGTTTGCAGCGACGTAACTGACGTTTGCAGAGACGTAACTGGCGTTTGCGGCGACGTAACTGACGTTTGCAGAGACGTAACTGACGTTTGCAGCGACGTAACTGACGTTTGCAGCGACGTAACTGACGTTTGCAGCGACGTAACTAACGTTTGCAGCGACGTAACTGACGTTTGCAGAGACGTAACTGACGTTTGCAGAGACGTAACCGACGTTTGCAGAGACGTAACCGACGTTTGCAGAGACGTAACTGACGTTTGCAGAGACGTAACTAACGTTTGCAGCGACGTAACTGACGTTTGCAGCGACGTAACTGACATTTGCAGCAACGTAACTGACGTTTGCAGCAACGTAACTGACGTTTGCAGAGACGTAACTGACGTTTGCAGCGACGTAACTGACGTTTGCAGAGACGTAACTGACGTTTGCAGCGACGTAACTGACGTTTGCAGCGACGTAACTGACGTTTGCAGAGACGTAACTGACGTTTGCAGAGAGTTACTGACGTTTGCAGAGACGTAACTGACGTTTTCGGAGACGTAACTGACGTTTGCAGAGACGTAACTGACGTTTGCGGAGACGTAACTGACGTTTGCAGAGACGTAACTGACGTTTGCAGCGACGTAACTAACGTTTGCAGCGACGTAACTGACGTTTGCAGCGACGTAACTAACGTTTGCAGCGACGTAACTGACGTTTGCAGCGACGTAGCTGACGTTTGCAGCGACGTAACTGACGTTTGCAGCGACGTAACTGACGTTTGCAGCGACGTAACTGACGTTTGCAGCGACGTAACTGACGTTTGCAGCGACGTAACTGACGTTTGCAGCGACGTAACTGACGTTTGCAGCGACGTAACTGACGTTTGCAGCGACGTAACTGACGTTTGCAGAGACGTAACTGACGTTTGCAGAGAGTTACTGACGTTTGCAGAGACGTAACTGACGTTTTCGGAGACGTAACTGACGTTTGCGGAGACGTAACTGACGTTTGCGGAGACGTAACTGACGTTTGCAGAGACGTAACTAACGTTTGCAGCGACGTAACTGACGTTTGCAGCGACGTAACTAACGTTTGCAGCGACGTAACTGACGTTTGCAGCGACGTAGCTGACGTTTGCAGCGACGTAACTGACGTTTGCAGCGACGTAACTGACGTTTGCAGCGACGTAACTGACGTTTGCAGCGACGTAACTGACGTTTGCAGCGACGTAACTGACGTTTGCAGCGACGTAACTGACGTTTGCAGCGACGTAACTGACGTTTGCAGAGACGTAACTGACGTTTGCAGCGACGTAACTGACATTTGCAGCGACGTAACTGACGTTTGCAGCGACGTAACTGACGTTTGCAGCGACGTAACTGACGTTTGCAGCGACGTAACTGACGTTTGCAGCGACGTAACTGACGTTTGCAGAGACGTAACTGACGTTTGCAGAGACGTAACCGACGTTTGCAGAGACGTAACCGACGTTTGCAGAGACGTAACTGACGTTTGCAGCGACGTAACTGACGTTTGCAGCGACGTAACTAACATTTGCAGCAACGTAACTGACGTTTGCAGCAACGTAACTGACGTTTGCAGAGACGTAACTGACGTTTGCAGCGACGTAACTGACGTTTGCAGAGACGTAACTGACGTTTTCGGAGACGTAACTGACGTTTGCAGAGACGTAACTGACGTTTGCGGAGACGTAACTGACGTTTGCGGAGACGTAACTGACGTTTGCGGAGACGTAACTGACGTTTGCGGAGACGTAACTGACGTTTGCAGCGACGTAACTAACGTTTGCAGCGACGTAACTGACGTTTGCAGCGACGTAACTAACGTTTGCAGCGACGTAACTGACGTTTGCAGCGACGTAGCTGACGTTTGCAGCGACGTAACTGACGTTTGCAGCGACGTAACTGACGTTTGCAGCGACGTAACTGACGTTTGCAGCGACGTAACTGACGTTTGCAGCGACGTAACTGACGTTTGCAGCGACGTAACTGACGTTTGCAGCGACGTAACTGACGTTTGCAGCGACGTAACTGACGTTTGCAGCGACGTAACTGACGTTTGCAGCGACGTAACTGACGTTTGCAGAGACGTAACTGACGTTAGCAGAGACGTAACTGACGTTTGCAGAGACGTAACCGACGTTTGCAGAGACGTAACTGACGTTTGCAGCGACGTAACTGACGTTTGCAGCGACGTAACTGACGTTTGCAGAGACGTAACCGACGTTTGCAGAGACGTAACTGACGTTTGCAGAGACGTAACTAGAGACGCTGCAAACGTCAGTTACGTCGTTTGCAGCGACGTAACTAACATTTGCAGCAACGTAACTGACGTTTGCAGAGACGTAACTGACGTTTGCAGAGACGTAACTGACGTTTGCAGCGACGTAACTGACGTTTGCAGCGACGTAACTGACGTTTGCAGCGACGTAACTGACGTTTGCAGAGAGTTACTGACGTTTTGCAAAGAGGTAACTGACGTTTTCGGAGACATAACTGACGTTTGCAGAGACGTAACTGACGTTTGCGGAGACGTAACTGACGTTTGCAGAGACGTAACTGACGTTTGCAGCGACGTAACTAACGTTTGCAGCGACGTAACTGACGTTTGCAGCGACGTAACTAACGTTTGCAGCGACGTAACTGACGTTTGCAGCGACGTAGCTGACGTTTGCAGCGACGTAAATGGCGTTTGCAGAGACGTAACTGACGTTTGCAGAGACGTAACTGACGTTTGCAGAGACGTAACTGACGTTTGCAGCGACGTAACTGACGTTAGCAGAGACGTAACTGACGTTTGCAGAGACGTAACCGACGTTTGCAGAGACGTAACTGACGTTTGCAGAGACGTAACTGACGTTTGCGGAGACGTAACTGACGTTTGCGGAGACGTAACCGACGTTTGCGGAGACGTAACCGACGTTTGCGGAGACGTAACCGACGTTTGCAGAGACGTAACCGACGTTTGCAGAGACGTAACCGACGTTTGCAGAGACGTAACCGACGTTTGCAGAGACGTAACCGACGTTTGCAGAGACGTAACTGACGTTTGCGGAGACGTAACTGACGTTTGCAGAGACGTAACTGGCGTTTGCAGAGACGTAATGACGTTGCTCCCCTTAGCACCGGAGCTGTGGAAAAACAAACCGGTTCTCAGCTGGTTCCTAGTTGAACGAGTTGTGAACCAGAACCAGACCTGGAACCGGTTTGGTTGAAAAGGGGTACGTCAGAACTGTGCACGTCCTTCAGCTGCAGACACAGAAACCTGTTCCAGGTCCAGATGGTTCTAGCAGTTCAGAGGATCAACCTCCTGGGACAGTTCTGGTCGGTCCCGCTCCGTCTTCCTGGTGATGATCATCATCTGGACGCTGTGGTTTCCCGGCAGACCCGACCCGGCCAGCTCGGGTCCGTGGGCCTGGAACCGGTCCAGAGGAACCTCCCGGCAGCTCAGGTCCCAGCGGTGCAGCAGCGGCTCCACGGACCAGTCGGCGCTGGAGCCGGAGAGAGAGACCGGGGGAACATGAACACGGTCCAGAACCAGGAACTGGACCCGGAGAGGGGAACCAGGACTCTGACTCACCTCCTGACCTGGTACGTGGTCCAGAACTGGGCCCTCGGGTTCTTCCTCAGCAGGCAAACCAACGTCACAACAACATCCTCGAAGTCTGGAACAGCCAAGCAGATCCAACCATGAGCACCGGCGGCCGGACAGTTGTCGGTTTAACGTCGGTAAGGAGAAGTTGGTAGAAGTTAGTAGAAGTCAATTAGTAGAAGTCAGTTAGTAAGATGCCGGTTAAGCCGGGCATACACAGTGCGATTATCGGCTCGTTTTGAACCGATTTTCCAGTCGTGCGACTATTTTTTGGATCGGGCCGGATTTCGACCCAATCGTTGGTCGTGCCTCGTGCAGTAAACGTGGGGTAACGACGAGAGAGTAACACCTCACGACGAGCTCCCAATCACGAATCGTGAGGTCGCAAGAAAATTAAACGTGTTTGAAATCCTGGTCGCTCCTCGTGAAGGAATCATAGTTGAAGCAGCTACGACCCGATTTGCCTCATCCTTTCACAGAGAGCATGCGCAATTTCTGATGTCACGTCAAAAACTATTATTTGTAGTTTAAAGTGTTGCAAATTCACATTACAAATCATGTTTTAATAGCAGAAAAAATACTGCATTTCCCACGCCTGCCTAGCCAATTCCTTGTCCAATCACGGCTAATCTAATCTTTTTTCATTTAACGCCACACAGAATGGCACAAATTGCTAAAGGCTGATTTATGGTTCCGCGTTACACCAACGCAGCGTACCGGGCGCGTCGCTGCGTACCCTACGTCGTAGGCTCTGCGTTGGTGTAACGTGGAACCATAAATCATCCTTCAGTGTGTGCGCTGTCTGCTGTTCGGAACAACTCTTTTTTCTCTTCTCATTTTGCTGGGACGTCGGGTTCCTCCGTCGAGAGTATCTAAAAATGATGCGCAGTGCACACACCCAATCAGAAACGGTACAGATATTTTGTGATTTTTATATATATATATATATATATATATATATATATATAGATATATATAGATATTAAAAAATACAATTATAAAAAAATAAAGGATCCCCATAACCTTTGATCGGGTGGGCAGGACACACGTTTGGGTGGACACAGCGCACCCCTGCTCCAAAACCGGCCTCGACTTCAGTACAGAGAGGTCCGACGGGAGGATTATGATCGTATAGTGTGAGCAGACGGAGCATCCGAGCATCGGCTCGTACAGTGTGAGAACATAAATCGTGGGCTGTGAACTTTTGAACTCAGCGATCTAGTCGTGCAGTGTGAGATGGGGCTGAATCAAACGATTTAAAATATCGCACAGTGTATGCCCAGCTTAAGTAGAAGTCGGCTAGTAAAAGTTAGTAGAAGTTAGTTAGTAGACGTCGGCTAGTAGAAGTCGGTTAGCGGAACGCCAGTTAGTAGAAGTCGGTGCTCCGCCGGTAGAAGTCTAGCCAGTTTCCCCCGGCGCCCGTAACAAAACGTGGGTCTAGAACGGGAACTCCAGAGCGGTGCAGGCGTCACACGTACCGTCCGGGTCGTAGAAGACGTCCGAGCCCAGGACCAGGTCCAGCTCGGGGAGGGACAGCAGGGCCGGCGAGACGTGTCCCCAGGTCAGGCCCAGGACCAGCACGTCCCGGACGCCGTTGGCGGCGCAGCTGCGTCTGCAGTTCTCCAGACACAGAGGCTTGTCGGCGCTGTCCGACAGGATGACGTCGGCGCCACAGCGCGCCGCCACCACGCCTGGCAGACTCACCCCGGCGCCGAGCTGTGGACGGAGGACACGCTGGTAGGAGGACGTCCACGTCTGAACCACACTACCGTCTGCTGTTCTACAATTTGTACATTTCATTTACACAGACTGCGTTTACATGCATCAATAACCCTTTTCTAACCGGAATATTAGCAATAACCCGGTTGCGCACGACCATGTAAACACCATTAACCCCTTGGAATAACCGGAATTTGCTCATATTCCGGTTTTTAAAACCCGAATATGACCCCTGGGTTACTCCTTTTAAAACCCGAATATTCGGTCATGTAAACGCCTAACGGGATATCCCCATCAAAAGGAACAGGAATTTGTTATCTGTGCATGTTTTTTCACAAGGAATCTTGGTCTTTTGAGTCCAGGAAGTTCTTATAAACACGGAGAAACACAAGACCAGAAGGAGACTAATCACTTCATAAATGTAATGAAGGATATGAACATTTCTGCATTTGTAGACGGTAGAAAGTACCGGGATAGCCAGATTTACAAATAGGTGAGTGAAAAGTTGCGAAGCAGGATTTGTAGGAACGCCAGACCAGATCAAGCTCCGCTGGAAGACGCTGAAAAAGGCGACTTCTACTGGGCTGTTGATTATCCACCGTGCTGCTGTTATTGTTGTTGTTTTGGATTTGGATACAGGAAGAAGAAGCGTAAATGACGGGAATTGCGTCATGATGTTCTCCGCGCGTCGCTGGTTTGATCCAGATATCCCAAATGATTAATCACCATTTAAACAGGGATAACCCTGTTTGCTCACGCATGGAAACAGATTATTCCCAATGTTTCAGTAACCGGAATATTGACCTTAACCCGAATTTTGACTGCATGTAAACGTAGTCGCAGTTTGAACTGTTACATCCTGTAACATGACATCCATCCATCCATCCATCCGTCCATCCATCCATCCATCCATCCATCCGTCCATCCGTCCATCATCCATCCATCCATCCATCCATCCATCCATCCCTCCACCCCTCCACCAGTCCTGGTTCTGCAGGATCTTCTCACCTCCAGCACCGTCTTCCCTCTCAGCTCCCGTCTGTTCTTCCACAGATACTGGGCCAGAACCACGGCGCTGGGCCACACATACATGCCGTACTGCGGGTCCAGAACCTGAGCACCAGTTATTACAGTTAGACTTATGACCTCAGAACATCCACGGGGCTGCACTTCTGAAGGCTCAACGTTTCATGAAGACTACACTGTTGTCGTACATCCCGGGTCAAGCTCAACGTTCAGCGCTTTGTGGATCCACCTTTAAAACCAACTTAAATTCAATAATAAAACTGCAAAAACGAGCCGTACGTATCATCAATAAGGCTGATTACTACGCTCACACAGAGTATCTTTTCCTAAATTCTCATGTTGTTTTATTATAAAATCATGCAAATTATGTTAAGAGCAAAATCAAAAATGCTCCCTGACTCAATACAGAGGTTTCTTTCAATTCAGGAGACTCCGTATAATGTTAGAGGTGTCTGCAATGTTACTGAACAAAAAGCTAAAAAAGGTATGAAAAGGAGACGTGTCTCCATTACTGGAGTTAAATTCTGGAATGATGCCAACATACATTTAAAAATGTCTCTCTTTTGGTTTTTAAGAAAATGGTTTGTAAAGCTATTTTTGAAGCTTATAAGTGCAATTGACTATTTGTCAATGTTTCTTTGCTTTTCTGTTGTTTCTTTGCTTTTCTATTGTCTCTTTGCTTTTCTGGAGGTTGGTAGCCAAAAAAAGAAAGTTGGTAATAAAAGGATAGGCTTTTATAAGCAGTTTGCTTCAGCCTATGCCTTTTCAGTCATTGTTGAACACATGATTATTTGTTTTGTGTGCAATGTCAATGCTGTGAACAATGTTTTTTTGGTGTTGTGTTGTTTTTGTGTTGTCATGATTGAATAAACTTCATTCATTCATTCATAAAATGAGCAGCCTTTAACATTTAAGGACGTCTCTGTTAGGAACTTAAATGATGAGTGATGAGCTGAAAGAATTCAAATTTAAATTCACCATGATGAGTTTGTTTTTTTGCAAGTTTACAATTTAAAAGGTCACAATTTTTCAGAAATGTAAATGTATGGTTTAATTATTGGTTTCTGCAGGTACGTGCAGTCAGAACTGGTGACGGCCAAGTGTCTAAAGTCAGTAATTCATTATTTCTCTTTTCTTTTTGGGAGTTTATAAACCAGTTTCTGAGTTTCTTTTCTTGTACATTTATGTTTACACAGTTTAACTTTTTCATATAACTTTATCTGCCACACTAGTTAAATGTGAGCAAGTCTGTTGTTGAGCCAAGAGATTAAAGCATCTTTAAAGATGTAAACTTAACTACTTTACTTTATCCATTATAATAACTAACAGTTATAATAACTTTAACATGAATTATAATAAGTTGAACATCAATTATAATAATGTTAACATAAATTATAATAACTAAAAGTAGTTAATATAACTTGAACATCAATTATAATAACTTTAACATCAGTTATAATACCTTTAACATCAATTATAATGACTAACAGCAGTTATAACTTTAACAGCTGTTATAACATCAGTTATAATAACTAACAATAATAATAACTTTAACATAAATTATAATAACTAAAAGTAGTTAAAATAACTTGAACATCAGTTATAATAACTATATATACATATATATACATATATATAGATATATATATATATATATATATATATATATATATATATATATATATATATATACACACACACCCACCCACACACACACACACACACACACATACATATAGGACTGTCTCAGAAAATTAGAATATTGTGATAAAGTTCTTTATTTTCTGTAATGCAATTAAAAAAAACAAAAATGTCATACATTCCGGATTCATTACAAATCAACTGAAATATTGCAAGCCTTTTATTTATTTTAATATTGCTGATCATGGTTTACAGTTTAAGATTAAGATTCCCAGAATATTCTAATTTTCTGAGATAGGATATTTGAGTTTTCTTAAGCTGTAAACCATGATCAGCAATATTAAAATAATAAAAGGCTTGCAATATTTCAGTTGATTTGTAATAAATCCAGAATGTATGACATTTTTGCATTACAGAAAATAAAGGACTTTATCACAATATTCTAATTTTCTGAGACAGTCCTGTATACATGTGTATCTATAATAACAAACCTCGGGGATGGTGATGGACAGAGTTTCCGTGTTTTCTTTGGCGTCTTCAAAAGTAAAAACTTTATTGACGATGCTCGCTGTTTGAGCTCCACCCGTCGCCATTTCGCGAGCTAATACGCTCCAACTTACTGTAATTACTACTATGCTGTAATTACTGATATTAACGTTTTAAACTGAACACTTTCATCGATATTCTCGATAATGTCACCGGGTCGGTTCTACTTCCGCGTTGGACACACGTGGGGTCTGGCGCAGCCAATGAGAGCAGAGGGCGGGAAGCGCTCCGTTTGTCGGAGGACCAATCACTGAGGAGCTTTGCTTCAACCATTCAGGTGCCCGCATGGGTGTCGATGGCAATGAGAAAGCAGACAATATTGCTAAAAGAGCATTGAAATTGAGTATTTTTTTCTTTATTTAAAAGAATTATCACAGAATAGTATACAAATAGAATACAGAACATGTGCCAGGGGTGATGTCCGTTATTCAAGAAGATTATACATATTACACGTCTACGGTTTTAAAGGGAACCCTGCATATTAAGACATGTAGTCCCTAATTAGCCACAATTGTTCTCTTATACTAAAATATGTTGTTAGAAACACATAAAATAATCTAATTGCTTTAAAAATCTACAATGTTTATTACATATTTTGACCTGCGGGAGGCGCCATGTTTTACCTGCGCAATGTATTCTGGGGGCGATGACGTACGACGGTGGCTCTGGGAAGATAAGCCCCATTAGTTTAACTGGGACAGGTATCTAAAACATAGTTGAGCAGCTCTCTCCCGGCCGTAGAGGCTGACGAGGGAGCCCATAAGACGTCTCGGTTCAGGCAAACTGGATCAAAGTTCTGTGATGCACGGGAGACGCACGGCGTAGCCTACGGCGTAGACGGCGTAGGCTACGCCGTAGCCTGCGTAGGCTACGCCGTAGCCTGCGTAGGCTACGCCGTAGCCTGCGTAGGCTACGCCGTAGCCTGCGTAGCCGGGGCTCTACAGCCCGCAGCGCTCCGCCACCCGCTCGCCGCTCTCCGCTCTCCGCTCTCCGCTCTCGCTGTCGCCGCCGGGATGGAGACGCCGGTGGGCAATATGCACGTTTGAGTGGGCATAGCCCCCCCCCTCTCCCCCCTAAAACCGGCCTCGGTGCTGGGTGATGACAGACCCGACGCTGAGGGGACTGGCCCGGGACTTTGACGAAACGGGAGGCGCAGACTTCGCTTCAAATAGGCAAGAACATCTTTATTTAATTTAATGACGCCAGATCTGGCTGGGGTTTTTATTGTAGCATCGGTTATCTGCTAGTTGAAACGTGTGGTCTGTTAGTCTATCTGAGTTTTATGGTGTTTTTATAGTTCATGCTGTATGGGGCTGCACTTTTTTTTAATTTTATTTTACTTTTTTGTAGGTGCGCCGTCACCTTAATGTTCAGCTGTGTTTTCATCTGTGTTTCTGGTGCGCCGTCACCTGTTTAGCTGTGTTTTCATCTGTTTCTGGGTGTCAGAACAGTGGACGGGGGTTAGCAGGTGCCACCGTGTGACGTTACTACCCAGAACGTAAAAAACAATGGCGACCTACATGTAAAATTATATTTTCAAATTTTATAAAAACGAAGACATCAACAAGGTTTTTTATATCACATTGTTATAATTGATACCAACATTTATCTTTTAAGACCTACATGTCTTAATATGCAGGGTTCCCTTTAATAGCCTTTTCATTTGTTGATTTAGTGATTAGTTTTAAGTAAAGTTCCATTTCTTTCTGGAAAACATAAAATCAAGGGGTTTTCTTTGAAAATTTACTCTTATGAATATGAAATTTGGCAAGAAATAAAAACAGATTTATCAAAAAGTAACATTTTCCTACTTTCTTAGGGAAACAATGGAAACCAAAAACAACATTTTCCCAATGTAAATTAAAATCTATAGTGAAAGAGTCAATAATAAGTATATAAACCATAGTTTTTTCGAATGAGAGCAAAGCCAGAATAAATGAACAACTGTTTCTGGATGTAAATTACAGAAGGAACAATTCGTATTAATGTCCTTTTTAAATTTCTGCATGTAATGGCTAGCAGGATAATATTTATGTATGATTTGGTAAGAGACCTCCTTAACCTTATTTGTGATTAAAAAGGAAGCATCCAAGTTTTTTTCCAATCAATATGATCTGTGAAACGATTCCAATAAGCAGTAATATTAGGGGCATTGAAATTGAGTAGTGAAGCAATTGTGGAAATTTCTTTTGGTAAAGGTGAAGCAAAATCATGAATTAGAAAGGCAGTGAGGGACTCATGGCAGAAGGTGTGGGACAACGGTGTAAAAGGGAGACATTTTTATAGCATACAGAAGTCAATTAACGTGAAGGTTTTCAAAAGAAAGTGTAGGAGAGAGGAAGTAATCATTTCTAGATTAAGATTAGGTCATACTAGTTTAAAATCAACTCTGTATTTAATGGCAAAGTCAGTGTCTGATAAATGTGATGAGTGTGATGTCACAGAGAGTGTAGAGCATGTGATTCTTAAATGTGGCAAGTATGAGGTAGAAAGGAACGCTTTAAGAGACAGGATGTACAAGCTGGGAAGGGAATGGAGTTTAGTAGGTTATTAGGGAGGAGTGAGGTGATGAGGGATTGTTATAGGCAATCCTTGTCTTTCTTAAAGATGCAGGGATAGATAATAGAATATAAATGTGGTTATCTTATTTTATTTATGTATTTCCTTTTTTTTTCTTTCCTTCCCCCGCCCCCCCTTTTAAGTTAGATTGTAACCTGACGTACTAATTATCAGAGTTGTCAAGTAACGAAGTACAAATACTTCGTTACCTTACTTAAGTAGAAATTTTGGTTATCTATACTTCACTGGAGTAATTATTTTTCAAACGACTTTTTACTTTTACTCCTTACATTTTCACACAATTATCTGTACTTTTTACTCCTTACATTATAAAAACAGCCTTGTTACTCTATTTCATTTCGGTCTTTAAAAAAAAACTATCCAGTTAAATTGTTCCATCCGGATAGAGTGAATTTGGTTGTGGTTGTTTCAGATGTTCTTGTCCAGTTTTGTTCTTACATCCGTTCCCTCAGATTCCTGCAACTAAACTTGGATGTACATTCCAATAAAGGTTAGGATAAATGATAACATGCCTCTGAAGTTTGACTTTTTGCACCATTACAATACTTATAGGCAACTAGTCATCATATCTCCTGCTCTCTGAAACACATGTTAATGCTCAATAGTACACATATATGGTTCTTTAATATATTTGCATTATACTAAGATACATTCATTTTCAATGGCTTTTGTCCTTAATGGCTCTTTTCCCCCCTTACATTACTTTTACTTTTATACTTTAAGTAGTTTTGAAACCAGTACTTTTATACTTTTACTTGAGTAAAAATCTTGAGATGATACTTCAACTTCTACAGGAGTATTTTTAAACTCTAGTATCTATACTTCTACCTGAGTAATGAATGTGAATACTGAAGACACCTCTGGACATTATCCTGATGTTACACACTCCGGTACAGAAGCTGGCGGTATGCACCTAATAACGTTGGTTGTGATCCGCCATTAAACCTAGAGAAGAAGAAGAAGAAGAACCAATCAGGTGTCCGCCTCAGCGTGAGGGGGCGTGGCCTATGCGTGAGGGGGCGGGGCCTCGCCGCAGCTACTTCTCTGCCGAAGCTCCTTGTTTTATTTAGGGAGTTTCCGGGTGTGAAACTGAGCTTTAACCCGCTAGCGGAGGGTCGGAGCCGGCCCGGACCAGCAGAACCCGCCCTAACAGACCCGCCCGAGCGGGTTATAGAGCCGGGGGAGTTAGGGGGACCCGGGGGGAGTCGGGGCGGAGGCCAAGCTCAGCTCAGCCGCCTGCATGTGTCCCATGCAGCCTCGTTAGCTTTTAGCTCTTAGCTTCAGCCGGAGCCATGAACCACAAGAGCAAGAAGCGGATCCGCGAGGCGAAGCGCAGCGCCCGGCCGGAGCTCAAGGACTCGCTGGACTGGATCCGACACGGCTACTGCGACGCCTTCGACCTGTCGCACCGCGCCGTGAAGGTAAAGAGCAGCTAAAGCTAAAAGGCTAAACCCGCGGAGCGGCACGTAGGCAGGGGAGCCGGCGTGACGTCACCGTGACGTCATCCGCGTCACCTCCCGGCTTCAGATCATGTTAGAGGTTTATTATTATAACATATAGTAACATATGAGGTGGGTAGAGTAGCCAAAAATTGTACTCAAGTAAAAGTACTGTTACTTCAGAATAATATGACTCAAGTAGAAGTAAAAAATAGTCATCCAAATAATTACTTGAGTAAAAGTAACTGTTGAGTAGCGTCTGATTTATTTTTTTAACACAACCATTCAAACAGACAAAAGTACAAAATAATCATCTTCAGGCAAATTAAATCAATACAAAATTAAAAATAGCTTAAATTAAAATAATAAAGTTAATTCAAGTACTTTAATAAATAATAAAATAAATAGATAAAAAAATAAAATAAAGCACAAGTAGCCCAAAATGTCAAGCCTTTGTACTTTTTTAACCAGGCAGAACTAGAACAAGCCCATTTAACTCATATAAACTCTGTGTAAGTTTGAGTCTGTGTAAATGTGACAAAACATGCAAAAACTAACATTTTTCCCAAAGAATCACCCAGTGATGTCATGAGATTGACGCGTACGCGGATAAAAGGGATAAAAGAAAAGTAACAGCTCAACGTAGCCTAATGTAGCGGAGTAAGAGGAACAGTTTCTTCTTCACAAATCTACTCAAGTAAAAGTAAAAAGTATAGTGATCCAAAACTACTCCTAAAAGTACAAAATTTCCCAAAACTTACTCAAGTAAATGTAACGGAGTAAATGTAACTCGTTACTACCCACCTCTGTTTATTACTATAATATATAGTATCATAGTGTGTTTCAGTGTTGTTTAAGTTCATACTTCTCATGAACCAGTTCAAAGTTCAGTTCACATAGTTTAAAAAACGAACAGTTCACGTTCATAGTTCACCATTTTCACTTTGAACTAGTTCAAATTCAGTTCATTTCAATATTTTTAGGTGAGAAGTACGAATGAAACGCCTCCCTATCCTAAAACTGTTGTAGTGGTCTTCAACCCTGGTCCTCAGGACCCCCTGTCCTGCATGTTTTAGATGTTTTCCTGCTTCAGCACCCTGATAGATCAACAAAAGAAATACATAATGCAACAACAGAATTACTGATTTAGTTCTTTACGAATAAAACAGACACATCTGGTAGTCTAGCGGCTAAGGAGGACCACGGTTCAAGTCCCGCAATGGCAACCAAGATGAACCACCTTGGGCCATTAAATGGTGTTTGTATGTCGGATGTAAGTCGCTTTGGATAAAAGCATCTGTTAAATGACAGTAGGAGTGGTAGTAGCAGTAGTAGTAGCAGCAGTAATAGTAATAGTATCTCTGTGTTTGCTGCTGCGTTGCAGGACAACGTGGAGCGCGTTGACGCCCGTCGCCTGAGTCCCGAGGATTTCATCCGGCGCTTCGAGCGTCCGTACAAGCCGGTGGTTCTGCAGGGCTGCCAGGAGGTCTGGCCCGCCCGGGAGAAGTGGACGCTGGAGCGCCTCAAGCGCAAGTACCGCAACCAGAGGTTCAAGTGCGGCGAGGACAACGACGGCTACTCCGTGAAGATGAAGATGAAGTACTACGTGGAGTACCTGGAGTCCACCAAGGACGACAGCCCGCTCTACATCTTCGACAGCAGCTACGGCGAACACGCCAAGCGCCGCAAGCTGCTGGAGGACTACGAGGTGCCCCTCTTCTTCAGGGACGACCTGTTCCAGTTCGCCGGGGAGAAACGCAGGCCGCCGTACAGGTGCGTGGGCCGCTCTCAGCGCCCGGCCATCTAAAATGAAAAAACATAAACTAAACGACCGATATATGTCAAATAAAAGCTGAGTTATCGCGTTCAAGTTGGAGAAAAGGCCGGCATGTTTTTAATAGGGGTGTAACAATATAACGTGCCACGAAATTTTGCGATACAAAAACGTCACGATACGTGTCGTGGAGGTGACAAACTGTATCGCGATATTGGGTTATTAATATTAATCTAATATAAAATCTTCCTCCGCTCAGAAGAAACTAGTCCCGTTTTGAGCTCTGAACCTTTACTTATGTAAGGCTGGTGTAGAGTTAAGCCTTACCTTATTAAATTAAACCTTTTTGGGTTCGTGAGTAGGATAAACACGGGGACAACTTCTGCTGAGTTCCAGTGTACTTTAATTTCCCTCAACAGTGTAGGATTTTAGAACATCAACACAGCACCTAGTGCCGTACTGTGGCGTATCACTCCGCCCAATCTAAAACAGACTAATCACTACAGATAAACTGACTAGTGTCATTATAGTCCCTGATTTACATCAGAATATAAAGAATATATTTATAAAATAATGAACCCTGAATTACCAAAATAACCTTAACAAAAATAAATCTCCTCTTACACTTATAAAGTGAACATGAATCAATCTTTTTTATGATGTAAAATTGTATGTATTTATTTACTTTTATTTATTTATTTAATTTTAGTTGTTAAATTTCTCAAATCAAATGTCAAATCATACATGAGAGAAACTATTCAGTTTGTGGCAAAATATTTTTATTGTATGAAACTGAAGATCATAATGCAAACCTGACATTTACTTTTAGTTCAGTTTGTGGA
The DNA here is from genome assembly GCF_033807715.1 of Cololabis saira. Classification (NCBI taxonomy): domain Eukaryota; kingdom Metazoa; phylum Chordata; class Actinopteri; order Beloniformes; family Belonidae; genus Cololabis; species Cololabis saira. The sequence goes on from NC_084607.1 coordinate 6,957,709, forward strand.
AAATGGTTGTCCTGGCTTTCTCTTTAAAACTTAAACGGTTATAAAGCATTACAAACTGTAACAATAGGGCAAACGCACAGTATTGCTTTGTACTTTGTGTCTTTCAAATAAAAGACCATTTTTTCCAGTCATATGTTCCTCATTCAAGGTTGTTAAAAAAATACTGCTATAATATCGTATCGTTATCGTGAGATTAGTGTATCGTTACACCCCTAGTTTTTAACGATTTAAAAGTATCTGGTGCGAGGAGGTGGACTGCTCCACCACCTCTGCTTCATCAGCAGAACCTGATGAAGCTTCAGGTTCTGATGGGAACCCGTCGGGAGCAGCTCATACTCCTTTTTCACCAAACTGGTTCCACGGGTGGAGGCGGGTGGAGCTGTGCCGAGTAGACACTTTTTCTGTATCTATTCTGCCGAGGTTCTGAGCGGCTGAGTCGGCCCTGGATCTGACGTCATCACAATACAGGCCACCGATTGGTCGGGGGGGCCGTCAGACGTTTGAATCAGGAAGCGGGAATCGGCTCAAGAGCGACTCGCGGCTTCTTCATTTTATTCAACAGGCAATGGCAGCAGCAGAAGCCTGTTTGGTGATCCAACTAGTCTGAGGTGCAGATGTTTAAAAAAGGTCATGTGGTGCAACCATGATTCATAATAAAATAAATTAATTTCCTTAACATCTTGACATCTTTTCAGTGTTATACAAAAATTTTAGTTTTTTTAATGGTCGCGCCACATGATATTTCATAAATTGGACATAATCAGTTAAACTTTGTTTGTAAGGAAAGGGCGATATTTTACCGTTCATAATATACAGTCAAAAAAATTCCCCGCGGTAAGAATTTGTCATCTCGCGATAAAAACGATAAATTCCCGTTGATGACGTTTTGAAGGAAGGAAGGAAGGAAGGAAGGAAGGAAGGAAGGAAGGAAGGAAGGAAGGAAGGAAGGAAGGAAGGAAGGAAGGAAGGAAGGAAGGAAGGAAGGAAGGAAGGAAGGAAGGAAGGAAGGAAGGAAGGAAGGAAGGAAGGAAGGAAGGAAGGAAGGAAGGAAGGAAGGAAGGAAGGAAGGAAGGAAGGAAGGAAGGAAGGAAGGAAGGAAGGAAGGAAGGAAGGAAGGAAGGAAGGAAGGAAGGAAGGAAGGAAGGAAGGAAGGAAGGAAGGAAGGAAGGAAGGAAGGAAGGAAGGAAGGAAGGAAGGAAGGAAGGAAGGAAGGAAGGAAGGAAGGAAGGAAGGAAGGAAGGAAGGAAGGAAGGAAGGAAGGAAGGAAGGAAGGAAGGAAGGAAGGAAGGAAGGAAGGAAGGAAGGAAGGAAGGAAGGAAGGAAGGAAGGAAGGAAGGAAGGAAGGTTTTGCAGTACAGGTGTACTAATTTAATTGTTTTTTATATATTCAATTTAATTGGTTTAGTTAGTTTAGGTTTTTTTATCGTCATTTTTATCGTTATCAGGATAAAAGCCAGAAATGATTGTGATACATTTTTTAGTCCATACCGCCCATCCCTATTGTTTGTATATTATGATGGAAATATAAATACAAATGTGTTGCAATATTACACACGACAAGACATTTCGGAAATCATGCCAGATAGGGCAGAAGATTAATTAAAAAACATTTAGAGTGATTTCAAAAAAAGTTTTCAAAACAAGAGTCATGGTCGGACGGTCGCACCACATGACAATTTGACGCTTAAAACAACAACAAAATCCCAAATAACTAGTATTTTTTGTAAAATTCAAGTGAGTCCATATGTGGGACAGGTAGGTCATATATATGGTATTTTTTTTATCCATTTAAACCTTTTTTGAATTGAAAAAAAAAATCAGTTTTTCAGAAAATACAGGCGTCAGGTCATTGACCCACATACAATAGAGCCTTTGCACTGTCAGTGCTCGGGCTCTAAATATGTGACTTCACAGCTCATTTATATGAACCGGGTCAGCACCAGGACCGCCTCTAACGACTGTGTCCGCCCCGCAGGTGGTTCGTGATGGGCCCGGCCCGCTCCGGCACCGGCATCCACATCGACCCGCTGGGCACCAGCGCCTGGAACGCGCTGGTCCAGGGCCACAAGCGCTGGTGCCTGTTCCCCACCAGCACGCCGCGGGAGCTCATCAAGGTGACCCGGGAGGACGGGGGGAACCAGCAGGACGAGGCCATCACCTGGTTCAGCGTGGTCTACCCCCGGACCCAGCAGCCCACCTGGCCCCCCGAGTTCCGCCCGCTGGAGATCCTGCAGCGGCCCGGCGAGACCGTCTTCGTCCCGGGTCAGTGGAACACGGAAATAACTTTTAATGGCTCAATTTGACTGTCCGGGATTAACGTTGCAGATAACTACAACTGCATTTTGACTATGGTTGGTTATGATGACATTGTTACTGGTCAGAATTGTCATTCAAGATATCTATAATGTCATTTTGACTAGTCAAAACTCTAATTCAAGATATCTGTATTAGGGCCATGCAGGAGAAAAAATATTTGAGATGGGAAGATTTTTTTTTTTTATTGTGCACTTGGAGAAAAAAGACAAAATGTCGAGAGAAAAAAGTCGAAATGTCGAGTTTAATGTTGAAATACAATTTCAAGAATAAAGTAAATTTCGTGACTAAAGTCGAAATTTCACCCTTTTTCTCGACATTTCGACTTTTTCTCGAAATTCTACTTCAACATTAATCTCGACATTTTTCTCGAGACACAGTACAATTTCAAGAATATAGTCGAAATTTTTCCCCATTTCTCGACTTTTCTGCTTTTTTCTCGACATTTAGACTTTTTTTTTCGACATTTAGACTTTTTTCTCGAAATTCTACTTCAGCATTAATTGGCATTTTTCTCGAGACACAGTACGATTTCAAGAATAAAGTTGAAATTTCGTGAAGAAAGTCAAAATTTTGCCTTTTTTTTAACATTTCAACTTTTTTCTCAACATTTCAACTTTTTCTCAAAGTGCATAATGAAAAAAAAAATCTTCCTCCTCTAAAATATTTTTATTTTTCTCCTGCCTGGCCCTGATACTCTTCTGTAATTTTGTCTAGGCAGAATGGAAGCTAAAGATATCTCTTATCAAAATTCATTTCAAGATATCTATAACTTGATTACAGATATCTACAATTAAATTATGACTATCCGTAATTCCAGTTTGAGATATCTACAACTTTGTTCCGACTAATCAAAACTTAATTTGAGATATCTAAAAAGGGCGGTGTAGATATCTTGAATTGAGGGGAATTAAAGATATCTTGAACTGGAATTAGGACTAGTCGGAATTAAATTGTAGATATCTGTAATTAGAAACCCCACACACATGAATGGCAGAATGTAATTGTAGATATCTGAAATGCTCTTTTTGACTAGGAAGAATGTAATTACCTGCAACACATATCCAGTCTAGCTGTTAAATGTTAAAACGTCTAACCGGCGCTGGTTTGCAGGTGGCTGGTGGCACGTGGTGCTCAACCTGGACACGGCCATCGCCGTGACCCAGAACTTCGCCAGCACCACCAACTTCCCCATCGTCTGGCACAAAACCGTCCGCGGCCGACCCAAGCTGTCCAGGAAGTGGTACCGGTGAGTGTTCAGCTGTCGCCGGGTCTTTTATCGTCCATTCTCTCCAACACGGACATATATTTCTTATCACTGACGGCATCATTGGATCAAAACAAAGTTTATCAGCACTCGTGCCACAAAATGTAGAAACATGAAACTGTAAACTCAAACAAAAGGTGCAGAAATAGTGCAATAACAAAAATAATTACATTTAACTACAAAAGAGGTAGTTTACCTACTAGGTTAAAAAGTTGAATGACATCCGGTCAAACTCACAATCTATAAGAAAATTAAAATCCATTTTAGCTGAACATTAGTGCAGAATTCTCAACAGCATGAAATGAATAGCAGCAGTTTTTCATCGCGGCTGTTATAGTTTTCTGTCACTGTGTTGTAATGATGTTAGCAGAGCGTAGGAACCAAGTGTGGTTGTTCAGAGAGGGACCCTTTAGACCAGGGGTGTCAAATCTCTCTCGGGCCACATGCGGCCCTGAGAGAGATTTTCATGCAGCCCGCCAGAAGTTTCTGACGCAAAAAAACTAAATGTTAATTTACTAAAAAAAAGGAAGGCATAAATAATTGCCATGAATAGCAGCATATCCGATAATATATTTCTTCTACAAATCCATCGTTATTCCACAAAGAGAGCAGTTTGACATTTTTTTAGTTTTCTAGAATGCATTTGCCGATTTTATTTCTTTGTAGACGGTCGTTTATTTTTATTAACTGACTACTTTTATATATTTTCGCAGGAAAAATATCACTGCTAAAAAAGATGATAGAAGATATTTATTCGGAGAATTTCAGTTTTGAATACGAGGATAGTGACAAAGTAAAACAGTTAAAAGAGAAGTGCTGACTTTTTCGGCACACTGGCGTAAATATCCGCGCCAATTTTTTTAAATAAATACACTTAATTGTACTGGAAAAATCTCTAAATCACAAAGAAACACTCTCGGATGTAATAAGAAAGATTTAGCTTTTAATTAAATTTCCTATAAAAAAGCGAAATATAAAAAAAACATACTTGTTTCTGTTTATCTTTGTAAAATGATATTAAAAGTATCTTACATAATTTGAAAAAAAACCGAGAAATTTCAAGAAAAGATCCTGAAGAAATATATTTTACATAATTAGAGTGTAAACAAAGTGCATATTTCCTTTTAAAATTAACTAAACTGATATTGGATTAGATAACAATAGTAAAAAAAAAAAAAAAAGAATTAGAAAAAAAAATGTTCGCACCGTTTTTGTTATTTTGAGCGTGCGGCGAGAAAAAAATTGGTCAAATCCGGCCTGCCAAGCAAAATGAGTTTGACACCCCTGCTTTAGACCTTAACACCAGCCCGCAAAATAGCAGTCCGTCCTGCGTGTGTTGTGTTGTCTGGCTGTGAAGCACGGAGGCGGCAGCATCATGATGGGGGCTGGTAGTTCCTGAGCCGGGAGGTCGAGGGTCAGCAGACCAGAACTCAGACGTGAACCGTACCGGGACGTAACAGAACCAGGTCCAGGAGTGTAACCGTGACCTTTGACCTTCCAGGGTCCTGAAGCAGGAGCGGCCCGACCTGGCGGCGCTGGCCGACCAGGTGGACCTGCAGGAATCCACCGGCATCGCCTCGGACAGCTCCAGCGACTCCTCGTCCTCGTCCTCCTCCAGCTCCTCGGACTCAGACTCTGACGTACGTCAACACACATGCACATTTATACACATACACATACACATACATATACACGCACACGCACACGCACACGCACGCACACACACACACACACACACACACACATATATACACATACATACAGGGTGCGATTTACCGGTGGGGATTTCCCCCTCCCTCTGGTTTACACGTCCTACCCTCTGCTGAATTATTTTGATCCTCGTGGGGACAAAATTTATCCCCAACCCCCCGAAGTATTTTCACCATTACATCGTAATTATTAACACGTAATAACAACCAAAATACAGTCCGTGTTCATTCTGCTTGTGTGTGATTTTGATACCGGGAGCGAGTCGCGCCCACAGAAAGCAGTTTTATTTTGAAAACCAACCGAATTTTCTTGCATTCCAAAAGTCCGACTTCCGGCCCGACAAAATAAAAGATACAGTCAGTCAAATGAATGAAAAAATGAAAAGAATCCAGAGCAGAATATCCTCATATTTTACAGGATCACAACCAGAAATCCAGAGAAAAAATGCGACAGAAGATGAAACAAGATCTGACATTGCTGATTGCAGCTCCCATGTTTTCTGTTAAACTGATATCGAGAAAGAATTAAAAAAAATATAAATTTTGTTTATTTATTTTTATTTGGCAGATTTAAAAACAATATTAGGAGAAAATATTTCTGCAAATGCAGTGGTTCAGTTCATGTTCAAAATAGGCCTACTGCCTATGTTATGTAGCTTAAGTGTAAGATTTACACAAACAAGTTTTCAGATTTCAGTCTTCAGCCTATACCAGGGGTATGCAACACAAAATGTTGAAAGAGCCGTATTGGACCAAAAACACAAAAAACGAATATGTCTGGAGCCGCAAAAAATGAAAAGTCTTGTATAAGTCTTAGAATGAAGGAAAATGACGAAAGGCGAAATGTCGAGAAAAAAGTCGAAATATTGAGAAAAAAGTTGAAATTTCGAGAAAAAAGAAGAAATGTTGAGGGGAAAAAGTTGAAATTTTGAGGAAAAAAGTTGAAATTTCGAGAGAAAAAAGTCCAAATGTCGAGGAAAAAAAGTCGAAATGACGAGATTAAAAAGGAAAGGAAAAAGGAAGAGAAAAAGAGAAAAGAAGAAGAAAAAAATTGCAAACATTTTTGAAAAAGGGTTCGGCAACACAAAATGTTGAAAAGAGCCATATTGGACCAAAAAAACAAATATGTCTGGAGCCGCAAGAAATGAAAAGTCTTGTATAAGCCTTAGAATGAAAGAAAATGGCGAAAGGTGAAACGTTGAGAAAAAAGTTGAAATGTTGAGATTAAAAAGGAAAGGAAAAAGGAGGACGAAAAGAAGAAGAAATGTCCAATTTTTTGGAAAAAGCTCCAGGAGCCACTAGGGGAGCGCTAAAGAGCCGCATGCGGCTCTAGAGCCGCGAGTTGCTGATCCCTGGCCTATACTGTTGGGTGGTAATTTTTCTGAATAAAAGTATTTCTCAAAATTATCCAACACACACACACACACACACACACATTTATATACACACATACTTACATTTATATACACACACATACCGGTAAGTAAATATATATATATATATATATATATATATATATATATATATATATGAGATTGTTGTTCTAATCCCGGTTCTGGTTCTGGTTTGTCCAGGCGGAGTCGGCCCCCGATGGCGACGCCGTGTCTCACCGCAGGAAGAAGCGTCGCACCTGCGGCCTGACGGCCAACGGAGACGCCGCCAGCCTGGACGACTGTATCAGCAAAGAGCGGAGCTCGTCCCGGTGACCCGAGGCCCGGTCCCGGTCCGGCGGGGCCCCGGGCCAGGCCCGGTCCGGCAGGACTCCCGCTGCTGCTGCTGCTATAGGTGAAGAATACGCCGGGAGACCCGCCGGGCTCCACGCCAATCAATAAGAGGACCTGTGGGGGGGGAGTGGTACCGGTACCAGGACCGGAGGGAGTTCTGGAGCCCAGGGAGGACCCAGAGCTGCTGACCGGGGGGTTCGGGTCAACGGTTCGGGTCAACGGTTCCGGACGGGTCTCCACGGTGTCTCTGTGTCGCTGCCTTCAGAGCGGTTCTGCTGCTCAAGTTCCTGCGGGAACTTCTGTTTTCAATAAATCAAAAATTAAAGCCTCTGTGAGCTCGTCTCCTGTTTGATCAGAACCAGCGCCGGTTCTGATCCAGACACCTTTTATCACAAACATCTGAGCTTTACAGCGGGTACCGGCTGTTCTGGATGGGTGATGGGAGCAGGGCTTAAAGTATTCCGGCACCGTGCCGGATCTCCGGCATATGGAGGGTGTTTTTTTTTTTTCTTGGCGTGCGGAGTTTGACTGATTTAAAAAAAAAATAAAAAATAAAAATAAAAAGATCAGTACCGTATTTTCTGGACTATAAGCCACAACTTTTTTCATAGGTTTTCAACCGTGCAGCTTATACAAAGGTCCGGCTATTCTGTGAATTTTTCTTCCACCGCTCGGGGCGCTCTAACCGGAATTAGAATCAGAACTAAGACAAAATTCTCAAAATTCTTCTTTAGCAGATAGAAGTAGGTAGAAGCAGATTTCAAACAGATAAATGGATAACTTTCTCAACATTTTGACTTTTTTCTCGACATTTTGACTTTTTTTCTCGACATTTCGACTTTTTTTCTCAACATTTCGACTTTTTTCTCGACATTTCGACTTTTTTTCTCGACATTTCGACTTTTTTTCTCAACATTTCGACTTTTTTTCTCGACATTTCGACTTTTTTTTCCCGATATTTCGAAAAATATTTCGATAAATGCTCGGGGCGCTCTAACCGGAATTAGAATCACTAAAACTAAGACAAAATAAATGCAAAGAACAATACACCACTTCTTCTTTAGCAGATAGAAGTAGGTAGAAGCAGATTTCAAACAGATAAATAGGTAAAAAAATACTGGTTATTTTCTCTTGGTTCTGTCCCGTTTTAATCAGCAAAGTTGCTGCCGTGTTAAAAGACACTGTTAGGAAAGATCTATTTAGGTACAAACATGTACATCATTTCAAAATCCTTTTGTACATGTAGTAAATATCTAATCTAATAAATATCTGCGGCTTGCATATCTTTTTTTTTTTTTTTTTTAATAGAGTGGCTTATATGCAGGTGCGGCTTATAGTCCAGAAAATGCGGTAACTTTAATGTTTACATATAAATATGTGTTGATAGGCTACAGGATATTGTCAGTTTGAGTCAACTGAGTTCGTCTATTAATGGAATGAGAGGAAAGCAGCTCTGGCTTCACCAAACTAACGCTAGCCAATCAGAAGTCGAGCTGGGCAGGTCTTTGACGCCAGCAGGCACAGGAATACGAACACTTGGGTATCACCGACTTCAAGATGGAGAAAAAATTCTGTAAGTCTGTAGAGGATGATTTGGCCGATAATAGACAAATGAAATGGCGCTGGGCACGGATGGAAGAAATGGGCGGAGACGGCAGGTTTTCAGTAGCTGGTGCCAGAAGAGAGCCAGGTGCTTTTGCACACTCTAAAAAGCGACTGTACGCCAGTAGCGGGAAAAGAGTTGTACCTCGCCAGGAAGGAGATGCCAAAATGATGAAAGTACCGGTATACAGAGTAACAACTCAACATCTGGCAAGCAGAAAAGTTAATCTTGCTGATGCTTCAGCACTTATGGAAGTTAAACTAGAAGATGCAGTCCTGCAGTCTTATGAACTTGAGTGGAAACAAGTCACAAGTTTTCTACTGGACAATTGTGCCGTTATGAAGGGAAAGAGGACCGGACTAGAGACACAAGTTAGGAGGGAAATAAATAGTGGACGTGATATATGTGAGATATATATATATATATATATATATATATATATATATATATATATATATATATATATATATATAGTCCTTTACTGAATTAAATGGTTGCTAATCAATAATTCCACAAATTAATTAGCCTGCCTGAGTTTCACCTGCCCTTATAACCAGTACTGGAGTTGAGGGGGGATGAGGGGGGATGGCATCCCCCCTGAAATAAAAACGGTCCAAATCATCCCCCCTGTAAAACTGCCATCCCCCCTTTCCATCCCTTATGTCATTTCATCAATGAATGTGGTTTTACTGCTATTTCAACATTTAGAGTCATCACCAGAAAAATAACTTATTTGACAATTTTCACCTGTTTCAAATACATTTTCATTTGAAATAAGTAAGAAAATCTGCCAGTGGGACAAGATTTATCTTCTTATTACAAGCAACAAAATCTTGTTCCACTGGCAGATTTTCTTACTTATTTTTAAGTGAAAATCTACTTGAAACAGGTGAAAATTGTTTTTTCCAGTGATGAGTCTTGTTTTAAGTGTAATAAGTCTTTTTTTTACTAAAACGAGACATTTTAACTAGAAATAGGACACATATCCTTATTTTGAGTTTTTGCAGTGATCCATTTTACTTATCCTGTGAAGGACAGAGTCATATTGATAAGTTCAGAAAAGTGTTTTTTATTGTTGTGTTTTGATGTATTTGATGTAAGCCCAGTGGATATTTAAAGCTTACAGAAGGCTGCATTTAACTGCTGCTATGTCATTCCTGCAGTATTTCTGCAGGTGTTTTGGTCACTGCTATTATTTGTAATATATATTATTTGTAATCAGCACAAACTATCTGTCCCCATATGATAAAATCCACCATCCCCCCTGATTCTTTTTTACAACTCGAGTACTGGTTATAACATTATGACCTTTAAAATATTCATATTTTAGATTGTAGGTCATCTTATACCCTGTCAAACACAATGACAACTAGTGAAACTTCAAAAGCATCCATAGTGAAAAGGAAAATAAATTCAAATGTCATTTTTGTTGCTTGGAAAATTGGCAGCGCATGTGTCCCCGCTCCCGGAAATAAAGTTCAGGTTCAGGATTTTTTTTTTCACTTTAAGCCCTGTGGGGGGTTCTGGAGGAGTTCTGGGGCCGGATTCACAAAACATTAAGAAAAAAAATCTTCTGAAGTGTCATCTTTTTCTTAAAGTTCAGTCTTAAGAAGAAAAAAGAGAAGAAGTCATATTCTCCAAAAAAGTTAAGTATTTTCTCAACTAAAAACTTATAGAATTACGACGGAGTATTAGGGCCAAACAAAAAAACAAAAAAAGGAAATTACGAGAATAAAGTCATAAAATTACGAGAATAAAGTCATAATATTACGAGAATAAAGTCGTAAAATTACGAGAAGTCATATTACGAGAATAAAGTCATAATATTATGAGAATAAAGTCGTAATATATTATAAATATATAAATATAACTTCACAAGATGCTCAATATTCCTCATTTTAACACACGGAGAAGAAGCTCTTGTTAGAATTCTCATAAATTATATTCTCATAATATTACGACTTTATTCTCGCAACATTACGACTTTATTCTATTACTTTATTCTCGCAACATTACGACTTTATTTCCATTATCTTATGACTTTATTCTCGTAATTTTTTTTTTGTCTTAGTTTGGCCCTAATACTCCGTCGTATAGAATAAATGGTATTCTTGAAATAAAAGTTCTCAAACTTGTTCTTGACTTTTTTCTTAACTTTAAGACAACCTTGACCCGTCTTAAAATGTCTGTGAAAAGGTAAAACTCTAATATCACCTTTTTCAACACAATCTCATCCACCATAACCTTGAAAAGTTCCTGGATCTCTTTTTCTCCTTCTCCATGTTTAGTGAGTGAGTGACGGTTAAGTATAAATGTATAAATGTTTGTTGGCGCGTGCAATGCAATGACATATTTTTTAAGTTTTTAAGTAGGAAAAATAAGAAATTCGTAAGAAATGACAGTTCTTAAGAAAATATTAAGGAATTGCACTTAAGAACTTTCTTATGAACTTCTTAATTTTAGTTCTTTAGAACATATTGGTGAATCCGGCCCCTGGTCCGTTCCATTCTCTCCTCGGTTCTGGACCTCCTCGGCTGCACAGACCTGGTCCAGGTCTGGACTTTCGTGGTTCTTGTGGGACCGGCACCAGGAACCAGAACCCCAAGAAAGGTCACATATAAAACGACAGACCAGGTCGAAGGTTTGGAGCCGACCCGGCACCACCGGGGGGGCGGTACCAGCTCGCCATTGGTCCAGCCAGCTGTCAATCAATCATATTAGAAATAAAGTGTCCTGGTTCTGACCCGAAGCCCCGCCCCCATGGGGGTTCAGGGTCTCCGCCCCAGAACCGGGCGGCTCCAGGTTCTGGGCCGGATCCAGGCAAGTTCTGGTCCAGTCAGAACCAAGACACCTCAGAACCAGAACTTCACATTTGACAACAAAAACTCAAATTGCAGCTTCAGAAATTAAAAAAAAACCCAGAAGGTATGAAGGTTCTGGACCCCCGGTGCTCCCCGGTACCGTTTCCATGGCTACAGCCGGGACACCGGGTCGGTTCTGCAGGTCCTCTGACGCCCCGGGCTTTTATTGTGGCGGGTCTCATCAGAACAGGCAGCAGGTTCAGAACAATATAACTTTATTAGTTCACTAAAGTGGAAGAAGAAGAAAACTGGATTTAAATGTTTCACAATTCAGCAACAATCGAGTTTCCAGGTTCGACACAGGAAGTACAATCTTCCCAGCCGCCACACCTCTACAAAATAAAAGCCTCCAAGTCTGGGCCGGGACGGGCCGGCCGCACTGAGCGTGCTCACGGCGGCGCGGCGCCAGGTCATGTGACGGCGGCGGCGGAGGAGGAGGAGGAGCTCGGAGCCAAAAAAAAGTGGGAGGAGCCAGAGTCCAGCGTCCAATCAGAAGGGTCCGTAGCGGTCCGGTCCGGTTCCGGGGGTCCGACAGGAAGAGACCAGAACTGCTCGGGAAATGTTTCAGATCATTTTATTGGTTTAACTTTTTTTTTTTTTTATTATAGCAATGGAAAAATAGAACCTTTTACAAACGTCTTCAATTCTCTGAAATCTTGTCAACAAGCAGAAACGCCGAGGGACCCGTTCCCAAACCAAGTGCAGCGGGAAACTAAAGTGAAGCAGCTCACGGCACTCGGGGCCCGGCTTTTGGCACTCGCTCCTCAGCGCCGGCCGAGCTCTTACTCTGAAGGGGTTGCCGCCGTTGGGGGGCGGAGCCGGCGGAGGCGCCCGGCCGCCGGTTTTTAGTGCTCAGAAGAAGAAAAGTAAGAGCAACAAAAATCTAAAGTTTTCCACAGAAGAAGTCCACAAAGTCGCTCAGATCCACCAGTCAGTGTCGTCCCCCCCCCCCCTCCCCCGCGGGGGGGGCGGCGGCGGTGACATCATCGCAGGAGGGCCGGGGGGGTCAGGGGTCGTGGGGGAGGGGTCAGAGTCCAGTCCACAGGCAGTCCAGGGGGCGGGGTTACAGGGGGGGCGGGGCCTGCTGAACTGACGGTGGTGTGATGTCATCGTCTCTCGCTCACACAGACACTCATCTCTCTCACTTCACTCCCTGCGCCGCGGCGGCCGCAGGCGCAGAAGAAGAGTTCATCCCAGACAGCCGTCGTCCTCAAAGTTCACTCGCGTCGCGTCATCTGTCCGTTGCCGACGGCAACCATCTGCAACGACGACAACAGCAGTTTAGAGGATCTTGTAAACAAGTCTCAGATCTTTTTTTTTTATTTCATTCATTAAAAGAAAAACTAAACAGTTCAATATAATTACAGGACTTTCTCAGAAAATTTTAATATTGTGATAAAGTTCTTAAAAATGTCATACATTCTGGATTCAATACAAATCAACTGAAATATTGCAAGCCTTTTATTATTTTAATATTGCTGATTATGGTTTACAGTTTAAGATTCCCAGAATATTCTAATTTTTTGAGATAGGATATTTGAGTTTTCTAAAGCTGTAAGCCATGATCAGCAATATTAAAATAATAAAAGGCTTGCAATATTTCAGTTTATTTGTAATGAATCCAGAATGTATGACATTTGTTTTTGTAATTGCATTAGAGAAAATCACAATATTCTAATTTTCTGAGACAGTCCTGAATTTCATTCATTAAAAGAAAAACTAAGCAGTTAAATATAATAACAAATCTCTTTCCTGAATGAAAGGGAACAGAAAGGCTAAGCTTAATTTATCTGACCCCTTTTCCTAAGATATCAAATTTCAATTAATGTCATTGTAGGAGCTATTTTTTATGTTGTGCAGGTATTTGCTTTTCCACTAGGGGGCAGTCTGATTTCAGTTACATTCTTTTACCCCAACCCTTTCCCAGCTGCTGTTGATCAGAAGTGGTGAATAGTTTGAGTTGAGTGGTGGTGGGAGAGACAGTTTTTACACAAAAAATTACAAATTACCCCATTTAAAAAAAAATACTTTGCAATAAATGGAAACCGGGCCGGTCTCAGAGCTTCTAGTGGTTCTGCATCACATGTCAGCGTGGTGCATGATCTCTCATCATGGACCAGCCGTCAATCACCTGAGGACCCGCCCCCAGCGGTGGGTTAGCCCCGCCCCCATGTGTTTGTATCTATATTGTACGTATTTATTGTATTATGCAATTTTTCTAGAACTCCCCTTTCCCTCAAAATGTTTATGCTCTTTGTTCAGGCTGCATTTGCAAATAAGAATGTGTTCTTAAATTGCTTGCCTGGGCAAATAAAGGTTAAATAAATAATAAAATTCAAGTTTTAACTTAAGGATAAATATCGCGCCACGCACGCACGCACGCACGCACGCACGCACGCACGCACGCACGCACGCGTATATATGCGTGTATATATTAGGTCTGGGTATTGTTAAGAACCTCACGATGTGATAGGTTTCGATATCGAATCGATTCAGTAAGACGTAGAAATACACAAATACCTGTTGGCAATTTTTCATTATTTTTATTTTCATGCCTATAACACGTGGCATGTTACTTCACATAGAATCACATAGAAATGAACTGAGCAATTAAACTTAGCAGCACCATAATGGCTCACTTGTGCATTTGTACTGTAGTACAAAAGTCCCAAAGTTAGAAACCTGGGAGTTATTTTTGATAGCTTTTTAAAATTTGACCGACAAGTGGATAATGTTGTGAAGGCAGGTTTTTATCAGTTGCGTCTTTTAGCCAAAGTAAAAACATTTTTGAGCCGTCAGGACATGGAGAGAGCTATCCACGCTCTAGTCACCTCCAGATTGGACTACTGTAATGCACTTTATGTTGGCATCGCCCAAACTTCTTTTAGCCGTCTTCAGCTGGTACAAAATGCAGCTGCCCGTCTTTTAACAAACACACCCAGACGAGAGCACATCACCCCGGTCCTCTATTCCCTTCACTGGCTGCCTGTTCGTTTTAGAGTTGATTTTAAACTTTTAATGTTTGTTTTTAAAGCTCTGAACGGCCTTGCCACTCCTTATTTATCAGAGATTTTAACGGTGCGTGAGCCTGGCAGAGCTCTGAGATCCTCCAACCAACGTTTGTTGGAAGTGCCCAGGTCAAAGCAGAAGCACTGGGGTGACCGAGCCTTTTCAGTTGCCGGCCCCAGGCTCTGGAATAAGCTCCCCTGTGAGTTACGCACCATCTCTGACCTGGGCCTTTTTAAATCTAAAATTAAAACTTATTTATTCAGGGTGGCTTTTAATACCCAGTAGTGTGGCGACACTTTTTATACTTGATGTTTTTTTATATGTTCATGTTTTATTCTTGTTTTATTTTGTTGTATGTTATGTAAAGCACTTTGGTTCACCTCTAGGTTGATGTAAGGTGCTATATAAATAAAAAAAGTACATTTACAAAAGTTAAAAAAAAAAAAAAAAACGCATGACAGTTCTGTGTCAACATGATCCGCAGGTTTGTCGTGTTGCTGTTGTATTTTAGTTCTGCCTGGCACAACTTAAGCTGCTTTCACATAGAGCGGGGTTTGCGCCGCGCCCACCGCCGGGTAGCAGAGTCAGCCGAGACGTCGTTGAATCATCGACCCCTATTATATGTGTGTGTGTGTGTGTATATATCCTCCTCACCAGGCCTGGCTCTTGAGCTTGCGTAGCTCCTTGGTGGCCCAGGTTGCCAGGGTCTTGGTCTTGGTTGTCTTGGAGCGCCGGCCCTCCGTCAGCAGGTCGTTTATCAGCGGACGCAGGTCCACCAGCTTCATCACGTCCTTCCCGAACGCCGTGCAGAGGTCCCTGCAGAGAGGGGACCGGATCAGAACCAGGACCCGGATCAGGGTCAGGACCCAGACCGGGACTCAAGATAACCGGGCCAGTCTCAGAGCTTCTAGTAGTTCTGCATCACATGTCAGCGTGGTGCATGATCTCTCATCATGGACCAGCCGTCAATCACCTGAGGTGGACCGGGGTCTCTTCTAGATTATGGTTCTGTGTTACACCAACACAGAGCACACGCCTTTGCCGTGACGACGTCGTGAACCTTTGGACTTCTCCGTCACTCCATTTCGGCGCGGTGCAATAACCCCCCCAGAGCGCTAGGGGGATGCAATCTTTTCCTGAATGGTTTATCCGACTTTTCCGGTCACAGTGAATCAAAGTGATAAGGACAACTATTGTGCAAAAAAAACAAAAACCGGAGGGGAAAAAAAAACAAAAAACGAAGAAAAGAGCGCTGAAAGTTCACGACTGCTTCACGAACCGGAAACGCGTTGCTACCAAGCGAACCAATACCAGCCCTCTCGGTCTGCGTTGGGTCTGTGTCGCCTCGACGCGTAGCGTATTTTTGCGACCATTAGGGGTATGGCTGTTCGATTAATCGATTTTAAATCGTAATCGCGATTATGTAATTAGAACGATGTTAAAATGTGAAAATCGTAAAATCGATTTTTCAAAAAAAAAAAAAAAAAATATATATATATTTTTTTTTAACCTTGTCTGCACACATATTCATGATTGATGGAAATACCTCTCAATACCTGCGACAAGTGCCCCATCGGAAAGGCTCTTTAGTGTAGGAGGGGGCGTTGTAACCATGGTGATATACTAACGTGCCACCGGGCATTCCTCAAGCCAGATGCCGTAGACCGGCTCGTGTTCCTTGCAAAAAACTTGCAAATGTGAATAGCAAATGTAATGACTGACATTACACACCTCTACCTCCTTCATGGGTTGCATTATTATTTAGCATGCAAAGACCCAGTTTAGTTTAATTAGAAAATGTCTTGTTTTATTTAATTGGAAATATAACTTACTGTATGTTTGCAAGTGCTGATTTGCTGATTTTTTTTCAGAGATAAAACTTTATATTTTATTATATTTTTTAAAACTTTTTTTCAACTTATTTTACAGAGTTTTGCACTTTATTCATTCATTTTTGGTTTAATAAGAGCAAAGTTTGCACTTAAAGCCCAATGGGGCAAATGTTCAATAAAAAAACTGCATATTTGAAATCATTTCTTTGCCTTTTGTCAATTCACAAAATAATCGTAATCGAAAATCGGATTTTGAGAGAAAAAAAAAAATCGAGATTTTATTTTTGGGCAAAATCGAACAGCCCTAATTAGGGGCATATAAACGTCTTTTTTTTTTTTTTTTAAATGTACCGCGCGCCCAATGACGCAATGCGCCCATTGTATTATTGTAAGGCGGACGTAATTGAGGCCACCATGAGAAGTTAAAGGGGGAATGGGGCGCATGAATTGCCCGGCGGCAGCTCCGTGGCGGGACACCTGGGGCGGACGGGGCGACTCGGGCTCGCTACCGAGAAGGAGACGCGGCTCCCGGGGGAGCTGCCCCACGTAGGCGGGCCCGAAGGTCGGCGGGCTCCGTCGTTTACTGTTGATGGATTGTAGATGTGTGGGCTGACGTGTCTGCTGGACTGGACTGTTCGAGCTTTTGCAAAAGCCGGCATCATTTCCGAGGGGCCACACGGCACGGAAAGTGTCTCCGCTGCAGCACGGCCAGAGAGCTGCGGGCTCTGCCCGTCGCAGCTGATCAGGCTCGGATGAAGCCCGACGCGCTGAGTCCTGACAACTGTTGCATATTTGATTTAGCGCACCTGTTTAATGCAGAAACGATATGCAATAACGATTGTAACTTAACTTAAATAATTGCTCCCGCTCTATTTTTAAATATGCACACTTGTATGCTTGTGTGTGGGTGTTGTTGTAAGGCGGCGCTCTATGTGTGTGTAGACGGCGGTCGGTGCGCCATATGTGTTTTTTAACCCTTGTGCTGTCTTCGGGTCAAGGAAGGAGGAAGGAAGGAAGGAAGAAAAGAAGGAAGGGAGGAAGTAAGCAAGGAAGGAAGGAAGGGAGAAAAGAAGGAAGGAAGTAAGGAAGCAAGCAAGCAAGCAAGGAAGGAAGGGAGAAAGGAAGGAAGGAAGGGAGAAAAGAAGGAAGGAAGGGAGAAAAGAAGGAAGGGAGGAAAGAAGGAAGGAAGGAAGCAAGCAAGGAAGGAAGCAAGCAAGCAAGGAAGGAAGGGAGAAAAGAAGGAAGGAAGGAAGGAAGGGAGGGAGAAAAGAAGGAAGGAAGGGAGGAAAGAAGGAAGGAAGGGAGGAAAGAAGGAAGGAAGGAAGGAAGGGAGGAAGGAAGGGAGGAAAGAAGGAAGGAAGGAAGGAAGGGGGGAAAGAAGGAAGGAAGGGAGGAAGGGAGGGAGGAAGGAAGGAAGGGAGGAAAGGAGGAAGTAAGCAAGCAAGCAAGGAAGGGAGAAAGGAAGGAAGGAAGGGAGAAAAGAAGGAAGGGAGGGAGGAAAGAAGGAAGGAAGGAAGGAAAGAAAAGGAAGGAAGGAAAGAAGGAAGGAAGGAAGCAAGCAAGCAAGGAAGGAAGGGAGAAAAGAAGGAATAAAAGGAAAGAAGGAAGGGAGGGAGAAAAGAAGGAAAGAGAAAAGGAAGGAAGGAAAGAAGGAAGCAAGCAAGCAAGGAAGGAAGGGAGAAAAGAAGGAAGGAAGGGAGAAAAGAAGGGAGGGAGGGAGGAAAGAAGGAAGGAAGGAAGGAAAGAGAAAAGAAGGAAGGAAGGAAAGAAGGAAGGAAGGAAGCAGGCAAGCAAGCAAGGAAGGAAGGGAGAAAGGAAGGAAGGAAGGGAGAAAAGAAGGGAGGGAAGGAAGGAAGGGAGAAAAGAAGGAAGGGAGGGAGAAAAGAAGGAAGGAAGGAAAGAAGGAAGGGAGAAAAGAAGGAAGGAAGGAAGGAAGGAAGGAAGGAAGGAAGGAAGGAAGGAAGGAAGGAAGGAAGGAAGGAAGGAAGGAAGGAAGGAGAAAGGGAAGAAGGAAGGAGAATTAGGTCATTGGGAGGTGTGCGTCAGTCGTGCGCCGTGGGTTGCTCATTGCGGCGAACCTGTGGCGCACGCTCGATGCCGATTTAACGCAGAACCATAATCCAGGCTTAAAGGGGGACCTGGGTCTCCTCCAGACCCCTGGACCCCCCTCTCCTACACCAGAGGGGACCTGGGTCTCCCAGGACGGGGACCTGGGTCTCCCCTGGTTCCCCCCCCGGGGGCTCTGCTTACCCGATGAGTCCGGCGGCGTTGGCCACCACCCCGTCCGAGTGGTCCTCGTCTTCAGCTATGTGGTGGATGAAGGACAGGATGAACTCCACGCGGGGCTGGACCAGCATCACGTCCGCTGCAGGAGACACCACACTTTAGTCTCTGCCGGTCCTCAGGACCAGGACCGGGTCCTGGTTAAGACCGTCTGTCGGGTCCCGCAAAACCGGGAAGCCGTCTGGACCTCGTCCTGAAGCCGGCAGCTTCCCGGGTGAAAGAAACCCGCTTGATCTGCGACATCGTAAAATCCTCCTGCCGAGCTGCGGGCAGGAAGAGGAACCGACGTCGCTGTGGCCCCGCCCCCCTGTCAGAGGGGGCGGGGCCTGCATGGCGGCGGAGGCGGGGCTTACGGTGCACGTTCTCCTGGTCTCCCTTCAGGCCCTGGATGATGCCGGTGTACGCCTCCAGGCAGCCCTCCCGCAGCTCGTTCAGGTAGTCCACCATGTCGTAGTCCGTCTGCAGACACCAGAGATCAATAATCACCCATCAATAATCACCCATCACCGATAACCAATCAGCAAAACCAGTATCTGATCCTGATATCACCGATCGCAGCGTGAAATACATACATTCTTCAATCATCGATCTTCAAATATTGTTGTCTCATTGAAAACATATTAGGTTTAAAAATGAGGAATGTGTAAATACAGTATTTTCTGGACTATAAGCTGCTACTTTATTCATAGGTTTTCAACCATGCAGCTTATACAAAGGTGCAGCTGTTCTGTGGATTTTTCTTCCAGCGCTCGGGGCGCTTTAACCGGAATTAGAATCAAAACTAAGACAAAATAAATGCAAAGAAGAATACGCTGCTACTTCTTTAGCAGATAGAAGTAGAAGCAGATTTCAAACAGATAAATAGATACCGGTTATTTTCTCTTGGTTCTGTCCCGTTTTAAATCAGCAAAGTTGCTGCCGTGTTAAAAGACCCTGTTAGGAAAGGATCTATTTAGGTACAAACATGTACATCATTTACAGTTCAAAATCCTTCTGTACATGTAGTGAATATCTAATCTAACAACATAAATATCTGCAGCTTGCATATCCTTTTTTTTTTTTTTTTTTAAATAAAGCGGATGCGGCTTGTATATCTTTTTTTAATTATTTTTTTAAAAATAGAGCGGATGCAGCTTATAGTCCAGAAAATACGGTGTGTATAATATACACACACGTGTATATAACACTTTTAGTGTATATATATATATATATATATATATATATATATATATATATATATATATATATATATATATATATATATATATATATATATAATATTACTAATTTAACTAATATATATATATATATATATATATATATATATTAGTTAAACGGCCTAGCCGTGTGGCAATAAAAGGAAGTTGAATTTATACACACACACTTGCATACATATATATGCGCACACACACACACTTCAGTCTCTGCCGGTCCTCAGGAGCAGGACCGGGTCAGGACCAGGTCCTGGTTAAGACCGTCTGTCGGGTCCCGCAAAACCAGTAAGCCGTCTGGACCTCGCCCTGAAGTCGGCAGCTTCCCGGGTGAAAGAAACCCGCTTGATCTGCGACATCGTAAAATCCTCCTGCCGAGCTGCGGGCAGGAAGAGGAACCGACGTCGCTGTGGCCCCGCCCCCTCGGGCAGGTATATGCCCTAGGTTTCCACCAACATGGTATTAACCGTTAACGTCCTCACCTTGTCCACCTGGGCCTGGGACGCCTGCTGCAGGGTGTCCAGCACGATGTCCAGGTACTTCTTGAACTCCCCCCCGATGGCCAGGGCGATGTCCCCGAAGGCCGACAGGATCTGCGGCTTCACCGAGCGGTGCACGTTCTCGTTCTAGAGGGGGAGAGAGACGTGTGAGTGGTGCTGGGTCCCAGGGGCCGGATTCACAAAACATTCTTAAGAAAATAAATCTTCTTAAGTGTCATTTTTTCCTTAAGTTCAGTCTTAAGAAAAAAAGAGTAAGAGAAAAAGTATTTTCTCAACTTTCTACTTAAGAAAAATTGGTATTCTTGAAATAAAAGTTCTCAAATTTGTTCTTGACTTTTTTCTTAACTTTAAGACAACCTTGACCTGTCTTAAAATCTCTTCTGTGAAAAGGTAAGACTCTAATATCACCTTTTTCAACACATTTTAGACAAGTTTAGACTAGTAGGTCATAGTTTGAGGATATACTTTGTAATTAATTACACAAAGAGCCTGTTAACTGTTTGTTAGCATGTTAGTTAGTTAGGCCGGGACCCGGATCGGGGACTCAAGATAACCGGGCCAGTCTCAGAGCTTCTAGTGGTTCTGCATCACATGTCAGAGTGGTGCATGATCTCTCATCATGGACCAGCCGTCAATCACCTGAGGACCCGCCCCCAGGAGTACAGACCTGGGGCCGGATTCACAAAACATTCTTAAGAAGAAAAATCTTCTTAAGTGTCATTTTTTTCTTAAGTTCAGTCTTAAGAAGAAAAAAGAGAAGTCATTTCTCCAATAAAGTTCTTAGTATTTTCTCAACTTTCTTCTTAAGAAAAAACTTAATAAATGGTATTCTTGAAATAAAAGTTCTCAAATTTGTTCTGGAGTTCTTTCTTAACTTTAAGACAACCTTGACCTGTCTTAAAATGTCTTCTGTGAAAAGGTAAGACTCTAATATCACCTTTTTCAACACATTTTAGACAAGTTTAGACTAGTAGGTCATAGTTTGAGCATATACTTTGTAATTAATTACACGAAGAGACTGTTAACTGTTTGTTAACAGTTTGTTAGCATGTTAGTTAGCGTGGTAGTTAATTATTAATTTTCCCCAATAGTAATTTTTTTCGCACATTAATCTCATCCACCATAACCTTGAAAAGTTCCTGCATCTCTTTCTCCTTCTCCATGTTTAGTGAGTGACTGACGGTTAAGACCAAACTACCTGTATAAATGTTTTTTTGGCGCGTGCAATGCAATGACATATTTTAAGAAGTTCTTAAGGAAGAAAAATAAGAAATTCGTAAGAAATGACAGTTCTTAAGACGGTTCTTAAGAAAATATTGAGGAATTTCACTTTCTTATGAACTTCTTAATTTTAGATCTTAAGACATTTCTTAAGATCATTCTTAAGAACATATTTGTGAATCTGGACCCGGGTCTGGACCCTGAACCCGGACCTGGGTCTGGACCCCGGTACTCACCCCCAGGTTCTCCAGCAGCAGCTGCATCATCTCGTCGCAGTACGGCAGGATGTTGGAGGTCAGCGCCCGGCAGAGGTCACACACCAGCCCCACGGCGGCCAGACACACCTGCAACACACACACCGCCGTCAGCCGGGAACCCGTCTCCACGGCAACCCTGCACCCGCGTCTCCACGGCAACCCTGCACCCGCGGCAGTCAGGACCAGTGTTGTTTCTGTCAGCCTGTTTCAGTTCTAGTTTTAGTCTAGTCTTTGAGTCAAGCTATCATTTTAGTTTTTATTAGTTTTAGTCACGTTCATTCTCCTTTTAGTCGTGTCAAGTTTCAGTCGACTAAACGTCTGAGCATTTTTGTCTTATTTTAGTCAGAATTGTCCAGGACCATTTTTATGGAAGAGTATTAGGGCCATGCAGGATAAAAAATATTTGAAGGGAAGATTTTTTTTCATTATGCACTTCGAGAAAAAAGTCGAAATGTGGAGATTAATGTAACCACAGGTCCCTGCAGAGAGGGGAGGGTCAGGACCGGGACCTGACCTGGACCTCCAGAACCAGACCTAACCGGGCCGGTCTCAGAGATTCCAGTGGTTCTGCATCACATGTCAGAGTGGTGCATGATCTCTCATCATGGACCAGCCGTCAATCACCTGAGGACCCGCCCCCAGGAGTACAGACTAGGGATGGGCGGTATGGACTAAAAAATGTATCACGATAATTTCTGGCATTTATCCCGATAAAAAAAAATACCAATTCAACTCCATCTTTGTAACTATAAATCTATCTCGCTCTCAGATCCGCCTTCCGCCATGTTTGTTACACAAAAGTGTCATCAACGGGAATTTATCCTCTTTCTTTCTTTCTTTCTTTCTTTCTTTCTTTCTTTCTTTCTTTCTTTCTTTCTTTCTTTCTTTCTTTCTTTCTTTCTTTCTTTCTTTCTTTCTTTCTTTCTTTCTTTCTTTCTTTCTTTCTTTCTTTCTTTCTTTCTTTCTTTCTTTCAGGCTCATTTCCTTCGTTCCTTTCTTCCTTCCTCCCTTCCCTCCTCCTGCTGCTCTCTCCTTCCTTCTTCCCTTCCTCTTTTCTCCCTTCCTTCCTTGTTTCCTTCCTTCACTTACGTTGTGCGTGGATTTAACGCAGAACCATAAATCAGGATTTACACAAAAACGTCATCAACGGGAATTTATCGTTTTTACCGCGAGATGACAAATTCTTATCGTGGGGAATTTTTTTGACGGTTTATCGTGAACGGTAAAATATCACCCATTCCTAGTACAGACGTCGGAAATGCCATACTAAACAGTATATACTCAAAAAGTATACTTAAGTTCGGCACACTTGAGTAAATATCAGTAGTGTGCATTAACTCGGACGTACTACTCAGAGCCACACGGCACTTCCTGCTGTTGGGCGGGGGAGGTGTTACCATGGTAACAACTCCTGTCACAGCAGCAGTAGCAGCACCGCTCTTTGTCGAAATGTCGAAATTAATGTTGAAGTACAATTTCAAGAATAAAGTTGAAATTTCCCTTTTTCTTAACATTGACTTTTTTCTCGACATTTTGACTTTTTTCTCAAAGTGCATAATGAAAAAAAAAAAAAATCTTCCTCCACTAAAATATGTTTATTTTTCTCCTGCCTGGCCCTACGTTGACGATGATATTTAGTCAGAATTTTTCGTTGACAAAAGCAGCTTAAGTCTCCATGGCAACCCCCCCCCGGCCCCCGTCTCCATGGCAACCCCCCCCGCCCCGTACCTGGTACTCGGCGTAGTTCTTCAGCCCGATGGCGAGGAACGGCTTGAAGGCCTCCATGTACTTCTGGAAGTCGCTGCCCAGAACTGCAACGAGAGAAACCAGGGGGGGCGACGGGTCAGCGGCGGCGGCGTTGGTGGCTCCGGCGGCCGTTACCGCGGCGACCACGGTTACCATGACGACCGCTGCGGCGCCTACCTACCTTCCACCAGCGTGGACACGGCCATCAGCGCGTCCTCCTGCACGCCGCCGGAGCCCGCCGTGCTCTGGAACATCCGCAGCAGCGACGCCATCACCACGTCCGAGATCTGCAGCGCGTCCTGGTGCTGCACCTTCCTCAGGACATTCTGGGGGACAGGTCAAAGGTCAGACACGACCCGCCACAATAAGAGCTCAGACTCAGCTGGGGTGGGGAGTGGGGCTCACCTGCAGGGTGGCGCACAGCAGCGACTGCAGGTCGTTGAACTGGATCCGGTCCGACGTGCTCTGGATGTGGGACTGCAGCCACAGGAAGTGATGTCACTCAGAGCAGACAGGGGTCAGAGGTCAGTAAGGGGGCGGGGCCTCACCTCCATCTGCAGGACCTGCTGCAGCCGCTCCATGATGACCAGCGTGGTCTTCTGCACCGCCGGGTAGCAGTCCTTGGCGCTGTTCTTCACGATCTCCATCAGGGCCTCGTAGGCCGCCGAGCGCAGGTTGTTCTGGTGGCCGTCGGGCCTGGAACACACGGGCAGAACCGGGGGGGACACTGATCAGAGGACTCTGCAGCTTCTTCTCCAGGAACCAGAACTGGGATCAGGACCAGCAGCTAAGCAGGACTCAGATACCAGAGGTGTCAAGTAACGAAGTACAAATACTTCGTTACCTTACTTAAGTAGAAATTTTGGTTATCTATACTTCACTGGAGTAATTATTTTTCAGATGAGTTTTTACTTTTACTCCTTACATTTTCACGCAATTATCTGTACTTTTTACTCCTTACATTTAAAAACAGCCTCGTTACTCTATTTCATTTCGGCCTTTAAATAAAAACTATCCAGTTAAATTGCTCCATCCGGATAGAGTGAATTTGGTTGTGGTTGTTTCAGATGTTCTTGTCCAGTTTTGTTCTTACATCCGTTCCCTCAGATTCCTGCAACTAAACTTGGATGTACATTCCAATAAAGGTTAGGATAAATGATAACATGCCTCTGAAGTTTGACTTTTTGCACCATTACAATACTTATAGGCAACTAGTCATCATATCTGCTGCTCTCTGAAACACATGTTAATGCTCAATAGTACACATATATGCTTCTTTAATATATTTGCATTATACTAAGATGCATTCATTTTCAATGGCTTTTGTCCTTAATGGCTTTTTTCCCCCTTACATTACTTTTACTTTTATACTTTAAGTAGTTTTGAAACCAGTACTTTTATACTTTTACTTGAGTAAAAAACTTGAGTTGATACTTCAACTTCTACAGGAGTATTTTTAAACTCTAGTATCTATACTTCTACCTGAGTAATGAATGTGAATACTTTTGACACCTCTGTCAGATACACATCTGTCAGAGTTTGTTACAAGAATCTTTACGACTGGAATCATCCAGAACTCGGAGGTGAGAGAGGGTCTAACCAGGCCGGTCCTCCAGAACCCGACCTAACTATTATTATTATTACAGTTAATAATATTATTATTATTACTACTACTATTATTATTATTTTGTGTAACCTCATGATACTTCATTTGTTCTTTTTGCATATTCTATTATGTTAAAAGGTGGGCAAGATCAGCTTTATGCTTCAAGCCCAGACCTTTTCGGTCAAAAATAACCACCATGTTGACCAAAGAAAAACCTGTAAATTTTTATTATCTTGCTTATTGATTTTCATGCTTATAATTGAATGAAATAAAGATTAACTACCTAACCGGGCCAGTCTCAGAGCTTCTAATGGTTCTGCATCACATATCAGCGTGGTGCATGATCTCTCATCATGGACCAGCCGTCAATCACCTGAGGACCCGCCCCCAGCGCCGGGTTAGCCCCGCTCCTGCCCTACAGACCCCCTTTTCTAGACTGGAGGGGGACAGAAGGATCCTGAAGGATCCTGGAGGGGTAACTGTGCTGGGAATCATCTCCAAGCTTCTGGTCCTGCACAGGTGTGTTCATCAGTAGCCCCACCCCCAGCGGTTAGCCACGCCCCCTACCTGTCTGTGGTCTCCAGCAGCTTCTGGACGATGATCTCGAAGGACGAGGACAGGCAGTAGGTTCCCGGCTCCTCCTGGTCCTCGGCTGCGTCCGTCGCCTCGTACGCCGCCTCCGCCAGAGACGAGAAGGCCTGAGGGGACGAGAGCCAATCAGGGCGCTGCCTGGTCACATGACCCGCTCCGAGCTGCCTGGTCACATGACCCGCTCCGAACAGTGATGTCAGGGTTCCTACACATTTTTCAACCTTCTATGTCTTTATCTTTAATGTAATCCAGAACTTGTAACCCTACGGAAGAGTATTAGGGCCAGGCAGGAGAAAAATAAAAATTATATTTTAGGGGAAGTTTTTTTTTCATTATGTACTTCGAGAAAAAAGTTGAAATGTCGAGATTAATGTTAAAATACAATTTCAAGAATAAAGTCGAAATTTCAACTTTATTCACGAAATTTTGACTTTTTTCTCTTTTTTTTGCAGGATAAAAAATATTTGAGGGGAAGATTTTTTTTCATTATGCACTTCTGAGAAAAAAGTTGAAATGTGGAGATTAATGTAACCACAGGTCCCTGCAGACAGGGGAGGGTCAGGACCGGGACCAGGACTCAGATCAGGACCGGGACCTGACCTGGATCTCCAGAACCAGACCTAACCTAAAGGTGGGCAAGATAAGCTTTATACTTCAAGCCCAGACCTTTTCGGTCAAAAATAATCACCATATTGACCAAAGAAAAACCTGTAAATGTTTATTATCTTGCTTATTGATTTTCGTGCTTATAATTGAATTAAATAAAGATTAACTAACTAACTGGGCCAGTCTCAGAGCTTCTAGTGGTTCTGCATCACATGTCAGCGTGGTGCATGATCTCTCATCATGGACCAGCCGTCAATCACCTGAGGACCCGCCCCCAGCGGTGGATTAGCCTGGTAACAACTCCTGTCACAGCAGCAGTAGCAGCACCGCTCTTTGTGGAAATTTCGAGATTAATGTTGAAGTACAATTTCAAGAATAAAGTCGAAATTTCAACTTTATTCACGAAATTTTGACTTTTTTCTCAACATTTCGACTTTTTTCTCAAAGTGCATAATGGGAAAAAAAAATCTTCCTCTAAAATATTTTTCTCCTGCCTGGCTCTAATACTCTTCCGTACGTTGACGATGATATTTAGTCCGAATTTTTCGTTGACAAAAGCAGCTTTAGCAGTGATGTCCCGGCCCTGCACTCACCCAGCACACGTTGGAGGCGACGCGGGGCTCGGCCCCCAGGCCCTCGATCAGGCACTGCAGCAGCGGCGCCAGGTACACCTCGTTGATGGCGGCCTCCGGCAGCAGCTCGCAGATACGGCCCACCGTCCAGGCCGTGGTGTCCCTCACCACCACGCTGGGGTCCTTCATCAGCTCGATCAGGGTGGGCATGGCCTGCGGGGGGGAGGGGGAGGAGTCAGGGAGGGGTCAGGGAGGGGTCAGGGCGGCAGCCCCGGACAGATAAACGTAGACGCCCCATGGAGCTGCTGCGATACGTCAACGTCGCCGCCATATTGGATGTTCAAGACTGCGCTGTAAACTAATACAAGTAAATGGACTTATTTTCATAAAGCGCCTTTCTACAAAGAAATTTACGTTTTACGTCTCATTTATTCATTCACACACGCACTGATATACTTGGGAAACAGTTAGCCACCAAATATAATACATTTAATTTTTTGAGATGGCAAAAATAAGAACTTTATTGATCCCACATAGTTTGATTTTATTGATTTTCATGCTTATAATTGAATGAAATAAAGATTAACTAACTAACTGGGCCAGTCTCAGAGCTTCTAGTGGTTCTGCATCACATGTCAGCGTGGTGCATGATCTCTCATCATGGACCAGCCGTCATGATGAGCTCATGTTACATCAGCTATAGAGAACAAGGTAGTGCCGAAAAACAATATACAACATATTTTCTCATCAACAAAACATATTTAAATTTTTTCAAGTAACAAAATAACATATTTGAACCATTTTTCAGAAAATAAAAACATTTGAACCATTTTTTAGACAATAAAATAAGTTTTGTTGATGAGAAAATATGTTTCACTATTTTTCTTATTTTTGTGAGGGGGAATATATATTGTTTTTCGCCATCTCAGAAAATTAAATATATTATATTTGGTGCCTAACAGTTTCCCAAGTATATTAGTGCGTGTGTGAATGAATAAATGAGACGTAAAACATACATTTCTTTGTAGAAAAGGCGCTTTATGAAAATACGTCCATTTACTAGCGCAGTCTTGAACATCCAATATGGCGGCGTCGTTGACGTATCGCAGCAGCTCCATGGGCAGATACGTAAATATGTCAATGGCCCCGGAGCCGAGCCGGCGGCCTGGTGGCGGCGGCGGTGAGTACCTGGATGACCAGCGGCTTCAGCTGGTTCAGGTCGGGCCCCTCCAGGATGGAGCCGAAGGCCATGACGGAGGCGTCGCGGTAGCGCCAGTCCGGGTTCTTGATGTGCTCCTTGATGAAGGGCAGCACGTGGGGAACCACGTCGTCCTCGCAGCAGGTGGCCAGCAGCATCAGGCACACGCCCGCCGCCTTGCACGGGTTCCAGTCGTCATCGTCGTCGTTCTCGTCCTGCGGAGACACCACAAGGGCCACGGTTACATGATGTTTTTTCATTCGGAATTAATTATTCCGAATTAAATAATGCAGAATTCACAGGGCATCTCAACAAATATCTATTTGGTGCTCTGATTTCTGCTGGCAAGAAAACCATCACACGTCACTGGCTGCATCCTGACTCTCCCACAATAGAGGAATGGACTGATATTGTTAATGAAATATATAAAATGGAAAGGATTACTTTCTCACTTCGGCTACAAATGGATAAATTCACAAGTTCATGGTCAAAATGGGTCTCCTATATACAAAAGTCACAATTATCTACAAAACTAAATTACTTGTCTCCACTCACTTACTTTCTCGGTCATTTCTCTGTTGGTTTGAAGGACTGCCAGTTTTCATGCGTTTTATACGTACATAATTTTATGTGTGTGTATATCCAAACCCTTATAATATTGTAGTTTGGTCTCCCTGCAACTGAATTAAGTCGCTGTTACAAGCCCATACATCCTGTTTTGATTCATCATTGTTCCCCCTTTTTTTTGTGTGTGTGTTTGTCTTTAGTTGGTTCCGTTTGTTCGTTTTACCTTAAAAAATATAAATATATGCAGGTTTTGTTCCTTTCAACATTTTTTTGACATGCTGATGTTTTTCTTTCAATAATTGTAAACCAATTGTACACCAGCTGTGTAATGTAAGATGTGAGGACAATAATTAAGTAAATTTAAATAAATAATTCAGAATTAAACTATTTTCCTTCGAGTTTACATGGAAATAGTAATTCTGAATTAAGGTTTACATGGAAAACACGTTTGATCGGCTTTATCCAATTCCTCTCCAGGTCTGGGGGTTGGGAAGGTTCTGATTGGATAGGGGGGGGACCGGAAGTTAAACTACCGGAAGAAAAACTAACTTTGCCACTATAACTTAGAATAGCTCACAATTTTAATGTTTCCTGTTTCCATCTGTTCTTTTAATTATTTCCAGGTCCTCCAAGCTATTTATTAAATAAATGGTCTCTGCTCTTGACCAGCGTTTACTGCGTGCTGCCATCTTGAAACTTTGTTTGGAAAACAAGCCCAGCGCAGAATATAAGCGTCATGGAGACAGACGGGCGAGGGAACGAGCAGAAAGAAAGACCGGAATTAATTTAAAGTGGAATGAGTGTAAACATGATCGCAGAATTATTCTAGTCGGATTTAAAATCAGAATAAACCAGCCACTTTAATTTAGTTTAATTCGGAATGGCCATTTTCATTCAGAATTCGGCGTTTACATGGTAATTTTTACTTGCTTTGAATCGGATTTAATTTTAATTCTGAATTAAACTTCCCATGTAAACGCACTCAGTGTCCTATCGTGTTGGAGGGGGGGGGGGGACCAGCTAGGAACCGGACTACTAGACGTAAACCACCTGAGACAACCACGTGGTTCAGTCGCATCATAAACACTAATATTTACAAGAAATTATTACAATTTCAGCATGTTTAACATTATTTCAGTTTCTGCAACCACTAGGAACAGCAGCCTGGAACCGGTTTGGTGGAAAAGCGGTCTGGAAGTGAAAACAAAAGCAGTCTTACCGAGCTGCAAAACGGATAGCAAAAAAATGGTAAGGTCACTCCCTTTTAAAGGTTTGGTGACTGATTCTATCTTGTATTATTATTATTATTATTATTAGGGCCTGAGCACTGACAGTGTGAAGGCCCTATTGTATCTGTAGGAATTTTTATCCTCGTCGTTATCCTCATTCTCGTTTTTCTTCCGACGAAAGGAGAGCCTTTTTGCCCCCCTAAACGTGCCCCAAAAGTCACCAAATTTTGCACGCTTATAATTGATAGAAATAAAGATTAACTAACTAACGGGGCCGGTCTCAGAGATTCTAGTGGTTCTGCATCACATGTCAGCGTGGTGCATGATCTCTCATCATGGACCAGCCGTCAATCACCTGAGGACCCGCCCCCAGCGGCGGGTTAGCTGTTTGGTGGGGGTCAGGATGTTTTTTTTTTACCTGTTTGGTGGGGGTCAGGATGTTTTTTTTTTACCTGTTTGGTGGGGGTCAGGATGGGGTTTTTTTACCGGTTTGGTGAGGGTCAGGATGGGGTTTTACCTGTTTGGTGAGGGTTTTTACCTGTTTGGTGAGGGTCTGCGTCAGGATGGGGACCAGGTACTGCAGCGCTCCTTTGGCGTAGAACTTGCTGGTGTGTTCGGGGGGGCGGCCCTGCTCCGAGGCCTGTGATTGGACGAGAACAGAGGGGTCATGAAGCAGCCGGGCCCTCGGGGGGGTGGGGGGGGTACCGGGCCGGACCGCACCACCCACCTCTGAGGCCTCGATGGCCAGGTCCATCTCCTCGTCGCACACGTTGGACCAGAACTCGATGCCCTGCAGCGCCACCTCGTCGATGTCGCTCTTCATGGCCTCGATGGTGATCTGGGGACAGAGCAACGTCAACAGATCAAAATAAATGAAGAAATAAAGAGAGTAAACTCTACAAAGTTCCTTCCTCATTGATGACCGTCTAAATTTTAAATGTCATATAGATCACCTTGTGGAAAAACTATCTAAATATGTCAGTTTTCAAACCGAGACACCTGCGTCCACGCTCTGCCCTTCTCATTCTTTATACAACTTAGTTTGAACCACATTTAAATTACTGTAATATTATTCGATGTAATACTTATCCCAGTCATCTAAAAAAATTAGAAGTTTTACAGAAAAAAACTATCCGTGCCTCCATCTCCTGGACTGAATTTAATTCACCAACTCGCCACCTGTTTGCCCACTATGGTTTTCTTCGCCTTAAAGAATATAACTACTTCCATAATGCTTGTACAATATATCAGGTGGTCTCAGGTTTGAATCCCAGACTAACTCAACTCATCCCAATCTCCGTTCTAGCACACCCACAAAACTAGACATAAACTCCTTATTATAGGAAAACAAAGTAAACTTGAATGATTGCCTTAAAAGGTCAGTCTATCTCCATATTCAAATGCCAGTTAAAGAAACAATTGTTAAGCTCATATACATATATATATAACTAATATATATATATATATATTAGCTAAACGAACTAGCAAAAGGAAGTTGAATTTATATACACACACACACACACACACACACACACACACACACACACACACACACTTTAGTCTCTGCCAGTCCTCAGGACCGGGTCAGGACCAGGTCCTGGTTAAGACCGTCTGTCGGGTTCCGCAAAACCAGGAAGCCGTCTGGACCTCGTCCTGAGGTCGGCAGCTTCCCGGGTGAAAGAAACCCGCTTAATCTGCGACATCGTAAAATCCTCCTGCCGAGCTGCGGGCAGGAAGAGGAACCGACGTCGCTGTGGCCCCGCCCCCCTGTCTATGTCTCTATATATATATATATATATATATATATATATATATATAAAAATGTACACTCCGGGACCACAAAATATCTAAAGTGTGTATATAAGTGCAGGTGCACGTATGTATTCCTGTCTACTATATTTATGTTCATTGGCTCCGACCATAAGCTTTTGATTCTCCGGGAGACCAATTCACATGTGTGAGTGTGAATAAAGTCTGAATTAAGGTTCTGCGTCAAACCAACCACACGCCGTCACCGTGACGCCGTCGTGAATCCTTCGGACTCCTCCGTCTCTCCATTTGGTCGCGGTGCAGTACCCACCGCTAGTTAGCGATCTTTTTCTGAATGGTTTATCAGACTTTTTCCCGTCACAGTAAATCAAAGAAATAAGGACAACTATTGTGCAAAAAACCAAAATAAAAAAAAAAAATAAAAAAAATCAAATCACACAAACGAAGAAAAGAGCCCTGAAAGTTCACGACTGCTTCAAACCGGAACCCGGAAATGCGTTGCTACCAAGAGAACCAATCACAGCCCTCTCCGTCTGTGTGTGGTCTGCGTCCCTCGACGCGTAGTTACAATTTTCGGGAGGTGCACGTCAGTGACGGCGCAGGTGACGGCGTGGACGCAGACCACACGCCGTAGGCACAGCGCAGTTTTGACGCAGAAACATATTTCGGCCTTAAATCAAATCAAATCCAACAAACTGGGCCGACCCGGTTCCCCCCCGACCCGGTTCTTACCGCGAACAGAGCCGGTCCCATGTAGGTCTCCATGTACTGGTAGTACAGAGACATGATCTTCACCAGGTTCTGCAGGGCCGCCACCCGGACCTGAACACAGCACAGAGTTACTGACGGCACCTGAACGCAGCACGGACCGTGTGTGTGTGTGTGTGTGTGTGTGTGTGTGTGTGGACTCACTCTGGTGTCCAGACACTGGGTCGCCTCACAAACCACCTGCATGATGAAGTGTCTCTCCGTCTGGAAACAAACAAACACATCAGAACCGGAACGGGTTCTGGAGTCAGAGTCCGGCCCGGTTCTCAGGGTTCCTGCACATTTTTCAAGGTCAAATTCAAGCACTTTCAAGGGTAATTTTCAAAATCTTCAAGCACCTTATCGCTGGGGTAAAATATCTACAGGAATATATGTACTCAATTATTTTTTCTGCTTTTTATCTCAATTATGTACATTGTATCGTGCTGTAAACATCTAGTTATGTTTCATCTTACTGATTTTATTTCTCCTTGTAATAACTAGACTATACTCAAAATCTTAACAAGAATATTGGTCTTATTTCTAGTTAAAATATCTAATTTTTAGTAAAAAAAAAAAAAAAAAATCATTACACTTAAAACAAGACTCATCACTGAAAAAAAAAAACAATTTTCACCTGTTTCAAGTAGATTTTCACTTAAAATAATAGAAAAATCTGCCAGTGGAACAAGATGTTTTTGCTTGTAATGAGAAGATAAATCTTTTTTTTCTACTTATTTCAAGAGAAAATTTACTTGAAACAGGTGAAAATTGTCAAATAAGTTATTTTTCTGGTAATGACTCAAGTGTAATGAGATTTTCTGACTAAAAATGAGACATTTCAACTAGAAATAAGACAAATATTCCTGGTAAGATTTTGAGTTTTTGCAGTGAGACCGAGCTATAATTTCAAGCACTTAAAACTAAAATTCAAGCACTTTTCAGGCATTGAAAACACAACATTGAAATTCCAGCACTTTCAAGGATTTCAAGCACCCGTAGGAACCCTGGATTCTGGCGTCAGACCCGGGCCCGGTTCTGGTTCCGGTTCCGTACCTCCTTGTCGAAGTTGGCCTTGGTGAACTCCAGCGAGTTGAGCAGCGCGTTGGTGGCGGCGAGCTTCACGTTGTTGCTGGGCTCCTCCTTCCTCATGCCCTGGATGATGGCCGTCAGGATCTGGTTGGCGTTGTCCTGCAGCTGCTCCGGGTCCTGGGGGGAAATATTAATACTAGTATTAATTAGGGGTGGAACAATATATCGCGCCACGAAATTTTGGGATAAAACAACGTCACGATACGTGTCGTGGAGGTGACAAACTATCGCGATATTGGGTTATTAATATTAATCTTTTGTGTTGACTAGTAACGACCGTGCCTCCACCCGCGGACCAAAATCTTACTCCGCTCAGAAGAAACTAGTCCCGTTTTGAGCTCTGAACTTTTACTGATGTAAGGCTGGTGTA
Organism: Cololabis saira; assembly: GCF_033807715.1. Lineage (NCBI taxonomy): Eukaryota > Metazoa > Chordata > Actinopteri > Beloniformes > Belonidae > Cololabis > Cololabis saira. The sequence goes on from NC_084607.1 coordinate 6,991,593, forward strand.
GAGTTAAGCCTTACCTTATTAAGTTAAACCTTTTTAGTAGGATAAAAACGGGGACAACGAGTTCCAGTGTACTTTAATGTCCTTCAACAGTGTAGGATTTTAGAACATCAACACTCACCTAGTGCCGTACTGTGGCGTATCACTACGCCCAGTCTAAAACAGACTAATCACTACAGATAAACTGACTAGTGTCATTATAGTCAGGGCTGCACATAAGTGGGCCGCCAGAGCGCATGCGCCGTCAAAATCCACAGTGCGCTGTCAATCTTGTGCTGCGAAGCGCTTTTGCGTACCAACAGCTGGGGCTCATATTATTGGTTGTGGCCAGACCAGAATACTAATATTAAAAAATCTATTGCGAGAGCTTTTCCCCAGAACTGCCACTCAAAGTTGGTACTGGCCAATCACAGCGCGTCCTTACTCCCCCTCCATGCTCGTTGGGCAGGAAGAGAGGTAAGGATCAGCTTTACTGAACAAACCCCGACACGTCTCGTCAAAATGTCCAAGAAGCAAGCGCCATTAAGTAATTATGTTGGCGTTCCACCACCACCAACTACAAAGAGACGCCAAACTGAACCACTACCCGAATCGAACAGAAAACGTGTGTTCGCCGAGAAGTGGCTGCAGGATGTTACGCGGCGACGTGCACCGTACGTTCGCGCTCCCGCGTATCCAACCCCGTAAGCTCTGCGTTGGTGCAACGCGGAACCATAAATCAGCCAGTGTCCGTCACTGCATGCAGCAGTTACCTGCGCCAGCAAGACGCTGCTCTCTGATTATGGCTCACAGTTTATGAAAACCCCAAATAAAAAATAAATGAGAGAATATTTTATGAAATCAAACAATTCCATCATCAAAATTATAACAAATAAACAAATAAACATATCTTGCTTTGCATGTAATAAGACTAGGTAATATATTAGTTTCACCTTTTAAGTTGAATTATTGAAATAGATTAACTTTTACACCATATTCTAGTTGAATTATTGAAATAAATTAATTTTTACACTAAATTCTAGTTGAATTATTGAAATAAGTTAACTTTTACACCATATTCTTCACCTGAAGCAATATTCTACACCTTGGCTGATGTGGATATACATAGCATAGGAGGCTATTTCAGCTGCTGTCTGTACAGTCATGCAAGTTCAATGCTATTAAAGAACACGTTTTTTCATATAAAATAAACACGTTTTTTTGCAGTTTAGAAGTTTTGGGGCTTTTTTTTGGCTCCTGCGCTGCTGAAATCGGGGCGTCCTTTATTTCTATTTCTGAAAGTTGGCAACCCTAGGTGCAAAAATAGGCTTTTATACTGACTCTACAGACTAACACACACCATAATTTGTTAATTCATCTTTATAAGTGAATAAATATCGTTTTGCCTATAACTTATTCCTGCATCCCTCTTATCGATCCGGTGAGACGGGTCACCGCGTTTTTGGAGCCCCAAGTCACATATCCAGGGGCTCCTCTGAGCACCAGACCAAAATAATTATGTGCAGCCCTGATTATAGTCCCTGATTTACATCAGAATATAAAGAATGTATTTATAAAATAATGAACCCTGAATTACCAAAATAACCTTCTTAACAAAAATAAATCTCCTCTTACACTTATAAGGTGAGCATGAATCTCTTTTATGATGTAAAATTGTATGTATTTATTTACTTTTATTTATTTAATTTTAGTTGTTAAATTTCTGTAAAAGAAAAAAGTCAAATCATACATATATTATATAAGTGCTGTACATACATATACACACATAAACATACAGTATATGTATATATATATTTTTTTTTTTATTTATTTATTTTTTTTTGTATTCTGTTTTTTCACTTTTTTGTACGCTTTTTTTATGCGTGTTGAAAATAAAATGTTCAAATCCAACCACTCACGATGTCCTGGCAGATGTATCCGATGGCCTCCAGCGTGGACTCTTTCATGTGCTCCGTGCTGCTGGGGTCCGTCACGTTGGCCACCAGCTGGGGGATCAGCTCGGGCCACTGGGTCACCGGGATCTCGGCGCAGGCGATGCCGGCCACGCACTGGGACGCCGAGCTGGGCCGGTACGTCTCCGTGCCGAGAGTCTGCAGGACCTGGAGCCGCAGAGAACCACAGTTTAGAGTTTTATCTGGATCCCCGTCAGCTGCAGCAGAACTGCAGATATTCTCCCTGGGGTCCCACGCATAATACACGGTACAACAGAAAATTAAAAGCAAACCTAAAGAGGTAGCATATAAAAAAAGAAAGGAATAACAGAAAATAAAGAAAAAATAAAAACAATACATATTCATACATTTTATAATAAACACATTCAAACAATGTAGTTAGTTTTCACCAATAACCATTTTTAATAAATATAAATTTTAACATGTGAAAAACTATTCAGTTTGTGGCCAAATATTTTTACTTGATGAAACTGAAGATGCATAATGCAAACCTGACGTTTACTTTTAGTTCAGTTTGTGGAAAATGGTTGTCCTGGCTTTCTCTTTAAAACTTAAACAGTTATAAACCATAACAAACTGTAACAATAGGGCAAACACACAGCATTGTTTTGTATTTTGTGTCTTTCAAATAAAAGACCATGTTTTCCAGTCAAATGTTCCTCATTCAAGGTTGTTAAAAAAATACTGCTATAATATCGTATCGTTATTGTGACCTCAATATCGTTTATCGTACCGTAAGATTAGCGTATCGTTACACCCCTAATACACACACACACCCCCATATACTATCTACATTATTTAATAATAATTAACCAAGTGTTATATGTTTCTTTCCTAACAATTATCATTCTTTTCTGTTCCTAGGTTGGGGGTCCGGTACTCACGTAGTTCTTGATCTCTCGGCGGGCGTTGCCGTCGATGGCGAGCCAGCGCTGCTGGTACCCGGTCTTCACGTCCGGGTCCTTGGACGTCAGAGAGTTCTTGACCTGCAGGCCGGCGGCCACGCGGGCCACCTGGGTGTTCCCGGGGTTGGCCAGCACCTTGGACAGCTCCACCAGGAACGTGGGCTGGGGGGAGAGAGGGGGTGTTAGACCGGGGACCGGACCGGGAACCGCAGCGCCTGGGACAAGAGCCGCCCCGAGACCTGGACCAGGAACTGTGACTACGTTTACATGCAGTCAAAATTGGGGTTAAGGTCAATATTCCGGTGACTGAAACATTGGGAATAATGTTTCCATGCGTGAGCAAACAGGGTTATCCCTGTATACTTGGCAATTAATCATTTGGGATATCTGGATCAAACCAGCGACGCACGGAGAACATCATGATGCAATTCCTGTCATTTACGCTTCTTCTTCCTGTATCTAAATCCAAAACAACAACAACAGCAGCAGCAGCGGAGGATAATCAACAGCCCAGTAGAAGTCGCCTTTTCCAGCGTCTTCCAGCGGAGCTTGATCTGGTCTGGCGTTCCTACAAATGCTGCTTCGCGCTTCTTTTCGCTCACCTTTTTGTAAATCTTCTATCCCGGTACTTTCTACCGTCTACAAATGCAGAAATGTTCATATCTTTCATTACATTTATGAAGTGATTAGTCTCCTCCTGGTCTTGCGTTAAGAACTTCCTGGACTTAAAAGACCAAGATTCCTTGTGAAAAAACATGCGCAGAAAACAAATTCATGTTCCTTCTGACGGGGAAATCTCATTAGGCTATACATGACCAAATATTCTGGTTTTAAAAGGAGTAACCCAGGGGTCATATTCAGGTTTTTAAAAACCGGAATATGAGCAAATTCCAGTTATTCAAAGGGGTTATTGGCAAAACCGGGTCATTGCTAATATTCCGGTTTACTGCATGTAAGTGTCCCGTCAGCCGGGCGGGGCCAACAGGCCCCATGTCAAATCAAAGCTGCTGCTGGGTTGCCATGGCGACGCACAGAACCAGAACCAACCGCGGACGACCGGGCGTGGCTCCCTGAACCCAGACCCTGGTGGTCAGTAGAGGAACTGCAGGTCTGGATCTGGACCCTGCAGTCCCAATAAGAGTAATGTGTGTAATTTCCATCCCAAGTCTCCATGACGACCAGGTAAAAACCGGATGTAACGCGGGTGTAAAGAACCAGGAACCAGGTCATGTGACCAGGCCGACCAGGCTCAGGTCTCAGCGCCTCTCCACCCCCCGAACCAAGACTACAGGAACCAGAACTTAATTATTCTTGTAGTCCTGGTTCCTGTTGGACCAGGACCAGAACCAGAACCCCACACTCACCAGGTTCTCCACCGCCGCCTGCTCCAGGAACTTCTGCGCAGCTTCCAGCTCATTCCGGTCTGGAGGAGAAAAGAGACAAGGTCAGAACCAGAACCAGGATCCAAGGTTCCTACACATTTTTTAAAGGGCAAATTCAAGCATTTTTCAAGCACTTTTAAGGGTCATTTTCAAAATCTTCAAGCACCTTATCCCTGGGGTAAAATATCTACAGGAATACACTGCAAAAACTCAAAATCTTACCAGGAATATTTGTCTTATTTGTAGTTAAAATGTTTCATTTTTAGTCAAAAAAAATCTCATTACACTTAAAACAAGAGTCATTACCAGAAAAATATTTTCACCTGTTTCAAGTAAATTTTCACTTGAAATAAGTAGAAAAATCTGCCAGTGGGACAAGATTTATCTTCTCATTACAAGCAAAAAAATCTTGTTCCACTGGCAGATTTTTCTACTTATTTCAAGTGAAAATTTACTTGAAACAGGTGAAAATTGTCAAATAAGTTATTTTTCTGGTGATGACTCTTGTTTTAAAGGGGACCTATTATGGCATTTAATGTGTATTTTAAACAGGCCTTGAATGTCTTAAAAACAATCTAAAGCTTGTTTTTTCTACATAAATCAGAAATTCAGCCTGTGGGCCATGTCACTAGTTTTACCGCTTCTAACCCCTTTTTCTGTGCTTCATTTTAGGGGAGGGGGGGGGTATGATAATGAGGCTCTGTGCTGATTGGCTCCCTGAATGACATGTAGGAGGGGAGGAGAATAAACCTCGCTCCGCCAGAGCAGCTAGCTGCGTCGTACACAAACTGTGTCCCATGCGAGAAGCTTCTGCGACAAAATAAAATCCATTGCTTTATTTTTTTTGTATTGACTGTCCTAACTGACCGCGAGTTTAACAGTTTCAGTGTGGACAGAGAGCGTCCGATGTCACACAGCTCGATAGTCGGATGCTCTCATTCAGTTACACCCTGTAAACGGATCGGAGCCTGATTTACGGTTCTGCGTTAAATCGACGCGTACCCTACGCCGTACGCTCTGCGTTGGTGTAACGCGGAACCATAAATCAGCCTTTAGTCGCCTTTAGATCGCCCGTTACCGGGGATCAAACCGACAGACTTGGCTGAAAATCTCGGAGGGTGAAGCTGGTCCAGCCTGGGACGTACCCCAGAAATCCCTGCTCTCAAAGCGGCCGGGAACCTGGACAATTTAGTCGGAAACCCCGCTTTGGAAACCAGGAAGTAGGCTGGAGCAGCGCGCATCGTCGGTTACCGGGGATCAAACCGACAGATTTGGCTGAAAATCTCGGAGGGTGAAGCTGATCCGACCTGGGACAGACCTCCGAGGACCCAGCTCCCAAACCACCCGGGAACCTGGATGATCTAACCCGGATCCGCTCCGCCGCGTCCGACTGGCTCAAGGAAGGACCGCTCCAGCCGACGGAGAGAGCTGGTTGTGGGCGTGGTTTCAGCAGCGGAGGCCGAACCTCTGCGCCTCGGGTGACGTCACCCTAGGCGCAGATTCTAATCGGCTCAAAAAAAAACCATGTGACACTGGGGGACTCTGTCCGGCGGGGGTCAGAGACCTTGCAGAATTCCATGTGATTTTGTCTCCCCTGTGCTGGCAGGGTGAGGGGAGACCACTTTATATATGTTAAAACAAGAAAAACCGTGTTTTTCATAATAAGGTCCCCTTTAAGTTTAATGAGGTTTTTCTCCTTGTAATAACTAAACAGTCTGATCCCAATTTTGTGAAAGACAGAGTTATAATTTCAAGCACTTAAACTAAAATTCAAGCACTTTCAAGGATTTCAAACACCAGGACCAAGACCTGGACCAGGATCCAAGGTTCCTACACATTTTTTTAAAGGGCAAATTCAAGCATTTTTCAAGCACTTTCAAGGGTCATTTTCAAAATCTTCAAGCACTTTATCGCTGGGGTAAAATATCTACAGGAATATACTGCAAAAACTCAAAATCTTACCAGGAAAATTTGTCTTATTTCTAGTTAAAATGTTTCCTTTTTAGTCAGAAAATCTCATTACACTTAAAACAAGAGTCATCACCAGAAAAATAACCTATTTGACAATTTTCACTTGTTTCAAGTAAATTTTCACTTGAAATAAGTAGAAAAATCTGCCAGTGGAACAAGATTTTTTTTGCTTGTAATAGGAAGATAAATCTTGTTCCACTGGCAGATTTATTTACTTGAAACAGGTGAAAATTGTCAAATAAGTTATTTTTCTGGTAATGATTCTTGTTTTAAGTGTAATGAGGTTTTTCTCCTTGTAAAAACTAAACTAAACTATACAGTCTGATCCCAATTTTGTGAAAGACAGAGTTATAATTTCAAGCACTTAAACTAAAATTCAAGCACTTTCAAGGATTTCAAGTACCAGGACCAAAACCTGGACCAGGAACAAGACCAGGTCCTGGTCTTGTTCCTGGTCCAGGACCAATACCAAGACTTGGACCAGGTTCCAGGACCAGGACCTGGTCCAAGATCAAGACTGGAGCTAGAACTAGAACCAAGACCAGGTCCTGGTCCAGGTTCAATACCAAGACTTGGACCAGAAACCAGGACCAGAACTAAGACCAAGACCAGTTCCAGCTCCGCGCGTGCACGCCGGGTTCCGCGTGCACGCGGCCGCCCTGCGCACGCGTGGTAGCCCTTTAGCATGCTAACACGTTAACGCGGCTCCACGCGGGTCCAACAAAGTTCCACATCCGGGTCCGAACGGAACCGAACTCTCCCCACAAACCCCCCGGTACCAGTACCAGCCCCGGTACCGGTCCAAGTCCCGGGGTCTATCCCGGACTCCACCCGGTACCGGCACCGACACCGAGCCCTGCTAGCAGCTAGCATGCTAACCCCGGCAAAAGGGAGGGTCCGGTACCGGTACCGGTCCAGCACAGACCCCGCCCGGCCCCACCGAACGGGACCCGGGGGGTTTCACCCGCTAGCCGAACTTTGGGGCCGCTGGGCCGCTCGGAACCGGCCGGTTCCGGCCCGGACTGCGGAGTCACGATCACACAGGCCTGGTTGAGCTAATCTGGTCCAGAACCGGCACCGGTACCGGTACCAGCACCCTGGGACCGGTGGTACTGGGACTACTGGACTCGGGCCCGGGCCGGACCGGGCCAAACCGGGCCGGGACTCACCCGGGGACACGGTCTTCTCCAGGATCGTGATGAGCTCCATGGCTCTGGTCGGAACCGGGTCTGGGCCGGTGTTCTGGTGTCTCCTCGGCGGTTCCGGGCGGGTTGAGGGTGGAGGGTACCGGGGTTGGGTCGGGGTTCGGGTCGGGTTCGGGAGCTGCAGCGGGGACTCGTTAACTCGGATCTTCCGCCGCCGCGCGTTCACATCCTGCTCTGGAGGGAAAGGAGCGCGCTTTCTGGCGCGGAGGGATATGACGCTCCGACCGCAGCACGACGGAGTGGTGTGTTCACGGACGCTCGGAACATCCGACTCCCCGACGGAGGAGTTAGTACGACGGAGTATTAGGGCCAAACTAAGACAAAAAATTACGAAAATAAAGTCGTAGAATTACCAGAATAAAGTCATAATATTACGAGAATAAAGTCGTAATATATAATATAATATATAAATATAACTTCACAAGATATTCCTCATTTTAACACGGGGAGAAGATGCTCTTCCTGTTAGATTTCTCATAAATTACGACTTTATTCTCGTAATATTACGACTTTATTCTCGTAATGTTACGACTTTATTCTCGTAATATTACGACTTTATTCTCATAATATTACGACTTCATTCTATTACGACTTTATTCTCGTAACATTACGACTTTATTCTCGTAATGTTACAACTTTATTCTCGTAATGTTACAACTTTATTCTCGTAATGTTACGACTTTATTCTCGTAATATTACGACTTTATTCTATTACGACTTTATTTTCGCAACATTATGACTTTATTCACGTAATTTTACAACTTTATTCTCATTATATTATGACTTTATTCTCGTAATTTCAATTTTTTTTTGTCTTAGTTAGGAGAAAAATAGGAAACAGGAGAAAAATAAAAAATAATATTTTAGAGGAGGAAGATTTCTTTTTCATTATGCACTTCGAGAAAAAAGTCGAAATGTCGAGAAAAAAGTCGAAATGTCGAGAAAAAAGTCAAAATTTCGTGAATAAAGTCGAAATGTTGAGAAAAAAGTCAAAATTTCGTGAATAAAGTCGAAATGTTGAGAAAAAAGTCGAAATGTTGAGAAAAAAGTCGAAACTTTGAGAAAAAAGTCGAAATGTTGAGAAAAAAGTCGAAATTTTAAGAAAAAAGTCCAAATGTCGAGAGAAAAGTCGAAAAGTCGAGGTTAATGTTGAAGTATAATTTCGAGAAAAAAGTCGAAATGTTGAGAAAAAAGTCAAAATTTTAAGAAAAAATTTAAAATGTCGAGAGAAAAGTCGAAAAAGTCGAGATATGAACATCCGACTCCGGCTCCTCCAACAACCATATATACAGGACTGTCTCAGAAAATTAGAATATTGTGATTTTCTGTAATGCAATTACAAAAACAAAAATGTCATACATTCTGGATTCATTACAAATCAACTGAAATATTGCACGCCTTTTATTATTTTAATATTTTTAAATATTTTTAAATATTATTTAACCTGTATTTATAAATATTCACACACTGTACTCACACATTTAGCAGTGTGAGTACAGTGTGTGAATATTTATAAATACAGGTTAAACGATCAGTGAATGGGGGTAGGACTAAATAAGTTTACACTTCTTCCTACTACTTTTTTGGCACATGTAAATCAAGATAGCAAGTTTTAAAGGATGAAATTCTTTGTTTTGTTGTTTCGTTTTCTTAAACTTCTCAGGAAGTGTTGTTTCTTTTTTTTTTTACATGTACAAAAATAAAATAAATCAAATCAAATCAAAAATATTGCTGATCATGGCTTACAGTTTAAGAAAACTCAAATATCCTATCTTAAAAAATTAGAATATTCTGGGAATCTTAATCTTAAACTGTAAACCATAATAAGCAATATTAAAATAATAAAAGGCTTGCAATATTTCAGTTGATTTGTAATGAATCCAGAATGTATGACATTTTTGTTTTTGTAATTGCATTACAGAAAATAAAGAACTTGATCACAATATTCTAATTTTCTGAGACAGTCCTGTAGGTCACAACCAAAGGGTCAGGGCTGAAGCCTCGGCTTGTGAATTAATGAATGAAAGCCCCCCCTTCTTACATTTCAAAATGTTTTTTTGTCTGACATGTTTGAGACATTTTCCTTATATGAAATAAACACAAATGAATAATAGCCAACAACAACAAAGAGCATATGCACATATACATGCATACCTATCTGCCAGAACTCGGTAGGGGAGCCAAAAATTGTACTCAAGTAAAAGTACTGTTACTTCAGAATAATATGACTCAAGTAGAAGTAAAAAGTAGTCATCCAAATAATTACTCAAAGTAAATTACTTAAGTAAAAGTAAAAAAGTACAGTTACTCAAGTATTGAGTAACTGTTGAGTAACGTCTGATTTATTTTTTTTACACAACCATTCAAACAGACAAAAGTACAAAATAATCATCTTCAGGCAAATTAAATCAATAAAATAATAAAATTAATTAAAATTAATAAAAAATAAAATATAGTTTAAATTAAAATAAGCTTAAAGTGAATTCAAGTACTTTAATAAATAATAAAATAACAGAATGAAAAAATAAATTAAACACAAGTAGCACAAAATTTCAAGCCTTTGTACTTTTCTTTTTTAACCAGGCAGAACTAGAACAAACATGAACTTATAGAAACTCTGTGTGTGTTTGAGTCTGTGTAAATGTGACAAAACATGCAAAAACAAACATTTTTCCCAAAGAATCAGCCAGTGATGTCATGAGATTGACACGTACGCGGATAAAAGGGATAAAAGAAAAGTAACAGCTCAACGTAGCCTAATGTAGCGGAGTAAGAGTAACAGTTTCTTCTTCACAAATCTACTCAAGTAAAAGTAAAAAGTATAGTGATTCAAAACTACTCCTAAAAGTACAACATTTCCCAAAACTTACTCAAGTAAAAGTAATGGAGTAAATGTAACTCATTACTACCCACCTCTGAAAATAATATTTTAGAAGAGGAAGATTTTTTTTTCATTATGCACTTCGAGAAAAAAGTCAAAATGTCGAGAAAAAAGTCGAAATGTTGAGAAAAATGTTGAAATTTCGTGAATAAAGTTGAAATTTTGAGAAAAAAGTCGAAATGTCGAGAAAAAAGTCGAAATGTTGAGAAAAAAGTCAAAATTTCGTGAATAAAGTCGAAATGTTGAGAAAAAAGTCGAAATGTTGAGAAAAAAGTCGAAATTTTAAGAAAAAAGTCCAAATGTCAAGAGAAAAGTCGAGATTAATGTGGAAGTATAATTTCGAGAAAAAAGTCAAATGTCGAGAAAAAAGTCAAAAATGGTTCCAAAATATTTAGTAAAAACCATATATATATATATATATATATATATATATATATATATATATATATATATATATATATATATATATATATATATATATATATGGTTTTTACTAAATATTTAGTAAAAACCATATATATATATATATATATATATATATATATATATATATATATATATATATATATATATATATATATATATATGGTTTTTACTAAATATTTTGGAGAAATTATTCACAAAAAAGTTTCCATTATGGCAGAGAAGAGTAGAAACTCACTGATATTTTATTTGCTTTAATCTACTCAATTTAATTGTAGTCTTTGTTTGGAACCTGAAATTTTTTGGGGCTATTTAGTGATGTTTGTGAAGCCTGAAAGTTATTACGCATTTAATAATTGATGGTTTTAACATGGAGAATGTAAGATTCAGGCTGGTTTTTCATTATTTCGTGGGTATTAAAAAGTCTTAAATTGACCTCGGTCGAACCTGTAGACGCCCTGTTATAAAGACCTCCGATGTATATATATATATATATATATATATATATATATATATATATATATATACGGTATATATATATAAAATCAAACACTGTGCAATATAATAATAATAATAATAATAAATAATAATAATAACCACAATCATATGCTGTAACAATGCACCTTTCAATAACCATGTCTACCTCATTCTGCTGCACCTTTAGCTTAAAAAAAAATTGTATATGTGTTAATAAGAGCTGTCATTTTTCTATTTACTGTACAGTGAGCGAAAATAACAGAGTTAAATTCCCTGTCTTGTTTGACCTGATTTGGCCAAATAAACATGATGAATTTGATTCTCAATCATTTTTTTATTGTGTGGAAAAAAAATACACATCTTGATTTATTCACATTAAGGTTTGATCCCACAAAAGTGTAAAACAGCTAAAAAAAAAAAAAATGAAACAGAATTAATCTGATGACACCAAAACCAATATGATGGTGGAAGCAAATCAATTTAAAGATTATTTAACAGAATCGCTAGTTATTTTAGGGTGCATATATTTATTCATACGGAACTGTGAAATGTACTGAAAACCCAAGTTGATAAAAAACGTAGGCTACTCTTTTGGATTTAAGACGAAAGACTTAAATCCAGACTGAACTTTGAAACTGGTCGGAAAATTACAGAGAAACCCAAACGTCACACAACACGCCTATCGTTCATTTCTAGCGGGGTGAGGTATTGCGCATGCGCGTTCACATCCTGTGTTGTCGCGAGGGAAAGGACCGCGCGCTTCTCTCGCGCGGAGGGATATGACGTAGTGACGCAGGAGGACCGACGTGCTGCCTTCATGGCCAGTCGGTTTTCTTCACCACTGTTCATCTCATGACGGAAATAATTGTTTCATTAAAATATTCAGTTACATTATTGTGTTTGGAAACAATCGAGAAATTACACGTTGATTGTCAGAGTTTGATTCACAATCATTTTTATTGTGTGAAAAAAAATATACATCTTGATTTATTCACATTAAGGTTCGATCCCACAAAAGTGTAGAACAGCTAAAAAAAAAAAAAAAAAATGAAACAGAATTAATCTGATTACACCAAAATGAATATGATGATGGAAGCAAATCAATTTAAAGATTATTTTAAATCGCTAGTTATTTTGGGGTGCATATATTTATTTATTCATACGGAACTGTGAAATTTACTGAAAAACCAAGCTGGTAAAAAACGCAGGCAACTTTTGGATTTAAGACGAAAGACTTAGCCCTAATGACCCTTAACATGATTTTTGTGTATGTTTTGTCTCCGAATATGTCTATACTTCTGTCCATGTAGTGTATCCTCTGAATGGAATCTTGTAAAGTGATATATATGTATAATGTTTTTAATTTTGTTTGATTTATTATTTTTTTATATGTGTGTGTTTTGTTGTTTATTTTTATTTTTAAACTTTTAATCTTATTTTCAAGAAAAAAAAAATAAGACGAAAGACTTAAATCCAGACTGAACTTTGAAACTGGACTGAAAATTACGAAGAAACTTAAACGTCACACAAAACGCCAATCGTTCATTTCTAGCGGGGTGAGGTTTTGCGCATGCGTACACGCCAACCTTTTTCATATTTCCTTTTACTCAATCTTTTTTTTAAAGTTACTTATTTCTGATGTTGTATACACGCTGGATACGTGTTGATTTGTGTTAGTGCACAAAATAATCTCTCACTATATTTTATTTGGAAACTGTCATTTCAAAATAAAAGCCTTCCGACGTACAAACGTGTTTCTTTTTGACTGCATCAGCAAATTACGTTTTCGAAACTGTATTGATCAGTTTCATGAGCATATTGTTGTTATATCGTTTCCGTAGTTGTCAGATACATCTTGAAGGAAGATTCACTGAATACATATGTTGTGTTTGTGCAGAAAACGGACCTGCAGCAGAGACTTGAAGCAGTATCTAGTTTAAGTTGTATATTGAAATCTAGGGTCCAGATCCAGACCTGCAGGTCCTCTACAGACCACTAAGGTCCAGATCCTGCGATTCCTACCTAACACTAGTTTAGTCCTGGTTTTAGTTTAACTCGTCCTTGTTTTAGTTCTGGTCTTGTTTGAGTAGTCCTAGTTTTAGTGTTACTAGTCCCGGTTTTGGTCCTACTAGTCCCGGTTTTGGTCTTACTAGTCCCGGTTTTAGTTCTACTAGTCCCGGTTTTAGTTCTACTAGTCCTGGTTTTAGTTCTACTAGTCCCGGTTTTGGTCTTACTAGTCTAGTGTAAAGATGAACTTCAGACCTCCTATTAGCTACTCAACACTAGATTAAAGTACAACACAATATCTTTGTGATAACTCTGTAAAACGGATCAAACTTCAGGATCTTCAGTGTTTTTCTGTGGAGCTGAAAACTGCAGGTGTCCGAGTTCTGGTCCCTGTGGAACTGATACTCAACAGCCATTGGCTCATCTGTGTTGGAGGGGCGGGGCTTACTGACAGCTCAAATGACCCCCACTAGTAGGTATTTAGGTTTCTCCCCTTTAAGTGGCTCCAGCCAGCCATCCTGCTCTCCAGGTTTCACCTCCAGACGTTCCACCGGTCGTCTTCCACACGACAATGGCTAACGCTGCAGCCGTTGTTGTGCTAATCAGCCCTTTTAGACGTTTTTAGTGATATACTTTTAGCTCCGACTCTGGAAACTGTTCTTTTGACACAGTGGACCACGGTGTCCTCGTCTCTGGTTTAGATGAGTGGGGGGGGGGGGCACCAGAGCATCAGACCGGGTCAGGTCCCACCTGACGGACTCTCCACAACCCCATCATGTGGGGTTCCACAAGGCTCAACGTCATCTTCCCTATCTGCTCCCACGTGGCTCCATCCTTCGTTAAGATGGTGTTTGTTCCAGCTGCTATGCAGACGAGCCAGATATCTGCGCAAATTATCCAGATATCTGCACAGATGAGCCAGATATCTGCGCAGATGAGCCAGATATTTGCGCAGATGACATCCAGATATCTGCGCAGATGACAGCCAGATATCTGCGCAGATGACAGCCAGATATCTGCGCAGATGACAGCCAGATATCTGCGCAGATGACAGCCAGATATCTGCGTAGATTTTCTAGATATCTGCGCAGATGAGCCAGATATCTGTGTAGATTATCTAGATATCTGCGCAGATGAGCCAGATATCTGTGTAGATTTTCTAGATATCTGCGCAGATGAGCCAGATATCTGCGCAGATTATCTAGATATCTGCACAGATGAGCAAGATATCTGCGTAGATTATCTAGATATCTGCGCATATGAGCCAGATTTCTGCGCAGATGAGCCAGATATCTGCGCAGATTATCCAGATATCTGCGCAGATTATCCAGATATCTGCGCAGATTATCCAGATATCTGCGCAGATGAGCCAGATATCTGCGTAAATTATCCAGATATCTGCGCAGATGAGCCAGATATCTGCGTAGATTATCCAGATATCTGCGTAGATTATCCAGATATCTGCGCAGACGAGCCAGATGTCTGCACCACTGCATGATCAGAGACCAAAAATGTGCAAAGATCTGCCCGTGATGGTTAGGCACGCCCCTCCCTGGGTAGACACGCCCCCTACCTTTCTGAGAGCCATCCTAAGCCCCGCCCCTTTGGCACTTAGACGTTAGCATGTTTTCATCTGTTCAGTTTAATGATTCTAAAAAACACACGGCTGTAAAAACAAACCCATCTTTATTAGTCGTTAACAGTAGTCACTCATACATAGCTGCCTGGAGTTGGTCTTTTAGTCTCTTCGTTTCTTCCTCAGTTCTCCGTCGACACGGCGGAAGAGTCATGGACAAAAGTAGAAAAACAAACCCAACACAAAGAAAAGAAAGAAAAAAGAGAAATGCCCCTTTTCACAACAGAACTAGGTTTGGCAGGAGGTGAGGAAGAGGAAGAGGTGAGGAAGAGGGGGATGAAGAGCTGATCCAGTGCATCGTCAAACATCCAGAGGTTTACTAAGATCCAGAGCAGATATGTCTGCCCTCTGATTGGATAAGAGCTTTCAGGGATTATCGTCCAATCAGGGCCGTCTTGCCTGGCGGGGCCCCTCCCCCCCCACGACATGCAAATAAAAAAAACAATAAAACATTAAAAAAAAGAAAAAGCGGTTGATCTGCTGCGATTTTTGGCACAACGAGGCGTCGCGGCGATTTCACCAAAAACACGCCGCAACATTCATTCACACCGGACAGCAGGCCCCGCCCAGTCCTGGCCCCGCCCAGCCCTGGTGAGGCCACGCCCAGCTCTGACGCTTCAAACATTTACAATAAAAAGTAAAAAAAAAAACACAAGCAGCAAATCAGAAACGACGTCCTCGAACGTTCCTGACGTTTCACCGGAAAACCGTCTCGGGAATGAAACGCACGCCTGGAAGAGTTGGGCTGGTCGCCACGGCGGCCTCTGGACACGCCCCCTCTGATGTCATCGTCTGGGCTCACGACATCAGAACCAGATCCTGGAACCAGTTCTCAGGTCTGAGATGGTTGAGGGGCCGAACGAGCTGGTGGGGGGGACAGGGGGGGCCCTGGCCCGGCAGCTTTTGACATCTGAGAATTATTTCCCATAAATCTTCACGTTTTGAAAACAATCCAAATCTTTTCTTGCAGGTCTGAAGTCAGAAATTGTGTTTTGGGGGAATTTCAGAGTTTAATGTCGAAATTTCTGAGATTTTCGGCAAATGAACTTTTTTTTTAACGTTTTTTTTCTCTTCAAGTTTATAAAAACAGGATTTTTCCTCTGAAAATGTGCGATTTCTCTAAAATAACCAGCAACGCAGCGGGTTTTCACGCCGGACTCGACCCTCGACCGCCGCGCTGTCAATCACAGCTCCGGTCTCCATGGAGACCTGAGGAGGCGGAGCCTCCACACGGGTCCCGGACCGCCGCTCGTCGACGCCCGGCCGGCGCCGCGGAGACAGGAAGTGGCTTTTCGGGGCGCCGCGGCGCCGGAGCGTTTCGCTCGGAACGCATCAAGTGCAGCCAATAAATTAAAAGTTAACTAAAATACTCCTGAGAAAAATGCGATCGATCGGGATGATGGAGGCTCAGTTTCACGCACACATACACACACACACACACACACGCACACACACACACGGGGGCGTCACATGACCAGAGTTCACCTGCGACCAGGCGGCGAGCTGAGACTCGGCGGCTCCATCTGAACCTGGCGGTTATTGATCGATCAGTCCTGCCTGATTGGCAGCTGATCGATCTGCTCGTCCCCCGTCCTCCGGACCGACCAGGTCTGATGATGTCATCTATCAGAACGTGCACGTTGATCCAGGTGTGTGTCTGTGTGTGTGTGTGTGTGTGTGTGTCTGTGTGTGTGTGTGTGTGCGCGAGGCGGCTGGACGTGACACGTCTGTTCCAGCGTGGTGATTGGTTGCTGGGCGGAGGGGGCGGGGTCATTTACAGTAAACTACAGATATATACACACACCCAAAATTGTACAGAGAACAAATATGTACATGCTCAGGGCTCCGCCCCCAGGGGAAGCTCCGCCCCCTCCCCCCCGGCGGGGGGGCGGGGCTTGTGTCACTGGTTCTCTAGCTGTTCTTCAGCAGCATTCTGTCGTCAGCCGGACAGGAGGAGGAAGGGGGGGGTGCGGCGGCTGTGGTGGACGAGGACGACGCCGCCGTAGCCGTAGCGGCGGACGAGGACGAGGGCGGGAAGGACAGCAGCTGCCCCGTCTCCGAGGGCAGCAGCGAGCAGCAGCGCAGGTCGGCCGTCTGCAGGGCGGCGCAGCGGCGCAGCAGCGGGATGCTCTGCTCCGTCACCTTCACGCAACCTGCAACAGATGACATCATCAGAGGGCCGGTGATGACTGGATACATTCCCTCTAAAATTAAGACCCTTGGATTGAGATTTAAGACAAATTAAGACATTTAAAAGCCTTATTTTTAGGGCTGGGTATCGATTCAAATGTCAAGAATCGATTCGATTCCGATTCTTAATATTCAGAATCGATTATCATGATTCGATTCGATATTGATTGGGCTTAGTGTTATTTAAAATGTTTTTTGAGCTTTTGCCTGAATTATATGACTGTAAAATAACTAGTGAAATAATAATTTCACAATAACTATTGTGAAATAAATTTGAAGTGCAAAAAAGAAAGAAATTGCAACAGTTCATGCAGTAAAACAATCATTTTAGCTTAAAAAAAAAAAAAATAAAATAAAAAAAAAAAAATCGATCTTTAGACATAAGAATCGATTTTTAGGAATTAATATGAGAATCGATTTAGAATCGGAAAATCGATTTTTTCAACACAGGCCTACTTATTTTATCAAAAATTGAATTTAAGACTTTTTAATAAGACCAAAAAGACAAGTCACTAAGAAATCCAGCGAGGTTGCCAGATCACAAATACCACTAAATAGCCCAAAAAAAGTTCAGGTTCCAAACAAAAACTACAATTAAATTGAGTAGATTAAAGCAAATAAAATATCAGTGAGTTTATTGTGTAAGTTTCTACTTTTCTCTCTTTTCTAGAGACATCCTGGAGACAGCCTCTGTTGTAATAGACGCTGTATAAATAAAGTTGACTTGAGGTTGTGTTATGGAGTGTTTACCGGCCAGGTTGATGTAGGTCAGGCTGTCCCTCAGCGGCGACAGCGCCGACGCCAGCGTGTGCACCGTCTGGTCGCTGACGGCGCCGCAGTGGCTGAGGTCCAGCCGCACCAGGCGCGGCGCGTAGCGCACCAGCAGGCGGGACGAGGCGTCCGTCAGGTCCAGGCCCGCCAGCCGCAGCTCTGTCAGGTTCTGGAAGCGTCCGGCGCGGGTTTCGCCGTGCGCTGGGGGGGGAGAACGCAGTGTCAGAGCGGCAGAATTGGGGCCCTAAGGCCAGGTATTTATAAAAACTGATATTTCCCCCTCTACGTTTTGAAAAATACCATCATTTACACGAACCCGCATAAATACGCTGTTAAACCTACAGGGGGCAGCGTAACGAGAAGCATAAAGTCATGCTAGCCCGGGGGTCGACATTTCGACTTGTTCCTCAAAATTGTACTTCAACATTAATCTCGACATTTTGACTTTTTTCCTCGACATTTCGACATTGTGACCCCTGTTTTCCACCAGAGGTGAATGCGGAGGGCGTTAACCAGGCGTTGAGGGCGTGGGCGGGGCCTCACCTGTCCGGGTGTCGGGGGGCGGGGCCAGCAGCTCCCTCAGGTGCGAGTCCTTCAGGTCCTCGACCCGGCTGAGGTCCAGCAGCTTGAGACAGGGACAGACGGCCTGGCAGAGCGCCGACACGGCCGGCCAGGCGCAGCCCGACACGTTCAGCTCCAGCAGACCTGGGGGGACGGGGGGCAGGTTTGTTTGTCTGTTTTGTTTTATTGTTTGCACCCGTAAAAAGGAACATTACATGGAGAAAAAAAGTTAAGAAAAGATGTGCAGGAGGTCATAAAAACCCAAAGGGCTTATAAGCGACTCCCCCCTCCTAAAAACAAGAAAAAATAAAAAACAATCATTCACAAAACTGTATAAGCACAATCCATCGGCCTATACAGTATAACTGATAACTGAGTTATACAATACTTCGGAACACAATTAAATAGCTTAGAAATATATTTGAATAATGGTGAATGAAAAACACAGATATATTAAAAATCTATAAACTTTCTTCAGCTTTCTTTTGAATGCAGATAATGTTGAGCATGTTTCACTTAGATGTTTCAAACTGTTTAAACACCTTGATACATAAATTAACATTTAGCAACTACAGAAGGGGATGTGCAAATCATTCCTTCTCTTTGTGGAGCATGAATGATAAGAATTAAAATCTAAATAATGATGAAAATGTCTGGGTAAAGTTAACGGAGAGCATATGACTTTATACACCAGGATTCCTGTTTGATACTTATTCACATCGTAGATTGTTAGTATTTGTAATGTTTTAAACAAAGGTGTGAATGGTTTTAAACGTTAAACGTAACAATTCTTAAGTGCTAGCCCAAATTAAATTACAATAAGAGATATGGGAATAAATTAAACTGTTGTACAAAGTTAATAAAGTGCTTACTTTTAAAAAGGGTTTAACCTTTTTTATGATACCCAAGGATTTTGAGACACAAATTTGCAATGATTCTTAAAACAAAGGTTTTTTCTTGCTTTAACATATATAAAGTGGTCTCCCCTCAGCCTGCCAACTCAGAGAAGGAGGAAAGCAACCAAATTCTGCAGTCTGTACAGCCGCCCGGATGAGCCGTCCAGTGTCATGTGGATCTACGAGCCGTTCAGAATCTGCTCCCGTCGTTACGTAACGAAAATGTGATTTACATCGGTTGGCCTCCGATGCGTGAAACCACGCCCACAACTAACTCCGCCGGCCGGAGCTTCCACCATTTTTTCATAGCGGTGTATCGCGTCATTCAGGCAGCCAATCAGCACAGAGCCTCATTATCATAGCCCCGCCTACTCAGAATCCCACATAGATAATGAGGTTAGAGAATGGGAAGATAAAGACATGGCTCAGAGGCTGAATTTCTAATTTATTTAGCAAAAACAATCAAAAGCTTGTTTTTAAGACATTCAAGGCCTGTTTAAAATAGGTATTAGATGCCATAATAGGTCCCCTTTAAGGTGAGGCGGCCGTCGCCACGGTAACCGGGGTGGACGGGGGTGGGCGTGTCCTACCCTGCAGCCGGTTGATGAGCCACATCAGCTGCTTCTTGGAGATGTTGGTGGAGCCGAGGTTCAGGGAGACGGGCTGCCGGCGGATGATGCCGCTCAGCATGGGGGGGGTGATGGAGCGCTGGCGGCTCAGGTCGATCTGGGTCCACAGGCGCTTGTCGCAGCACCTGGGGGGGAGGAAACGTATTACTGAGGAAGATGTGATCCAGATGTGGGACATGAACGCAGCAAAACAAAGAAAAGAGACAATAAAACACAGAAACATCAGACAGACAGACAGACAGACAGACAGACAGACAGACAGACAGACAGACAGACAGACAGACAGACTCAATTCCCATTGATGACGTTTTTGTGTAACAAACATGGCGGAAGGCGGATCTGAGAGCGAGGAGCTTGAGTCATTACAGTTTTGCAGTACAGGTGTACTAATTTAATTGTTTTTTATTAATTCAATTTAATTGGTGTAGTTCAGTAGCATTTAGTATCTTTTAGAGCAGGTATTTGGAGGCTCCAAAGACTGAATGTGGTGATAGATTTATAGTTACAAAGGTGGAGTTGAATTGGATTTTTTTTTATCTACATTTTTATCGTTATCGGGATAAATGCCAGAAATTATCATGATACATTTTTTAGTCCATACCGCCCATCCCTAATGTATATAATAATATATACATATATATATATATACACCTTATTAGTGGTGGGGGGAGAGAAGGGGGAAAAAAAAAAAAAAAATCAATACTGCAATATATTGTTGCGCTCTCTGTCGCAATAAATAATAAGATAAACTATTTTATTACAACACACATAATGGATTTACGCGGTTGTCACCGCACTGTTGTTCATGCACTTTAATTTCTCCAGCTGTACAGTGTTTACATTTACAAGCCTAGGAGGCAGTGAGGCTCTATACAAATGGACTTTCTTTGTACATTGTATGAGGTTTTGGCATTGAATAAATGCATAACTGGCAAAAGTCCCACTGCACAGTGGCGGGTGTTAGGCCGTGAGTCAGCAATAACCAGCAAAAAGCCACATTAACAATAACAATATTACATAGATAAATACAAGACAATGTAAAGGAATCGTTATCAATTGGAATCGGAAGATCACCTTCTCCTCTCTGTGGCATTTAGATCTCTAATGGCACAAATGATTATTATGGTTAATGTTATCATTATTTACATTATTATCATTTATATAAATTACATATAACTCAGTTCCATATAAATCAAATTGGTGACAAGATCAGATTAATCTGGAATAGCAAGTTAAATCAATAACCATCTTATTATTAAAAACAAACGAAAGAATAGCGTTCTTATCTATAGAAAAATACATAGGCTACATGTCCTGGTATCCAATCAAGTGTTTGGAGATACTTTAGATAAGGTCCGCCTTGTTGTCTAATAATCTCAAAGTTCTTAGTTGACGTGGCAGTGTATTTAGCACGATTTCAGATCATATTTGACGACTTTTGGGGTTTGGTTTCATCATCATGCCATTAATCGGAAGTCACCACGGTCGCCGCAATATTGCCGTTGTGTTTACTAGCAACTCGCATCCTATTGGTGCAGCGGGATCACGTGACGACCGCGCCTCGACCCGCGGACCAAAATCTTCCTCCGCTCAGAAGAAACTAGTACCGTTTTGCGGTCCCGATCACAGGACTCTTGCTGGGTTTTGAGCTCTGAACTTTTATTTATAAAAAGGTGAGCATGAATCAATCTTTTTTATGATGTAAAGATTGTGTCGTCCCCAAAGGTGGGAGCGGGATGAAACAGGGTTCACCTTACGGCCCATGTACAGCATGACCCCGCTCTGATATGGAAGAAAAAAATCCCCCCAAAAATAAAACACGCCCGAGAAAACCTGAAAAATGAAGGCGATATAATAGTATCTAGAAAAGGTTTCCCTTTTCTTCTTCTTCTTATTATTCCCCATACTTTTTTCGTCCGTTAATGCGGCCTGAACCGCAACGTGCACCCATGCATGGCATACATCGTTGGATGCGTCTCCATCGTGCCTCGATGGTCAATACTTTTTTCTCAGTCAAAAGTGTTACCATGGCAACGCTAGATGCCAAAAAGCAAAAAAAAAAAAAAAAAAAAAAAAAAAAAAAAAAAAAAGGCGAAGATTCAGACACTTATTGCTCGGCCGAACTTTATCGTAGAGACATCGTTCAAATTTACAAACACTCAGCCCGATTGGCACTAAAGGACCGTACAACCTCATCATGCCACTTATTACGATATTTAACTTTCAATTTAAAAAAAATGTCAATTTTATTTTGGACGCTTGTTGCTAGGCAACAGTTTATCGTACAGACATTACAACATTGACAAACCCGTGACGCGTTGTACTACAACATATTTTAGTCTCATCATGCTAGCTCTTACGCTTTTTGAGATATTTAACTATTCTAATTTTCAAGCTAACGGAAATTTGGACGCTTGTTGCTCGGCAACGCGATATCGTAGAGACTTTGATCCAACGTTAAAAGACTCGGGACGATGTGGACTACAACATACTGAGGTTTCATTAGGCTGTTGTTTACAACTTTTGAGATATTCAAGCCAAATTGTCCCATTCTATCCTATGGGGCTTGTTACCATGGCAACAAAAACCTATGCCTTTTTATGGGGGAGAATATGAATAAATCATCCGTAAATGTGGCCCGAACCGCAACGTGCATCCATGCCTTGGTTTGGTTTATTGGCCATTATTAACAACCCCAAACACGGCCAGAACAACCTTAAACACAACCAGTACCACCTTAAACACAACCAGTACCACCGTAAACACAACCAGTACCACCTTAAACACAACCAGTACCACCTTAAACACAACCAGTACCACCTTAAACACAACCAGTACTACCTTAAACACAACCAGTACCACCGTAAACACAACCAGTACCACCTTAAACACAACCAGTACCACCTTAAACACAACCAAAACAACCTTAAACACAACCAGTACCACCTTAAACACAACCAGTACCAACGTAAACACAACCAGTACCACCTTAAACACAACCAGTACCACCTTAAACACAACCAAAACAACCTTAAACACAACCAGTACCACCTTAAACACAACCAGTACCAACGTAAACACAACCAGTACCACCGTAAAACACAACCAAAACA
Organism: Cololabis saira; assembly: GCF_033807715.1. Classification (NCBI taxonomy): domain Eukaryota; kingdom Metazoa; phylum Chordata; class Actinopteri; order Beloniformes; family Belonidae; genus Cololabis; species Cololabis saira. The sequence goes on from NC_084607.1 coordinate 7,014,589, forward strand.
ACCTTAAACAGAACCAGTACCACCATAAACACAACCAGTACTACCGTAAACACAACCAGTACCACCTTAAACACAACCAGTACCACCTTAAACACAACCAGTACCACCGTAAACACAACCAGTACCACCTTAAACACAACCAGTACCACCGTAAACACAACCAGTACCACCTTAAACACAACCAAAACAACCTTAAACACAACCAGTACCACCGTAAACACAACCAGTACCACCTTAAACACAACCAAAACAACCTTAAACACAACCAGTACCACCTTAAACACAACCAAAACAACCTTAAACACAACCAAAACAACCTTAAACACAACCAAAACAACCTTAAACACAACCAGTACCACCTTAAACACAACCAAAACAACCTTAAACACAACCAGTACCACCTTAAACACAACCAGTACCACCTTAAACACAACCAGTACCACCTTAAACACAACCAGTACCACCTTAAACACAACCACTACAGCCCCAAACAAAAGCAGTGAGAGAGGACGAATGGGCCGTAGGGCTCATATCAAAATTTCCTGAAATTTTCTAGTTGTTACCGTTGTTGTTATTGACAGCAGTGGTCTCATTCTGCTCTAAACAAACTAAAAAAATGTAAATAAAGAGCCCCAGATTGGCCCCCTGAACCGGTTTGTGTGTGTTTAAGAGTGGTGTGTGTTTGCCTGGGGAAGGAAATGCTTCAAAAATCTGAGTGTCTATCCTGAGACACACTGCAGCCAATGCAGTGATCTTAAAACATATGGGCCCACTTTCTGGTGTTCATCAGCACACGTGCCGCAGAATTCTGGAGAAACTGAGGTGTGATATGCTTTTTCTGGGAAGACCCAAGAGCAGGGCGTTGCAATAATCGATACTAGAAATAAAAGCATGCATTGTCATCTCCGTGTTGGCCAGATAGAGAAACGGGCGGACTCTGGCTATGTTTTTCAGGTGATAAAATCCTGTTTTAAACAACCTGCTTTATGTGAGGAATAAACCTCAGCTCAGAATCAAAAATGACGCCTTTTAAACCGCCTCAACATCCAAGACAGTTTCTGAGCAGTACTTTAATATTTTGGACATACATTTTGGACATAAGCTCTGCAAATCTGCATTTGTTTGAGGTTGGATGAGTTGAGAAATGATGCTGGAGGTTTGGGATGCTTTTAGCTCAGCAATTAACGTCGTCAGAATGAGTTTTCACACTGTGGCATTAAATGACTATATTCCCAGCGGATTTTCTAAAATGATTTTCACCATTGAAAAGACAAAATTAAGGCTCAAATAAATAGAAAAATTATTTTTTACTGGATGTGTCAGTTTAAAAGGAACTTCAACATTTACCACCGATATTAAGCTTTTTTATTATTGTCATGCAGCGACTTTGCATTTGTGATAAACTGGGGTTTACAAATAGTAGAAAATGTGCCTTTATTTCAGGAAAACAAATAGTCTTTGTTTTTCTGAGCCTCCTAAAATTAAAACATAAATAATTGTTGTGAAAGTATAGAAAATCAAGTCAAAATGTTTATTATACCTGCAATAGTACGAGGAAAACAATGTCAGTGTTTATAACAACAACATTTATCATAGATAGAATTTTTTTTCCTGTTTTATATTAACTATACGTTTATTATGTATAGCTGGGGGTGGGGGTAACTCCCTGAAGAACAACATAACTTCACGATTTCCTCTTTTTTTATGCCGGGGAATCTCAATAAATCCTGGATCCAGCAAAAAAATAAAAAATAAAATAAAAATAAAAATCTGAGTGTCATTCCTCCTCCTGACCAGTAGATGGCGATGATGCCCTGCCCTGTAATGTGAGTTGACACCCGCCAGTTCACAGCATAGAAAGACCTGCAGTTTGTTTACATATGTACATATACATGTTGAGCAAAACCAGATACGAGGAAGAATATCTGTCAGGAGGAACAAACGTGTCCAGTTCTCCCGTTAATTCCTCCAAACTGAGGTCTATGAAGTTATTTTACACCTCAGGTGGAAATAAGTGCTGCTTCATTTTCTTCAAAGCACAATGTTTTTCAGTATTTACCTATTGATAAGTTAATCAGAAGAAAATTAATTTTTTGTACTTGAATCGTTTTGAATTGCACTTTGTGTAATTTATTAGAGTTTGTGGATAAAAACTGCAGAGGAAACAGATTTTCTTCTCATGTGTTGATTGTAAAGGTTCAGTGAGGATTCTCTGCTAAAACTACATCATGTGAGTGGTTTTAATATATATATTTATATATGTTAAAATTGATTGTTGCTGAAATATTTTGATTGTTATAATCAGCCTTATGATTATACTTGAATAAGTGAATAGATAGTTTTAATAGGAACTGGTTAGAGGTTCAGGGATAATTATTCAGCTAAAACTATATTTTGAGTTCTTTATTTCATGTTTGTGCATAAAAGCACTATTGAGTCTTAAAAACGGCCATTACTGAAATGTTCTGATTGTTATATCAGCCTTATGATTATACTTGAATAAGTGACTAGATAGTTTTAATAGTAAATTGTTATATATTCAGGAAGTTGGTACTCAGCAAACGCTACATATTTAAGTTATTTTTGTTTTATTTCATGTTTCATGTTGAGTCTGTTAAAAAAGGCTGAAGTTACTGAAGTGTTTTGGATTTAATTAAACTGCAGCTAATTGAGCATCAATCTTTCCCTCTATTATCACCACTTGAAGTCATTTTGGTTTTTGCCGTTTTGGTTCATGTTTTTGTGTGATATTATATTCTACTATCTCCGATTCAAACTGCACCATCTTTTCATTCAAAACTTTGAGAAGTTGGAACTTTTCCTTGATTTGGGTCGCAGCTCGTCATTAAGGTGATGGTGGTGGTGAATTTACACCTGAGGATAATAAATAATAAATAAATAAATACTAAACACATAAATAGGAGCTGCAGGAGCAGGAAGATGAAGAAGGAAGATCAGGAGGAAAAAGATCAGAAAGAAGAGGAGGAGGAAGAAGAGGAGAAGGAAGATCAAGAGGAAGATCAGGAGGAAGAAGAGGAGGTGGAAGAGGAGGAAGAAGAAGAGGAGGAGGAAGAAGATCAGGAGGAAGAGGAGGAAGAAGAAGAAGAGTGCAAAGAAGAGGAGGATGAAGAGGATTATCAGGAGGAAGAGGAACAGAAGGAAGATCAGGAGGAAGAGGAAGAAGAGGAGGAGGAATAAGATCAGGGGGAAGAGGGAAGATCAAGAGGAAGAAAAAGAAGAAGAAGAGTGCAAAGAAGAGGAGGATGAAGAGCGGGAGGAAGAGGATGAAGATGAGGAGGAAGAAGAGGTTCAGGATGAGGATGAAGATGAGGAAGAGGAAGAGCAGCAGGAGGAAGATGAGGATGATCGTCAGGCCTCACCAGCGGCTCCAGGTGCGACACACCCTCATGCAGACGCAGAGCTGCCGCTGACTCAGGTAGGTGAAGACGCGCAGCCACACGTCCCGGGTGACGATGTGGGCGGAGCCGCAGTCCAGGGGGAGGCGGCTGGGCTCGGGGCAGGCGGGGGGCGGCCGCACCAGGTGGCGCTCCATCTGCACGGGGCGGGGGGGCGAGGGGACGGCCGGCGGGCTGCGCTTCATCAGCTGGGAGCGCGGCGCCAGGCGGGACGGCGCCGAGCAGGGCGACGCCGCCATGGCCGACGCCAGGGGGCCCCCCCCGCCGCCGGGCCCCCCGCCCCCCCCGTTGGAGGCGGGGATGGAGCCGCCCCGCCCCTGGTTCCTGCTGCTGCGGACCTTGCTGCTGCGCCCGCCCTTGGCCCCGCCCCCCGCCCCCCCGCCGTGTCTGTGATTGGTCAGCGGGCCGCTGGCGTTCTCCTTCTCCCCCCCGCCCTCCTTGCCCCCCCCGCCCCGGGTCCGCCCGTTGCGGGCGTCCTGCCCGTTGCTGCGCTGCTGCTGCTGCTTGGCGAAACCGTCCTGCTGCGAGGGCGGCGGCGGCGTCTGATTGGAGGAGAGCGGCGAGGGGGGGGGGCAGGGAGGCGGAGTTCCTCCTGGTCCTGTCAGAGGGGGGCGTGTCCTCCTCCTCCGCCTCCGCCGGCCCGCCCTTCCGGCCCCGCGGGGGGGCGTCACCCCCGGCCCGCCGCCGGGCCTTGTCCCCGCCCCCCGCCGGCTCCTCCCCCTGCTCCTCCTCCTCTCCCCGGCCCCCCTCCCCCTCCGACTCCTCGCTGGCGCTGAAGCCGAGCTCCGCCAGGCGCCGCTCGCGCTCACGCTCGCCGCGGCTGCGCTCCGCCCGCCCGCCACCGTAGGCCGCCGGGGGGGGCGGCGCCGGGGAGGATGAGGAGGGCGAGGACCCGCCCCCCTGCTCCCCCCGCAGGGACGAGTCCGAGTCGGACTCGGAGTCGGACTCTGAGCTGGAGGAGGAGGAGGACGACGAGTCGGCGCGGCGCTCCAGCAGGCACATCCTCTTGAAGCGCTCCAGCTTCTCGCGGTGGTGGAAGCGCTGGTCGGCGCTGGTGGTTCCGGCGGCCCCCCCGGGGCCCCCCCCGCCCGGCTGGGAGGAGGGGGCGGAGCTGGAGGAGCCCGGCGGGCCTCCGGCCGCTCCGGAGGAACCGGGACCGTTGGACTCCCCCGACTCCTGTTTGGGTTTCTGAGGAGAGAAGAAGAGAAGCTGATCAGGAGCCCCCTGCTGGCCGCCGCCGGCTACTGCACCCACACGGTTCTGGACTCATCAGGATTACTGGGGGTCAGCTGTGAGGGGGGGGCAGTAACCAGGGTTGGGAATAACGCCGTTAAAAATAACGCTGTTATTTTTTCCCAGTAACCTGTTCTCTAATGGCTCTTTTCCACTAGTAGTGAAATTTACAGGACTGTCTCAGAAAATTAGAATATTGTGATAAAGTCCTTTATTTTCTGTAATGCAAAAATGTCATACATTCTGGATTCATTACAAATCAACTGAAATATTGCAAGCCTTTTATTATTTTAATATTGCTGATCACGGCTTACAGCTTAAGAAAACTCAAATATCCTATCTCAAAAAATTTGAATATTCTGGGAATCTTAATCTTAAACTGTAAACCGTAATCAGCAATATTAAAATAACAAAAGGCTTGCAATATTTCAGTTGATTTGTAATGAATCCAGAATGTATGACATTTTTGTTTTTTTTTAAATTGCATTACAGAAAATAAAGAACTTTATCACAATATTCTAATTTTCTGAGACAGTCCTGTATATTATTTGAAAAGATCATTCCTTTCTTTCAGATATTTGATCAACAAATATTATTTCAAAAGCAAGTGTTATTGAACCTATTTAAAACAAACATAAAAATCTGGTTTGTGTCATTCAGTTTGATTCTAAAAAAGACGGGGAATGAATTGTCCAATCACATTAGATTAAAACAACATACGAGTCACGATGCTGATCGCTGAGTTTCTGGGACGAACACGACTGGATCCCTTTACCAATCTAATTAAACCAGTTAAAAGATCCTCATGTCCCTTACCAGATGTTTGAGAGCTACACTGCATTATGTTTGACCGACCAAGTAAATAAAATAAAAACATTTTGTAACCAAATAAATATTTAATTACTATTGACAGTCACCCACAGAATGAAATAACACCTTCTTTTAATAATTACTTGCATCTTACAGCAGGGGGGGGGCAGTAACGAGGGGAGGGGGCAGAAACGTACCTTCTTGAGCCGTTTCTCATGTGGTCCTTTCACCTGAAACACAAGACACAGGTAAGACAAGTTTATCTGTATAGCACAATTCAACACAAGGTAATTCAAAGTGCTTTACATCAACATTAAAAGCGACAAGACAAAATTAGACAATAAATAACAAATAAAATGAAATAAAATTATGAGAAAAGAAGGTAAAATAATAAAAAGCACAAGTTGCTGAAAACTAAGGGCAGTAGAGTACAGCAGGTAAGTATGTAATTAAACAGTAATGTTTTTATTCTGATTTAAAGGAGCTGACAGTTGGAGCAGACCTCAGGTCTACAGGAAGTTTGTTCCACCGGTGAGGAGCAGAATAACTGAACGCTGCCTCACCTTGCTTGGTTCTGGTTCTTGGGAACCACAACAAACCAGATCCAGATGAACCTCAGGGGTCTGGGAGCTTCATAGGAACTAACAGATCCAGCATGGATTCTGGTCCAAAACCATTCAGGTCTTTGTAGACCAGCAGGAAGATTTTAAACTCTATCCTTTGACTCACTGGAAGCCAGTGCAGTGATTTCATGACCGGTGTGATGTAGGGCTGGGCGATATATCAAGATTTTAATATATATCGATATATTTTCAAACGCGTTATGGTACGAGACAATATCGTTTATATCGATATAGCTTATTTTGTGACAAATTGACCCCTCTCGCTGGCAAAAAAAGTACCTTTGTGTGCTGAAACCTGACAGTGTTGACAGGTTAGTTTTCCTGGCACAAAATCTGTAAAATGTACAGTAGTTGACTTGAAATTATTTGAGATTTGCTCAAAGAGATGAAATATCTGTTTACATGCTTTATTTGAGATTTGAACAAATGTTTTGTTATTTGCACAACTGTCAACCTCAGTGGAAAAGTCTGCCTGTTACTGTCTACATTGTATTAATTGCACAGTGTATTTTAATTTAATTTTTATGCAGGAAAGGGATTTTTTTTTTATTCAATAAGCATTTTTATTCTATATTTGCAGGCAGTTTATTGTTGTTTCATGTGTTTTATACATTTTGATATTGTGCAGACCTCTGTTAATAAAGGAACCTGTGTGACATTTGGCACGAGGCTTTGTATTAAAACTGACTGTTTTTTTAAGGGTTTGCCTCAGAAGAAAATGAAGCTAACAGAGATGCTATGCTATAATGCTTTGGGGGAAACCCCAATTATGTCACAGAAAAAATATCGATATATATCGAGGATCGCCATTCAGCTAGAAAATATCGAGATATGACTTTTGGTCCATATCGCCCAGCCCTAGTGTAATGTGGTCCAGTTTCCTAGTGTAATGTGGTCCAGTTTCCTGATGTAATATGGTCCAGTTTCCTGGTGTAATATGGTCCAGTTTCCTGGTGTAATATGGTCCAGTTTCCTGGTGTAATATGGTCCAGTTTCCTGGTGTAATATGGTCCAGTTTCCTGGTATAATGTGGTCCAGTTTCCTGGTATAATGTGGTCCAGTTTCCTGGTGTAATATGGTCCAGTTTCCTGGTGTTTGTAAGGACTCTGGCGGCTCTTCCCCCCCCGAGGAGAACTCACCTTCTTCTTGGCTCCGCTGTCCGACGGCGGGTCCTTCTCCTTCTTCCTCTTGTGGCTCCCGTCGCCCCCCCGCCCCACCTCCTCCAGGGAGGGGGGGGCCTTCTTCTTGGGTGGGGGGTCGTCCGTCAGCTTCCAGCGGCCCACCTCTCCGTTATCCAGCCGGCGCTTCCCCGAGCCGTCCGCCCCGTCCTAGGGGGAGGAGAGGAGAGGGGGTCAGACCTGGTTCTGGGGGCCGTAACCATGACAACAGGACACCACCCTACAGGACAAGGACCTGGAGACCAGGAGGAAGAACTGCTTCCCTAGCGGTCGGTCCCAGCCGGTCCCACTCACCTTACTGGTCTTGCCCTCCTTGTGGCACTTGGGACACTCCCAGCAGTTGGGGATCTCGTCGTTGATGATGCCTTCAGCTTTGCCCATCTGAGGAGGAAACAGAGCAGCCGTGAGATTGGAAGAGCAGCCCGAGGCCCCGTCACCGTCTGAGCTGTGACGTCACAGTGACACTGGCACTTGTCACCGGTGTCACTAAGGGCCAGTCCCAATCCCCCCCCTAGTCCTACTTTTCAGCCCTACCCCTACATTTTGCACGTTCCCGTGAGGGTAGTGGTGTCCCAATTCCTCTTTGCATGTAGGGGTAGTGGACATATCGAGGGCTAGTGTGTATGAATCTAGCCCTTCACAGCGAGGGATTTCAGATGCTGACTTCGCGACCGAGGGCCAGAAAAATTTCCCAGAATGCTTTACGTCATCATTTGCAGACTGAATCAAACAAAAAAACATGGCGGACATTTCTAATATTTAGTGAATAAAATCAATATTTTGAGTTAGTTTCTGCGTAAAAATGCGTTTTGATTACATTTCTAGCAAGGAATATATATTTTACTTTCATAATATTCACTCAGTGAATGTACATAATCACTCGCTTGGTCGTAGTTGCGTTGTATCTTCAGATCTCGCCAGAATAAAGGCTGATTAATGGTTCCGCGTTACACCAACGCAGAGCCTACGGCGTACGGTGCGCGGCGACTAAATAATAATAATAATAATAAACTGAGCCTAGGTTGGGGATCTTAACGGTTACTTTTACGCCTGAAAAAATATTAAAACTGAAAAAAGTGGCATATTAACAGCGCTACAGCGGAAATTAAAACAGCTTTTAGGGCTTCCTGATATGGTGTGACGTATGTGCAAACGTAACTACGCAGTTGCTTACGTACCCGAACGTAAACCACGCAGTGACTTAGCAAGTGGTGTCCCAATCCCTAGGGAAGATTACAAGGGCCATACGCCTGTGGCTTAATTTTTAGGGCTAGTGGTAGAAAGTAGGGGGTGTATCGGGATTGGCCCTTAAACACTGCACTAGTCATGGCCTTAAATTAGCGTCAGTTGGACTTGACAGTGACCCGTACAGTTACCCCAAGAATCAGTGGTCCATGGACATTAATATTTGGCCACGAATCCAGTTTCTTGATATTTATATGTACTTAATTTCTACGCCGGGGAAATACACGAAGCAAAGCTTGAAGGCTTACAAAAGTCTTGATGCTTGGTCTGACTTCAAGGCAGGATTTGTTGGTGAAATTAAAGTGATAAAGACACCAAACTTTATGATTTGACCGTTTAACGTTAGCTACCCAAAAATCCAGCATTACCTGATACAAAATGGGAACCGCAAATCCACGTTTCGGTGCCTGGAATCCAGGTGTTTCTGAGAATTGCAGCGATCCATTTGTCTCTCTTAAGCTTATTTTTCGTCAGTCTGTAAAATGATAACTCAGATTTCTTGCTAAATCTATGAGTACAGTCAATCGCACAACAGCTCTTTCCCATTTTAGATGTTTTCCAGTTGCTCAAACTAAAATTTTCACTGACACTCAGTCTTTCTGACACTCAGTCTTTCTGACACTCAGTCTTTCTGACACTCAGTCTTTCTGACACTCAGTCTTTCTGACACTCAGTCTTTCTGACACTGAAGCTGCATCTGTGACGTCATGCACATTCCCTCTATTGTATGTTCTCCCCTTAGGTAAGAAAATCCAGGAGTTGGCTGATGTTTCATACTGTTTATATGCAGATGATATCCAGCTGTTCTGTTCTTTAATAAAGGCCTCTGAGAGTCAGAGATGGAACTCCTTGATGGGGGGCAGATAAAACAGTTGAACCCGGATAAAAGTGAGGTGGGACTGACCTTCAGGCAGCTGGGGTGGATGATCTCGTTGCAGATGGTGCACTCCATCAGACACAGGTTGAACTTGTCCTCCGGAGAGTCCACCGTGTCCTCCTTCCCCGCCTCTCCGCAGGCGAAGCACACGGCCGTGTGAGGCAGCACCGGCTGCAGGGACGAGAGGCACATTTCAGAATAAAAGCTGTGTGAGGCAGCACCGGCTGCAGGGACGAGAGCACCATTTCAAAATAAAAGCCATGTGAGGCAGCACCGGCTGCAGGGATGACAGTCACATTTCAAAATAAAAGCCGTGTGAGGCAGTCACATTTCAAAATAAAAGCCGTGTGAGGCAGCACCGGCTGCAGGGACGAGAGCGTTTCAAAATAAAAGCCTGGGACAAGAGCGGGTCATTTCAAAATAAAAGCCTGGGACAAGAGCGGGTCAGCATCACCGGTACCGCTGTATTTCAAAATAAAAGCCTTGGGAAAGAGGTGGTCAGCTTCACCGGTACCGCCGCTCCGGTCACATTTCAAAATAAAACCCTGGGACAAGAGCGGGACATTTCAAAATAAAAGCCGTGTGGGCCGCTCGGTGGCGCAGTGGGTTAAGCAGCGGGCCATATACTGAGGCTACAGTCCTCCTGCAGCGGTCGCGGGTTCGAATCCAGCCCGCGCACCTTTGCTGCGTGTCTTCCCCGTTCTCTCTCTCTACCCCTTTCCAGTCTGCATCTCAATAAAGGGCCACTAGAGCCCCAAAAAACCTTTAAAAAAAAAAAAATAAAAATAAAAAAAATAAATAAAAGCCGTGTGAGGCAGCACCGCCTGCAGGGACGAGAGCATTTCAAAATAAAAGCCCGGGAAAAGAGGTGGTCAGCATCACCGGTACCGCTGCTGTAAGCAGAACATTGCTGTGTGTGTGTGTGTGTGTGTGTGTCATTGCATCAGAACCAGCTCTCCCTCACTCAGTGCCAGCAACCGTCTCCGGTTGCCATGGAAACCCAGCATGCCGGGCCTGCTGGGCTCGGCTCTGGTGCCATTTGAAGAATCCTCTCAGAAACCAACAGAACTGAACTCAGCAGCAGAGTTTGTGTCTCTGTGAGGACGTCTGGCCCAGACCTGGACCCGTCCAGAACCAACCCCCAACCCTAGGACCTGGTCTGTCAGTAAAAGACCTGACACCAGGACCAAAGCACCAAACAGGAAGTTACCCTGCACGTGTATGTGTGTATATTAGGGGTGCAACGGTTCAGGTAGCCCACGTTCGGATTCGGTTTTTGGGCCATGGTTTTCGGTCCGGTTTGCGTTATGTGCATAAAGAGCTTTTTTTCCAAAATGATCTGTTTATTTTGCTCGTCACTTTTCAAAATGTGAATTACTATAATTCTTTTAAGTCAACAGCCTCTTAATCTTGACAACTCAGTACAGTACAGTTAGTACAGTATACACTATACTAACCACGTAAGGTAAGGTAAGGTAAACCGCCCTCCGCTTCGCGTTGGACGGTTCACGCCCCCGCGAAGTAATAAAATAAATATGACAACGTTGTTGAAATGTGTGCGGGAGGCACAACATAACGTGGGTCGAGTGTTTTCATTAGGTGACGAAAGCCACATCTCCGACCACCGAAAAGGGCTGCAAATCTTTAGCAATGACAATCCCACTGCACGGGTTATTTTCTAGTGTTTATCTGAAGTGGCACTAGAAGTCTGTTGGAAAGCATTCTCCATAGACAGTTGTTGTTTTTTCGCTCGTGTTACAATACTTTATCGAGTCGCTCGACTGCAGAAAGTGTTACATCAGGGTGTTGGCGCTGGAGATGACGCTAGTTTTTTTTCCTTCTTTCCCTTATAAATATCAACAGTCACGTTCCATTACAGAACTAAATGTGTAATAGTCTGTGCATATCAATAAATATATGTGTAATGATGTGCTTGCTGATTGATGTCGCTGCGTCAGACAAAGAGCATTGGCGCAAGGTGTTCTGATCCAGACGGGTGGAGTGTGGAACAAACTGTCACACAATGTCGAGAGAACGAGACAGATTCAGGAAATTTCCATCAGGGAATGAAAAAAGAAAAAAACGAAAGAAAATGGAAGAGTTTAATGCCTCTCTGAAAGGCTCGTTTGATAAATTTGTTACAAAAATCACCGATCCAACCGGGTCTCAAGCAGCCGTGGGGCCCCGCATCGTGGCAGGCCAAATGATGATGAGGCAGGGGGAGGTATCCAGTATTTTGCTAATTGGAGAGTTAAAATTGCGCATATAGACACCCGATTCGACCCAAAAAACCCCAAAATTTCACCCCCCGGCCATTTCGCACAGGGCCTCGCAAATCTCCCAGACGGCTCTGTGTGTGAGTGTGTGCATATATGTGTTTGTATATGTGTGTGCGTGTATATGTCTGTATATACGTGTGTGTGTCCTCACCGCTGTGCACTGCCTCAGCAGGCAGGACTGCTTCATGCGTCCCGGACCTCCGAACTTCTTCATGTCCTTGCAGAAGTGACACTCGCCGCACTCCGTCCTCATGCACGCCTGGCAGCGGCGGCAGCGGGTCCGCCTGCGCCGCGCCCCCCCGCCGGCGCCGCCGCCCAGCGCCTTACTGCCCGACATCCCCGAACGAGTCAGCTGCAGGGACAGAACCGGACACAGAACCGGGTCAGAGGTCAGGTGGAGCTCAGTTGTTGCTTCTGTTTCAGTCTAGTCTTTGGGTCCAGCTATCATTTTAGTTTTTATTAGTTTTAGTCATGTTCATTCTCCTTTTAGTCGTGTCAAGTTTCAGTCGACTAAAAGTCTGAGCATTTTAGTCTTATTTTAGTCAGAATTGTCCAGGAACATTTTTATGAAGAGTATTAGAGCCAGGCAGGAGAAAAATCATATTTTAGAAGAGAAAGATTTTTTTTTCATTATGCACCTCGAGAAAAAAAGTCTAAATGTCGAGAAAAAAGTCTAAATGTTGAGGAAAAATGGCGAAATTTTAACTTTATTCTTGAAATTGTATTTCAACATTAATTTCAATGTCAAAAAAAAAATCTTCCCCTCAAATATTTTTTCTCCTGCATCGCCCTAATACTCTTCCGTAGCATTTTAGTCTAGTTTTAGTCAAAGATTGTATTTAGCCAAACCCATTTTACAATTCAAACAAGGTTATCTTATTATTATTATTATTATTATTATTATTATTATTATTATTATTATTACCTTGTAGACTCAAGAATACATTCATTCCAGATACAGGAGACTCTAATTTGAGTTTACAACATATTTATTTTTTCCTGTGATTTTGTGAGGACGTGACGTCACCCAGCAGCAGAACTAAACCAGAGGAAACTACTGAAAACATGGACATTAAGGATCTTTATTAGAACATTTTGTCTCGTTTTGGTCCAAAAAAAAAAATGAAAAAAACTAAGAAAAAAAATTTAAAAATAAAGAAAAACTAAATGGAAAAAAGGAAAAAAAAAAAAACAAGAAGGAAAATAAAGATATAAAAAATGTAAATATTCAAATGTGATTTGTGCTTAAACAGTTAAAAACAATAATTCCTGAGAGCCACCTTAAACATTAGAGGTTTTACACTGACAGACAGAAAGATGAGAGCTGTTTCCTGATAGAACCGAGAAGAGAGGAAACTACTTTTTAAAAAAAAATTTGAGATTTAGGATCTTTGGTGGAACATTTCGTCTCGTTTTGGTCAACGAAAACGAAGACACATTTTAGCAGTTTTTATTTTGTAATCTACATTTTAGTCTGGTTTTTATTCCTCTACAATATTGCATTATATATTTAATCATCGTTATCGTCACATGATCTGGATTTTCGTCGTGTCTCGTCTTATTTTCCTCAGGTGATAAAGGTTCGTTGACGACGATATTTAGTCATAATTTTCGTTGACGAAAGCAACTTTAGTTAACACACAGAAGTACTGACCCGTAACCCGTTTTCATCCCCCTCTTTTTACAGCAGAACGACTACAAATCCCCTGCATTTTTAGTGAAATCTGACATTTTTCTGGAAGTTTCTCTGATAAGCAGCTCTGGACCTGAATTTAACACTTTTAACGACAAATGAGGGACGTTTAACCTGCAACATCTGATTTAATCCTGTTTATCTCTTGAGCTTAAAACGGCAGCGGAGTTGCGTCCCGTCCAGCCTCCGTCTCCGTCTCCACGTCTCATCCGGTTCAGGTACCAGAGGCTCGGGGAGGACACGCCCCCCTGTGATGTCATCAGCGCTTTTCCCAAGCATCATTTTCCCCCGAAAGACTCAGAAGCTGACCGGAAAAAAACACGCCCACCCACTTAGGAGGACGCTAAGATGGTCAGCTGTTAAAGTCCTGTCCGGTCGATGTGATCAGGGAGGAACCGGAGGGGGTACCAGGACCCTGCACTGCCCCTTTTCCACCAAACCGGTTCCAGGGCTGGTTCTGGGCCAGTGCTGAGTTTGGAACCGGGCTTTTTCTGTTGATCCAGATATCAGTAGATTTAATTAAACAGTTTAAAGGGGTCAGAACCTCCGTTGGTCAGGCGTCTCGGTGCAGAATGACGATGGACCAGAGGAGCAGACTGATATTAAAGCCCGGAGGATGAATCATCCCGGTAGAGAAACATTGATAAGGAGTTCCCAGAACTTCCCACCGCTGGTCTGTGTTTGGGCTCCGGTCCTCAGCAGTTTAGGTTCAGTCAAGGACGGGAAGCTCTGTTTTCCCATCACACCTACTTTGTAGACATCACACAGCAGCCGGGACGTTGGTTCCCGCCACCGTTACTGCCGGAACTTCCCCCAGAGATTTGCTCCAACCTTCCTCCAGTTTTCCTAATCTCTGGAAAGTTGGGCCAAACAGAGTTTCATCTTTTCTCACGTACACCTTTTCCACCAAACCGGTTCCAGGGCTTCTGGTTCTGGGCCAGTGCTGAGTTTGGAACCGGTCTTTCTGTTTCCACTGACAAAGAACTGGCTCCGGTCCAGAAGAACTGGTTCCACGGCAGCACCAACTCTTTGCTGGTCCAGAGGAAAGAACCGCTTACGTAAGTAGAGGGGACGGAGTTATTAAGACCAACGGCAACAGCAAGACTGGGAGACGGAGACATTTTCAAATAAGAATGAATCTGGATGCAGCAAAGCATCATGGATCTGAGGAGATATGTGGACCAAGTCCTATTATGGCACTTTTCCACTAGTACCTACTCAGCACGCCTCTACTCGCCACGCCCCCGTCTTGCGCTTCTCCACAACGGGTCGAGGCGGGTGAAGGCGTGTCTAATGTGCCGAGTAGATACTTTCTCTGTATCTATTCTGCCGAGGTTCTAATGGCCCTTTTCCACTAGTATCACCTCAGCTCGCTTCTACCCCCCACGCCCCCGTCTTGCGCTTTTCCACTACGGGCCAAGGCGGGCCACGCCGCGCCAAGCCGATACTTTTTCTGTAACCATTCTGCCGAGGTTCTAACCGGGCTGAGCCGGGACAATTTCTGACGTCATCACCCTCCACGCCACTGATTGGTCGGGGGGCGGGGCCGTCAGACGTTTGAATCAGGAAGCGGGAGTCAGCGCAAGAGCGACTTGCGGCGATTTTATTATAAAGCGCAAAACGTCTGTTTCATGATCCAATTCTGAGGTGTAGATGTTCATAAACCTGGTGGCTGACGAGAGAATTAAAAAAGGGATGTAGACGGGCTGTTTTACTCTCAGCCCCTCGTGGCTCCAGCTGATTTCTGATCAGCGCCGACATGAACAAAGCGGTTGCGCAATCGAGTATGTCACAGCAGCTTCACCCCAACCAGCCCACTTCTCATCTGGCTGTGGAAAAACAAACAGGGACAAAACGGGTGGAGCCGGGTAGAGGCGTGACGAGCCGAGTCGGGCTGAGTAAGTACTAGTGGAAAAGCGCCATAAGCGGCTGAGTCGGCCCTGGATCTGACATCATCACACTACACGCTACCGATTAGTCGGGGGGTTGGAGTCAGACGTTTGAATCGGGAAGCGAGAGTCAGCGCGAGAATGACTCGCGGCTCTTCATTTGATCTGACAGGCAATGGCAGCGCAAACGTCTGTTTGGTGATCCAACTCTGAGGTGCAGATGTTCATAAACCTGGTGGCTGAGGAGAGAATTAAAAAGGGATCTAGACGGGCGATAAGGAACGACCAGATGTACCAGGCACTCGGTCATTTCTCAGCCGCTTGCGGGTCCCAGCTGATTTCTCATCAGCGACGACACGAACAACAAAAAAAAAAAAAAAGCGTTGCCACTTGAAGCTTCTTTCACTCTCATTTTTTAACTTGATATCGAACACAAGCCACAGTCCCAGCAGCACATCTATCATCTCCTCCAGGTTCTACATCTTTAGTGTTGTCTTCTCTGTTTAGCTCCACAATCAAATACGTCACAGTAGCTTCGCTCCAACTCGCCCACGTCTTAAACACCTGGGTGTTTAAAAACAAACGAGGACGAGGCGTCCCGAGTCAGGGCGCGCTGAGTAGGTACTAATGGATAAGCGCCATTAGAGCAGATACCTTGTTGTTGCTGCAACTTTCACACAAACGCAGCGACGTAACTGACGTTTGCAGCGACGTAACTGATGTTTGCAGAGACGTAACTGACGTTTGCAGAGACGTAACTGACGTTTGCAGAGACGTAACTGACGTTTGCAGAGACGTAACTGACGTTTGCAGCGACGTAACCGACGTCTGCAGAGACGTAACCGACGTCTGCAGAGACGTAACCGACGTCTGCAGAGACGTAACCGACGTGGCTCCTCTTAGCACCCGAGCTGTGGAAAAGCAAACCGGTTCTCAGCTGAAGTTGAACCAGTTGTGAACCAGAACCAGCCCTGGAACCGGTTTGGTGGAAAAGGGGTACACCTGGACCCCGCAGAGTACCACAGAGCCCAGTACTCCACTAGTGAGCATCACCGGTTCATGTCAGTGAGTTGAAAGTACCACACTCGTGGTACAGGCACCAGGCGTGGTCCAGGTCCAGGTTCAGGCCTGTTGTTCCCTCCGTTTCTCCTCAGAAACCTGGGACTAGCTTCCAGGGGGGCGTGTCCAGGTTACCTCGGTTACCTGTCTGCGACAACCACGTCGGCAGCCGAGCAGGAAGTGGTTTAAAAGCGGGCGCCGAAGACAAAGCCAGCAGGTTTGATGCCGGACGGACTAGAAGAAGACGTCCACTAGAGGAAGAGCAGGACGTCAGGATCAACGAACCGCCTGGGATCCGGTCAGAACCGGCCGGGACCCGAACCCAGACTGCAGAACTGATATTAGAAAAGGAGAGAATGACTATGTTTACATGCAGTCAAAATTCGGGTTATTGCTAATATTCCGGTTACTGAAACATTGGGAATAATCTGTTTCCATGCGTGAGCAAACAGGGTTATCCCTGTTTACATGGTAATTAATCATTTGGGATATCTGGATCAAACCAGCGACGCACGGAGAACATCATGACGCAATTCCCGTCATTTCCGCTTCTTCTTCCTGTATCCAAATTCAAAACAATAACAGCAGCACGACGGATAATCGGACCCGCTGGTACCGTTTAGTTTCTCGTCCTGTAGTTTTCCTTTTTCAGCGTCTTCCAGCGGAGCTTGATCTGGTCTGGCGTTCCTACAAATCCTGCTTTGCGCAACTTTTCGCTCACCTTTTTGTAAATCTCGCTATCCTGGTACTTTCTACCGTCTTCATATCCTTCATTACATTTATGAAGTGATTAGTCTCCTCCTGGTCTTGCGTTTCTCCATGTTTATAAGAACTTCCTGGACTCAAAAGACCAAGATTCATTGCGAAAAGAACATGCACAGAAAACAAATTCCTGTTCCTTTTGATGGGGATATCCCGTTAGGCGTTTACATGACCGAATGTTCAGGTTAGAAAAAGAGTAACCCAGGGTTCATTTTCGGGTTTTTAAAAACCGGAATATGATCAGGATATGGATTCAGGATATGTGTACATGGCCATGCGCAACCGGGTTTTTGCTAATATTCCGGTTTTAAAAGGGTTATTGACTGCATGGAAACGCGGTCAATGGTACCAGAACTTAGTCCGGGTCGTCTGGACTGGACTTGGGTTTCCAGGGGCGGCACCGGCCTCTGGACCCCCCTGGACAGACTTGTCTCAGGCCACGTTTACACATAGCCGTTTTTGTATTTACCAAAACAGATATATTTCCCCCTCTACGTTTTGAAAAATACCATCATTTACACAAACCCGCATAAATAGCTGTTAAGGTGCTATGAGCAGCCAAACCTACAGGGGGCAGTGTAACAAGTAACAAAGTCATGCTAGCCAATCAGAATCCTTGAAAAAAACGTCAACAAATGACACGAGTTACTTCCAGTTTTTTCCAAGATGAACGAGAGTCTTTCGTTTGGAGTGACAGAGAAGTGGAGTTACTTTTAAGGGCGACTTTAGAATATAAAAGTAAAATACAAGAAAATATTGACGGTGGCCAAATTGTAAACACACGACGCTGGTGACGTTTCTGTCTCATGATGTGACGTTCTGAAGCCTAAATGTCCGTTTCTCTCTGTTTACAAGCAAACGTGAAGACGGAGGTTTTTGCAAATCTCCACTTTGGCTGGAGTTTTCAGGAATGATGGTTTTTGGTGACTTTGAGCTCCGTTTTCGTGTAAAGGAATGGCCAAAGCGCATGAAAACACCACCGTTTTTGCTACGTGGAAACGGGGACCTCAACCAAACGGGGGTCCGGTGGAGCAGAAACGAGCCCCGCCCCCTAAACCGGCTGCTGTGGACCGGAGCTGTAGAGGTGTGGCGGACCGGGGGGCCTTTACTACCACATCCAGGTTGGTCCCCAAAAGCACCAACAACTCCTTCAGGTCCCAGATGATGTGACCTCCTCCTCCAATCAATCAATCAATCAATCCCCCTCATCAATCAGATCAGATCAGGATCTGGGGGGTCCACCAGAACCCCCCCCCCCCTCATGGCTCTGGTCACGTGGTCCTGAAGCAGCTGCAGGTTCTCCACGTGAATGATGGTTCTGTGATGTGGTTGTTGCGGGGCTGATCGATTCCTGCGGAGCCTCAAGTATCGATCTAGCCTAGATTAGCCCAGGCTAGGCCATGTTAGCACCCACTCCCCCCTCCTCCAGGCCTCTCTCTCACCTCATGCTCCTCGCTGGCTCGTCAGGAGGAATGCTGGCTTCATGTCCGCGGCCCCGCGGCTGCGGCTTCGCTCCCGGGGCCAGATCCCTTCTCCCCCGGCTCTCCCTGCTCCCTCTCCCCCGGCTGCCCTGCTCGGTTAATGCGGCTCAGGGTTGAGGGTTCGAAGCCGCAGCGCCTACCCTGCGCCGCCGCCGCTTCTCCCGCTCTTTCCTTCGGGTTCCTTCCAAACAAACCGCTCCGAAACTCCGCGTTGTAGTAATAACCCTCCGCGGGAAAGTATAGGCCCGCTCAGGTGCGGGGTCTCTCGCCGCCGCTGCTGCTTTTGTTCTCGCGTCTATTGTGTGATTGTTGCGGCTCCTGCCCCGGCGGGTTGTTGCGGGTTCGTGCGGGACTAATAAGAGCTGCTGGTGCTGGTGCTGGCCCCGTAAACGCGTCCAGCCCTCCGGTTACATCACAGCAGGTGAAACCGCAAAGACGCCGCACGGCCCGCGAAGCCTCGCAGGGAGACTGGAAACCTGAATAAATAAATAAATAAATGTAGTAAATAAAATATGGGCCGCAAAAGACATGCAAGCCCCGCCTCTGCGGGATTTCGTCACAAACGTGGTCGGTGCGGCGTTGCATTCTGGGACATGTAGTTTTCTGTGTTCATTTACGTGAGCACAGAAAACTACATGTTAGTATTTTGGGTGTTTGATTGAAATCTTTATTATTATTATTATTATTATTATTATTATTATTATTATTATTATTATTATTATTATTATATATTAATTATAAATACAAAAAACAAACAATTACACAAAACATCAGAAAATAATACAAATAAACAGTCATTAAACAAAATCAAAAGGAAATAAACCTTCATACCTGAAAAGGAGTAGGAGGAAGTAAAAAGCTTATGAGGTCCAACCCCTTGTTTCTATTTCGATTTTGCTTGAATACAAAATAAAATAAAAAATATAACAGCAAGCTTTACTTTATCAAAACAAATATACCTATTATTACATTATAGAAATATTACAGCACTTCATTCCTATATCATACCTGAGCATTATAAATATAAATATACCTGAGTATTATAAATAAATGATATACCAGAGCAATTATAAATAATATACATTTACAACATATACTGTATATACATACACATATATACACATCTTATCATAAACAATATAATCATTATTATTATTGTATTATAGTTTCATTTTATAGTGTTTCATTTTAAAACTTTCCTGACATTGAAATAAACTGAAGAAATAAAATAACTTTTAAAAATATACACAATTTAATATAATTACGGTTATTTTTAATAATCAATACCTGCAAATAATACATAAACATATGTCAAAATTAAAAATTGATTAAATAATATAATAATACATCCAGACATACCCTAAATAAATTCAAATAATGAATATAAACCTAATTTTAAATATATTTAAAAATATTTAACTTTTCTGTGTTCATTTAGAATAGAATAGAATAGAATAAAATAAACTTTATTGATCCCCCAGAGGAGAAATTCACTTGTGCAGCAGCAAACATACACACACTCAACAATTTTTACAAAATATACACGAAAGTATGAAAAGGTATAAAAAAAAGTATATCCTAAAAAAAAAACAATAAATAGCTAAATAATTAAAAAAGAGCAATATAAAAAATGAGCAATACAAAATACTCAAAATGTTCAAATGATACAAATACATGTATTGGTATTTTGGATGTTTCATTTTAAAACTTTCCTGACATTGAAATAAACTGAAGAAATAAAATAACATTTAAAAATATATAAATATATAATAAATAAATACCTGCAAATAATACATAAACATATGTATAATTAAAATTTGATTAAATAAGACAATTAATTGTACAGTTGTAATAATACATCCAGCCATACCCTAAAGAAATTCAAATAATGAATATAAACCTAATTTTGTGGCGCCTGTTGTGCAGGTCGTGCGGGACTGTGAGCTGTTATTCTGAGTATATTTTTTGAAATAAATAAATGTAGTAAATAAAATATGGGCCGCAAAGATATGCAAGCCCCACCTCTGCGGGATTTCGTCACAAACGTGGTCAGTGCGGCGTTGCATTCTGGGACATGTAGTTTTCTGTGTTCACAAGATACTCAAAATGTTCAAATGACACAAATACACGTATTGGTATTTTGTGTGGTTCATTTTAAAGCTTTCCTGACATTGAAATAAACTGTAGAAATAAAACAACATTTAAAAATTATACATAATTTAATATAATTACGGTTATTTTTAATATAACATAATAAATAAATACCTGCAAATAATACTTAAACGTATGTAATAATTAAATATGGATTAAATAATGTAATAATACATCCAGCCATACCCTAAAGAAATTCAAATAATGGATATAAACCTAATTTTAAATATATTAAAAAATATTAAACTCGTCTCGTCTCGCAGGTCTTTTTTTTATAAACCTTATTAGCAAATCTTGCTATACAAACACCAACAAGGTTTACAATAGTGTGGAACAGCACATACAATGATGGAGTAAATTATAAAAATATCTGGTATCAATAAGAAGTCATAACATAGATAATGAAGGTAACAGTCATCATCATAATAATAATAATAATAATAATAATAATAATAATAATAACAATAATAATAATAAAGATGAGTAAGTAAATAAATAAATAGAGAATGAAATAAATACATAAATAAATAAAACAGGGGAATAAAACAGGTATGAGGAATAGAATCAGATGCATAGAAAACAATAAGGAAAGGTCAAGACAGTTATAAATGAAAGGTTAGTCAGAGAATACAGGGAAAAACTTTTCATAGTTGATTAAAAATATATTGCTTTTTTTTTATCAAATAAAGCAACGATACGATACAGTTGACAGGGGTGTATGTTGTGTAGAATTTTGAAGTGGACTTCTTTTGCTTTGTTTGGGATGCAATATTTATGTGGTAGGAGCTGCAGGCTCTTCTCCAGTTTATGTCTTCAATGTGAGATCCCCAATAGAATTGACCTTCTTTTTTGAAAACACTGGCGTATATGCTTGTTATTACACTTTTTATCTGTTAGTTCTCTTCTCTATTTTATTGGCGGATTGCAATCAACTTTAAGGTGCATACCGCCACCTACTGTACAAGAGTGTGTACAATCATTTCATTTAGACTTTTTTTAAATTCTTTTTTTATCAGCCTAGTGTCTTTTAAGAAATTAATTAGTGCCTTTCTGCTGATTTTAACCCCCTCTCCCTCTGTTACCAGTATCCCCCTCAAATTCCTCATGTCCTGCCTCTCTGACTTTTTCCTTTTCTCTTTCTATTTCTGTTACATTAGTTACATTACATTAGATGTTCACTGTTTTCTTTTACTCCACAGTTCTCACACTTATCACTGTCCCTTCTTCCCATAACATACAAAGTGCCATTTAATCCTGTGTGATCCAGTCTGAGTCTTGTTATGACTATTTCCTCCCTTCTGTTCCTTTCTGTATAATTCTTTGTTATGATAGACTTTTGTATTTTGTGATATCCCTGTCCTTTCTGATCTTCCTCCCACCTTTTCTGCCATATTTCCATTCCTTTCTTCTTATTACTGCTTTACCTTCTCCTTTCCCTTGTGGAAGTGGTACAGTTATTTCCTTTTGCAATGCCATTTTTGCTGATTTATCAGCACCCTCATTCCTGTTACTCCCTCATGTGCTGGTACTCAACAGAACTGTCTATGCCACATCTGTGTATTCTTAATAAACTATGGTAAATATCTATGAGTAAGTCTTCTCTGCAAGTTGTTGTTGATTGTATACTTTCCAATACAGCTATTGAATCTGTGCATACCACCACCTTATCAGGTTATCTACAGAAGATTTTTTTTTCATTATGCACTTTGAGAAAAAAGTCGAAATGTTGAGAAAAAAGTTGAAATGACGAGAATAATTTTGAAATACAATTTCGATAAATAAAGTGGAAATTTCGTGGATAAAGTCAAGATTTCGCCCTTTTTCTCAACATTTCAACTTTATTCAAGAAAATTCGACTTTTGCCTCAAAATTGTACTTCAACATTTCGACTTTTTTCTCGAAGTGCACCATGAAAAAAAAAATCTTTCTCCTCTAAAATATTATTTTTCTCCCGCCTGGCCCTGATACTCTTCTGTAGTTAAATAAAGGTTAAATACATTTAAAAAAAAAGGTTAGTTAGAGGATGCAGAGAAAAACTTTTCATAGTTGATTAAAAATATATTGCTTTTTTTGGTTGTTTATCAAATAAAGAGATTTAATGAGCTGAGCTAACTCTAACTTGCAATTTATAGTATGTTTTTTGTTTTGTTTTTGTCTTTGTTTTTTTGTCTTTGCTTCTTGTCTAGATACCTCTGTTACTTGTCCAATATATCCATTCTTTTTCAATGTTTGAATCCAAATGTTGTTTTGTATAAAACCTCCTGAGTCGAGGTTCATAAAAGGGTAGGCATAATAAGCCTTGGCTTCAGCCTATACCTTTTCAGTGCCATTTAAAATACTGGACTATTTTTATGTTGTCAATTTATGTTGTATATCGTTTTTTTTTTAATTTATTTATTCATTAACATACAGTGCAAGCAACGACAAAAGACGACATCAGTGTGTGTGTGTGTGTGTGTGTGTGTGTGTGTGTGTGTGTGTGTGTGTGTGTGTGTGTGTGTGTGTGTGTGTGTGTGTGTGTGTGTGTGTGTGTGTGTGTGTGTGTGTGTGTGTGTGTGTGTGTGTAAATAAGGTAATGAAAGTAGATACATAAATGGACAATATTAATTCGAGAGTAAATAAGTTAAACAAATAAATAATTATCATATAGAGTGGTGTAGCACGATATAATAAATATAGCATGGGTGCAGATCCCAGGGGGGACGGGGGGGACATGTCCCCCCCAATTTATGAAAAACATGAATTGTCCCCCCAATAAAAATACCCTAAATTATTCAAAATTGAACAAATGTATTTTCAGACTTTCAGACAGAAATAATACATCCACGGTGCGTTTTGAGGTGTACAGATTGAAAGTATTGCTACGCAGTACATTTTTTTTTTTTTAGTCAGAATTAATATTTTTAAAATTTTTGAAGGGCTCGAGTCGAGCTGTTTAGGACAAATAAACAAGAAATAAACATAAACAAGAAAGGTAAGCACAATAAATGCTTCCCTGTGCAGTATTTTTTGGCGAGCCTTTACCAATTTATGGTATGGTATGATTTGCATATTGGCAAAAAATTTAAAATTAAAAAATTAAAAAACGTTGGTGTCCCCCCCAATCCTGACATCGGATCTGCCCCCCTGAAATATAGCATAAATATAGCATAATAATATAGTAATATCCTAATATAACATAATTTTTATAAAATATTATAACATATAACCAAATGATATCACCATACTATTATATATAACAATATAATAATACTATAGTTTAACATCCACAACCATGAGATAACTTAATATAATAATACACTATGAAACAATACATCATGATAATGCCAGGAATGATTATTAGAGTTAGAATTGGTAGTTTATGTATTGCAATG
Organism: Cololabis saira; assembly: GCF_033807715.1. Classification (NCBI taxonomy): domain Eukaryota; kingdom Metazoa; phylum Chordata; class Actinopteri; order Beloniformes; family Belonidae; genus Cololabis; species Cololabis saira. The sequence goes on from NC_084607.1 coordinate 7,038,659, forward strand.
AGGGGTGAGGTCAGACCGGGGCGTCAGGGAAGCGATTTATGTTGTATATCAAATGAGAGAATTTAATTCTAGTAGAAAAGGTTTGGTTGACAAACATGTGACGTCACCACCACGTGGTCTCAGATTTCCCAGCATGCTCCGCTCCGCTCCTCGGGGGCGTGGCCAGCCACGTGGCCCCGCCCCCTCGCCCCGCCCCGGCTAACAGGCTAGGCTAACAGGCTAGCGCTGCTCAGACCGGCTCCGTCACCTCCCGGTGCTGTTGGACCGCCCGAACCCGACCCGAACCGAACCCGAACCCGAACCCCGACCCCGACCCGGACCCCGACCAGAACCAGAACCCGCCCCGGACCCGCCCCGCGGCCCCGCTGAGAAGATGATCAAGCTGTTCTCGCTGAAGCAGCAGAAGAAGGACGAGGAGTCTGCCGGGGCGAACCGAGCCGGAACCGGGGGCAAGAAGGCCAGCGCGGCCCAGCTCCGGATACAGAAAGGTACTGGACCGAACCGAGCCCGGGGACCGGGACCCGGACTGGACCGGGGCGGAACCGAACCAGCTGCTGTTAGCCGCTAGCTGCTAACGGCTAACAGCAGCTACAAAACAGAACCAGAACCGAGCCAGGACTGGACCGGGACCGGGTCGGTTCCGTTAGGGAGACAGAACCTGGTCCAGAACACGAGGTTCTGAGGAGAACAGGGTTCTGGGGGAGGTACCGGTACCAGAACCAGAACCTTCTGAACCAGAACCTTCTGAACCAGAACCTTCTAGACCAGAACCAGAACCTTCTAGACCAGAACCAGAACCTTCTGGACCAGAACCAGAACCTTCTAGACCAGAACCAGAACCTTCTGGACCAGAACCAGAACCTTCTAGACCAGAACCAGAACCTTCTAGACCAGAACCAGAACCTTCTAGACCAGAACCAGAACCTTCTGGACCAGAACCAGAACCTTCTGGACCAGAACCAGAACCTTCTGGACCAGAACCAGAACCTTCTAGACCAGAACCAGAATCTTCTGGACCAGAACCAGAACCTTCTGGACCAGAACCAGAACCTTCTGGACCAGAACCAGAACCTTCTGGACCAGAACCAGAACCTTCTAGACCAGAACCAGAACCTTTCAGACCAGAACCTTCTAGACCAGAACCTTCTAGACCAGAACCTTCTAGACCAGAACCTTCTAGACCAGAACCAGAACCTTCTGGACCAGAACCAGAACCTTCCAGACCAGAACCAGAACCTTCTGGACCAGAACCTTCTAGACCAGAACCAGAACCTTCTAGACCAGAACCAGAACCGTCTAGACCCGGTTCTGGTTCTGGTCTAGACGGTTCTGGTTCTGTTAATTTTTTCCCCAAATTCTGTTGTTTTTGTTTAAAATGTTTTTTTTTAACCTTTTACTCTAATTTTTCCACCAAATAAAATGTGTTTTTAATGTTAATGAATTAAAATAATTACTACTTTAATAGAAATTAACATATTTATTTAGGAAACATATTATTATAAACTTTCCCTCAATGGTTGAACTGGAGGCAAAACAAATAACTTTACATATAAAACAAAATAAAGTGCTCAATTAACTTTTTCTTCCAGTTAAAAAATATCAGTGCGTCCGAAATCCCGTACTAAAAAGTATACTTAAGTTCGGCACACTTTTGAGTAAATATCAGTAGTCTGCATTAATTCGGACGTACTATTCAGAGCGCACACGTCACTTTTTGCCGTTGGGAGGGGGGGTTGTTACCATGGTAACCTGTCACAGCAGCAGTAGCAGCTGTTACCATGGTAACAGCAGCAGTTTCTATACAGCCGCTATTTCCTGTTTATTCTGGCCCAAAAAAGGTTACATTATATAATATTATTATATACGAATGTATTAATATTAATCTTATGTAATAATATTATTATGCTTAATATTATACTTATGACATATACGTATCACTTAGCAACTAAACGCCGCTGCATTGTGGGAAGTTTCTGCTCGGCTAGTGTCCACCAATCCACACTAATACATTTCTCCAGAATGAGTGTGGATAGCGATAGTGAGTACGTTCTAATGTTTCGGACGCACTAAAAAATCTTGCATACTCATTTTGCTTCTCATTAGGGTGGAAGTATGCGATTTCGGACGCAGCCTTAAACTTCAGAATTACTCTATATATCGTTACAAAGTCCATATTAATACATTCTTTTCCGTAAAACTGCTTTAACGTGCAATAAAAAAAGTTGCCTTTACAAAAACAAACGACTTTTAATACAGAACATCTTTTAAAACATCTTTTCAACTTTTAGGAAAAGCTGCTCTAATGTTGCTTTTCCACCGGCACCTATTAGCATCTACTAGCACCCACGAGCATCTACACTAGCATCCACTAGCACCCACACTAGCACCCACACTAGCACCCACACTAGCACCCACTAGCACCCACACTAGCACCCACTAGAATTAGTTTTTTAGCATTTTATGCAAATGTAACCCCAAGACAGTATATAAAGTAATGAAATATAGACAATTTATGCAATTATAACTGAAAACTTTAATGTTTTTATACTTTTAAACATATTTAATGGCAAAAACATGGCACCAGTTATTTTAGTGTCCAACAAAACATTCCTTTTTTGGGGCATAAACCAAGAATATACCAAAAGTTGTAAATTAATGATGAAAAAAAATCGATCTTTAGACATACAAATCAATTTTTAGGAATTAATATGAGAAATCGATTTAGAATTGGAAAATTACGACGGAGTATTAGGGCCAAACTAAGACAAAAAAAAATTTGGAAATTACGAGAATAAAGTCATAATATTACGAGAATAAAGTCGTAATAGAATAAAGTCGTAATATTACGAGTATAAAGTCGCAATGTTACGAGAATAAAGTCGCAATGTTACGAGAATAAAGTCGTAATATTACGAGAATAATGTGGTAATTTATGAGAACTCTTAACAGGAACAGCTTCTTCTCCCTGTGTTAAAATGAGGAATATCGAGCATCTTGTGAAGTTATATTTCGGTATCGGTTTCACAAATAAGGAAATACTTAATCTTTTGGCACATCAGAATCGAATTATTATCAGTATAAGGACTTTAAAACGATTGTGCAAACGACTGCGTCTATTTTGAAGAAGGAACCACACAGACTTGGAAGAAATTGTGTCTTTTGTGGAAGAGGAAAATCTTTATGATCTTCCTCATTGTTTCCTGAGAAACAACAAAACATCTTTAAATGGCAGCTCTTCTGTTAGTTCTCATAAATTACGACTTTATTCTCGTAATATTGCGACTTTATTCTCGTAATATTGCGACTTTATTCTCGTAATATTTGTCTTAGTTTGTCCCTAATACTTGGCTTGTTTGCTTCAGGTGTGGGTTTGGGCTGGTGCTGGGCGGGTCGGCGGGCGTCACTCACGCCGGTCTGTGTTTGTGTTGCAGACATCAACGAGCTGAACCTGCCCAAGACGTGTGAGATCAACTTCCCCGATGACGACGACCTGCTCAACTTCAGACTCATCATCTCCCCGGACGAGGTGCGTATCCAGTAGGGCTGTACCGATACACTAATCGCACTATCGGTACGATACACGATATTGAGGTCACGATAACGATACGATATTATAGCCGTTTTTTTTTTAACAACCTTGAATGAGGAACATTTAACTGGAAAACTTTAATGTTTTTATACTTTTAAACCTATTTAATGGCAAAAACATGGCACCAGTTATTTTAGTGTCCAACAAAACGGTCTTTTATTTGAAAGACACAAAATACAAAACAATGCTGTGCATTTGCCCTATTGTTACAGTTTGTAATGCTTTATAACTGTTTAAGTTTTAAAGAGCAAGCCAGGCCAACCATTTTCCACAAACTGAATTAAAAGTAAATGTCAGGTTTGCATTATGATCTTCAGTTTCATACAAGTACGAATATTTTGTCACAAACTGAATAGTTTCTCTCATGTATGACTTGACTTTTTTCTTTTCCAGAAATTTAACAACTAAAATTGAATAAATAAATAAACTATTAAAAGTCCCAAACTCCAAATGCAACATGACTGTTATGGATCTTGTGCCAGAGCTAAGAGCTTCACCTGCTCCAGCCTGAGGCCGTAAGGGGAACCCCGTTATCGTTTCATCCCTCCCACCTTTGGGACGACACAATCTTTACACCATAAAAAAGATTGATTCATGCTCACCTTATAAGTAAAAGTCAGGAGCTCAAAACCCTGTAAGAGTACCGTGATCCTGACCACAAAACAGTACTAGTTTCTTCTGAGCGTAGTAAGATTTTGGTCCGCGGGTCGAGGCGCGGTCGTCACATGATCCTGCTGCACCAATAGGATGTTACTAATAAACACAATATATTAATAATAATAACCCAATATCGCGCTACAGTTTATCACCTCCACGACACGTTTCGTGACGTTTTTGTATCGCTAAATTTCGTGGCACGATATATTGTTGCACCCCTAGTATCCGGGTCGACCCGGACCCAACGGCGCCGTGAGACGGGCCAGGATACCCGGTCACAGGACCGACAGCAGCGTCCGTGCTGCCTTCAGGGAACCTCAGACACCCGCGGCCGGGGACGGAAGGCCTGGCCCAGGGAAGACGTGGTGGTCCAGTCAGAACCGGGCCACAAGTACATTTACAAACAACCAGAACCATCATGAATAAGAGCCGTGTTGGATCAGTACTCGGTTCTGGCTGATTGTGGTCCAATTCCTGGTAGGGCTGCAACGATTCGTCGAAGTTGTCGACAAAAATCGATAATCAAAATTGTCGACAATGAATTCCATTGTCGACAATTGTCACCAGACGTGTTTTTCCAACGGAGTGAGGCGTCTCACTTCAATACAATCTCCGCCGAGAGTCGCGCATGCACGATAGCGTCTCTGCCGAGCAGTAGTGGGTAAACAAAAATGACAGCGTTCTGTAGAGCAGCTGCGCGTAACAAAACTTAAAAAGTTTGGGAGCATTTTAGCCTGGATACGGCGAATAAAAAGATGACTAGCAAGGTTTGCAAAGCCGACCTTGCTTTTCACGGGAGCACGTCGGTAACGCACGAGCATTTGAAGAGAAAGCACGTCGGACAGTTGAACGAAACGGACTCGCCTTGGTAAGATATTAAGCGTATCTTGGCTTTAAAAGAGAGCTTGAACGTTATGCCCGACTGTGCCTGACAAAAGTATTTTAAATTAAATGCATGCAGTCCGAAGAAGAGCCACCATGGACCCAGACGTGTAGCGACTGCCCTCACTGAGTCAATACTGCAGATCTGTGATATGAGGCTCTCCATGGTTGATGCTGACGGGTTTCAATAAATGATGCACCAGTTCAACCAAGAGAACCTCCTGCCATCCAGAACCCATTTCATCCACTTGATGGAGAAAAAATACGAGACGTTTCATTTTATTTTATCATTTATTTTTTATATACAGCGTATATAGACTGGGCAGCCTGTCCTTAAAAAATGAAAAATAATGGACAGAGGTTTATTTATTTATGGATTTATGTCTATACTGACTGATCACTATACCTGTCCTTGGTTTTGGATAGTTACTTTTTGTATGAACAGTGGCAATGTTGAATAAAATATTTATTTTTCATTGAAGTAGCCATTTCTTTATTTGCATTTGCCACATAATTAAAGCAACGTCATACTTAATTTAAGAAAAAATGACTAATTATCCGATTAGTCGACTAATTGTTTCAGTAGTCTGTGACTAGTCGACTATTAAAATAGTCGTTAGTTGCAGCCCTACTTCCTGGTTGTTGTTGTTGTTTAAGGTGTTTAATGACCACAATTATATTTATATTTATACGGCCAGGTGTTTCCGGTCCGACGGCCAGGTGTTGCCGGTCCGGCGGCCAGGTTTTGCTGGTCCGACGGGCAGGTGTTGCTGCTCTGAGGCCAGGTGTTGCCGGTCCGGCGGCCAGGTTTTGCTGGTCCGACGGGCAGGTGTTGCTGCTCTGAGGCCAGGTGTTGCCGGTCCGGCGGCCAGGTGTTGCCGGTCCGGCGGCCAGGTGTTGCCGGTCCGGCGGCCAGGTGTTGCCGGTCCGGCGGCCAGGTGTTGCCGGTCCGGCGGCCAGGTGTTGCCGGTAGGGCTGAGCGATTTTTGAAAATAATCTAATTTAGATTTTTTTCCTCAATATTGCGATTGAATATGCGATTATTTTTTCAAGGTCCTGTTCTCATGTATTTTTCAAATACACAAGCAATAAATCAGTCTGTTTTATAATAAACAATGTCAGATTTATTTAAAGCACAGATTACAACAATAAAGAAAACAAATCTGTGGCTTTACCTCTTTAACACGTCTACACACACAAGTGTTATTGGTTGTTCTTTCTGAACCCAATCGCAAGACACCAAACCGGGTTAAACTTTAGCCAAAACGAGGCGTAGTTTAATAGAAAAACACAGAAAAACTCACACAGGGAACAAAAAAACCTTCCTCACAGGGAACTCAGAACTTCTTCACAAATAAATCAAAAATCACAGGGAGAAAAAAACCACCAGTAAACTAACTAACAAAGCACAGAGTTAACAAAACGAACCAGCAATGAACAACTCGCAGGCCCGCTGTTTATCCTCTCCTCCTGATGAGCTGATGAGCTGCAGGTTTGGCTCAAGGCTGATTTATGGTTCCACGTTAAATCGACGCAGACCTACGCCGTAGGGTACGCAGCGACACGCGTACTACGGCGTAGCTCTGCGTCGATTTAACGCGGAACCATAAATCAGCCTTCACAGTGCGACTCCACTGTCCGCCGGCGTGCACCCGGCTCGTGCTCATCGCCGCGCGCAGCTCCTCGCCGCGCCGTCTCCGCGCTCATATATTTAATACATTTATAAAGCCCCACCTGGCCGAGCCCTACGCTGAGGCCATGGTAGATTTAGGTTACGCGGCACTGTTGACTTTTTTCCCCTGCCGGCTCTGCTCTTCCCGCTCTGCTCACTCACACATCACGTGATCAGATCACGTGACTGGTCAAATCGCAGCCTTTGCAGTTAGAAAATCTCGTTTTATCACATCGCGATATTATCGCAAATGCAATTAATCGTTCAGCCCTAGTTGCCGGTCCGACGGCCAGGTGTTGCTGCTCTGAGGCCAGGTGTTGCCGGTCCGGAGGCCAGATGTTTCCCGTCCGACGGCCAGGTGTTGCCGGTCCGGCGGCCAGGTGTTGCCGGTCCGGCGGCCAGGTGTTGCCGGTCCGGCGGCCATGTGTTGCCGGTCCGGCGACCATACTGCTGCTCTGAGGCCAGGTGTTGCCGGTCCGGCGGCCAGGTGTTGCCGGTCCGGCGGCCAGGTGTGGGTGGAGGATAACACCTGTCTTGTGTTTTTCCGCAGGGTTTCTACAAAGGAGGAAAGTTCGTCTTCAGCTTTAAGGTGAGAACCCCGTCTGGGTGGCCAGTGGGCGGAGCCAACAGGTGTGGAGGTCAGTCACGGGTCGTGTGTGTGTGTTGCAGGTAGGACAGGGATACCCCCACGACCCCCCCAAAGTAAAGTGTGAGACCATGGTGTATCACCCCAACATCGACCTGGAGGGAAACGTCTGCCTAAACATCCTGAGGTGAGTGGTGGACTGGGTGGAGAGTGGGTGAAAGTTTACTCCTGCGTGAAGCTGGCCCCCCACCCCACGCAAAAATCAGTGAAAATATTCTCAATCGTTTGTTCTGCGTTAGTGCTGGTTTACACCGTGTTCTAACTGCATGCGAGCGAGCGTCAGCGACAAAAACAATTTCATTGCTTTATTTTCTATTGGACTGTCCTAACTGGCTGCGAGCGACGCAGCGCGACACAGCGTGATGCGGCGCGCCGTTTTGAGCTGAACTTTTGTCGGTCGCCCGGTTTCTATTTTCTTCCTGTCTCTCGCATTGAAAGCGCTGTAGGAAACAGTCATTTCAATACAAGAACCTCAATAAAGTGGCAGCTGGCTGGAGGGAGATCGCCAGGGAGCTCTAATAAGATAAGAAGATATAATAATAAGATTATATATAATAATAATATAATATTAATAAGATAATATTTCTTTCTGCCCCTTTATTGAGGTTTTTGTAGTGAAATGAGGAGTTATCATAGAGATAACTTCTCATTTCAACTAACTGGATCAGCCGTTCCTCATCCGTGACCGTTTCCTACAGCGTTTTCAACCGGCTTTCAACAAGGGCGGCAGGAAGAAAATTTAAATATCACAATATCAAGCTTGTTTTCTGTTTAGAAAGTACAAACGTTGGAAGATTACAAGTACTCACCCATCTTTTACTTGTCTCTTTACTCTTTTAGGAGTTATTTTAGGAGTTTCTTTCAGGAGCGCACAGGCGGATAGTGCGGTGAATAAAGGCTGATTTATGGTTTCGCGTAAAATCGACGCTGTAGGGTACGCGTTGGTGTAACGCGGAACCATAAATCAGTTTAAGATTAAGATTCCCAGAATATTCTAATTTTTTTAGATAGGATATTTGAGTTTTCTTAAGCTGTAAGCCATGATCAGCAATATTAAAATAATAAAAGGCTTGCAATATTTCAGTTGATTTGTAATGAATCCAGAATGTATGACATTTTTATTTTTGTTTTTGTAATTGCATTACAGAAAATCACAATATTCTAATTTTCTGAGACAGTCCTGTATCTTGAAAACTAAAGCAGCACAAACGAAATGTCTTTCTGCACAAACCAGCACTAACGCAGCACAAACAAACTAGACCATTTTGGTTAATTTTGGACGAAGTCGGGGGGCTGCGTGAACTTAGAATGATCTTTTGAAATATAATGTGATATCTTAAAAACTAAAGCAGCACAAACAAAATTTATTTCTGCACAAACCAGCAGTAACGATTGAGAATATTTTCACTGAGTTTTGCGCGGGGTGGGGGGGGCAGCTTCACGCAGGTGAAGTTTACCGTTAAAGAAAGAGAAAGAAAGAGACTTGATCGCCCAACCGCTGCTCCCTGGAGAGAGAGTTTGACTGACAGGTCAGCCGTCCAATGACGTCACCCGCAATTAGTCGCACTAATTATCCGCGCCACGGAGGATCAGCAGCTTCTGAAATAAGGTTTAATTAACAGTCTTCTATTAGGGTCTGTAAAAGTGTGATTAATAGTCCGGTGTTTTAAAATAATTATGATATCATATTATAGTCTAATTTATCCATACTTGACGTATTGCAACATTGTTTGGGGCGCTTCTTATTCTTCGTACCTTAACCAATTATTTTTAATTCAGAAAAGATTCTTGAGAATGATCTCATATTCTTCTCATCAAGCACCTTCTGCACCCTTATTTAGCAAATTTAAATTATTATCAATTTTCTCTATTAACAAGTTTCAAACATGCCTGTTTATGTTTAAGTTAATTCATTTCAAACAAGACATTCCAGGCACTTTTCATAATTTTTTTCTGTTATCATCAGATATTCATTCTTATTCAGTTAGAGATGGGAAGAACTTTCATTTACCTCTTTGTCGTACCTGCAGTCACCAATCCTTTATCAAATTCCATGGCCCTCAACTCTGGAAGTGTTTACATAGATCTCTTAAGTTAGCGTCATCCTTAAAAATGTTTAGGACCAGCTTGGTGGGGTATCTTTTATTTAGACAAAATTAACAGGCTATTCTTACTGAAATGAAATTTCCATTTCATGGATATTTTTGTTTGTGTACTTATTGTATTTTTCTTTGTTTCTTTTACCTTTTCTTTTCCTTTCTATTCTTTTGCTATTGACTGATTTGTTTTGGTGATTTTGTATTGAGGGGAGGATTTTTTATAAGCCCTTCGGGCTTCTTTTCCTCTCCTGCACAAATTATTTGTCCTTGTATGATTAAAAAAAAAAAATGATTGTGTTATCACTGTGCAAATAAATAAAATGAAAAACCTTTTAAAGACTAACCACTTTGGTTCTGACGGACTTGCCGCTACGCTGGATTAAAATCCAACGGTCTGAGAGAACCGAGCCTTTCGGGTCAGTCCGGTCGGGTTGGTCGGGTGAAATTAACGACGTATTTCTGTAAATTAAGAAAATAAAGTCATTGGTACAAACCTGCGTTAGGTCAGAGAGGACTGGAAGCCAGTTCTGGTTCTGGCTCTGATATGTGTTTGTGGTCCTCAGAGAGGACTGGAAACCGGTTCTGACGATAAACTCCATCATCTACGGCCTTCAGTATCTGTTTCTGGTGAGTGTGTGTGAGTGTATGTGTGAGTTAGTGAGTATGTGAGTGTATATGGGTGTGTGTGTGTCTCTGGTCCCCCCTGACCTCTGACCTCCCCCCCCAGGAGCCGAACCCCGAGGATCCCCTCAACAAGGAGGCGGCTGAAGTCCTGCAGACCAACCGGCGGCTGTTTGAGCAGAACGTCCACCGCTCGCTGCGGGGGGGCTACGTGGGGGCCACCTACTTCGAGAGATGTCTTAAATAACTCGCCGTGCCCCCCCCGACACCCCCCCTCGCCCCGCTCCCCCCCAACCCCCCCGTCAAACCCCCCCACCCCGCGGGAGCAGCCAGAGAGCAGCACGCCAAAGACGCTCTCATGCTTCTGCACCAAGAAGAAGAAGAAGAAGCCCCGCCCCCTGCCCCGCCCCCCCTCTGCGTCTCCTCCCATGATCCTCGGCTTCATGTCCAAGACGCTGAGCTCAACCGCTCAGCCACTGGGGGGCGCCGACGCACGGCTCGCCTCAGTCTGCAGGGGGAAGATGGCCGACGAGGCCTCCTCTCATTGGCTCCACCCATCAGAAGGACACGCCCCCTCCCTCTCATTGGCTCCACTCGTCAGGACACGCCTCCTCTCATTGGCTCCACGCATCAGAAGGACACGCCCCCCCCTCCCCTCTCCCTCCGTTCATTCGCCAGCAGCAAACTCCAACCTGTTACCCCGGGTTACGCCTCACGGGGGGCGGGGTTTAGACATGGTTGCCTAGCAACCGAGGGGGGAGGAGTTTGTACATCGGAGAGAGCAGATGAGCCTTAAAAAAATGTTCCTGAATAAATTTCGCAGCTTTTAACTTGAAGCGTACGGCGGTGGGCGGGGCTCAGTCTGGATGGGCGGGGCTTCGCTGACGGGGAGGAGGAGCCAGACGAAGCAGCGTTTGTGTTATGAAATGTCTGGATGTTGCTTATCGTGCTCCAGTCGGGGCTGGGGGGAGGGGCTTGAGTGGAGTGGGTGGGGCTTAAGAGGGGGGGGGGGGTAAACATGCCTTAAGTTTCTTTAAGTAAGACATGAGCAATTTTGAATCTGCAAGGACTCTGAGATTGCTGGGGAGGGAGGGGCTTAATGCTGTGGGCGGGGCTTAAAGTGGCGTCCTGACAGGAAACGGGACGCGGCGGCGAGGGAAACACGCCACATCAGTTTGGAGTTTGCTGCTACACACATCTCACCCAGGGCGAGGGGGGCGGGGCTGGGGGCGGGGTTTATGGGGATGTGGGTGGGGCAATATTTGATTTTCTTTTGGGGGGTGGGGTGGGTTGGATGGGTTAATGGGGGGGGGGGGGACATGTTAGGATTTGTGTATATTGAAACCCCGGCTGTTCACATTGACTGCAATATGATTTATGTTAAATAAAATAAGAACTTGAATGATTACGACTGTGTAGCTGACGTTTACGAGCCTCACGACGACGCTGGCCTACGATGAACGGATGAATGAAGAGGTGGACACCAAACAAGGCTGATCCGAGCGGACAGAACGGACCCGGTTGGATGAAGGAGTGAATGTAGAGGGAGAGTAGCTCTGGATGAAGGAGTGAAGGTAGAGGGAGTGTAGCTCTGGATGAAGGAGTGAAGGTAGAGGGAGTGTAGCTCTGGATGAAGGAGTGAAGGTAGAGGGAAAGTAGCTCTGGATGAAAGAGTGAAGGTAGAGGGAGAGTAGCTCTGGATGAAGGAGTGAAGGTAGAGGGAGTGTAGCTCTGGATGAAGGAGTGAAGGTAGAGGGAGTGTAGCTCTGGATGAAGGAGTGAAGGTAGAGGGAGAGTAGCTCTGGATGAAGGAGTGAAGGTAGAGGGAGTGTAGCTCTGGATGAAGGAGTGAAGGTAGAGTAGCTCTGGATGAAGGAGTGAAGGTAGAGGGAGAGTAGCTATGGATGAAGGAGTGAAGGTAAAGTAGCTCTGGATGAAGGAGTGAAGGTAGAGGGAGTGTAGCTCTGGATGAAGGAATGAAGGTAAAGTAGCTCTGGATGAAGGAGTGAAGGTAGAGGGAGAGTAGCTCTGGATGAAGGAGTGAAGGTAGAGGGAGAATAGCTCTGGATGAAGGAGTGAAGGTAGAGGGAGAGTAGCTCTGGATGAAGGAGTGAAGGTAGAGGGAGAGTAGCTTTGGATGAAGGAGTGAAGGTAGAGGGAGAGCAGCTCTGGATGAAGGAGTGAAGGTAGAGGGAGAATAGCTCTGGATGAAGGAGTGAAGGTAGAGGGAGAGTAGCTCTGGATGAAGGAGTGAAGGTAGAGGGAGAGTAGCTCTGGATGAATGAGTGAAGGTAGAGGGAGTGTAACTCTGGATGAATGAGTGAAGGTAGAGGGAGTGTAGCTCTGGATGAAGGAGTGAAGGTAGAGCAGCTCTGGATGAAGGAGTGAAGGTAGAGAGAGTGTAGCTCTGGATGAAGGGGTGAAGGTAGAGGGAGAGTAGCTCTGGATGAAGGAGTGAAGGTAGAGGGAGAGTAGCTCTGGATGAAGGAGTGAAGGTAGAGGGAGAATAGCTCTGGATGAAGGAATGAAGGTAGAGGGAGAGTAGCTCTGGATGAAGGAGTGAAGTGGATGAAGGAGTGAAGGTAAAGTAGCTCTGGATGAAGGAGTGAAGGTAGAGGGAGAGTAGCTCTGGATGAAGGAGTGAAGGAGAGTAGCTTTGGATGAAGGAGTGAAGGTAGAGGGAGAGTAGCTCTGGATGAAGGAGTGAATGTAGAGGGAGAATAGCTCTGGATGAAGGAGTGAATGTAGAGGGAGAGTAGCTCTGGATGAAGGAGTGAAGGTAAAGAGAGAGTAGCTCTGGATGAAGGAGTGAAGGTAGAGGGAATGTAGCTCTGGATGAAGGAGTGAAGGTAGAGTAGCTCTGGATGAAGGAGTGAAGGTAGAGAGAGTGTAGCTCTGGATGAAGGAGTGAAGATAGAGGGAGAGTAGCTCTGGATGAAGGAGTGAAGGTAGAGGGAGTGTAGCTCTGGATGAAGGAGTGAAGGTAGAGCAGCTCTGGATGAAGGAGTGAAGGTAGAGAGAGTGTAGCTCTGGATGAAGGGGTGAAGGTAGAGGGAGAGTAGCTCTGGATGAAGGAGTGAAGGTAGAGGGAGAGTAGCTCTGGATGAAGGAGTGAAGGTAGAGGGAGAGTAGCTCTGGATGAAGGAGTGAAGGAGAGTAGCTTTGGATGAAGGAGTGAAGGTAGAGGGAGAGTAGCTTTAGATGAAGGAGTGATGGTAAAGAGAGAGTAGCTCTGGATGAAGGAGTGAATGTAGAGGGAGAGTAGCTCTGGATGAAGGAGTGAATGTAGAGGGAGAGTAGCTCTGGATGAAGGAGTGAAGGTAAAGAGAGAGTAGCTCTGGATGAAGGAGTGAAGGTAGAGGGAATGTAGCTCTGGATGAAGGAGTGAAGGTAGAGTAGCTCTGGATGAAGGAGTGAAGATAGAGGGAGAGTAGCTCTGGATGAAGGAGTGAAGGTAGAGCAGCTCTGGATGAAGGAGTGAAGGTAGAGAGAGTGTAGCTCTGGATGAAGGAGTGAAGTGGATGAAGGAGTGAAGGTAGAGTAGCTCTGGATGAAGGAGTGAAGATAGAGGGAGAGTAGCTCTGGATGAAGGAGTGAAGGTAGAGCAGCTCTGGATGAAGGAGTGAAGGTAGAGGGAGAGTAGCTCTGGATGAAGGAGTGAAGGTAGAGGGAGAGTAGCTCTGGATGAAGGAGTGAAGTGGATGAAGGAGTGAAGGTAGAGTAGTTCTGGATGAAGGAGTGAAGGTAGAGGGAGAGTATCTGGATGAAGGAGTGAAGGTAAAGTAGCTCTGGATGAAGGAGTGAAGGTAGAGGGAGAGTAGCTCTGGATGAAGGAGTGAATGTAGAGGGAGTGTAGCTCTGGATGAAGGAGTGAAGGTAGAGGGAGATTAGCTCTGGATGAAGGGGTGAAGGTAGAGGGAGAGTAGCTCTGGATGAAGGAATGAAGGTAGAGGGAGATTAGCTCTGGATGAAGGGGTGAAGGTAGAGGGAGAGTAGCTCTGGATGAAGGAATGAAGGTAGAGGGAGATTAGCTCTGGATGAAGGGGTGAAGGTAGAGGGAGAGTAGCTCTGGATGAAGGAGTGAAGGTAGAGGTAGAATAGCTCTGGATGAAGGCGTGAAGGTAATGAGTGCATATGATTATAATTTATCATTTTAATTGTATATTATATGATGAGAAACTGCTGAATCATTAAATAAACACTTAGACAGTAATAACAAATTAAGAGTTTAATATTATTGAACAAACATCTGGTACTGTTCTGGTGTTCTGCTGGTCGGTTCTGACCCACGTGTTCGGACCCGAAAGCTTTAGTAACGTCACGTTCGTCCTCAAAGTGCAAAAACACAGACAGACAAGTTTCATTTTGTTTAATAGTTAACAAAAAATAAACTCAAATTATTTTGAAGTTAATATTTGTTCAAGAGCGTTTTTTTTCTCCTTTTTTAAAAAAATAACCGTTAGCAGAATAAAAACATAAAAGGCTTGTGAAAGCTCCAAACGCCGGAAACAGCCTGCAGCTCAACGACGTTCACGATAAAACGGACAGAAAGTCCCCGGACCGGGTTCTGAGGAAGCCCAAGGGCTTCTGGGAAGTAAAAGGGATTAAAACGAGGCAGCAGCGTCGCTCAGCGGCGTCCCGGAGCTGCTCGCGTCTCCTGGCGTCTCCCGGCGTCTCCCGGCCGCCGTCCAGAGGTTCCTGGGCGTTCCTGGGAGGTGAGGCTCCGCACACAGGACTCAAACCCCCGACTCCGGCGCTCAGATCAGGACGCTGGACACCGGGACCCGGGTGGACCGTCCGCTCCGGGGGACGACGATGGGCTCGTCCTCGGCTGCCGGGGGACAGTGGAGGGACAGTGAGGCCACATTTAAAATTCAAAAAAAAAAAGAAAAAAAAAAAAAGGAGGATATTTCCCCCTCTACGTTTTGAAAAATACCATCATTTACACTAGGGCTGTTCGATTAATCGATTTTAAATCGTAATCGCGATTATGTAATTAGAACGATGTTAAAACATGAAAATCGTAAAATCGATTTTTCACTTTTTTTTTTTTTTTTTTAACCTTGTCTGCACACATATTAATGACTGATACCATATTAATGATTGATGGAAATACCTCTCAATACCTGCGACAAGTGCCCCATTACACACCTCTACCTCCTTCATGGGTTGCATTATTATTTAGCATGCAAAGACCCAGTTTAGTTTAATTAGAAAATGTCTTGTTTTATTTAATTGGAAATATAACTTACTGTATGTTTGCAAGTGCTGATTTGCTGATTTTTTTTTTCAGAGATAAAACTTTATATTTTATTATATTTTATATTTAACTTATGTTACAGAGTTTTGCACTTTATTCATTCATTTTTGTTGTAATAAGAGCAAAGTTTGCACTTAAAGCCCAATGGGGCAAATGTTCAATAAAAAAACAGCATATTTGAAATCATTTCTTTGCCTTTTGTCAATTCACAAAATAATCGTAATCGTAATCGAAAATCGGATTTTGAGAGAAAAAAAATCGAGATTTTATTTTTGGGCAAAATCGAACAGCCCTAATTTACACCAGTGGTCCCCAACCCCTGGGCCGCGGCCCTGTACCGATAGTTCACAATGTTTTTATTCCTTGGATGTAAATACACTGCAAACACACCGTAAGAGCGATAAAGGAATAAAATAAAATAAAATAGAGTTGGTCTTACTACATTCATATAAGTTTCATTTAACTTAAATACAGACCGACACACCTGCTCGGTCGGTTACCGTTAACCACAATACATGATTAACATGAGTAAGTACGGCATAAAATTTGCAAAGAAAACAAATCCTTATCAGCAGGTGCTTTTTGTGTCAGTTAGGCTCCACTTTAGCATTCCCGACACTCGTTTAGTCTTGCAGACACACTTTCTACTGCCGTTAAACCTTTACCGTTAAAGTCCGAAGCGCCGGATGTTTATAAGGTCTCGGTGAGACGCCGTCAAAATAAAAGCACTAAATATCGGTCTCCTTATTATATAACAAATAAAATAAAAGCCTGGCTTTAAATAACGTTAATGAGAAAACACACATAAAACAATAGAAATACTCATATTAAAAGGTAATTTACAATTTCCATTATTTTATTTTTTCGATGTTTTATTAATGATGTTTTATTATTCATTATTATTATTATTATTATTATTATTATTATTATTATTATTACTACTATAGAGAAAATACCACAGTTTTTAATGCCGATCTTGTCATTTTATTTAGTTTTTATCAGCTACACCTTTAGATTGGGCCGTGAAAATATTGTCAGACATTAAACCGGTCCGCGGTTCAGAAAAGGTTGGGGACCACTGATTTTAGACAAACCCGCATAAATACGCTGTTAAGGTGCTATGAGGAGCCAAACCTACAGGGGGCAGTGTAACAAGTAACAAAGTCATGCTAGCCAATCAGAATCCTGGAAAAAAACATCAACAAATGACACGAGTAACTTCCAGTTACTTCCAAGATGAACGAGAGTCTTTCGTTTGGATTGACAGAGAAGTGGAGTTATTTTAAGTGTGACGTTAGAATATAAAACAGGTAAAATACAAGAAAATATTGACGGTGGCCAAACAAATTGTAAACACAGGTCACACTCATGACGCTGGTGACGTTTCTGTCGCATAATGTGACGTTCTGAAGCCTAAATGTCCGTTTGCCTCAGTTTACAAGCAAACGTGAAGACGGAGTTTTCGTGTCCAGGGGTGTCGGACTCCAGTCCTCGAGGGCCGGTGTGCTGCATGTTTTAGATGTGTCCCTTTTTTAGCACACCGTGATAAAAAGAGCTGTGTCATCAACAGAACTATCCAGACTTTGATGACAAGCTGGTAACGATGAATAATTAGAATCAGGTGTGTTAAAGCAGTGAAACATCTAAAACATGCAGGACACCGGTGTTCTACCATTTTTTGCTGGTTTGCCAAAAAATGCTACCTAATGGTTTTCTACCTTTGTAGAGCTACAATTTTACTGTGTTTTTCTCCCTAAACCACTTCCTTTTCCCCCTCAAGTGGTCCTTGTCGCTTGCCAGGCCGTCATTGTAAATAAGAATGTTCTTAATGACCTGCCTAGTTAAATAAAGGCCAATGACTGAATGAATATCAAATAAAGCGATAGAATTGTTGTTTTTTCCTCTTTATCGTATAATGTTCACAAAGTGTAATGCAATTCATGTCATGGGTCGTGTATTTTGAAGGATCAAATACTCAACATCCCATATTGGCCCGGTTTCCCAGATTAGTTAAGTAGCTCTTAACAGCGAAAGACTTCTTTCAAACCTTCTTAAGGAGCCTGTGAAAGAAGTCTTTCGCTGTTAAGAGCTACTTAACTAATCTGGGAAACCGGGCCATTATCCATTTTACATGGTGCAAGAAATGATTGGCGTGGCAATCAAACTTCGACCATGCACGTGCGCAGAACCACAAAGTAGCATTTCTCGGCAGGTAGCAAGGATTGGCAGAACACCGGCCCTCCGTGGATTCAGTTTGAAAACAAACAGCCAAAACGCATGAATACACCAGTGTTTTTGCTCCGTGTAAACGGGGCCTGAGACAGGAGGACGGCGGGGGGGCGGGATGAGGACGGCTCACCTGTCAGGGCGGAGTTCTCGGCCCGGTTCCGGTCCTTCTCGATGAAGAGGGCGGTGGCCAGGAAGAAGCCTCCGCCCACCACGGCCACGAAGGAGCAGAGCAGCAGAGAAATCTGCAGCGAGCGGAACTGCCAGAGGAAGGAGTCGTTCCTCCGGAGGGAGTCAGACACCTGGGGGGGGAGGAGGGTTAGTGGGTCCCTCATGGATCTGTTTCACCTATAATTATTAAATCAACAGCTACACACACACACATACAGGACTGTCTCAGAAAATTTGAATATTGTGATTTTCTGTAATGCAATTACAAAAACGTCATACATCCTGGATTCATTACAAATCAACTGAAATATTGCAAGCCTTTTATTATTTTAATATCTCAAAAAATTAGAATATTCTGGGAATCTTAATCTTAAACTGTAACACCGTGTCCACACTGCATGCGACGCGAGCGAGCGTCAGCGTCAAAAACAGTTCCATTGCTTTATTTTTTATTGCACTGTCTATACTGGTTGCGAGCGACGCGGCGCGACGCGGCGCGATGCGGCGCGCCGTTTTGAGCTGGACTTTTGTCGCACGCCCTGCTTCTATGTTCTTCCTGTCGCTCGCGTTGAAAGCCGGTTGAAAGTTGAAAAAAAAAAGATGAAAGCGCTGTAGGAAACAGTCATTTCAATACAAGGACCTCAATAAAGTGGCAGCTGCTGGAGGGAGATCGCCAGGCTGGAAGGTTCTGATAAGATAACAAGATATAATAAGAATCTTATCTTAATCTTATTAGGGCTTAATTTGTGCCGGATCCTGCCGGATTTCTCGTGTCCTCTGCTTTTTCCCCACATCCCAGTAATGATCTGACATGCTGACATGTTTGCTGCATTTAACACCACACGCCGGTCACTCCACGCTGTTCGCTGTTTGATTGCGTCACCGTTCGGTTTTTTCCCCACTTATTCCACCGAATAATAAGCTTGTTTTCTGTTTAGAAAGTAAAAACGTAGGAAGATTACAAGTAATCACCCATCTTTTACTTGTCCCTTTACTCTTTTAGGAGTAATTTTAGGAGTTTCTTTCAGGAGCGCACGTGGGTGAATAAAGGCTGATTTATGGTTCCGCGTAAAATCGACGGCGTAGCCATGGCGTAGGGTACGCGGCGACGCGCACCGTTCGGTGAGTGCGCCGCGTACTCTACACCGTAAGGTCTGCGTTGGTGTAACGCGGAACCATAAATCAGCCTTTTAAAAGGCGAGTCTCAGCTGTCAATCAAAAGAACGTGGGGGCCGATAACGCGTTCAGTGTGGACAGAGCGCGTCCGATGCCACGCAGTGCGACGCGACAGTCGGACGCTCGCATGCAGTTAGGACAGGCTGTAAGCCATAATCAGCAATATTAAAATAATAAAAGGCTTGCAATATTTCAGTTGATTTGTAATGAATCCAGAATGTATGACTTTTTTCTTTAAATTGCATTACAGAAAATAAAGAACTTTATCACAATATTCTAATTTTCTGAGACAGTCCTGTACACACGCACACACACACACACACACACACACACACACACACACACACACACACACACACACACACACACACACACACACACACACACACACACACACACACACACACACACACACACACACACACACACACACACACACACACACACACACACACACACACACACACGTAACTTGATGTTGTCTTTTGTTGTTGTTTGTACTGTATGTTAATAAAAAAAAAGGTAGGGGCGGAGCCTCAGCCCCGACCAGCCAATGAGAGCGCGGCGTCACCTACCACTCCTATCAGGTAGGGGCTCCCAGCGTCTCCCAGCAGGTGCGAGATGACGATCTGCAGCGCCTCGGCGGTGGACCGGCGGGTCGGAACCACCACGTACTGGACAGAGGTCACATGATCAGCAACAGAGGTCACATGATCGGGGGGCGGGGCATCAGAGGGGGCGGGGTCTCACCAGAAGGATGTCGGCCACGATGGCCCAGTTCATGGACAGGAAGGTTTCTCCGAGGAAGATGAAGACCTGGAACCAGGAAGAACCGTTAGCTGGACCAGACCCGACCCAACTACTGGATCTGGACCCTAGTGGTCTGTAGAGGACCTGCAGGTCTGGATCTGGACCCTAGTGGTCTGTAGAGGACCTGCAGGTCTGGATCTGGACCCTAGTGGTCTGTAGAGGACCTGCAGGTCTGGATCTGGACCCTAGTGGTCTGTAGAGGACCTGCAGGTCTGGATCTGGACCCTAGTGGTCTGTAGAGGACCTGCAGGTCTGGACCCTGGACCGGGGCTCTGACTCACGTAGGTGGCGACGGTGCTGGCCTGGGCGAAGACGATGGCCAGGTACAGGAACGGCGCCGACAGCAGCAGGCCGGCGGCGCAGACCAGCGGGTCGGCGCGGGGCGTCCTCTTCCTCAGCTGCCGGCTGGCTTGGACGCCGCTGGCCACGCCCAACACGCCGGTGACGCAGGTGATGATGCCGAAGATCAGGCTGCGGAGGGAGACGAGGGGGTCGGAGGTCGTGAGATCACTACTAACTAGGGCTGTAATGATACACTAATCTCACAATACGGTACGATACACGATATTGAGGTCACGATAACGATACGATACTATACTATAGCAGTATTTTTTTTAACAACCTTGAATGAGGAACATATGACTAGAAAAAAATGGTCTTTTATTTGAAAGACACAAAATACAAAACAATGCTGTGCGTTTGCCCTATTGTTACAGTTTGTAATGCTTTATAACTGTTTAGGTTTTAAAGAGAAAGCCAGGCCAACCATTTTCCACAAACTGAACTAAAAGCAAATGTCAGGTTTGCATTATGCATCTTCAGTTTCATACAAGTACAAATATTTTGCCACAAACTGAATAGTTTCTCTCATGTATGACTTGACTTTTTTCTTTTCCAGAAATTTAAACACTAAAATTAAATAAATAAAAGTAAATAAATACATACAATTTTACATCATAAAAAAGATTGATTCCTTATAAGTGTAAGAGGAGATTTATTTTTGTTAAGAAAGTTATTTTGGTAATTCAGGGTTCATTATTTTATAAATATATTCTTTATATTCTGATGTAAATCAGGGACTATAATTACACTATTCAGTTTATCTGTAGTGATTAGTCTGTTTTAGATTGGGCGGAGTGATACTCCACAGTACGGCACTAGGTGATGTGTTGATGTTCTAAAATCCTACACTCTTGAGCGGACATTAAAGTACACTGGAACTCAGCAGAAATTGTCCCCGTGTTTATCCTACTCAAGGTTTAATTTAATAAGGTAAGGCTTAACTCTACAGCAGACTTAAAAGTTCAGAGCTCAAAACCCTGCAAGAGTCCCGTGATCGGGGCCGCAAAACGGTACTGCTTTCTTCTGAGCGGAGGAAAATTTTAGTCCGCAGGTCGAGGCGCTGTCGGATGCGCGTTACTAGTCTACACAATAGATTAATATTAATAACCCAATATCGCGATACAGTTTGTCACCTCCACGACACGTATTGTGACGTTTTTGTATCGCAAGATTTCGTGGCACGATATATTGTTCCACCCCTACTACTAACTAGGGCTGCAACGATTCGTCGATGTTGTCGACAAAAATCGATAATCAAAATTTCCGACTACGAATTCTATTGTTGACAATTGTCGGCAGTTATGTTTTTCCAATGGAGTGAGGCGTCTCACTTCAATACAATCTCTGCCGAGAGTCACGCAGCACGATAGCGTCTCAGCGCAGCTGCGGGTAATAAAACTTCAAAAGTTTGGGAGCATTTTAGCCTCAATACGGTAAATAAAAGATTACTTGCAAGGTTTGCAAAGCCGACCTTGCTTATCACGGGAGCACGTCGGTAATGCATTTGAAGAGAGTGTTGAACGAAACGGACTCGCCTTGGTAAGATATTAAGCCCATTTTCATTTGTTAAATTAATTCGATTCATTCGTTGACTTTGTTTATTTCACGTTATTTATTAGGTATTATTTGAGCCACTCACAGCCTACTCTCGTTGGTTTAACCTCAATCCTAATTGATGCGGCGCGAAAGGCGAAAAAGCTTGTGTGATGGTGACAATGATGGATTTGCATCTAACTTTCAGTCAGGTGCCTATGAACTGTCAATTATCCATCAAATTCCACAATGATCATGTTAACATTAAATGAGATAGATTTGTCTGGACATTTCTCTTGCGGGATGGGAGAAGACACTAAATCAATGCATCTCTATTATTGTGCGCCGTGCGGCATGAATTCTCAGAGTTTTGCGGATGCGGGCGGGAGCAGGAAAACAGTCCCGCTACAGCAGGATGAAGAAAACAGTCCCGCTATATCAGGGCTCTAGTGCCATCTTTCTTGTGTTTATTATCATTTGCCACATAATTAAAGAAACCTCATACTAAATTTTTAAAAAATTACTAATTATCCGATTAGTCGACTAATCGTTTCAATAGTCGGTGACTAGTCGACTATTAAAATAGTCGTTAGTTGCAGCCCTACTACAGACCCGACCCAGCTACCGACCCGGGTGGCGGTGGCGGCGGCGGCGCACCTTTCCGAGGACTCGCAGTGGGCCTCGGTGCAGGGGAGCCTCTCCCCGGTGAAGATGGCGGCCCGGAACAGGAAGGTGGGGGCCCAGAGCGCCAGGGAGCCGGTGACAAAGGCCACCGCCGTGAAGCCCAACGTGGACAGGATGAAGCTGCAGCTGCGGAGCAGACGGACACGGGTTAGCAGGATAGCGCCGGCCCCTGGGGGGGGGGGGCCCCGCCCACGATGCTGGCCCCGCTTACTTCTTGCTGAGCGCCTGCAGGTCCGTCAGCCAGCTGGTCTGGTGCAGCTGGTGCTCTGGCCGCGCCTCCACCGCGCCGCGCAGCGGCTCCTTGACCACGAAGAGCAGCAGCAGCACGGCTAGCAGCCCCAGCGCCGGGGTGACCTGGAGGGGGGGGGTTAGGAGGGGTCACCAACATAGACATATATACGTAGACGCCGCATCGAGTGGGCTTGCCCGCTGCTGCACTACGTCAACGTCGCCGCCATATTGGATGTGGTAAGACTGCGCTGTAAACTAATACAAGTAAATGGACTTATTTTCATAAAGCGCCTTTCTACAAAGAAATTTACGTTTTACGTCACATTTATTAATTCACACACGCACTAATATACTTGGGAAACAGTTAGGCACCAAATATAATATATTTAATTTTCTGAGATGGCAAAAATTAGAACTCACCCGCAGGGCCCAGTGCCAGTCCTTCGCCACGTTGCTAACTTGAGAGCCGACAATGTAGCCGAGGCCGCTAACAGGAGGAGGAAGTAGAAACACGGGTTAGAGTGACAGCTGGTCCCACTTCCTGTCTGATGACGACGCCGCTGGACCGCCTGCATCAACCAAACTACATCAACCACACCAACCAAACTACATCAACCACACCAACCAAACTACACCAATCCAATTACACCAACAACACCAATCAAACTACACCAACTAAACCACACCAACAACACCAACCAAACTACACCAACCAAACTACACCAACAACACCAACCAAACTACACCAACTAAACTACAACAACACCAAGCAAATTACACCAACTACCCAAGCAAATTACACCAACTACACCAAGCAAATTACACCAACTACACCAAGCAAATTACACCAACTACACCAACAACACCACACCAACCAAACTATGACAACCACACCAACAACACCAACCAAACTACGCCAACCACAACAACCAAACTACACCAACAACACTCCACCAAACAAACTACACCAACCAAACTACACCAACAAAACCAACCAAACTACACCACGCCTGAACAGCCATCCAACTGTTGGAGATTATATTTTGAGGCAGCGCTTTGGTTGAGGGAAAGACCTCAGAGGAAGTGAGGGGCGTTCCTCTGAGATCGGCCCGTGGGCCAGTTCATATTTTCAAAGCCAGGATCACCACACCAACCACACAAAACAGATCAACCACACCAACCAAACCAACCACACTAAACGGACCAACCACACAAAACAGATCAACCACACCAACCACAACAAACGGACCAACCACACCGACCAAACCAACCACACCGACCAAACCAACCGACCAAACCAACCGCACCAACCAAACCAACCGCACCAACCAAACCAACCGCACCAAACGCACCAACCGCACCAAACAGACCAACAACCAGGTCACAACCAGGTTAACCAACAGGCTAACTACCAGGTTAACAGCCAGGTTAACAACTGAGTTAACAGCCAGGTTAAGAACCAGGTTAACCATTAGGTTAACCACCAGGTTAACCACCAGGTTAACAACTGAGTTACTGCCAGGGTAACAACCAGGTTAAGAACCCGGTTAACCACCAGAGTTAGTAGAAAGCTACCTGCCGACAGGAATGGCAAAGTAAAAGATGGACAGCATGTTGGTCCTCTTCTCCTTGACGTAGAGGTCAGCGATGATGGTGGGGGCGATGGTGGAGTAGCTGGCCTCCCCGACGCCGACCAGCCCCCGGGTCAGCAGCAGGACCCAGAAGTGCTGCGGACGGAGACACACGGGTTGGACTAAACCACTGCTGGTCGGTTCTGACCCGCTGCCGTTATGGATCACAGGGAGGTGGGAAGGCTACAGGCTACGGACTCACATCCTTGGGCGTGTAGGAGCTGGCCAGCGTCACCACGGACCAGAATGCAATGCCGACGCTCATGATGTACTTCCTGTTGTACCTGTCGCCCAGGTAACCGAAGACGGGGGCCAGGAACATGTAGCTGCAGATGAAGACTGTCCAAGAACAGGAGAGCGGTTACCGGGGTTACTGACCTCTCACCTCTTAGTCCAGGGGCCAGAGGCCAAAATTTCACTTTTCAGTACCACTCAAGGTGACAAAACTTGCTAATAATTTTTTGAAAATATCTATGTCTGTAGATGATATTTTGGTATGATAACCCTTCCTGAGTGGCAGCTGTATCATAGTTGCCTTCTGCGATTATGCCAGACTGAATACACAGGTCTCCAAGTACAGCATCTTTGAAATGCTTTCCTATTATTGCCAGCAGTGTGCAGATGGTGTGAAATACCCCAAGCCTGATGATGATATTCTGGAATTTGTGAGCATACATACTTGGTCAAAGACAGGCTAACCCCGTTTTCCAAATTTCTGCGACACAGAAATCACCATTTGTGATGTTATACTGACCTTGGTCTAGTTCAGGGGTCGGCAACCCAAAATGTAGAAAGAGCCATATTGGACCAAAAACACAAAAAACAAATATGTCTGGAGCCGCAAAAAATGAAAAGTCTTGTATAAGCCTTAGAATGAAGGCAACACATGCTGCATGTTTCTATATTAGCTATAACAGGGGGGGGGGATTTATTTTTTTTATTATTCACTTCGAGAAAAAAGTCGAAATGTTGAGAAAAAAGTCGAAATGTCGAGAAAAAAGTCGAAATGTCGAGAAAAAAGTCGAAATTTTGTGAAAAAAAAAAATCAAAATTTTGAGAAAAAAGTCGACATTTCAAGAAAAAAGTCAAAATTTCGAGAAGTTGAAATATAGAGATTAAAAGTAAAGGAAAAAGGAAGAAAAAGAGAAAAAAAGGAAAAAAGAAGAAAAAAATGAAAAAAAAGGGAAAAAAGAAAAAAAGAGAAAAAAAGGGGAAAAAAGAAGGAAAAAAGGAAAAAAAAAAAGGTCCAACATTTTTGAAAAAGCTCCAGGGAACCACTAGGGCGGCGCTAAAGAACCGCATGCGGCTCTAGAGCCGCGGGTTGCCGACCCCTGGTCTAGTTAATAATGCACTTCTAGTTTAAGGCTCACAATGACATGTAACAATGATATAGTATGGGTACATTATACATTTCCTGAATCCTTATGGTCCTGTGAGTATTCCAGTGTTTGTATTTTGTGTCTCTGTTGTTCCTAGATGACACAGGGCTAAAAGATAGTATATCATTTAGGCGAAAAATTGTGTAAAAATATGTGTTGTTTATAGTTTAAAGAGCTGCAGTGACCTCTATGTTGGTCAGAAAGATTCACATCTTAGCTTGAATGAATGCTTAAAAGGTCCCCTTTAAAATGATACCAAAGAAAATATCGTGACACATTGACAGATATCCTGTACATGAGTCTAAACCAGGATATGCACCAGCATCTAAAATGTAATTTTCTGACGGGGGAGGCTAACTATGGGTTATCATACCAAAATATCATCTACAGACATAGATATTTTCAAAAATTATAAGCAAGTTTTGTCACCTTGAGTGGTACTGATATCTGGTCTGGCCCATGTACTATCTCGGGGGGGGGGGGGTTACCTGTCTGCAGGAGGCCGGACTTCTCATCGTTGATGCCAAAGTCGTTCTCTATGTCGGGGAGGACACCTGGGGAGGGACAGTGCCGTTAACAGGTGGGAAGAGCCTGGAATTAGTGGTGGGGAAACAAATCAATATTGCAATATATTGTTGCGCTCTCTGTCGCAATAAATAATTGATAAACTGACGGTGAATATCGATATTTTATTACAACACACATAATGGATTTGTGCGGTTTTCTCCACAGTATTGTTCATGCATTTCAATTTGTCCAGCTGTACAGTGTTTACATTTACAAGACTAGGAGGCAGTGACGTACTATGCAAAATTAAGTTGCTTACTGACTTTTCAGTATTTGAAACAAAGCACTGCACTGTCCTGGTTTATATAAAACATGTTATTAATGTTCATGCACTTTAATTTGTCCAGCTGTACAGAGTTTAGATTTACAAGACTAGGAGGCAATGACTACGTTTACATGCAGTCAAAATTTGGGTTATTGCTAATATTCCGGTTACTGAAACATTCGGAATATTCCGTTTACATGGTAATTAATCATTGGGGATATCTGGATCAAACCAGTGATGCACAGAGAACATCATGACGCAATTCCCATCATTTCCGCTTCTTCTTCCTGTATCCAAATTCAAAACAAATCCTGCTTCGCGCAACTTTTCGCTCACCTTCTCGTAAATCTCACTATCCCCGTACTTTCTACCGTCTACAAATGCCAAAATGTTCATATCTTTCATTACATTAATTAAGTGATTAGTCTCCTCCTCACTCCAAAAGTGATCTGGTCTTGTGTTTCGCCGTGTTTAGAAGAATTTCCTGGACTCAAAAGACCAAGATTCCTTGCGAACAGAGCATGCGCAGAAAACAAATTCATGTTCCGTTTGATCGGGATATTCCGTTTGGCGTTTACATGACCGAATATTCGGGTTTTTAAAAAGGAGTAACCCAGGGGTCATATTCGGGTTTTTAAAAACCTGAATATGAGCAAATTCAGGTTATTCAAAGGGGTTATTGGTGTTTACATGGCCGTGCAAATTCGGGTTATTGCCAAGGGTTAAAAAGGGTTATTGACTGCATGTAAACGCAGTCAGTGAGGCGCTATACAAATGCACTTTCTTTGTACATTCTATGAAGTTTTGGCATTGACTACAGACGTTTTCCTTTTTATGGGTATTTTTTCTTTTTCAGTCACATATATCGTGATATATAGTTGATGAAATTTCTTACAATATATTGAATATCGTAGATATCGTGTATCGTGATATTATCGTTATCGTGGGCCACATATCGCCACAGTATTGAATCGTGAGTTACCCGTATCGCCCCCCCCATCCACCTACCTGCCACGGTGAACCGGTCCATGTAGTTGAGCAGGTTGATGTAGCAGAGGATGAAAACGGTCAGCACGGCTCGGACCCGGGACACGCCGCTGGCCGGCCCGTCCTGCTGCACATGAGCCGCCGCCGCCCCGTCCTGGTCCTCCGGTCCCTCCGCCTCGCTGTCGGAGGAGAGGAACGGCGCCGAGTCCGACGCCTGCTCGGCCAGAGACATGGCTGCTGCCGGCGCTGCAGGGGGACAACAACAAACCAAAAAAAAACCCATCAGCTCGGGCTCTGGGACCCGCCGCAAGGTGGACCGGGTCTGGGGATGGGGGAAGGCAGAATGGAGGGTGGAGGCAGAATGGAGGGTGGAGGCAGAACGGAGGGTGGAGGCAGAACGGAGGGTGGAGGCAGAACGGAGGGTGGAGGCAGAACGGAGGGTGGAGGCAGAACGGAGGGTGGAGGCAGAATGATGGGTGGAGGCAGAATGATGGGTGGAGGAAGAACGGAGGGTGGAGGAAGGACGGAGGGTGGAGGAAGAGAGGGGGTGGAGGCAGAAAGGAGGGTGGAGGAAGAGAGGGGGTGGAGGCAGAAAGGAGGGTGGAGGAAGAGAGGGGGTGGAGGCAGAAAGGAGGGTGGAGGAAGAGAGGGGGTGGAGGCAGAATGATGGGTGGAGGCAGAAAGGAGGGTGGAGGCAGAATGATGGGTGGAGGCAGAAAGGAGGGTGGAGGAAGAACGGAGGGTGGAGGAAGGGTGGAGGAAGAGAGGGGGTGGAGGCAGAAAGGAGGGTGGAGGCAGAGAGGGGGGTGAAGGCAGAAAGGAGGGTGGAGGAAGAGAGGGGGTGGAGGCAGAACGGAGGGTGGAGGTAAAATGATGGGTGGAGGCAGAAAGGAGGGTGGAGGCAGAATGATGGGTGGAGGAAGAGGGGAGGGTGGAGGAAAAACGGAGGGTGGAGGCAGAATGATGGGTGGAGGCAGAACGGAGGGTGGAGGAAGAACGGAGGGTGGAGGCAGAATGATGGGTGGAGGCAGAAAGGAGGGTGGAGGAAGAACGGAGGGTGGAGGAAGAGAGGGGGGTGGAGGCAGAAAGGAGGGTGGAGGAAGAGAGGAGGGTGGAGGTAAAATGATGGGTGGAGGCAGAATGATGGGTGGAGGAAGAGGGGAGGGTGGAGGAAGACAGGAGGGTGGAGGCAGAATGATGGGTGGAGGAAGAGGGGAGGGTGGGGGCAGAACAGAGGGTGGAGGCAGAATGATGGGTGGAGGAAGAAGAATGATGGGTGGAGGCAGAACGGAGGGTGGAGGAAGAGAGGGGGTGGAGGAAGAATGATGGATGGACGAAGAGGGGAGGGTGGAGGCAGAATGATGGGTGGAGGCAGAACGGAGGGTGGAGGAAGAACGGAGGGTGGAGGCAGAACGGAGGGTGGAGGAACAATGATGGGTGGAGGCAGAAAGGAGGGAACCCAGCGGAGGAGTCGGGGGACAACAAACCCTCCATCAGCTCGGTTTCTGGGACCCACCGGGCGGGGGGGTCTCACGGACCTGGACCTGAACCAGGTCCTGAACCAGGTCCTGAACCAGGTCCTGAACCAGGTCCTGAACCAGGTCCTGAACCAGGTCCTGAACCAGGTCCTGAACCAGGTCCTGAACCAGGTCCTGAACCAGGCCCGTGAGACGCCCGGCTGGACTTTCAGGAGGAGGACTGGCTCACGACGGAGACTTTCCCTCATGTGACCTTCGTGGTCTTTATGCCGAAATTCAATGAAACGATTTTCAAGGTCGGCAGCCGGATATCTGCCGGGTCACGTGACTGTTTATCACCTCGGCTCGCGGGGAATCATTCCTGGAAGAACCTTTCCATAAACTGGATCAATATCCACCAATTACTCAACCGATTGGGGGCCTCGGCACCTTCTGGAAATCCAGAAACCGGGTGATGTGACCCGGAACCGGCTGCAGGAGACGGAAAATAACCCCCGAAGAAAAGGTGGAAGAAAGGCCTCAAAAATGACAACAAACAGACACGAAAAACATCCAGAAACAGCGATGTTCTGAAACCTAAGACAAAAGTACACAATATTAGATCTCTTTAAACTCTTAGGGACTGCTGTCGACCCTAAACACGTATGGCTGTTTACCAATACTTGTGCTTGAGCACGAGAAAGCAATAAAAGCCGCCGGAGCCAGAAACTCCCAGCGGGCCCTGAACGCCGCACCAGTCTCCATTAATTAACAACGCTCGCAGTTTAACGTATTTTCGCTTTGCAAGGTCAGTTTTTTAGGTGTTTTTTTAAGGACAGCGCAACATTTCATGAGGTCTCGTTGTGGTTCTTCTGATAAATACGTATTTTGGGGGAAAATATACGTATCCCTTGGAAATCACAGCGAATAATCGATAACTGGATTAAAGCGAGGCTTTCAGGCAAACTGGGACAAACGGACATTCTGACATTCACTGAGTCAACAGTGTTTTAAACGTGTTTTCCCGTCAGATGGATTCCGGTTGATCCCGGACAGGCTGTTGCTGTTGTTATTGTTGTTGTTGTTGGTGTTTACCTGAGGATGAGTCAGGCGACGTCTCGTCACTCCGGCTACCGGTTCGAGTCTCGGTGTGTCGGAGTCGCTACTCGAGACCCATGTTCGCGGCGGGGGGTTGGAAGGTTTCGCAGCTGAGCCCGGATTTCTGTTTAAAAAAGCCCTAAATGTTCACGAACAAACCCCGAGACGACGCTCCGCCGCCGCAGCCATGACGCTTCTGGGCCACTTCCGGCCCCGCGCTCACATGACCGTGTCACGTGACGTGCCGTCACGTGACATCAGTCCTCGCTTCAGGGATTTTTCAACCAAAAACTTGGTTTCCCTTACTCTATTAATTTCAATACCATCTATACTAATTGAAGTGTCCGTGTCTCTCCTTCTGTTACTAAATATCATGAAGTTTGTTTTTTCAAGATTCAGCGACAATTTATTTACATCAAACCATGTTTTTATTCTTTTAAATTCTTTTTTAACCACATTCAACACCTGTGTTATATCTTCCCCAGAATAACATAAAGTAGTGTCGTCCGCAAACAAAATACATTTGAGCAGTTTGGATACATAAACAAAATCATTATTATACAAAATAAACAGTTTTGGCCCAAGGACCGACCCCTGAGGTACACCACACTTAATATATTATGATTCAGATTTGGCCAGAGGTGGAAAAAGTACTGAAAAATTGTAATTGAGTAAAAGTATCTTTACTTTGCTTAAATCCTACTCAAAGTAAAAGTACTCATCTAAAAATGTACTTGAGTAAAAGTACAAAAGTACTTAATTTAAAATGTAATTTGAGTAAAAGTTACTTTCAGTTATTTAATGCAAAAAAAGGATGAGTCACGAATCAAATCCAGCACAAGTTGTTTTAACTTCGAGGCATATTAAAGTTAAACATCCACACTTGTAAAAGCTCAGCTGAGCTCAGTAACATGATCCTTTTACTTCCGCAGAACAGGACAAAAAGGACAGTCACAACCTGTACTGTAAAGTGCAAACTATTTTCAGTCATATTGTCCAACCGACAACACTAAAACCAGAATCAAAGTATTCAAACACAAAATAAAGTGCCCAATGCCCACAGGATCCTGCTATTCACAATAAACCAAAATAAAATGCCCACAAGATTTTCACCATAAATTTTGTACTCAGTAACGTAAGGGGGTTCAAATGTAGCGAAGTAAAATACTTGGGTCAAAATGTACTCGAGTAAAAGTAAAAATTACATATTTCAAAAACTACTTAGAAAATTACAAATTACCCATAAAAAGTACTCAATTACAGTAACGTGAGTAAATGTAATTTGTTACTATCCACCCCTGGATTTGGCTTTATTTATCTGCACATACTGCTTTCTATTCTCTAAGTAGCTTGAGACCCATTGATGTGCCACCCCTCTGATACTGTATTTGCTCAGTTTTTTTAGAAGTATGGTATGATCTATGGTATCAAAGGCCTTTTTGAGGTCAACAAAAATACTTCAGGCATAGACATAAATACGGTGATATATAAGTGATATATAAATGGTTCAAATGTTATTTTATTGTCATAAAAATGGTTCAAATGTTATTTTATTGTCTGAAAAATTGTTCAAATATGTTATTTTGTTACTTGAAAAACGTAAAATATGTTTTGTGGATGAGAAAATATGTTTCTCTATTTTTCCTATTTTTGTGAGGGGGGATATATATATATTGTTTTTCGGCACTACCTTGTTCTCTATAGCTGATATAATATGAATTACTCCTATGTGGGATCAATAAAGTTCTTATTTTTGCTACCTGAGGAAATTAAATATATTATATTTGGTGTCTAAGTGTTTCCCAAGTATATTAGTGCGTGTGTGAATGAATAAATGAGACGTAAAACATACATTTCTTTGTAGAAAGGCGCTTTATGAAAATAAGTCAATTTACTTCTAGGCCTATAGGGCTTGGTCGTCTTGACGTCATCACCTGGCGGAGCCGCCATATTGGAAGCTACCTTAGCTTAGCTTAGCGGACCACTGCGCACAGACGTGCTCCCTCTTCGATTTGTCTTAGCCTATGGCGGCGACGTTGACGTATTGCAGCAGCCATGGGCGCAGATGGCACTGGGGACGGGGGGGACACGTCCCCCCCAGATTTATAATGACCCCGATCCGTCCCTCCCACCCACTGTCCCTATGTAACAGCCTGTCCTAACTGCATGAGAGCGCGCACTGCGTTACATCGGACGCTCTCTGTCCACGCTGAAAGCGTTATGTCTCCCCCCCCCCCCACGTTCTTTTGATTGACAGCTGAAACTCGCTTTGTAGGCTGATTTATGGTTCCGCGTTACACCAACGCAGACCCTTCGGCGTAGGGTACGCGGCGACACGCACCGAACTCTGCGCGTCGCCGCGTACGCTACGCCGTCGATTTTACGCAGAACCATAAATCAGCCTTAACCGCGCTCCCCGCCCGTGCGCTCCAGAAAGAAACTCCTAAAAGAGTAAAGAGACAAGTAAAAGATGGATGATTACTTCACTTGTAATCTTCCTACGTTTGTACTTTCTAAAACAGAAACAAGCTTGATATTGTGATATTTAAATGTTCTATTTTCTTCCTGCCGCTCGCATTGAAAGCTGGTGTTCTGAGATTTCTTCCTACACATAATTTTTTCCTACTCGAGTTGACTGCGCATGCGTATAGCAGCAACCTCAGACTTCAGAAGGCCATAATATCCTGCTACCTGATCGCCGCGGAAGAGAAAAGGTTAGTTTCTTGTATTTTAATACTTTGTATGAACAGTATTTAATGCATATACGTTTGAGGGACAAATCAAATGCATGTCTTTATGCCGGTGCGTGAGTGAATGTGCTTTTCCAGCTGTATTAAACAGCTGGAAAAGTTATTCAGTTTTGTGCCAAAAGCAGTGATGGAAATCAACAGGTAGAGCAGGAAATGGACAGACCACCAAAGGTTAACTGCAGCATCCAGCAAGAAGGTTTGATTGATTTTATTTATTATAATTTTTGGCTACGGTAGGAAAGAATTTTAGGTACGTCCTTCAATTCTTGGGGTGGACACCAAAACTAAAAGCCATCATTACAGGATTTTATTATACTGTTGTAGTATACAGGCTCAGAAATATATATATATTTTTTTACTTTCTAACTTGTCAGCATATATAGGTTAACACCATGTTGGTAAAAACCTAAGGCATATATATATATATATATGCTTCGCTTTCCTGATCTCCCTTGTCAGTGTGTTCTTGGCCTGTCTGAACAGGGCTCGGTCGCCGCTCCTGTAGGCATCCTCTTTGTATTTTCGTAGTTTTTTGAGGTTCGGAGTGAACCAGGGTTTATTGTTACTGTATGTGCAGAAGGTCTTGGTCTGCACACACATGTCCTCACAGAAACTGATATACGATGTAACAGTGTCAGTCAGTTCATGGAGATCTGAGGCCGCAGCTTCAAACACACTCCAGTCCGTGATCTCAAAACAGTCCTGGAGCAACAGCTTTGACTCCTCAGTCCACTTCTTTATGGTATTAACTACAGGCTTCGAGGTCTTTAATCTCTGCCTGTAGGTAGGGATGAGATGGAGCAGACAATGGTCAGAGTGACCAAGAGCTGCGCGGGGAACAGAGCGGTATGCATTTTTTATGACGGTGTAACAATGGTCCAGGGTCTGCGTGTCCCTGGTGGGACACGTGACGTGTTGTCTGAATTTCGGGAGTTCGTGAGTGAGGTTTGCTTTGTTAAAATCCCCCAAAACAATAAAGAATGAGTTCGGGAGTTTTTTCTCCAGGTCTGTTATCTGATCGGCGAGACACTGAGTGGCTTCAGCCACACACGCGTCCGGAGGAATGTAGACGCCGACCAGAACAAAGGATGAAAACTCCCGCGGTGAATAAAAAGGTTTACAGTTCACAAAAAGTGTCTCTAAGTGAGGACTGCAAGAAACTTTTAGCACTGTGGCATCTGTACACCAACCTTCGTTTATATAGTGGCAAATCCCGCCGCCTTTTCGTTTCCCTGATGATTCCTTGCAGCGATCCGCGCGGATGAGGCGAAACCCCGGCAGCCATACAGCGCTGTCCGGGATCAGATCACTGAGCCAGGTTTCAGTAAAGCAAACGGCGGCAGATCTGTTGAAATCCCGGTTCCTTGTGATGAGCATAAGAAGTTCATCTATTTTATTTGTAAGGGATCGGACGTTTCCCAGGTAAATGGAGGGGAGCGCGGTTCGGAATCCTCTCTCTCTCAGCCGCACGAGGGCTCCGGCGCGTTTCCCCCGCATGCGTCTCCTGTAAAGCCGGTAAACAGCGGCTGCTGCTCCGACCAGAATCTCCTTAAAGCTGTCCGGATCGGAGAAAATTGGGCAAGATGTGCCGGGAGAAGACTTCCTAATATTAAACAGTTCTTCTCTGCTGAAGGTGACCCGTGAGGGGCAGCAGAAAACAGGAAAAATAAACAAAAAGCAGAAGAAAAACCGTGGCGGCCGGAGGCGGCGCCATCTTCACATGCACAAATGCATTTATTTGCCCTCTAGTGGACATATAAATTACTGCATTTAAATGCATTTATTTGCCCTCTAGTGGAGACATTAATTACTGCATTTAAATTCATTTATTTGAC
The DNA here is from genome assembly GCF_033807715.1 of Cololabis saira. Taxonomy (NCBI): domain Eukaryota; kingdom Metazoa; phylum Chordata; class Actinopteri; order Beloniformes; family Belonidae; genus Cololabis; species Cololabis saira. Next base: position 7,073,227 of record NC_084607.1, read on the forward strand.
CTCTAGTGGACACGTAAATTACTGCATTTAAATGCATCTCTAGTGGACATATTAATTACTGCATTTAAATGCATTTATTTGCCCTCTAGTGGACACATAAATTACTGCATTTAAATGCATTTATTTGCCCTCTAGTGGACACATATATTACTGCATTTAAATGCAATTATTTGCTCTCTAGTGCAGTGGTCCCCAACCTTTTCTGTACCGCGGACCGATTTAATGTCTGACAATATTTTCACGGCCCAATCTAAAGTTGTAGTTGATAAAAACTAAATAAAATGAGAAGATTGGCATTAAAAACTGTGGTATTTTCTCTAAAGTGATAATAATAATAATAATAATAATAATAATAATATTAATAATAATAATAATAATAATAATAATAATACAAAAATAATAATATAATAATAATAATAATAAAACATCATTTTCGAAAAAATAAAATAAAATAATGGAAATTGTAAATTACCTTTAATATGAGTATTTCTATAAATGTGTTTTTATGTTTGTTTTCTCATTAACGTTATTTAAAGCCAGGCGTTTATTTTATTTGTTATATATTATGGAGACTGATATTTAGTGCTTTTATTTTGAAGGCGTCTCGCCGAGACCTCGTAAACATCCGGCGCTTCAGACTTTAACGTTGAAAGTTTAACGGCAGTAGAATGTGTCTGCAAGACTAAACGAGTGTCTTGAATGCTAAAGTGTGCCAAACTGACACAAAAAGCACCTGGCTGATAAGGATTTGTTTTCTTTGCAAATGTTATGTCATATTTATGTACACATTGAGTTTGGTTGCCATGGTTATTAATGTATTGTAACAGCAACAGCAGTAGCTGTTATTACCGACCGAGCAAGCAGCTGTGTCAGTCTGTATTTAAGTTAAATGAAACCATCAGTTTGAGAGTCGACCATCATCAGTCGGGGATGCTACAGAAATAATTTTTTCTACGGCCCGGCACCAAATGACCCACGGCCCGGTACCGGGCCGCAGCCAGGGGGTTGGGGACCACTGCTCTAGTGGACACATAAATTACTGCATTTAAATGCATTTGTTTGCCCTCTAGTGGACACATTAATTACTGCATTAAAATTGCTTATTTGCCCTCTAGTGGATATATATGTTACTGCATTTAAATGCATTTATTAGCCCTCTAGCGGACATATAAATTATTGCATTTAAATGCATTTATTTGCCCTCTAGTGGACATATAAATTACTGCATTTAAATGCATATATTTGCCCTCTAGTGGACACATTCATTACTGCATTAAAATGACTTATTTGCCCTCTAGTGGACATATGAATTACTGCATTTAAATGTATTTATTTGCCCTCTAGTGTACATAAAAGTTACTGCGTTTACATGCATTTATTTGCCCTCTGGTGGAGACATTGATTACTGCATTTAAATTCATTTATTTGCCCTCTAGTGGACACGTAAATTACTGCATTTAAATGCATCTATTTGCCCTCTAGAGGACATATAAGTTACTGCATTTAAATGCACTTATTTGCCCTCTAGTGGACACATTAATTACTGCATTAAAATTACTTATTTGCCCTCTACTGAACATATATGTTACTACATTTAAATGCATTTATTTGCCCTCTGGTGGGCATATAAATTACTCAATTTAAATGCATTTGTTTGCCCTCAAGTGGACACATTAATTACTGAATTTAAATACATTTTTTAGACCTTTATTGGACATATTAATTACTGCATTTAAATGCACTTATTTGCCCTCTAGTGGACACGTAAATAACTGCATTTAAATGCATTTATTTGCCCTCTAGTGGACACATTAATTACTGCATTAAAATTACTTATTTGCCCTCTAGTGGACGTATAAGTTACCGCATTAAAATTACTTATTGTCCCTCTAGTGGACATATAAGTTAATGCATTTAAATGCATTTATTTGCCCTCTAGTGGACATATCAATTACTGCATTTAAATGCATTTATCTGCCCTCTAGTGGACACATAAATTACAGCATTCAAATGCATTTATTTGCCCTCTAGTGGACACATAGATTACTGCATTAAAATTACTTATTTGCCCTCTAGTGGACAAATACGTTACTGCATTTAAATGCATTTATTTGCCCTCTAGTGGACATATAAATCACTTAATTTAAAAGCGTTTATTTGCCCTATAGTGGACATATAAATTACTGCATTTAAATGCATTTATTTGCCCTCTAGTGGACACATTAATTACTGCTTTTAACTGCATTTAAATGCATTTGTTTGCCCACTAGTGGACATATGAATTACTGCATTTAAATGCATTTGTCCTCTAGTGTACATATTAATTACTGCATTTAAATGCATTCATTTGCCCTCTAGTGGACATAAAAGTTACTGCATTTAAATGCATTTGTTTGCCCTCTAGTGGGCACATTAATTACGGCATTAAAATTGCTTATTTGCCCTCTAGTGGATATATATGTTACTGCATTTAAATGCATTTATTAGCCCTCTAGCGGACATATAAATTATTGCATTTAAATGCATTTATTTGCCCTCTAGTGGACATATAAATTACTGCATTTAAATGCATATATTTGCCCTCTAGTGAACACATTCATTACTGCATTAAAATGACTTATTTGCCCTCTGCTGGACATATAAATTACTGCATTTAAATGCATTTATTTGCCCTCTAGTGGACACATTAGTTACTGCATTTAAATGCATTTATTTTCCCTCTAGTGGACACATAAATTACTGCATTTAAATGCATTTATTTGCCCTCTATTGGACATATTATTTACTGCATTAAAATTACTTATTTGCCCTCTAGTGAAGACATTGATTGCTGCATTTAAATTCATTTATTGCCCTCTAGTAGACACGTAAATTACTGCATTTAAATGCACTTATTTGCCCTCTAGTGGACACATTAATTACTGCATTAAAATTACTTATTTGCCCTCTACTGAACATATATGTTACTACATTTAAATGCATTTATTAGCCCTCTAGTGGACACGTAAATTACTGCATTTATATGCATTTATTTGCCCTCTAGGGTACACATTAATTACTGCATTAAAATCACTTATTTGCCCTCTAGTGGACGTATAAGTTACTGCATTAAAATTACTTATTGTCCCTCTAGTGGACATATAAGTTAATGCATTTAAATGCATTTATTTGCCCTTTAGTGGACACATAAACTACTGCATTCAAATGCATTTATTTGCCCTCTAGTGGACACATAGATTACTGCATTAAAATTACTTATTTACCCTCTAGTGGACAAATACGTTACTGCATTTAAATGCATTTATTTGCCCTCTAGTGGACATATAAATCACTTCATTTAAAAGCGTTTATTTGCCCTATAGTGGACATATAAATTACTGCATTTAAATGCATTTATTTCCCCTCTAGTGGACACATTAATTACTGCATTTAACTACATTTAAATGAAATTTAAATGCATTTGTTGGCCCTCAAGTGGACATATTAATTACTGCATTTAAATGCATTTATTTGTCCTCTAGTGTACATATTAATTACTGCATTTAAATGCATTCATTTGCCCTCTAGTGCAGGGGTTCTTAACCTTTCTGACCTTGGGGCCCAATTTTTTCAGTACAGAGTGGCCCGGGGCCCATTAAATATAAACACTGTATAGCAGGGGTATTCAACTTTAAGAGGTCCATTTAGAGAAAATTTACTCAAGCGAAGGTCCAGAACATCATTATAAATATATATATATATATATATATATATATATATATATATATATATATATATATATATATATATATATATATATGTGTGTGTGTGTGTGTATATATATTCAAGTAGCCTCATAGTTGTATCAACATCTGCATCTGACTGTTATATTAAAAAAAGTACATATTTGCCAATTAACATGTTTAACTTGAATTAAACATATTTTTTTCTCTTAAAAATAAAGTAGATTTTATTTTATTTTTCAAATGCTATCTTATTTTATTTCTCTACCAGCAGTTTGAATTTCCCCTTTTCTTTTTTAATTGTCTCAACACATTTTTATACTAAATTAATATAAACACATCTTAACAATTTAAGGTTCAGGTTCTCATATGCATGTGGAGGTGCTCATTGATGAGCCTGAAACGATATTTAGTTTTAATTATGTTCACTGTGGAGAAAGCTGCTTCACAGCTGTATCTGGACCCAAACATGGGTGTTTTAAGATGCTCAGCTTATTTTTCTGTGACTTCAGTTCAGACTTGAGTGGATATGTTTGATGAAAAACTTTGTGTTTTGTTTCAGTGGCGTTTCACTTTCGCACTTTGAACGCCACGGTCTCTGAACGTATGAGACACTGGTTTTGTCCCAGTGGGAAGACTGAACAGGATGAATTTGTCCATTCCGGGTTGCATATTTAAAAATACAGCGAGGACAAAACTTAGTTTGATTTTACTTTAAGTTATTTACATTAATAAGTTGTCAGGACTCAGTGTGTCGGGTTCATCCGAGCCTGATCAGCTGCGACGGGCACAGCCCGCACCGCAGCTCTCTGGTCGCGCTGCAGCAGTTACTTTCTGATGCTTTTTCGAAAGCCCGAACAGTCCAGTCCAGCAGACACGACAGCCCACGCATCTACATCTACCATCCTTCAGCAGTAACGACGGAGCCCACCGCCCGAGCGGCAGCCTCAGCCGACCTCCCCGGCCGCGGGCACGCGCCGGGATAAATGAGCACGCCGCGCTCGCTCGCTCTGGGCGCAGACCCAATTAATCGATCCCTAATCCTGGCGGATCTAAACCTACTCTGTGCAAAATGAAGGATTTTCTCTGTAAAGACACACCATTTCTCTTACTATTACACCTACAGCTAGCTGAGTGTCTTCTTCTCCTCATTTGGTTGGGAGTTGCTATGCAGTCCCGCGGCCCTCGCGGCCCACACGTACAAAACTGAATTTTTTTTGGCGGCCCACTAGATGGCGCTCGCGGCCCAAGTGTGGGCCGCGGCCCTATGGTTAAGAATCACTGCTCTAGTGGACATATAAATTACTGCATGTAACTGCATTTAAATGCATTTAAAGGTATAGTCTGTAATGTTGGAGAGCTAGCAAGATTTGAAAGTGGCACCTCCTCTAAGCCCCACCCCCTCCTCCCCCTCCCGTCAGCACTCTGTCCAAAGCCACGCCCCCACTAACTTTGGGGAACGCGCATTTGCAGGAGTCGAGTTTTCCAGGACATTTTGGACAGCACATTCTCAACAAAACTACCCCATGTCTCATTCACCTGTAAGCAAGACCGATTTTAGGGGGGGCAGGGGTGGGCTGTTCCCACCCAAACGTGCGTCCTGCCCACCCAATCAAAGTTATGGGGATCTTTTATTTTATTATAATTTTATTTTTTTATAAAAATAAAAAAATATCATAGAATATCTGTACCGTTTCTGATTGGCTGGGCACTGCATATCATTTTTAGACACAACAATGAACGCATACCGCAAAAGTTGTGTCTCGGCAGAGGGACCCGACGTCCCAGCAAAATGAACACAACACAGAAGTGTTCAGAACAGCACACAGAGCACACACTGAAGGCTGATTTATGGTTCCGCGTTACACCAACGCAGAGCCTACGGCATAGGGTACGCCGTAAGGCTGATTTATGGTTCCGCGTTACACCAACGCAGAATGGTGTGCGTCTCCAAGGAGGAAGAAGCCAGCAGGTGGATAGAGGGACTCCTTGTACATCGGAGATCTCCGGAGGACAAGGGCATCATGGACTGACCCCGTGTTCCCAATGTAGGTGTCCAAAAATCTACCTCTGCTGTCACACACACCCTGGAGTAACACCGATGGGAAGAGTTTGCGGTTTAAATAGGACTTCTTCTGTGGTTCAGCAGGTGGGAGGATTCTGACATGGCACCCATCTATGGCACCAGCCGCACAGTGGAGCCACATGGCCAGCCAGACGAGCAAAGCCTGCCCCCACCTCCTCCATCTCTCCTGGCTTGGGGAAATGGAAGACTCGATGAAGGATGGCCATCATCCCTTCCACTACACTATGGACTATCCTGGCAAATGTGGCTCTGGGTATGGCGAATATGTCTGCTGACACTCTGTATGAGGTGCCACATGCCAGCCAGTACAGACAGACAGCCACCTCGATGTCATGGCTCCATCCATGTGGCTTTTGCCGAGGCAACATCTGGACCAGCATGTTGATGGATCTCTGGAGAGCCTGAAAGCTGGTTTCAGGTCGGCCTCAGAGAAGAACGTGCAGAGGATAGGTAACATGGTTGTTGATTTGCACATACCTCCGAGGATTTTGATCCTGTTTAAAAAAATATATATATATAATATCTATTCCACTTATTTATTAATTTATTCATTATCAATTAACATCCCAATATTTATTTATTTATTTATTCGACTTTAACTGTTTATTGTGTTTGTTCATGATTATTTCACCTAGATGTATTTAATATTATGTAATGTAAATTTCTCATTAAGCATTATGTATCATTTATGTATTGCCTCTTTTATAAAAATGTCTGTTCCAACTGCTCTGGTTATATATATTTCATTTAAAAATATGTACAGATGTATAAAGACAAATATTTCAGTCCAGACACATTTGCAGATAAAACCAATCTGATTTTATGTAGCTGTGCCTTTGTTAATTCCATGCTCTTGTATTTACCTGTAACTATAGTCATTTATCCTATTCATTCAGGGTCCCCTACACGATTTCACCACAAGGTGGTGCTGGGGCATCAACAGTATCACATATTAATGTCAGATGTCAAGTTGGATTGATTGGTTGGAAATGTATGAATGAAAGGGGTGGATCGGGGAGGATCCTGTTAATCATGCCTTAATTCATACCTTTCATACCTTAATATTTCTAAACCGTATCATAATCATTTCATTAACTTTAATAATCATGGAAAACAAAGTGCTGCTTTAGGGAAACTTTGTGAGATAACTTACAAAGCCAGAGACTAACGCTAGGATAGCGCAACGTCTTTCCAGAGTCCTCCTCCTGGCTCTTCTCAGCTCCAGACTCCTCCTCAGCTCAGCAGCCTCCGCTTCTGCCTGCCAGTAAAGCTGCCAACGGCGACGATAGCTGCAATGGTTGCCTGGTCCATATTTGCCAACAATTCAATTCTATATGCTCTCTATGCTCTCTAAATATGCTCTCTAAATATGCTCTCTAAATAAACACGATCCACAAACAATAACCTTTCCCGGGTATTTTTTTCCTGCCGTTGGTTCGTGACGTACAGAAAATTGTTGGCTCGTGAGACTTAAAAGCACTTAAACAAAACAAAACAAAATAGAATAAATAACATGTACTATGAAAGGATATTGTTGCTGCTTTATTGAAAATAGGCATTACATTGTTAGTATACACTTGTGGCAGCCTACATCAGCGCATCAGAGTATTGTATATTGACTGGTTTATATATATATATATATATATATATATATATATATATATATATATATATATATATATATATATATATATATATATATATATATATATATTAATGCCATGTTTCATTATGAAGCGTAATATAAATATATATAAATATATATATATTAATGCCATGTTTCATTATGAGGGGAAGCATGTAGTTTACATTCACCACACACACACACACACACACACACACACACACACACACACACACACACACACACACACACACGCACACACACACACACACATCATATACAAATATATATATATATATATATATATATATATATATATATATATATATATATATATATCAATATATTTAAATATATAATAATATATAATATAAATATATCCATCCGCACACACACACATATACATATACATATTTACACAATTATATTAGAAGCTCATGCAAACGGCATGTATCACCAATACCTCAAAGAAGTGGATTGCAAAGCAAAGGACGACACAGAGGCATTAGTAATAGCAGCACAACGACAGGCCTTCAGCACAAATAGAGGCCAGGGTCTACCACACCAGACAGGACCCCAGCTGTAGACTGTGTAAAGATGCCTGGAGACATTCCAGCACATAATAGCGGGATGCAAGATGCATCCATGAAACGGGGGGTTGTTGGCATATACTTGCCAACAATCATCTGAAACTGAACTCCTCAAAAACAGAGGCACTGATCTTCGTCCCGGATGAAAAAGTCTTGCTTATTAAAAAACCCTCGGGTCCCTGAGCTCTTCAGTCCAGTCCAGCATCAACAAGCATTCCTTAAACCTTCTGCAGATGTGCAGAATGCAGCAGCCAGACTTTTAACTGGTGCTCGTAGATGGCAACATGATACCCCAACATTATCCTCTCTGCATTGGCACGTGTGATCTTTTAACCCCTTAGTTCTCGGCTCGGTCACGTCGTCCTCAGATCAGAACCTTTTATCCGTCCTACTCACATTTTAAAACTAGAGGAAATAACGCTTTCCGATCCCTCGACTGTGGAACGCGCTCTTGTTCTGAGTCTGACCCATAGTTTTGCCTCTTTTAAAAAACAGCTGAAGACATTTTTATTTAAACAAGCTTTTAGTTGACGGGGAAACTTGCCTTATATTTGAATTGTTTTTAGTGTATATGCGTCTTTTATTGTTTATCTTAGCCTTTGTGTTTTAACTAATATATTGTAAAGCACTTTGTGATTTTATCTGAGAAAAGCCCTATAGAAAAAAAGATTGACTGTCTGACTTTTTCAATTCAATTCAATTCAATTTTATTTATATAGCGTCTAATACAACAGATGTTGTCTCTAGACGCTTTCCAGAGATCCAGAACATGAACATAAACATAAACATAAACATAAACATAAACCCCCGAGCTTTTGGTCCTAAAGCACAGGCTTCCTACTTAGGGAGCCATGACTGTTCACATAAAAACAAGGAGGGACATGATTTGATGCTTCTTCTACACAAAATTACGTTTAATGTAGTTTAAAGTTATTCTATGCAACTTCCTAGAGCTAGCAAGATTTGAAAGTGGCGCTTCCTCTAAGCCCCGCAACCCCCGCCCCCACCCACGAGCGCGCAAAGCCACGCCCCCACAAACACGAACGCGAATACGATTATTAAACATTTTGGACAGCACATTTACAGCAAAACTACCCCATGTCTCATTCACCTGTAAGCGAGGCCGGTTTTAGGGGGGGCAGGGGGGGCACCGCAGCCACCGCAGGGGGGGCACCGCAGCGCGCTGCCGTGCACCGGCGCTCTCCGCTCTCGCCGTGAGACGCCTACATCCCCACGGACCCCATACAGCTTCCGAGCATGAGCTGCTGCGGCTTTTCACGGCTGCGGCTGTTCACGTGTCCCCGCGGGCTGCTGCTGCTGCTGCTGCTGCTGCTGCTGCTAACGGCTCCCGCTCCCGTTCTTTCCCTTCCTGGACCTGGACCAATCCATATCATTCGGACCGAATGGGGGGGGCTTAGAGGTGCCTCTTTCAAATCTTGCTAGCTGATCAGGGATCAGGGATTTGTTGCATAGAATACCTTTAATGTAAAGGTTATTCCCCGTTCTCTGCTGCCACCTACTGGTAGATGTTGGTAGTGTGAAAGTGTTTGTCCTTTTCTTCCAGAGGTTGCTTTTGATGCTTTTTATATTTCAGGAGATGCTTACGAAGACTGAATGTTAAGTTATATTCTGTCTAAGCTTACCGAACCTTTATTAACACTCTGTTAAGTTGTTTTCGGAATGGATTGTATTTTATTTCTTACTTTTACCCTTCATTTCAACGATCATAGAGATTGAACTGGAACATGTGGTCTGCCCGCTTTGTTGTTTTTTGTGGAAATGGTTCAATATTACACTAGACAAAAAATCTGGTGATAAAGTTCTTAACAAGCAACCCTTTACAGACTTTTATAGTCCATTTATAAACCATTTTGACACGAGTCTCCCAATAAACCTGCTCAACAACCTTCTCAATCAAATGTTTTAAGGGCACAAACAAAAACAACATGCTGACAGTTAGTCTGTCTCATCTACGCTTCAACACCTAAACTACTGTAAGATTGCTTTCTCAAATCTAGTACATACTTAATCCATGTTTGTGTTTTTACAGTTTTGAGGAATAAAAATGCAAATGTTATATTGATTATAATAAGATGTTTCTTTCTGGATTGCACAGTGGAACACATTTCTCAAGATGATCCTTTTCTGATCCACAACGACGTACAGGATTGAAACCAAGATAAAAGATGAGATTAGGAGGAAAATGTCACATCTGAGTTTTTTATTATTCCAGTAAATTATTCCATGAAATCCTCATGGCAAGACAGGATTCGGGGGAATACAAGCTTGTTCGGGATCTACAGCTCCATGATGAGCTCAGGTACTCAAGGCTGAACAGGGAGCAGCCTGACAGCCTGTTGGGGAGAGTTGGAGCCTCAGCAGGATCACAACCAACTTCCGGCAGCCCATCACTGCAACTGAACGCCTGGCCTCCCTTCCTCTCCTTTTGTAGTGACTCCAAACCAAAAAACAAAATCACTGAGAGGCTAAGTGAGGGAGCATGGTACTGCTGACTTGCTACACAAACGACAAGCCATTTCCGTGTTATTCAACCGTGTCCGCATTTATTCTCCTCCAACGCCGAACAAAAAGCCAAAAGCAAGGTAAGCCAAGACTGTATATATTCAAGCCCTATTCAGGCGGTCAACAAAAAATTACACTCTCCCTACTCACCTCCTCTCCATGCAGCCGCCGCGGTGAACAGGTGAATATATGCCCATTTATTCAATTACTCAGATCACTACGCCTTGACCACACCCCCAGTGACATGCGTGACAGGTGTCAAACTGACAGCTGATGCCAACATAAACAAAATATTTAGCATATGGTACCTACACTTTTATATATCTGTCCCTCAAGTTTTTCCATTTTTTCTTCAAGTCATCCACTGTAAATAGTTAAAAACATATTTTATCCACTGCCAATCCAGGAAGCAGGAACACACGGAGGCACACGTCAAGCACTGGAAATCTGCAACAAAAACCACAAACGAAACACAAAACCGACCGGAGCCGACATAAACACGAGCAGCAATCGACCCAAATCTCGAGATCTGAATACGGTCTGAGCTAAGCTACCGCTAACTAACCCCAAAAACTACAGAGCAAGCGTGCAGGTAAACAAGCCAGTGTATGTATGTGTATGTGTGTATGTATATGACTATGTGTGTATGTGTGTAGGGATGGGTACCGAAACCCGGTTCCAATTTTGGAACCGGAACCGAAATCAAAAAATTCGATATTCGTTTAAAAAATGCGCATTTCGAATCTTCATTTCGAATCCTGGCAGGTTTTTTTTTTTTCTCTCTCTCTCTCCCTCCCCCCGCTCCCCCCGCGCGCTCTGAGTATTACGTCACATCCGCGGCTGCGCAGTGTACTGTTCAGAGAAATTCAAACAAAATGGAGGGAAGCGGTGGAAAATCGAAACGGTCTAAAGTGTGGTTATAGAGAGAACTGACGGATATGCGACATGTGTGAAGTGTGAGCGAGAAATTTCGTGCAAGGGGGGAAGTACTTCAAATATGGCCAAACATTTACTCACCCACGGGTTAAATGTGAGGGACTGTGGCATATTTAAAAATAGCGCGAAAACGCAGCCGACGGACCCGACGGTCAGCAACAAGAGCCCGGACTACGTCGACGGCACAGGTTGGTATACAAAAACAGATAATAAGCAAGTCACTTATATTTGAATGAATGACGTTAACGTTACATTTTTGCTAGATAACAGTGTCAGTGAGAGTTCAGGGACAGAGAGCACCAACCCACCCCTCCTCAAGCACCCCTCTAAAAACATTGAGACTCCCTTCACAATAGCGGCGAAATACAGGGACAAGAAGAATATGAGCCGGGAGCAAACAGAGCAGTGTCACAGAGTAGTGACAAAATTTATAGTGAAGGGGTTACACCCCTTTGCTACTGTTGAATCTGCATCATTCAAGTAAGCAGGCACAACACATTTCTGGTTCTGATTCGTAGCAGCTCCTTTGCTATTTTCTGTATTTTCCTGAATCAAATGAACTGAAAGAGTAACTTTGATATTGTTTGTTGCACCATGGTGATGAAATGTTTTGTTTACATCCCTGTATATTATTTGGTGCAGCATAATGATATGAGTATTATTTCTTCACAGGGAAATGATCAATGCATTAAATCCCCTCTACAAGCCCCCCACGAGGCATATGCTCTCCAACCACTTTGTACCTGCATGGTACAATGTAGAGAAGCAAAATGTCAAATCAGCATTAGAAAAAGCTAGCAAAGTAGCAATTACTAGTGATGGCTGGACCAGCATTTGCCAGGACCATTACCTAACATTAACAGCACACTACATTACTGAGGGTAGAATGCAACAGAATGTCCTTGTTACAAAGGCAGTCTACAGAGCACAAACAGGAGATGTGGTGGCAGAGGAAATTGGGGATGTTTTAGATGAGTATGGGATAAGAGAAAAAGTTAGTGCTATCACAGTGGACAATGCAGCCAACATGGATGTAGCCGTTAAAAAGCTGCACATCATTAAGATAGGCTGCTTTGCTCACACATTGAATCTTGCAGCTCAAACTATTTACACACTCAACTCAGTTGCAAAATGGGCAGCAAAGATTCGAGAAGTAGTTGTGTGGATGAAGAGGTCATCAATGGCCAAGGTTGTGCTCCGTGAAAAGCAAGACCTTCTTAGTAAGATACTCTATCAATACACTGCATTTTACACGTTTTAGATGTTTCCCTGCCTCAAAACAACCCTGATAGACAAGGCGGTGTCACCAACAGAGTTGTGTAAACCTTGATGACATGTTGATGACGACCAGTGATTAGAATCAGGTGTGTTGAAGACAGGGAAACATCTAAAACATGCAGTAGACTAGCCCTTGAGTCCCGGCTTGTGTGCACCCCTGACTATGACCAAACCTCTCTTTTTTATTTCGTTTTTTTATGTTTTTGTTATTTGTTTCTGTTATTTACTGCAGGAATTGTTGAAGTTAAAAAAAGGAAGTCCTCCTGATATTATTGTTCTGATGAGAGAGTGATATGTATGTGTGCAGCAGATGTCAAGGAAAGTAAGTGTAAGTGTTAGTGTTAAAATGTCAACTTAAAGTGTTAACATCTATAGTACTGATGTGGATGAAATAAAATTATTTCTGTTCTTGATATATTCTATTTATTTACTTTCTAATTAATATTGGTATCGGAGTCGGTATTCGAAAAGAATCGGAATCGAAATGAGGATTCGAAATAGAAATCGGATTCGATGAAAATGCAAACGATACCCATCCCTATATGTGTGTGTGTGTGTGTGTGTGTGTATGTATATGTATATGTGCGTGTGTATGTACATGTGAGAGATTAAATTGTTGTGCTGGCCAGCATTTGACCCACACTTCCTCCCAGCGACTCTAGACCATAGATATAGTCGCATGGCGAAGCAAGGCATAACCTCTATGTGTCGGATAGTAACAAACGGAGTCTTTGATGAATTTGAGGATATACATCAGACTTATGGGGTGGAGAAGGGGGATTCTTACAGGTGTCTGCAGATCCGCAACTTTTTCCTAATGGAAACGAGGAGTTATGATTCAGCAGAGCCTTCCAAAATAATTTATTGACGCGTATTGTCACCAATGTTTTGTTGAGGACCCAAACGCAGGAAAGCAGGAGGCAGGAGTTCACCAAAAGCAGGATTTATTAAGCAAAAACGCTGCTGAGCAGGATAAAAAAACTCAGAACTAGGATCAAAAACCAGGCCAACACATGGTCATGGTTCCGGGGGCCGTCCTCGGGACCGGGCAGACCGGCGAGACAGTTCGGGGGGTCGCCCTCGGAGCTGGGCTGACCGGCGAGACGGGTCAGGAGGTCGGCCTCGGGGCGTAGCAGGCAGGTCAGGAGGTCAGTCTCGGGACGTAGCAGGCGGATCAGGCAGAACCTGAGGAGCCGGCTTCGGGGCAGACGGGATATGAGGAGTAGGCTTAGGGGCAGACGGGATACGAGGAGCCGGCTTAGGGGCAGACGGGATACGAAGAGCCGGCTTCGGGGCAGACGGGATACAAGGAGCCGGCTTCGGGGCAGACGGGATACAAGGAACCGGCTTTGGGGCAGACGGGATACAAGGAGCCGGCTTCGGGGCAGACAGGAGACGAGGAGCCGGCTTCGGGGGAGAAAGGATCCTCGGAGCTGGCTCGGGGGGACACCGGGTTCTTGGCACTGGCTGCGGGGGGTCCGGGACCATCACAGGAGCTGGAACAGGGGCTGATGCGTCCGGGACCACCGCTGACACAGGAGCAAGCTGGGGCTGGTGCCGACGCGGCATGCGCCCTCTTGCGCGCTTGCCGCCCTTGCACGGCGGCAGCACATTAACAATGAATGGGAAAGCTGCTGGCGGCTGCTGCTTTGCACGCTTTGTGAAAGCCCTTTTTTTCCTTCCGTTTTTTCTCCACCTCCCGAGTCTGACGTTCCTCTCTCTCTGGTTCTCCGGCGCAGCATCCCGATAAAACGGCGTCTCCAGGACCGCCTCCTTCTTCCCCGACGTCAGCAGCCCTTCACACAGGGAGTTGTAGATCTTCTTCCACGAGCTCATCTCTGAGCACCAGAGACCGGCTCGGGCCCTGATGAACTGCGACACCTTGGTCTCGCTGCCTTTGGCCAGGCTAATGCTGTCCTTGCAGATGAAGAAGATGTCCATCCCGATGAAGAGGCCATTGGCCGCGATGAGGCCGGCTCTGACCGTCTGGGAGGCAGCCAGAGACCCTTCGGCGGCTGCCTGCCCAACTTCTGGGATGTCCGAGGCCACCCACGGGACGTTACGTAGAGCTTTATCCTCCTGAGCCAGAACTTTACCAGCACCGGAGATCAGTTCTTCACTCTTCAACACCTCGACAGCCAAGCACCCGTCTACGAAGGAATCGATGCCTCTGGCAACGGTAAAAACCTTAAAGAGCAGCTTTCCCACGCCCCAAGCCAGATCTAACCTGCTCGAGATGGCTTGTCTGGTCACCTCATCCAGAGAGTCCTGGAGTTTCGTCACATCCTCCATGAAGCTTTGGAGGACTTCCCCGGCTTTCTTCTGCTGCGTGTGGTTGACTCCCACTTGGGTGGCGGTCGTGACGATGCTGTTGACCCCGCTGGTGACCCCCAAGCCGAGGCCGGTCGTGGTCAGAGCGAGAGACACTCCCGCTGTGACAGGGATCAGCGCCAGACCGGCGATGGACAGCACGCCCCCGACTACGCCCACCGAGCTGCCCGCCACGCTGGAGATCTTCGCTCCTTTACTCATCCGGTCCAACTGAACCGCGTTTCCCTCCAGCTCGGTCAGCGACCGCAGCATCCTGGGCTGGCGCTCGCTGAACTCTTTCATGAAACTGTGATACGAGTCCTCCTGGAACAAGAACACCATCCGGAAGTGTGTGTCCATCCTGGGAAAGTAACATTTAAAACGGAGGGGTAAGTGAAATGTATATAAATCGACATCAGTTTTGGTGAGATTAAAGGGTACAGCATCATGGGAGTTAAACTTCTAGGATAAGCAGAAGGGGGGGGGGGGGGGGGGTGCTGTCCATCACAGCCTCGTTGGTGTAAATGGTTTGAAAACATCCCCAAAAAGTTCTGATATAATGAAAATCAAAAAATACATGTTCAATAGTTTCAATATCTGGGTCACAGAATTTACAATTATTACAATCTATATTAAATCTTTGTCTAAGAAAACCATTGCAAGGGTAGATATCAATTCAAATCTTAAAATGAGTTTCTTTAGCTTTTGGAGCAACCGGGAGAGAGAGGTACTTGGTTCTGGTCATTAGAAAAGCCATGTATAGTGTACAAAACAATTCAGGGAAGTTTTGATGATTTGATGACTGATTTGGGGATTTTATGAATTGTTATCGGATCATTCAAAGGAAAATCAATTCAAACCGATGAACCGATTTTTTTTAACCCAGCCCTAAGCACAGACATCGTCAGGGAAGAAGAATGTGAATAAAAGGCCAGGTAAGTGAAGAGATATAACCTCCACAAAGAGATTAAACTGTTGTGCTGGTCAGCATTTGACCCACACTTCCTCCCAGCGACTCTAGACCATAGACATAGACGCATGGCGAAGCAAGGCATCACCTCTATGTGTCGGATAGTAACAAACTGAGTCTTTGATGAATTTGAGGATATACATCAGACTTATGGGCTGGAGAAGGGGGATTCTTACAGGTGTCTGCAGATCCACAACTTTTTCCAAATGGAAACGAGGAGTTACGATTCAGCAGAGCCTTCCAAAATAATTTATTGACGCGTATTGTCACCAATGTTTTGTTGAGGACCCAAACGCAGGAGAGCAGGAGGCAGGAGTTCACCAAAAGCAGGATTTATTAAGCAAAACCAAAAACGCTGCTGAGCAGGATCAAAAAACTCAGAACTAGGATAAAAAACCAGGCCAACACATGGTCATGGTTCCGGGGGCCGTCCTCGGAGCTAGGCTGACCGGCGAGACGGGTCAGGAGGTCGCCCTCGGGACGTAGCAGGCAGGTCAGGGGGTCGGTCTCGGGGCGTAGCAGGTGGGTCAGGAGGTTGGTCTCGGGACGTAGCAGGCGGGTCAGGGGGTCGGTCTCGGGGCGTAGCAGGCGGGTCAGGAGGTCGGTCTCGGGACGTAGCAGGCAGGTCAGGGGGTCGGTCTCGGGACGTAGTTGTGATGTACTCTCCCGCTGGGTCCATCTTGGCTGGTCTGTTCTGTCACAAATGTTTTGTTGAGGACCCAAACGCAGGAGAGCAAGAGGCAGGAGTTCACCAAAAGCAGGATTTATGAAGCAAAACCAAAAATGCTGCTGAGCAGGATCAAAAAACTCAGAACTAGGATCAAAAACTAAACACATAGAAACACGGAGGAAGCAAACAGTACGGACCAGCAGGGAGCAGGGGAAAGACAAGACAAAGACCCTGTCCCAATACTCCCACTACCCCTTGTTTTCATCCCTATCCCTAAATTTTGCGCGTTCCCGTGAGGGTAGTGGTGTCCCAATTCCTCTTTCTACATAGGGGTAGTGAAGAAAAGTAGTGTAGTTGCTATGAATCTCTCCCTATGGATCGAGGGATTTCCGATGCTGACTAGCTGAACTAGTGACAGAAAAATTTCCCAGAATGCTTTTGTCGTCATTTGCGGACTGAATAAAAAAAAAACATGGCGGACATTTCTTATTTTTTTTGTGAATAGAAATCAATATTTTGAGTTAGTTTCTGCATAAAAATGCGTTTTGATTACTTTTCTAGCGAGAAATATATATTTTACTTTCATAATATTCACTCAGTGAATGTACATAATCACTTGTTTGCCCGTTGTTGCGAAGATCACGCCAGAATAAAGGCTGATTTATGGTTCCGCGTTACACCAATGCAGAGCCTACGGCGTAGGTTACGTGGCGACGCGCACCGTACGCCGTAGGCTCTGTGTCGATTTAACGCAGAACCATAAATCAACTCCCGAAGCCGGCAGGCAGGCAGAAATCCCGAAATTTTCGGAGCACATTTCTTAACAGGCGTAGCTACAACTGTTAGATTTCATCTATTAAACCAACATTTATCTTCCTAAATGATTTATTTCAGCCAGTGGTAATTCTCAACAGAGCTGCAGGTTTCTCCCCGGGACGACGGCGCAGGTTGACCTGGCGATCACGTCTGTACTGCTGCTGCTGCGCCCCGGTCTCATCATCTCCGAAAACATCAGATCAAATTTCTTAACAGGCGTTATTTGGATAAACTGAGCCCAGGTTGGGGATCTTAATGGTTACTTTTACGCCTGAAAAAATATTAAAACTTAATAAAGTGGCATATTAACAGCGCTACAGCTGAAATTGAAACAGCTTTTGGCTCTCAGCTTCCTGATTTTAGGGGTGGTGCTGAAAGTAGGGGTAGGGGAAGTATTGGGACAGGCCCCTGGGAAGATTTCAAGTGCCCTAAAATCTGTCCCTTCTTTTTTAGGGGTAGTGATTGAAAGTAGGGCTAGTGAAAGGAAGTAGGGGGAGTATTGGGATTGGGCCTAAATATACACAGGGATAACGAGACACAGGTGCAGACAATCAGGGCAGATGGGAAACAGGAGGGACAGAACTGAAACACAAACTGGGGGAAATGTCAAACCCTGACAAGTATAACTCATCAATCATAGGCAAATGATATAATGCATTCACGTCAATAAACAAAAATTCAACTACTACATTAGGAAGCGTTGGGAAAAGGAACTAAACATAGTGATAGCTGAGGATGTGTGGGTCCAGGTATGGGCTACAAGGTCTTCTACAACAAATTCACTGTACTGGAGATATTACAGCTGGAAAACGCCTTCATCAACATAACCAACTCTATCTGCCTAATGGTGAAGATGACTTTCACTCTTCGTCTGCAAAAGGAGAAAGGGGACATGTACGGCGTAAATGGGATTGTTATAACCACATAGACATTCAATAATTATAGTTCTTGGCTATCTGAGACTGTACCACTGAACTGTACTTGTAATCTTGTTTTTTTCTTATATTGACTGGATTGTACATTGTCTCGCCCCCCAGGACCCCCTGATGTTTGGGGTGAATCTCACCTGATGTCATCCAGCTGATTGATGTGATCAAGCATCTGCCGTATGTTCCTCTCAGTCAGACCCCGTCTGAGCTCCACCGCCACCTCCTGGACCGTCTTCAGGCTGAAGTCACTGAAGCAGCTGAGACAGACGTCGTTACTTTTCTCTTCACACAATATTCTTTATTAGAGGAATTATCTCTGTAAAATTCATGTTGTTTGTTGTTTACCTCTTCTCCATCTTCTCACAGATTTTCCTGCTGGTCTGGACGTATCGGTCCAGCTGGTAGGCCATGACGTCGGCGTTCTGAAGTCTGCGGAGGAAGAAGACGCTTGCGTCTCTCTTGAACTCCAGGAGCAGCGGACAGATGCGTCGCGCAGCGGCGATGACGGCCTGAACGTGATCCAGGCTGATTTCTTCAGGGAGGTTCAACATGTCGTTCTCCGTGAACACGTGCAGAGAGGTGACAGCCAGCTTCTCCACCACGTCCAGGAAGCAGTCCAGCTTCTCCAGACCTCCCAGCACATCCTTCAACACTGCGGCCAGCTCCTCCTCCAGCTCCTTGCGCTTGCTGTCTGCATTGAACTGAGTGAACTTGTTTCCCATGTACTCCACGAAGGCCTTTCCTTTGTCCTCCGACTGTGTGAAATGGCTCAGGTCCAAGCTGATTTTATCAGCTCTGTCTTTGATGTCCATCATCATTTGCAACTCCGTCTCCCTCCTGAGCGTCCATTTAGAGAACCTCCCACAGAACTCCCTCACCGTGTGGATGTAGGTGAGCGTATCTGTGATGTAACGAGACAAGGCCTCCTGCAGCTTTTTGCTGTAAAACAAACAGCTTCTAATTAGGATGAACAGGATAGATGTGTCTCTCTCTGCATCGTGCATCTGTCCACCATCACACTGAAATATTTTTAACTTTAAAATCTTGCTGCTGACATTCAGATCTCTGCATGGTCAGGCCCCGTCCTACATCGGAGGCTGAGATAAGATAAGATAAGATAAGATAAGATAAGATAAGATAAGATAAGATAAGATAAGATAAGATAAGATAAGCATGCAGGGGTCACGGGTGACGTGACATTGTTGTTATTTGTACTCAACATGCGCATGCGCGAGCGGAGATATCCAGTGCTTACAGCAGCGCCTGGCAGTCATTAAGGGACGAAATAGAACTCTGCATATAAATTCTTTACAACCTCCTACCGCCTTCATGCATCAGCATGTCGAGTCATGTGCAATAACTATTGCAAAATTTGTGCAGCATTGTTTCCTTTAGCATCTCTTCGTTTTATTAATCTTTTTAAATTTTTTTATTATTACATATTTATATTTATATTTTACTTATTTTTTATTTTTCTCTGCACTTTATCTATATAAGGCAGCAACTTCGATAAAGCACCTGTAATTTTATTGTGTCTACATACATATATGTTGCAACTTTTTTTTTATTTTTTACCTTGTCTGCACACATATTAATGTTTAATACCATGCTGGTAAAAACTTAAGGCATATACATGTGCATTGTTACTATATTTAATATATATACATATATACGCATACACATACATATTTATACACATAAAAACCCAGTGGGTTTTTTTTTTGGGGGGGGGGGGGGGGGGTGACATCCGCTGCTAAACCAGGAAGCAAGAACACACGGAGGCACACGTCGAGCACTGGAAATCTGCAACAAAAACCACAAACGAAACACGAAACCAACACGGAGCCGACCAAAACATGAGCAGCAATCGACCCAAATCTCGCCATGGCCGAAACCGAACAGGAAGTCGGCCATTTTGAATTAATTGTGTAATTTTGGCGCAATTTATGCAATTTCTTTGACCGTTTATGTGGCCCAAACCGTAATGTCACCCAGATGTGTTATACATCAAAATGTGCGCCAAGATCCTGCGACGATGCGCATTACTTTTCTCAGTCAAAAGCTTTTCTCACCCAGAAACCTGGGTGTAATTATTGACTCAGACCTGAACTTCAACAGCCATCTAAAGTTTATCACTAAATCTGCCCATTACCACCTGAAAAACATTGCTAGAATTAAGGGGATTCTGTCTAAACAAGACATGGAAAAACTTATTCATGCATTCATTTACAGTAGGTTGGATTATTGCAATGGCATCTTTACAGGTCTTAACAAGAAATCTATCAGGCAGCTGCAGCTGATCCAGAACGCTGCCGCCAGAGTCCTTACAAACACCAGGAAACTGGACCACATTACACCAGGAAACTGGACCATATTACACCGGTCATGAAAACGCTACACTGGCTTCCAGTTAGTCAAAGGATAGAGTTTAAAATCTTACTGCTGGTCTACAAAGACCTGAATGGTCTTGGACCAAAATACATGGTTGATCTGTTAGTTCCCTATGAAGCTCCCAGACCCCTGAGGTTCATCTGGATCTGGTTTGTTGTGTGTCCCAAGACCCAGAACCAAGCAAGGTGAGACAGCGTTCAGTTATTCTGCTCCTCACTGGTGGAACAAACTTCCTATAGACATGAGGTCTGCTCCAACTGTCAGCTCCTCCAAATCCGGCCTAAAAACATTACTGTTTACTCAAGCGTACTCCTAAATTAAATACTTACCTGCTGGACTCTACTGCCCTTATTTTTAACAGCTTGTGCTTTTTATTATTTTACTTCTTTTCTTATCATCTTATTCATAATTTTATTCAATCTTATTTGTTATTTACTGTCTAATTATGTCTTGCCGCTTTTAATGTCAACGTAAAGCTCTTTGAATCACCTTGTGTTGAATTGTGCTATATAAATAAACTTGCCTTGCCTTGCCTTACCGTGGCGACGATAGTCGCCAAAAAGCGCACCCACCCTTTCATCTGATATTCCATATTCCATAGTCCATATTTGATAGTTCCTACTTTTTGCCATAACTTTTGAATGGTTTGATATAAACAGTCATAGGTGGTGTCATTGAACTCGGTTTTGAGTCCTTGAACATAATTGCAAATTAGCCCCGCCCCTTCTTCTGATTGGTCGATATGTGATAGTTCCTATTTTCTGCAATAACTTTTGAATGGTTTGACATAACTTGTGGGTGGTGTCATCGGACATGGTTTTGAGTCATTGAACATAATTGGTGCAAATTAGCCCCGCCCCTTCTTCTGATTGGTCGATATCTGATAGTCCCTATTCTCTGCCATAACTTTTGAATGGTTTGATATAGTCGTGGCTGGTGTCATCCGCTAAATGTCCAGGCCTGAAGAATCTACATGCAAGTCATACAAGCACTTCCACTGCAGTACGCCTGAACGTGCACAAGGGTGCGAGGGCTCGTTCATCGCTGCTTGCAGCTTTAATTATTATTATTAATATTATTATAATGTTATAGATACGTCACAGACTGCCAATAGCACACTACTTATTGAATAAGAAGATTGCATCCATTCGGGGTCATGGGGGTCTGCTGTGTTGGGGTAAAGCCTAGCCTATACAGGAAAGGCAGGTTCACCTCTTTAGGTTTTCAATCCCTGCAGGGCCACAACCTGTTTCTTAACCTCTTTATTTACAGTTTGGTTCATATTGATGCCACAGGATTCCGCTTTCACACATCTAGATCCACACACTGATTTCTGATATACATATATTGATATGTTTGGGCCAACTACTCCATTTAAATATCTGAAATTAAAAAAAAACCCCAGTAGAGAGTCGTCACTTTAATCTCGGCAGCAGTTATAGCAGACGTCACCAAAGTAAAACTTCTTTTACGACCATTTCGACCAATATTTAAATACAACCTGATAAATGAAGAACTTTGAGCACTTATTTAAATGCCAATATGAATTGAATAATTTAAAGAAGCCCAGAAACATGTTTTTAGCTGGGAAACTCCAGAAATGTGCCTTTAAGGAACAGCTGGTGGAGGAAACACCACCAATGTTGCCTCTGTCTAAACATTTCTAAAAGTGAAAAGCAGCCTGGATTACAGATGTTTATTTAGTTAAGTCCCTCTGTGAGATATTTACGTTATAAACAGTCCCATGTTGTTGTTTTTCAGTATCAGAACAGACAATAAAACTTTACCTTGCTTCAGACATCTCTCTCCTCTTTCTTCACAAGTCTTCACAAGTAACGAGGTTGGTGATCTGCTTCGTTAGGAGCTTCACGGAAAGGAAACAATATAACCATAACTCGGGGAGAAAGGCTGTAATAACGTTTTACTAGCGCCACATCGTTATACAATGTGACTTCACCAGGACAAACAAATATTGTTTCAACAGTGTGTATGATACTGTAATAAACCGTTTATCTAAGGGTAAACATTAGGTCACACTGAGCAGGCTGAAAAGGCTGCTGCCACCCCCTTTAACCGGTATGGTCCGGTATCGGAGACCTGAGAACACACACACCCTTAACCACGTTATAGACAAAATATAGACTTTATTTGGTAAATACATGTCACGGCAGAACTAAGATCTGGACCCAAATGCAGGACCAGAGACCAGTTCAAAATAAAACAATCTGTTGATGCAAAGTATCAACAAAAATCAATCCACAGAAGAAAATTCTCAAACTGCAAAAAACACAAAGAAATTACTGTTTGTTACTGTCAGTTTGTAAAAGCATGTTTTTAATGCTGTTTTAACAGTGTTTTAATGGTGTTTTGATGATTTTTAACAGTATTTTTACGGCGAGTATTTAACCGTGTTTTCTAGTATTTAACGTAAATTTGAGTATTTAACCATGTTGTTTGCTGTCGCCATGATGACACGTAAGCACTAGCGACGCTGGCGCGGGTTTCCGGTTTATAAAAACCCAATGTCAACAACATTTCAAAGTAGAGAGCCCCCCTCTGCCCTAAGGGGCCGCCGCCTCCCCTCACGACGAGGCTCGACTCGCTCGAGGCTTTTATTTTGGCATTACGTGCTCTCTGTGCCTGCAGCTGAGGCCTATAGCGGAGCCAGAGGGGGGGGCAAGGGGGCGGTCGCCCCAGGGCCCACACGTTCAGGGGGGCCCAATGAGAGGGCCCCGTTTTGTGTGATACGTTCATATATAATCGTAAAATTTGTAGGTTATAATAACGATAAAATGTGCATTGTGCGGCCAGTGTAGGTTAATTCTTACTTTACAACTGTCCTGAACGCATCAGGGCTGTGAGCCAACCTGATTGGCTGGAACTTAACTTGTTTCGTTTTTTTACATTTGAACTAACTCGTCTTGTATGTGAGACTGCGGCATTTTGGAGGGAACTTTGAAAGAGGAAAAATGGAGAAGAAAAAGCACCAGTCTGGATCGTTAAAAAGAAAGGTAAAAGAGAGAAAGGAGAGGCTAGTTGCTTCCTGTCCGCGGCGGAGGTGTGAGGTGAGCGGCAGACAGTCCGCCACTCTCCTCATATTTTGCAGCGGCGCCGGTGGCTGATGAGGAGGCTAGTGTTAGCTGTAGCGGCCGTTACATTGTTTTCAACGTTACTTGGAATATATTGTTCGAACCGAGGATGATGTTCTGGAGTTCGGAGTCTGTGAATTGGTGCACCGGCAAACAAGCGCAGAGACAGCAATCGGTGAGCACATAAATAATGATCAGAATGTTGTTATTGCCTTGACCACCTTAATGTACCTTGTGTTGTTGTCAACTGTAATAGACCGCCGAGTCTATTTTCTATTTGAATGCATATTGTGTGCAGTTGATACATTTTTAATAGGCTATGCGTTTTGTTGTGTTTAGACCGCCGTGTCTATTTTCTATTTATAGATCTCATTAATGGCCTTATAGACAATTGTGTCTATATTCTATCTGAATAGATTGTGTAATTGTAGTTTACATTTTATGTTTTAAGTTATATTAAAGATGGTTTTGGCTCAGACCCTGTGAGTCACCGTCACACCAGCACCAAGGACAGCTCTCAGATTGACGGCTGTCAGGCTGCGTGGCGTGTGTGTGTGTGTGTGAACTGGTTTGTGGCTTTCTGAGGCACCTAGGCTTGCTTGGCTCAGTAAACGTGAGCATTTGTGTTGTTTGCTGGGTAAGATGAGGTGTCCGTTATCTTTAAGTTGTTGAATAGTAAAATAATTATCATAAGGGCCCATTGAGAATGCTCCGCCCCCTCTGTGCTGAAACCCACGCTCTGCCACTGGCGGAGGCTAAAAAAAAACAAAAAGGAGCACAGAAACGAAAAGATAGAAAAAGCCATTGTAATGGCACCTTAAGTTCTTTTATTGTAATTTTATTGAGTATGTCTTTGTATTGGGACTGAGTTGGGAATGTTTAATGTGAATTTTATTTATATGCTGCTATGTTGGTCAGTCATGTGTTTTTTCTTATTTATTGTATTTATTTATTTTGCCATTTTGTATAAAATACCAGTCTGAGATGGATGTTTGTTTAGCCCTATATGATGCAGTGAGTTGGAACTTGGAGGTCATTGGTATTTTGCTGAATGCAGCAATAAAATGAGGAGGATAATAATTATAATTGTTGTCATGACACTTTCTTTGGCTTTCTCGTTTCTCATTCAGTTTTTACTCCTTATATTGTCTAAAATTGAATAGGGGAATACACAGAGCTTTGCCCTGTTGCACTATTCACCACCCTGCAGTTATTATTATCCTGTGCTATGCATTCATCTGCTGATCTGGAATGGTCTTTTTTGTTATAATCATTGAAGCTGCTTGTGGCTGTCAATCTGTTTCTAAACGACTTAAAGTCATGCAAAGTTAACCGATCCGACCCGTAAGATCCCAAAAATTTTAGGCCTAAAATTCAGTTTAGGCCTCCGCTAGCGGGGGCCCCTTTGGGCTCAGAACCCATAAGGGATTACACCTGGCGACGCCCCTGCACGTAAGTGATGTGAAATTATTATTTTTAGCAAAAACCACAAGTGTTTCCTACTTCTAACCAATCATACACATCAAATACACTGTGGGGGTCTTCATTGACCTAAAAAAAAGCATTTGATACAATAGATCATAAAATACTATTGAAAAAAATATATCGATATGGAATCAAGGGTATTGCCCTCTCTTGGCTGGAAAGCTATCTAGATAAAAGAACGCAATTTGTTAGCCTAAACGGAGTCGAGTCGGAACACTTAGAAATAACTTTTGGAGTTCCTCAAGGCTCTGTACTAGGGCCAAAATTATTTATCCTATATATAAACAATATATGTAAAGCCCTACAAAACATGCAGTGTGTCTTATTTGCAGACGACACAAGCCTGTACTCATCTGGTACAGATCTGGAGCAGCTCCTGCATGTAGTACAGAAGGACCTCAACATAATGAATAAATGGTTTAAAATAAATGTTATCATTAAATATCAGTAAAACCAAAATCATTGTTTTTGGCAACAAAATGATAAATGTTCCAATAAACCTAATCATTAATAACAACTAATAATTAATAAAACTAGAACACACAGAAACAAACACTACTAAATTTTTAGGAATAACTATTGATGAAAAACTCATATGGAAGCCATATATTAATACCTTAAAAAGAAAATGATCTAAAACAATAGCTATATTATATAAAATGAAAGGTATTATAAATAAAAGATAATTACAAACACTATACAGATCCCTACTACTCCCATACCTGACTTATTGTGTGGAAGTGTGGGGGAATACGTACAAATCAATAGTCCAACCCATTTATATTTTACAAAAAAAAAGCAATTAGAATTGTAAACTTGGCTGATTATCTTGCATCAACAAACCCACTCTTCATTCAAAACAATACACTTAAATTGCAAGACATAGTTAATCTGAACAACACTGTAATAATATACAAAGCTTATAACAATTTACTTCCAGGCTGCATGCAGGAACTGTTCAAGTCAAGAGAGGGCAAACACGACCTCAGGGGAACAGCAATGTTTGACACAACTGCAATAAGAACAAACACAAAGGGCAGATGTATATCCGTTTTAGGAGTAAAACTGTGGAACTCATTTAACAACGACCTTAAACTAGCAAACTCAATAAAAGCATACAAGATATTATTCAAAGCAAAGGTAATGGACACATATATAGGAACACAATAAGCAAACAAAGAAGAATGCACACATGCATGAGATAAAATGACAACTTAAATTGGTTTTGTCGGTTTCCTTAGCATCTTTTCACTTTCTGTTTTCAGAGCTATCATTATTCTTATTCTCTTTATTATTGCTATTAATATTACTATTATTATTATCATCATCGTCATTATTGTTATTATTATTATTATTATTATTATTATTAATATTATTATTATTTTGTGTAGGCTTATGATACTTCATTTGTTCTTTGTGTATAGTCTATTCTGTTAAAAGGTGGGCAAGATAAGCTTTATGCTTCAAGCCCAGACCTTTTCGGTCAAAATAATCACAATGTTGACCAGGGAAAAACCTGTGTTATCTTGTTGTTGATTTTTATGTTTGTGATTGCCCGAAATAAATATTAACAAACTAACTAACACTCACACCTATGGGCAATTTAGAATCACCAATTAACCTAGCATGGATGTTTTTGGACTGTGGGATAAAACCGGAATAACCGGAGGAAACCCACGCAAGCACGGGGAGAACATGCAAACTCCACACAGAAAGACCCTGCTACCGGGGACCAGTGCTAACCACTAAGCCACCGTGCTGCCCGGGTTTTTATATTTTTATATTATAAAATATATAATATTTATATTACATAAATATATTTATTATTATTTTTATTATAAAATGAAATAATAAGTAAATATGTTTTTATAACCCTTTTGATGGAGTTTGTGTGAGGTGTTCATAAACATGCTCACTTCAGGTAATATTTGAACTTGTCCTGTCTCTGTTGATAAAGAGCAACCTTTGACCGCCTTCAAACACTGCTGTCAGTCTTTTACAGCCAGAAGTCAGTATTTCCTGGGAAACAGTCTTACAGTCTTACTCCTTAACATCCAATATTAGTTTTAGTTTGACTTGATGGCCTAAAATCTGGGTCTATGGTATTACTTTTGAGAGTCTAATTAGAGCCCTTTAACCATATCATAATACAGCAAAGTCAAATCCAGGGGAGCCAGATCCTTTTTTATTTATTTTTTTATTGAAAAGGAAGAGAATAAGGACAGCTGGCCAGGCTAACTGAGATCCTCAGCAGAGGACCTCAGTTTTTCTTTAAATAAATTGAAGCTTAACTATTATTAAATCACACATTAACGCTCTAAAACTGGCAGCAACAACTCACAGACGAAAAGGGGAAGCATTAATTATGAATGTATTATTTTTAATTGCTTTGGCAACCCCTCCTCAGTCTTCCCACGGTGGAAAACTGCCCCGGGCAGTGCACGGGCGTCAACCTGGAAATGCAATAACTTATATTGACGTCAGATTTCTTGTGATTGAATCAGTTTTCATTCTCTGTAAAGGGTTGGGTCATAAACTAAAGGTTCAGAGGTTTTGCCAGCAGTACAGGAAGTGAAAGTGTGAGATTATATAGGAATATATCGAGCAGATTAATGGCAACAAGCAAAATGAAAAATAAAAATAAATAAAAATTAGACCCCAGTTTCTGTGTTTTGTACCACCTTCTTTATGTATGTATATTATATAAGTCATGTGACCCTGACTGGACCTGTTCTGGTACAGCAGTTTGTGATCAAGTGGAGTCCACGTGCTGAAAAACGCAGCAGTTACTGTCTTTCCCACCAGGTACGTAGTTTTTCATAAAACTCAGCTGTGCTCCGTCATATACTGTTAATATTTTATCAGAATTTTAACAATCTGGCCTCAAATGGAGATTTTCATCACTTGTTCAGATGAGACAAACCGTCATCGATCCATGGATGCAGCAGCCGTGAAGACCAAAGAAAAAACTTAATTTATTTATACAATCAAAACTACATGAAAAGCCATAAATATGCAGCAGAATCAAGGATGTAGTCATGTGATACCAGCACACGTCTATGATGATGTGCTAAAATAATTAGTGCATGATGGGAAATTCAGTCAGGAACACTGTCAAAACTCACATAATTAAAATAATTAAATAAAACAGAAGTTATATTCTTGTTTAATTGTATTTTTCATTGAAATCTGTGATGAAACATTAGAAATGTTAAGTGTTCATTGTTTATAAAACATCAGCTGAAAGTTAAAGCTCCTGATTTTAAAAGCTGAATTTAAAAAATGTTGAAATTTAAAGCAGTGAAAAGTCAACTTTTAGTTGTGTTTCATCAACACAATATCTGATCTAATCGTGTCAGGAAGAGTTGCATCGCCCGCCTGATGGGTTTTTACTGTACGACACATGACTTTTTGTCCATCTGTTTTTTCTCCACCTCCCGAGTCTGACGTCCCCCCTCCGTCTCTCTCTGGTCCTCTGGCTCAGCATCCCGATAAAACGGCGTCTCCAGGACCGCCTCCTTCTTCCCCGACGTCAGCAGCCCTTCATGCAGGGAGTCGTGGATCTTCTTCCACGAGCTCATCTCTGAGCTCCAGAGAGCGGCTCGGGCCCTGATGAACTGCGACACCTCGGTCTCGCTGCCTTTGGCCAGGCCAATGCTGTCCTTGCAAATGAAGAAGATGTCCATCCCGATGAAGAGGGCACTGGCCGCGATGAAGCCGGCTCTGGCCGACTGAGACATGGCCAGAGACCCTTTAGCGGCTGCCTGACCAACGTCCGGGATTTCCGAGGCCACCCGCGGGACGTTACGTAGAGCTTTACCCTCCTGAGCCAGAACTTTACCAGCACCGGAGATCAGATCATCACTCTTCAACACCTTGACAGCCGAGCACCTGCCTACGAAGGAATCGATGCCATTGCCAACGGTACCAAACTTAAAGAGCGCCTTTCCCACGCCCAGAGCCAGATCTAACTCGCTTGCCTCCATTTTGGAGATGGTTTGTCTAGTCACCTCCTCCAGGGAGTCCTGGAGTTTCGTCACATCCTCCATGAAGCTTTGGAGGACTTCCCCGGCTTTCTTCTGCTGCGTGCGGTTAACTCCCACTTCGGTGGCGGTCGTGACGATGCTGTTGACCCCGCTGGTGACCCCCAAGCCGATGCCGGTCATGGTCAGAGCGAGAGACACTCCCATCGTGACAGGGACCAGCGCCAGACCGACGATGTACAGCACGCCCCCGACCACACCCACCGAGCTGCCCGCCACGCTGGAGATCTTCGCTCCTTTACTCATCCGGTCCAACTGAACCGCGTTTCCCTCCAGCTCGGTCAGCGACTGCAGCATCCTGGGCCGGCGCTCGCTGAACTCTTTCATGAAACCGTGATACGAGTCCTCCTGGAACAAGAACACCATCCGGAAGTGTGTGTCCATCCTGGGAAAGTAACATTTAAAACGGAGGTGTAAGTGATATGTATATATGAACATCAGTGTTGGTAAGATTAAAGGGTACAGCATCATGGAGGATTGGCAAAGATCTAGCTAAGGATTAAAATTATGGCTTGTTTAGTTTTTATATGTTTTAAGGATTTTTTGAAAGTACATTTTTTGAAAAAAATTAAAACAGTGCAGTGCTATTGTAAAATGTCTGTGGATTAAATTATTAGCTAAAAGAATTAAAGTATTATATAACTATATATATATATAATTTTCCTGCAACAAAAACCCCTATGTTAATAGTTTGGACGTTTAAGATTTGTGCTCCAGTGTCTTTCTCTGAGGTCCAGGTTTGAAAACATCCCCAAAAAAATATAATGACAATCAAAGAAACATGTTCAATAGTTTCAATATCTTTTGGTTACTTTGTAACCTTGGTTCTCTGAATGAAG
The DNA here is from genome assembly GCF_033807715.1 of Cololabis saira. Taxonomy (NCBI): domain Eukaryota; kingdom Metazoa; phylum Chordata; class Actinopteri; order Beloniformes; family Belonidae; genus Cololabis; species Cololabis saira. The sequence goes on from NC_084607.1 coordinate 7,103,528, forward strand.
AGACTATCTCTCCACTCTGTTACATATTACATGTGTACGGGAATTAACCCCCCTGCTGTTAAGGTACGTGGATACTTCTTTAAGACACACTGGCTTGCGCAGTCACGCCCTCAGGTTTACCTATAAAGCACCTGTGCTGGCGTGTAATCAATGATAGTTTGATCGAAACATGTCTCAGAGCGGCCTGAAATCTGGAAAGAAAGTCTCTTCACTCAGAGAACCAAGGTTACAAAGTAACCAAACGTTCTCTATCGTATCGAGACTATCTCTCCACTCCGTTACATATTTCATATGTACGGGGAACTCTTTAAGACACCCCGTGAGGAGACGGTGCAGCCCACAAGCTCAGTACACCAAAAAGAGACAAACGAACTATTTACAAATGTACACTATTTATATACCAATCAGGACAAGGCCCCGCAAGACGCAAAGGCCAAGCCTGAGAGGCAGACGGGCCGCTCAGGACAGTCCGCAAGCCGCAAGACTGACCAAAAGAAACCAAACAAAAAGTCAAGAACGGAGCGGCCGCTCAGGGCGATATCCAAGTCCCAAGGAGAGACTGAAGGTCCAGTCCTACGAACTGCAAGCCTCTGGGCACCCTTAAGGAACCGGGAAATCAAGGAGCAGTCATCAGGAGACAATGCATGCTCACCGACACAAACTGCCTTCACAGCTGCCACCATACCTCGCAGGGTGAGGGCAGACTTCCCAGCCTCTAATTGAGACTGCAAGAATGACAGGATGCCCCGGGCAGGGGCTGAATAGGGACCCATCTGGTGAGCCCCACACCAAGTGGTAAATACCCCCCAATGGTATTAGTAGAGAGCCCTAGTGGAAGGTGCCCAGGCTGCTTGCACAGTCTTCACTACAGACTCCGGCAAGCCTAAAGCCAGGAGCCCGGAGAGGGGTGGAACAGGGCTTCGCTCGCCTGGGACAGCAGGTCCCGCCGAAGCGGGAGAACCCATGGTGTGCCGTCCAGGAGAGGTGGAATTGCCAAAAACCACAGCATGTGGGGCCAAAGAGGAGCCACCAGAATCAGCCTCAACCCTTCCACCTGAATCCTGTGAAGGAGAGGCTGGAGAAGAGTTAACAGAGGGAAGGCATAGAGAAGACCCAGAGGCCATGGGTGCGCCAGCGCATCCTACCACAGGGGAGGATCATCGTTCTTCAGGGAAAAGAAGAGGCGATAATGCGTCGACTCCCTGGAAGCAAACAGGTCGACGTCCGCCCGGCCGAAGCGACGCCAGATCGACCACCTGAGGATGGAGTCTCCACTCCCCTGGTGTCAGCCCTCCTCTCGACATGAGATCTGCTGCCGTGTTCAACAGTCCCGGCACGTGCACAGCCCTGAGCAAACAGAAGAGGGGGCCCACTGCCACAGTGTGGTTGCCAGCTTGCATAGGACGGGGGAGCCCAGACCTCCCTGTCTGTTGATATAGGCCGCTGCTACTGTGCTGTCGGTCCTGACGATGACATGTTGACCTCTTAATCTTGGCAGGAACTGTCGGAGTGCCAAAAGGACAGCTGTCAGCTCCAAGACGTTTATGTGCTGGGACATCCAGCGACCGCTCCAGCGGCTCCCTCCACCCCTCCACCAGGAGACGGACTTGTGGAGCCTCCGAGAAACCACAACTGTGATCTGGCAGGACATCTGTGGACACAGGCCCAAGCCCAGCAGGCACCGTTGGACAGGTTGCATATACAGGAGGGCAAGAGGGACAACCTGCACCATGGCTGCCATCAGGCCCATGAGACGAAGGCAGAGCCCCCAGCTGACCCGAGAGTGCAGCTGAAAGTGGCTGAGGCAGACCGTGAAGGCTTGCTGCCTCTCCAGAGTCAGCATGATAACCGCCCTCCTGGAGTCCAGAACCGTGCCCAGGAAGGTTGTCACCTGGGAAGGCTGGAGCTTGCTCTTCTTTTTTTTTTTTTTTTTTTTTTTTTCACCTTGTCTGCACACATATTATTGATTGATACCATGACGGTAGAAACCAAAAGTGTATATGTGTGCATTATTACTATATTTAATATATATACATATATATACGCACACATATGCGTACACATACATAAATATACACATACAAACCCAGTGTTTTTTTTTTTTTTTTTTTTTTGGGGGGGGGGGGGGGGTGACGACCTCCACTGCCAATCCAGGAAGCAGGAACTTGCTCTTCTTGTAATTCAAGCGCAGACCCAGGGTTTGAATGTGCTCCAGAAGCAGGGCCACGTGGTCCTCCGAGGCCGCACAGACCAGCCAATTGTCGAGATAACTCAGGAATGCGGAGCCCCTGCAGCCTCATGGGTCCGAGGACCACATCCATACATCGGGTAAATGTCTGGGGAGCCAGGGATATGCTGAAAGGCAGGACTGGAAACTCGAACCATCTGCCCTCGAAGCCAAACCTCAGGAAACGCCAGTGCCCCTGCCAGATGGGTATCTGGAAGTACGCATCCTTGAGGTCTATAGTGGCAAACCAGTCCCCCATGGTAATGGCTTGCCGTACCCTGGGAATCAATCAAAATCCTGCACCTCAGGGGGCAAAGATAGATTTGTTGAACCCCCTGAGGTCCAGAATCGGACGAAGTCCCCCGTCCCGCTTGGGGACCAAGAAGTAGTGGGAGAAAAACCCAGCCTGGTGATCCCCGCACTCCACCTCCCTTCTGGCGTGTTTCTCCAAAAGGGAGGACAACTCCTCCCTCAGAACCTCTGCATGTTGAGGGTTGGTCACAGTAGTGAAAGTGGCCAACCTCGCTACAGGAGGTCTGTGTGAAAACTGTAAGCGGTAGCCATGGGTCATGGTGGAAACAACCCATGGGTCTGCCCCCAAAGCTGACCACGTGTCCCTGTAATGGCTCGCCAACAGGGGCCGCTGGCAGGCCGAGGTCTGGAAATTGTCAGGAGGGGGGTGGGCGCTTGTAGGACCCCTGAGCCGGCCCCGCTCTCTTCCCCCAATGGCGAGAGTTACGCCGACGAAAAGCCTCCAGCTGGGGCCTGAGGTCCCCTGGTCCCCATGTTAGGGCCTTTAGTGTTGGAAGACGGACGGCTGTTCTTGCCCGCCTGAAGCCTTCCCTGGAGCGCCTGGAAAGGCCCAACACCTCTCGTGCGCAGCGGCGATTGTCCTGTGCCTGCTACAACAACAGAGCTGCATTTGAACCAAACATGGATGAAGGTTCCACCGGCAACTTAACCAAACAGCCCTGATCACTTTGCTGGAGCTGAGACTAGGACAGCCATAAGTGGCATCTAGCAACCTAAAAGGATGCTAAGGATCTGCCGATAGCCACCGCCTGCTCCTTCATAATTGAAGAGAGGACTGAGGAATCAGTCCGAAGCTCACCCGGAATGACCCTCAACCCCCAGGACCCTCCTGCACCTCCTTGGACAGGTCACGAAGGTAGAGGGACATAATGGTCCCCGTATTCGCCAGACGGGTCTGAGTAGCCATAGCTCTGTGCAGCTTAGCAAGCAGGCCATCCATGACTCTACAATTCTTGCTGGGACAGGTGGCTTTGCCAAGAATGGAGTCGGAGGGAGAAATGAGAGGAGAGAGAGCTGGATCCACCTGAGGGAGTGGCCCACAGGCCCGCAGGTGTGGGCCATAAGGTCGTCAGGGGGGGCCACACCCAGAGCCCTGGCTGCCCTGCCAATAACCTCATCGAAATGAGGGCCCAAAAAGCTTCCATCTCCTGTGCCGACCTCCCTTTGCCCACAAGACAAGTCATCGTCATCAGAGAAGACGGTCTCCATATCAACCTCACCTTCCTCCTCCTCCAATCCCAGAGGGGGGAGAGAAAGGAGGTCAACACAAGGCCAGCCTACTGTTGTAGGCATTGGGGGAGGCAGAGTGCCCTGTCAGGACCTCGAACACTCCCCCCTCCCTTGTGTGGCTTCAGACCTCGCTTAACACAGACTATCACTCTGAGGACACACCGACGTCTAACCACCTCACGTTGTTACTGGAGGCAGAGAGATGCTGGCTCGACTGGAGAGCCACGTCTTCCCACCCGCTGTCAGCTTAAACAGTCTGCACACCATGCGGGCCCCACTGAGCGCGTCACCTCATGAAAACGGGAGCTACAGTAGGAGAGTGGATTCACGCTGCACACACACACACACACACACACACACACACACACACACACACACACACACACACACACACACACACACACACACACACACACACACACACACACACACACACACACACTTCTGCAACACAGATCGTCTCACGCTGCACCTTGACTCAGGTGGAGATCAAACAATCACTGATTACACGCCAGCACAGGTGCTTTATAGGTAAACCTGAGGGCGTGACCGGGCAAGCCGCTGTGTCCATGTACCTTGACAATCTGTGTATCATTCGTTCTTTCCATTTTCAATTGGCAATCAAAAACAAAAACATGAAAAAGTGACTGGTCACGTAAACCTGACCAATTAAATATTAAAATCAAATTCAGTCCTGTGGCCTGTTTTTCTATTTTGTATTTTTGATCTGTGCCTAAAATTGAAATATGAAAAACCAGACGTTTTTCAGTTTTTTGTGTTATAATAAAAAACAAATAACAAAATAACCAGTCACTTTTTCATGTTTTGATTTTTGATTGCCAATTGAAAATGGAAAGAACGAATGATACACGGAAATTTGACAGCAGGGGAATCCGTGTATCATTCGTTCTTTCCATTTTGATTTTAATATTTAATTGGTCGGGTTTACGTGACCCGGAAATGTCCTACATCCATGGTACGCGGCAGTTGGGGTAACCATGGCTACCATGGCGGCGCTGGAACAACAGATTAAGGATTATTTTTTAAAGATTGATTGAGGACTTGTTCCACAGCGGTTTGACGCACAAACACATTTCCTGCACGTTGCAGCAGACGGGTGTCCTGCAATGCTCAGAAATGAGCGTCAGAAGATTCTGTGCTCGGCATGATCTGAGGAGAAAAAGACTTATATCAGACGCAGAGCTGGAGAGCGCTTTGATTCAATCTATTTATGAGGTTTTTATTCAGATGTCCACAGTATATTGCAAATATTATATATTATATAGCAAACACTAGGGGTGTAACGGTACATGTATTTGTATTGAACCGTTCGGTATAGCGTGTTCGGTTCGGAACGGAGGCGTACCGAACGAGTTTCCACACGGACATATTAAGTAGAGGACTGCACGTTGTGGAGCAGAGCGCTGCTCCAGTTGCGCTCACACCGAGAAAGTATTAAGATTAAAGAAAAAAGCACTAACTAATGAAGAACTAAAGAGCTAAGCACATAATTGTGACAAGTCCAGTGTTTCCCCTACCATTGTTTAGGCCTGGCGGGGCCTGGCCAGGCCTAAAAAAAACCAAACAATGATCATTTACGTTTATGAGCGCCTCTGCAGCGCTGTTCTGCAACGTGAGTCAACCTGCTTCGTTGCCTAGTAAAGCCTGAATTATGGTTCGGCGTTAAATCGACGTAGAGCCTACGCCGTAGGGTACGCGGTGACGTGCACCGTACGGCCGCTTGCTGCGTACCCTACGCCGTAGGATCTGCGTTGGTGTAACGCGGAACCATAAATCAGCCTTAACGATGCAAGTACCGCTGATGATAGCGCAGGCATATTATTATACATTATGGGATGTATAGAGTTTGTAGCCAGCCAACTATGGCGCCGGCCAAAAAAAGAAAAAATATCGCGGGCGACAGACAACATGATATAAAGAAATGTTTCTGCCAGGTACGTGTGTTTGTGTTTGCATGTGACGCTGCAGGGAAGCATGAAGGAAAAAACTGCCCGACGACACACCATGCATCCGCGGGGTCCTAGCGCCGGCACACGTAGAGCCAATGTTACTTTATGTGTGTGTAATAAACAACTAGCACGTTTATATTTTGCATTTTGTTTTCTTACTGTACCGAAAATGAACCGAACCGTGACCTCCAAACCGAGGTATGTACCGAACCGAGATTTTTGTGTACTGTTACACCCCTAGCAAACACTGACAGTAAATGTGTAATCCCGTGACAGACGGGACCATCATATGGCCGAAAGTTCATGACCGGGTATCTGTCTTTACTGATACCTTTACCTGACGCCGGAATTCATGGTATGGCTTATGTAGCTCTCTTAGGTTCTTCCAACCCGACCTTCTCCAGCATGCACCCCCAGTGAAGACAGATAGCCGGTTTTGCGGCTTTCCTGTACTTTTAAGAGCCGCTTGAGAGTTTTTTGTTAGGACCCACATGACCCAAACTTCCTTCATCACCGTGGCAACCAGATCAAACCAATGAAACATGAATAATCAATGTATGGCTCCTACAGTCGGTCATTAACTTTCGGCCATATGATGGTCCCGTCTGTCACGGGATTACACATTTACTGTCAGTGTTTGCTATATAATATATAATATTTGCAATATACTGTGGACATCTGAATAAAAACTTAACTCATAAATAGATTGAATCAAAGCGCTCTCCAGCTCTGCGTCTGATATACGTCTTTTTCTCCTTAGATCATGCCGAGCACAGAATCTTCTGACGCTCATTTCTGAGCCTTGCAGGAGATCCATCTGCTGCAACGTGCAGGAAATGTGTTTATGCGTCAAACCGCTGTGGAACAAGTCCTTAATCAATCTTTAAAAAATAATCCTTAATCTGTTGTTCCAGCGCCGCCATGGTAGCCATGGTTACCCGAACTGCCGCGTACCATGGATGTAGAACATTTCCGGGTCACGGAAACCCGACCAATTAAATATTAAAATCAAATTCAGTCCTGTTACCTAAAATTTAAATATGAAAAACCAGATGTTTTTTCTACGTTTTTTGTGTTATAATAAAAAACAAAAAACAAAATAACCAGTCACTTTTTCATGTTTTGGTTTTTGATTGCCAATTGAAAATGGAAAGAACGAATGATACACGGATTCAGGGGGGTTTATCCCGTACATATGAAATATGTAACGGAGTGGAGAGATAGTCTTGATACGATAGAGAACTGGGTCACAGAATTTCCAATTCTTACAATCTATATTAAATCTTTGTCTAAGAAAACTATTGAACGGTTAAATATCAATTCAAATCTTAAAATGAGTTTCTTTAGCTTTTGGAGCGATCGAGAGAGAGAGGTACTTGGTTCTGATCATTAGAAAAGCCATGTATAGTGTACAAAACAAGTCAGGGAAGTTTTGATGATTTGACTGATTTGGGGATTTTATGAATCGTTATCGGATCATTCAAAGGAAAATCAATTCAAACGTTGAATTGTTATGTGATTCATGACCCCCTGATGTTTGGGGTAAATCTCACCTGATGCGATCCAGTTGATTGATGTGATCAAGCATCTGCCGTATGTTCCTCTCAGTCAGACCCCGTCTGAGCTCCACCGCCACCTCCTGGACCGTCTTCAGACTGAAGTCACTGAAGCAGCTAAGACAGACGTTGTTACTTTTCTCTTCACACAATATTCTTTATTAGAGGAATTATCTCTGTGAAATGCATGTTGTTTGATGTTTACCTCTTCTCCATCTTCTCACAGATGTTCCTGCTGGTCTGGACGTATCGGTCCAGCTGGTAGGCCATGACGTCGGCGTTCTGAAGTCTGGGGAGGAAGAAGACGCTTGCGTCTCTCTTGAACTCCAGGAGCAGCGGACAGATGCATCGTGCAGCGGCGATGACGGCCTGAACGTGATCCAGGCTGATTTCTTCAGGGAGGTTCAAGACGTCGTTCTCCGTGAACACGTGCAGAGAGGTGACGGCCAGCTTCTCCACCGCGTCCAGGAAGCAGTTCAGCTTCTCCAGACCTCCCAGGACATCCTTCAACACTGCGGCCAGCTCCTTCTGCAGCTCCTTGCGCTTGCTGTCAGCATTGAACTGAGTGAACTTGTTTCCCATGTACTCCACGAAGGCCATTACTTTGTGCTCCGACTGTGTGAAATGGCTCAGGTCCAAGCTGATTTTATCAGCTCTGTCTTTGATGTCCATCATCATGTGCAGCTCCGTCTCCCTCCTGAGCGTCCATTTACAGAACCTCCCACAGAACTCCCTCACCGTGTGGACGTAGGTGAACGTATCTGAGGTGTAACGACACAAGGCCTCCTGCAGCTCATTGCTGTAAAACAAACAGCTTCTAATTAGGATGAACAGGATAGACGTGTCTCTCTCTGTATCGTTGGTCAAGTAACAGACTCATAAACAGTTTCTTCCCAAAAGTCATCACCTTCCTGAACACGCATCTGTCCACCATCACACGGAAATCTGTTTAACTTTCAAATCTTGCTGCTTACACACATTCATGTATATGATCATGCGTGTGTGTGTGTGTGTGTGTGTGCGTGTAAATGCATGTGACTAAGTGACTATATGTGTGTGTGTGTGTGTGTGTGTGTGTGTGTGTGTGTGTGTGTGTGTGTGTGTGTGTGTGTGTGTGTGTGTGTGTGATAAACCAAACAAAGCTCCACCTGAAGTGTATCTATAGTGGGGGAGGGGGGGGAGCAACCCCGCCACCCGCGAGACCAGAGGCCGACACGGAAGAGCCCGGAACCCAGGCCACCGGCAACCCCACAGAGGGGAGAAGTAGGAGGAGGCAACCCACCGCCTGCAAGGCACCCCCCCCCCCCCCGGCGGCGGCCGAGGGGGCCCGCGGGCGGGGCCCCCACGGCGCGGGAAGAAGCAGCCAGGGATCCCGCGGCGGCGGACCGCGACCCAGGCAATCCCCGGCCACCCGGTCCGGGCCGGACACGCGGCCAGGAGGCCCTCACCCTTCAGGCCAACGACCCCCACCCGGCAGGGGGCCAGCCCGCCCGGAGAGACAGAGCTGCCCCGGCCGCCGACGCGGGCAGGCGCACCCGTCCCCCACGAAAGTGGCCCTCCAAGACCAGAGGGGCGCCCCGCCGCAGAGGCAGCGGGGGGGACCGGAGACGGGCCCGGAGAGAGGGAACCCCCCAACAAGGCGACACCCGTGCAGGCCCGACAACGGAGGGCCCCAGACCCAGGCATCCCATTCATTCATCCATTCACCTATCAGATACCTATACTAATAATAATATAATATACTATACATAATAATAATATCGGACTTATTTTTGAGTCCTTCACCTTTATTGCTTGCAAATATGCAAATGCAAATGCAAATGCAAATGCAAATGGGCAGAACCCAGCCGTGGCACTCTCGAAATTTCTGCGAGGAAATTGTCTAGTTATTATTATGTAATAGATACACCACAGACTGCCAACAGCACACTGATCATTGAATAAGAAGATTGCATCCATTCGGGGTCATGGGGGTCTGTTGTGTTGGGGTAAAGCCTAGCCTATACAGGAAAGGCAGGTTCACCTCTTTAGGTTTTCAACCTGTTTCTTAACCTCTTTATTTACAGTTTGGTTCATATTGATGCCACAGGATTCCGCTTTCACACATCTAGATCCACACACTGATGTCTGATATAGATATATTGATATGTTTGGGCCAACTACTCCATTTAAATATCTGAAATAAAAATAACCCCCAGTAGAGCGTTGTCGCTTTAATCTTTGCAGCAGTTATAGTAGACGTCACCAAAGTAAAACTTCTTTTACAATAGTTTCGACCAATATTTAAATACAACTTGATAAATGAAGAACTTTGATCACTTATTTAAATGCTGATATGAATGGAATAATTTAAAGAAGCCCAGAAACATGTTTTTAGCTGGGAAACTCCAGAAACGTGCGCCTGTACCTTTAAGGAACAGCTGGTGGAGGAAACACCACCAATGTTGCCTCTGTCTAAACATTTCTAAAAGTGAAAAGCAGCCTGGATTACAGATGTTTATTTAGTTAAGTCACTCTGTGAGATATTTACGTGATAAACAGTCCCATGTTGTTGTTTTTCAGTCTCTGAACAGACAATGAAACTTTACCTTGCGGCAGACATCTCTCTCCTCTCCACAAGTCTCCACGAGCAACGAGGTCGGTGATCTGGTTCGTTAGGAGCTTCACGGAAATGAAACAACATAACCATATCTCGGGGAGAGAGGCTGTAATAACGTTTTACTAGCACCACATCGTTATACAATCTGACTTCACCAGGACAAAACAAATATTGTTTCAACAGTGTGTATGATACTGTAATAAACCTTTTATCTAAGGGTAAACATTAGGTTACACTGAACAGGCTGAAAAGGCTGCTGCCACCCCCTTTTATTAACTGGTATGGTCCGGTGTCGGAGACCTGAGAACACACACACCCTTAACCACGTTATAGACAAATTATAGACTTTATTTGGTACGTACAGTTCATAAGACAACAGCAGTTTTATGGTGGGCCGAGGAGAGGACTGGCCGAACTAGAACAGACCCCCCTTAAACAAATCCGCCCCCTCAGGTAACCAGCTACCCCTGTGTCACTGCACACAGAACCACTATAAACCGTCATAAGCACACTCCGGAATTTCATATGCAGATAAACACACCAGTGCCACTCAAAAGGGCATAGAAGCAAACACTCAGCACACTACAATCAGGGGCACAGGGGATTTCATCCTAAAAAGGCACGCCTAATTTCACACCATTAGGGGGACCGCTGGATAAACCCAGATGGACAGATGTGTATTAACTTCCCGTACCTATCAGCTATTATTTCCTCCCAGTCTCCCATAGCTCCCACAAATATAGCTCTACTGTTGCTGTTTGAAACCTGTTAAAATGTAACACCTACTTAAAAAATGCACAAAGACAATAACGGGACTATACAGAACATATACAGGTTTGTTTAAAACAACCACTTAAAGGTACTTAGTCTGTAATCGTATTCAAAAACATTTATTGTTATACTGGGTGAAATGGTACTTCAATCCTGAGAGTAGCCAGTGAATAATGTGTTCAGAAAAGGGGAAAGAAAAAAATCCGACCTCTGTGACAGCTTTAATCCTGTAAAAACTCTGACCAATCTGTTTTTTGCGCACCGAATGGCACGGATTGGTCAGAGGACCAGAGGATTGGAAGGGGGGAAAGAACCAATCAGATGCCTTCATTTTAAGTCCCGCCCACGCCCCCCTGTCCCATGCGCACACTCGTCATGTTGAAAATCTTGCCGGAAAACTTCACACACTCGAGTCACGTTTGCTGAAGAATGGCGCAGAAAACGAGAAAACGCAGCCAAAAATACCACCTCCCCAGTATGGAGGCGTCTCCATCTCGGCGAGGGCGGAGAGCGCCGGTGCAGGTGGCGCCGGCGGTAGGGTACGCCGTAGCCTACGCCGTAGGGTACGCGGCGACGCGCACCATTCTGCGTTGGTGGAACCATAAATCAGCCTTCAGTGTGTGCTCTGTGTGCTGTTCTGAACTTCTCTGTTGTGCTCATTTTGCTGGGACGTCGGGTCCCTCCGCCGAGACACAACTTTTGCGGTATGCGTTCATTGTTGTGTCTAAAAATGATGCGCAGTGCCCACCCAATCAGAAACGGTACAGATTTTCTGTGATATTTTTTTATATCTACAAAAAAATAAAATTATAGACAAATAAAGGATCCCCATAACTTTGATTGGGTGGGTAGGACGCACGTTTGGGTGGGCACAACCCCCCCCTGCCCCCCCCCCCTAAAACCAGCCTCGCTTACAGGTGAATGAGACATGGGGTAGTTTTGTTGAAAATGTGCTGTCCAAAATGTCCTGGAAAACTCGACTCCTGCAAATGCGCGTTCCCCAAAGTTTGTGGGGGCGTGGCTTTGGACGGGGCGCTGACGGGAGGGGGAGGAGGGGGCGGGGCTTAGAGGAGGTGCCACTTTCAAATCTTGCTAGCTCTCCAACATTACTGACTATACCTTTAACTCTCTGGTTGATTAAGACACTCCCCCGGGGTCTAGGCTTGAGGCGCTGGTCCGACCCGGCCCGTTAACAGTGAGAGCCCGTGGGGGGAACGCCGGTCCAGCGCTGGAAACAGGAGAGCGGCAGACAGCGTGTCAGATGCTCACACACAACACTGGGAAGCGGATAGAGGCACTCCTACAGGTCCCTAACTTACCACAGCCCTAACACAGGAACAGCTCTCCTATATGTTACAGGCCTCAAGATGAGAGGCAAGTAACAGAAGATCAGTCCTGTATTTTACAGGGGAAAATAAAGACAAAAGAATTACGTTGCGTTCTTCAAGCAGGCTGCAAGCTGTCTTTATTCACAGAATCTTAGTTTTCAATCACTTTCTCTTTTTTTCTCTCTTTACATTCAATCATCATGTCATACAATCAATAATCACAGATCACATATTCCCAATAATCATGTTCACAATTCCCAATAAACTGTTACTATAGGATTATAGCTTTAATTATTTGGTATTTCTTCTGTTGTACCAAAATTACTGTATATGAACTACATTTTTACTGTATGTGTTACAAAACTCACATTTATACTGTTACTTTTAATCAGTCTCTTAGTTTGCTTTCTCAGTAAAGACTGTTATACCGTTTTAAACCTGTAATGTTTACTCTTTTTACAGTCTTACTGCATTTCTAGAACGTTTTTAATAATAATATAAATAAATGAATTAATCAAAATAGTTGGTCTCAAATACCATGAAATACTCTAACACATGTACAATGACACACCAAAACGTATGCTAACTGTGAATGGTAAAACACGTGTACTCTTTCAAGTCTCAAAATAAACTAAAACACGATATTTCTGCATGTTGCTTAGATAAAACAAAAACATAAAGGCTTATGAGTCCTTTGCCATTAGTTGTGATGCTTTTGCACATTTTACTAACCTGTATTTTACAGGGGAAAATAAAGACAAAAGAATTACGTTGCGTTCTTCAAGCAGGCTGCAAGCTGTCTGAAGTACGGTAGCCTCCGTGGTTCATATACCGGTGATACCACTGCGCAACGCCCAAGGCATACTCAGCGCTTCTTAATGCCCCCTGGTGGCGTAACTAAGTAACTGCTCCTACTTTAATTTGAAACACAAAATGCAACTGAAATAGGCCTTTTACATGGCTAAAACTCAAAATTAAAATAAAACCAAAACAACAATTGTGCATACACTTGTGGGTGTCACACACTCCCCAACAAAAAATAAAATGGCTCCAGACATTTTACCATTCAAAACACTTCCAAAATAACCAACTTTTAGTGTGATTTCTCAATCACCTAAGTGTAGGTGTGCATGTTCGGGAATACTGGGTAGGAGAAAGGGGATGGCCAGTAGGGTGCCGGGACTTGGTAAAGTGCAAAAGGGTTAACCTGCATTCCCCAATACGACATCTGTGGGGGCCCATAAACTTCTGCACTACCAACTGAAGGGTTTCTCTGAACTGAAGGCTGACCTAGGGTATCGTAAGTGAAACGTGTAGCTGGCCTCCTATCTCTAATGGACCTTCTGGGTGTGTGCACATTAGTATCAGGGGTCAGGCTAGGTCTCCCTAGATTCACTTCTGGAGCAGGCTCCTCCATTTCACTTGCAGTGGAAGGCCTGGGACTAACTCTTGGCTCATTGTCCTGATTTCCATCATACTGATTCTGTTCCCTTTTTCTCTGTTCTGTGGGTGGAGCATCTATCCTGTTTCCACTCCTCAGATTATATCTTAATTCATAGTATGTGTTTCCATCATCATCAGAACTTGTGTCACTGTCGGGTTGTGGTTCTGTCTCCCTGAAAGACATATTTGTGTCTCTCCTTTTCTTTGACTTGGACTTTTCTACCTCTTTGGGCAGCTCAACAGGTAGGTCATTGACAAGATGCAACAAATTACGATGCAATATACGTGACTTGGTTCTATCAGTTTCTTTGACCACCTTGTAGACTGGATTGTCACTGATTTGTTCTTCCACGATATAGATGGTGCTTTCCCAATATGACCTTAACTTTCCAGGGCCACCTCTTTGACTCAGGTTGCGTACGAGCACTCGATCACCTGGTTGTAGCACTACACCTCTTGTGTGTTGGTCATAATACTTTTTACCACGATCACTTGACTTTTTGCTGTTTTCTGATGCTATGCGATACGCTTCAGACATGCGTTCTGCCCATTTCTCGGCATAGCCCTTTGAGGTCTGGGGTTCCTCATTGTTAACCATTCTGAACAACAGATCTATTGGCAACCGGGGGTGTCTACCAAAAAGCAAAAAGAAAGGTGAATAACCAGTCGCTTCATGACGTGTACTGTTATACGCATGTACAATCTGGGGAAGATAGTCTTTCCAATTTTCCTTTTTTTTCTCCTTCAGGGTACGCAACATCTGGAGAATCGTACGGTTAAACCGTTCGGCCGGATTCCCCTGAGGGTGGTAGGGAGTCGTACGAGAGTGTCCTACTGTGCTCATTTTCTGTAGAGTTCGAAAGAGATCATTCTCGAACTCCTTCCCTTGGTCGTGGTGTAATTTAGACATGTATCCATATCTGGGAATGTAATCATTAAAGATCTTCTCCGCCGCAGTTTTCCCAGACTTGTTACGGGTCGGATATGCCTGTGCATATCGGGTAAAGTGGTCTACCACAACGAGAATGTATTGGTATCCACCTTTACTAGGCTCCAAGTGCATATAATCAATGGATACGAGCTCGAGTGGAGAGCTGGTAGTTATGCTACCCATTGGTGCTCGTATGTGGGTCACTGGCTTTTTCTGTTTTATGCATTGGCACTGTCTCGTGACATAGGTTTCAATCTCACGTCTCATATACGGCCAATAAAATCTCTGCCTAGCCAAGTTTAGGACTCTTTCGGTGCCAACATGGCCCATATCATCGTGCAAGTGCTTAAGGACTAGGGCTTTGTAGCTAGCGGGCAAGACTAACTGACGTCTCTCGGCTGTCTTACGATAGAGCACTCCATTCTCAATGTGTAGCCTTGTCCATTCGTGCATTACCTTCTTGCCAGCGCCCTTCACACTCTGTTTCATGTTTTCGGTCAGTGGTGCACTTGACTCTTTCATTTTTAGAATCTCCCCAATCACTGGATCTGTTCGCTGGGCTTTTTGCAGTTCAGCTAGATCAATCGGTGTCACAGCTTCTCTACTGCTTGGTTTGGACTGGGCACTCTGTGCTAGAGCCAGGGCGGCAATCCAGGCAACATCTCCTTGCTCACCTGCTCTGCACCCTCCCCAAGTAGCAGTGACAGCTTCTCTGGGAAGTTCTTGTGTACACTCGGTGACATATTTGTTGATATCTAGGGGGCATCTGGACAGTGCATCGGCATCACCGTTTGCTTTGCCGGGTCTGTACCGTATGTCAAACTTAAAATCTGACAGTTCACCCACCCACCGGAATCCAACTGCATTCAACTTAGCAGTACTCATGACATACGTTAAGGGATTATTGTCTGTATAGACAGTAAAATGTGGGGCATAATACAAGTAATCCCTAAATTTCTCACAGACGGCCCACTTAAGAGCGAGAAATTCTAGTTTGCCTGAGTGCATTCGGTAGTTTCTTTCAGCTGGGTTGAGGGTTCGTGAGCCATAACCGATTACTCTTAGCTTCCCATTCTGACGTTGGTACAGAACAGCTCCAAGTCCCTTTTCAGATGCGTCCTTGTGGAGCACAAAAGGCAACTCGAAGTCAGGGTAGGCGAGAATAGGGGGGTTCACCAGCTGGTCAATTAGCTTACACAAGGTCTCTTGGTGGAGCTCGGTCCACTCAACTGATGTTCTGGATGGTAATTGTGCACCCTTCCCCTTCTGAGCTTTGCGACTATCCTGAGGCTGCTGTTCTTGGCCCTTTTTCTGTTGTAGGAGCTCATAGATGGGCTTCGCTACTCTGGAAAAATCTTGGACAAAAGAACGATAGTAGCTCAGAAACCCAGCTATTCTCCGAACATCTCCAATGGTGGTTGGTGTCTCGTTTTTCAAGGCGTACACCGCCTCCAAGTCCTTGGGGTCGATGCGAATGCCCTCAGCTGAAACCAACCGGCCAACATATCTCACCTCATGTTTAAACAGGTCACATTTTGTGGGTCTGAGTTTCACTCCATGACTCTGGAGAGCTCTAAGGACCTTCCTCAGCCCTTCAATGTGGTCTTCAAACGTCTTGGCATAACATAAAATGTCATCCAAGTACGGTATGCAACACTCGTCACGCAGAGGAGCGAGCATCTCTTCCATACTGCGTTGAAATGCAGCAGGTGCGTTCGTCAAACCAAAGGGTATCCGCACCCACTCAAACAGACCCCAGGGCGTAATAAATGCAGTCAAGTGGCGCGACCCTTCTGCAATAAACCCCTGGTGGTAAGCCTTCCCCTGATCTAGAATGGAGAACCAACTGTACCCACCCAAGGTGTCTGTGAGGTCTTGGATTCTCGGCAGGGGGTGGCGGTCTGGGACTGTGCGCTGGTTTAAGAGACGGTAATCAATACAAAGACGGAGAGTTCCATCTTTCTTGCGTACACAGATGACAGGGGTCGAATAAGGGGACTTAGACTTCACAATCCACCCTCCGACAAGCAGATCCTCAATGTATTCCTTTACCTCCTTGTACAGGGGTTTGGGAATGGAGGCATAGGATCTTTGTACAGGGTTTTTGTCATTGAGTGTGATTGACATCTCTAAGCTCGGTATACACCCTATGTCATTGTCATCTCGTGCGAAGGCTGCTGACTCTTCCCTTAACAGTTCTCGTGCAACCTTCTGCTGTTCCTCACTTAAGTGACTTATGTCAACTGGTGGGTCCCACCTATCTGCCACACTACTTCCCTTGTCCTGTTGAGTCATCTGGACTTTCTGACTGTCATTGGACTTCGGACCACTCTCGTCAGTCTGTACTATTTTAACCACTGGCTCAATGCTTCCTAGAACTGTTCTACAGGGCAGGGTCCCTTCGTGTCTAGTGTGGTTACCGATGGGGACTCTCACATAGGGAACTTTTGACTGACTGATTGCGACAAGACTGTCACCAACATCTAGCTGCTGTAGCTGTGGGTTGTTGTCAGTGGGTTCAAAAAGCACAACTGGGTTGGACGTGTCAAAGGGGGATGGAACCCTACACTTCACATGTCTGACCTGGCCTGCCGGAATGACTACGTCATGCTGTCCTATTCTCAACACACTTCTACTGACTTTCTCGTCGCTGGTGAGTTTGGTCTGGACAAAACTGACAATTGCACTGGCTTTATCATCTTGGAGATTCATTGCGCCTAGCAGGAGTGCTACAAGGGTGGGTATGAGGTCTGCACCACCCTCTGGACCCAGTATCAGCTCCTGGATCACATTGAAACCGATCAATGGACGGTCCAAGGGCACACTACTAACCAGAAAGGGTACTTGTACTGTCAAACTAGGGTCACTGTTGTCAGGGAGACTAACCATCACTCCTACCCAGCCGTCATATGGCAACGGTTCCCCGTTTACAGCCAGCACACTGAGAGGTTGTCGTCCAATCAATTCAGCCAATGGACGCACTGTGTGCTCAGGGAGGTATGTATTTACCCACTGACGCTCGAGAAGACTCACTTGGGCACCTGTGTCAAATAAGCAGTCTACTGCATAACTGTTAATGTAACACTTGATCTTACATTTCCTCCCCACTAGCTGAGCCACTCTTTCACGAATTTCATTCTCTCTGTTTAGGGGTGAGGGGGTCACATAGTTAGTTTTCACATGAGCTTGACTTTCTTTGGTCAGCTCTGTTTCTGTGGGACACTCTTGTCCACTGCCCCTTATAGCATGGGCGTTAGCAGAGGATGGGCTATTGTTCTTGTTCTGCCCCTGTTTAAGACATCCTACTGCCCTGTGACCTGTTTCCCCACATTTGAAGCAATGGTTGCATGAACTTAAGCCCTTCTCAATGCAATTGGGACATCCGTATCGCCTTGTTGTTGGTTTGTGCTTTGGCTTTGGGTAAGAGCACTCACAGGGTTGTTCTGAGGCCTTAACAGCTGTGAGGGATTCAACCAATTTAGTTAGAGCATCCACCTTGGCATTCAGTTCCTCAATTACCTTATTCTTAGTCTTTGGCTTGTTTTCTGGTTCTTTTTCAGTGACATCATCCTCAAGTTGGGCACTGTGAGCCTGTGTTATTTTTCTACTAGAGCCATGTCCCACTTGTCCCAGCCTTCTCTGTCTCTCACTCTCCTTGCTGCACACTTTGTTAACTTGCCTTATCAGTGACTCATCTGACACAGCATTATCAGACAAAAGGGGTTTGAGTTCAGAGCGGACATCTGTGTACTTTTGGAGAAGGCCCTGGTAAATCGTACGTAAGAAGACATTCTGGACTGTGCGGGGCTCATATTCAATGTCCATGCTAGCCTGTCTCGATGCAAACATGACTTTCTGCTTCAGTGCTATCACTCTGTACAGAAACTGTTGAGGGCTCTCGTGTTCATGCTGCTTAGTGCTCATCAACTCCTGAATCCAAATATAAAAAATATAGAAATAAGATAAATAGTGCACTAAGAAAGCAAAAAAAGGATTACTATGAAAAACTACTATCAGATAACAAGAACCATAACAAGAAACTTTGGAGTATAGTAAACTCAGTATCAGGTCGAAAACCAAAGGTCACACTCCCAGACCACCTTATTATAAATAATGAGACGGTGTCTGAGGGGAAGCTGATTGTGGATCAATTCAATAAATTCTTTGTAAATGTTGGCCCACAGCTGGCCAAGGACATCCCTGAATCACCATTGCGCTGGGACCATTTTGACTCTGATAAGAATACAATCACTAAAAATTCATGTCTGTTACTTGAACCAGTCACTGAAACAGAAGTTGTGAATGCCCTCACACAGTGCAAATCTAAATCTTCAGTAGATGTAGACGAAATTGACATGAGACTGTTGAAGGCGTTACAAAAAGGAATTATAACACCACTCACGCACATATGTAACTTATCCTTCAAAACCGGTGTATTTCCAGACAAAATGAAAATAGCAAAGGTATTACCATTGTATAAAAGTGGTGATATAAATATGACTACAAACTATCGCCCGGTCTCCTTATTGCCACAATGTTCAAAGATTTTGGAAAAACTCTATAATAGCAGATTGGAAAAGTTCATGACTGAACACAACATCCTGTGTGACAGCCAATACGGGTTCAGAAAGCAACATTCGACAGCACTTGCCCTCACAGAGTCCATAGAACTGATTAAAGATGCGCTTGACCACAAATTATATATAGTAGGCATCTTTATTGACCTCAAAAAAGCTTTTGACACTATAAATCACAATATTTTGATTGAAAAATTATATGATTACGGTATCAGAGATACAGCTTTAAGATGGATCAAAAGCTATCTATCTGGTAGAGTCCAATATGTCCAGATGGGAACAAATAGGTCTACATGCCTGGACGTCGTCTGTGGGGTCCCACAGGGGTCAGTCTTAGGCCCTAAGCTATTTACTCTATATATCAATGACATAATCAAAACATCTGATGTATTAAAACTTATTTTATTTGCTGATGATACAAATATTTTCTGCTCAGGAAACGACTTGAATATACTGGAAAAAGTGATCAACAGAGAAATGACAAAACTAAATACATGGTTTAATATAAACAAATTATCACTAAATCTGGCAAAGACCAAATTCATGTTATTTGGGAGAAATAATGTAAAGAAAAGCATAAACTTGCAAGTAAATGGAAACAATATAGAAAGAGTGAGGGAACATAAGGTTCTGGGTATATCAGTGGATGACCTCTTGACATGGCGACCACATGTAAAAATAATTCAAAATAAGATGGCAAGGAGTGTGTCCATTCTGTGGAAATTGCAGAAATCTCTCAATTTAAACTCGCTTAAGACCATATACTCGGCACTAATAGTTCCCACATATGAGGTACTGTGTAGAAAATTGGGGTTTCACTTACAAGGGCATTACAGAACCAATATTTAAACTGCAAAAAAAAGTGCTTCGCATCATTCATTCTGTCCCAGCCAGGGCACATACGAACGAACTGTTCATAAAGACGAAATATCTAAAACTGAGAGAGATACTTCATTTTCAGATGCTACAAACAATTTACAAAGCAACACAGGCGGCATTACCAGTAAATGTTCAGAAATTGTTCACTCTTAGTCAAAGTCCTCACAGCATGCGCAGCTCGCTGCAGTTTAAACAGAAAAAGATAAGGACAACGATGAGAAGCCATAGTTTGTCAGTAGCTGGTGTGAAAATGTGGAATAGCCTAAACAATGAATTAAAGTTAGCAAGAAATGTAACTGTTTTCAAACATGAGTTAAAGAAGCTGTTATTGAAGGAATATCAAACCTAGGTACAGGAAGGCAATGTCTGGCTATGTGTACGAAACAAGGCAATGTGGGAAAATCAGCACTGGAGCACCTGGCATGGAAACAAAACATGGAAACAAAACAAAGTGACTATAAAATGTGTGTGTGTGAAATTAAGCTCTATCACAGCACAGCAGATATCACGACCAAGCAGAACATAAAATCAAGAATGGAGATTCTGAACTGGTCAGTAAATGCTATTGACAAGATTTTTTCTACACGGCGTGCTGGGACAGGGGAACCGGCCTGTCCAGATGGGACATTCTTGGCGGGGTACACTATGGACAGTTGGAACAAATGGAGAGTGGTGTGTCTTGGGGTGCTGGATATGGAAGACGTGGAGGACGTCTATATCTTCACGGGCATGACGGTGGGCCTGGTGATCCTAGGGCTTGGCGGTGTCTGGATGCTACAAAAGCTGAGAAAAGTGAGAGCTGATCAGGCAAAGCTGCTCTCTGGCCTCTCTGACATCAAGGGGAGACTGACCAGTGTATGGTCGGATGTGTCCAAAGCTCGTGAGGACAGCGACTAATCAAAATCTGCATTGACACACGCACCTCCATTGCAAATTGGATTGCATGCAAAAAGAGTGTCACGGCTCAGACAGGACAGAGAACCCACATGCACAACACCAGGCAGAATCAGAGTCCAAGAGGCTTTATTCGGGTCCAAGGCAGGCAGGGGTCAAAACCGGGCAGACAGGCAGATCAGGCAAACAAGTCCAAGGGGACAGGCAAAAATCAAAAACCGAGAGTCATACCGGGAGTCATGCAGGGTTACAGGCAGGCAGGCAGGCAGGAACAGGACAGAAATCAGGAAGGCTGGAAAGCGGAGCAAAAGCACACGACAATCTGGCAAACAAGAAGGTGGAAATGGGCCGGTATATGAGGGGAACTGCTGATGAGGGAAACCAGGTGTGGAGCTGGGTGGGGAAGCACAGGTGAAGGGAATGAGTGAATCTCTGGCTGATTAGGGTGGCAGGATCTGGAAAAACAGGGGAGTGAGTAAAACTAAAAAACTACACTGGGAAACCATGACAAGAGACTTGGACATAAAAATAACTGAACAGTGGACACAGTAGTAAATCACAGGAACGGTGATCAGGATGAGTGGACTGGACACGTGTACAAACATACATGCTATCTGGACTGTGAAGGATGAAATTAGACAAATTGCTATGTGGTAAACTATGTATCTTACTGAATTCTGTTGTTGATATGATCATGAATCTTACATAGAACGGGGCGGGACTTTGATAAGCGTCAGCTTCTCCCGTACCCTTTTCGTCATGTGTTGAGTATGCAATGTATAATGTTCTGGAGATGAAATGTGTCTATATAAACATGCCGAAATAAACGAAATAATAATAAAAAATAACTCACTTCCACTCTTTTCACTCAGGTGTGATCGCATGAAGCTCTTAAGCTCGCTAAGGGTTAAGTCATCCTTATTAATAAGCATGTCCTTAAACTGTCCTGGTTTGACAATACGTAGGACCCCATGAATGATCTCACACTCTGAATGCTTTGCTTTTAGCCCTACATCAATCTGCTTACACAACCCATGGTAACTGATGTCTGATGTACTGTCTGTCACCTGACCTCCGTGGACTTTAAATTCTCTGTGTTGTAGGAATGATAAGTCTCTAAGGGACACCATGCCATCAGGCTGTCTGTGTACTGGGTCTGTGGTAGGATGGTCCTGAGCTATGGTCCCTATACTGAGGTCTGACTGTGGTGACACAGTGAACGTAGGTGTGTGTTGGGCTGATGTGGTCATCTGTTCATGTTCAGCTAATTTCTTGCCCAAGGCCTCATAATTAGCCTTTAACATTTGGTAATCAACTGCCTGTTGATCAGCAGACTTAATAGGAGATGGGTTGGCTATTTTACCTCCCATACCCGGATGAATTGGTCTAGCCGGACTAGGCATTTTGACACGGAGAGTAAAGATCTCATTAATTATATCTCTCAAAGCAAGTAAATGTGCAAAACCCTGATCCTCAGAATCCAGCAGTGTTTTACAATGCAAGTACGTACAGATATAATCAAAACAAGTCTCTTCATCACCTTTAGTTACCTTTGAAGGGTCAACATCTGGCACAGGTGTGATGTTCTCGACAACCTCAAAGAGTTCATCTGCTGTCAGCTTGTGTAACTGTTTCTTTATTGTCCATGTCAAGTCTTTTCTTGCTTCGCTGTCTGCCATTTTGTCTCACTCAGCAGCGTTTTACAGTTCAGAAATCTTCGTCCCGCTCTCTGGCACAGTTACACAGTTCAGTCGTCTTCGTCCAGCAGCTCTGGCAGGTCACAGTGTTCAGTAGTCTTCCTCCAGCAGCTCCGGCACATTACACAGTTCAGGTCAGTACTGTAGGGCGAGGCATGTGTAAGGGACTCAGAAAATGTGTTTTAATATAAAACAGTTGCCCCCCCCCCCATTTTTGTTTTTCGGTTGTTTTGTTGAGAGCTGAACTGGCTGGACGGACTCGCATACAGCGGGAAGTTACCCTTCCAAGACAGTAGATGGCGCTCGAGCGCTTCTGTGGGTCATACCGAGAGAAGAATTCCACAAGCCAACGGAGCGCCAGAAATAAAATGGCGTTGGCTTTGTGAAGACGTTAACCCGTTGTTTCTCTCATTATTAATCCACAGGTACGTAAAGTTACAGTTTAGTTGGTTATCTTTCACATTAAATGTGAGTTTATATTGAAACGTGAGCTTCTATTGTTTAAATGTGAGCTTATATTCTTTAAATGTGAGTTTATATTGAAACGTGAGCTTATATTGTTTAAATGTGAGCTTATATTCTTTAAATGTGAGTTTATATTGAAACGTGAGCTTATATTGTTTAAATGTGAGCTTATATCCTTTAAATGTGAGTTTATATTGTGTAAATGTGAGTTTATATTGTTTAAATCTGAGTTTATATTGTTTAAATGTGAGTTTATATTGTTTAAATATGTGTTTTAGTCATGGGACAAAGCCAGTTTATTACTTTTTGTGAATGATTTATTTTATTTTTCACATTTTCATTTAATTTACTTTTGATGAACATTATTTACTAATTGAATAAGAGAAATAAAATGGCGTTGGCTTTGTGAAGACGTTAACCCGTTGTTTCTCTCATTATTAATCCACAGTGATCTCCATCCTGTGAATTACATGAACCGGTCCAGATACCCCTAGATCTGGAGCCGGTTACACATGCAGCACTCCTCCAGCAGGGAACCCTCTCACACGCAGTGGTCCCGTGGCTGCCTCAGTCGCATATCTGCCGCTCCAGTATGCTGGTTCTGTGATGTTGGACGGGCTGTCCAGCACTCTGCTAGGGTCCCTCTCGCACGTGGTCCCGCAGCTGCATCAGTCGCACGCCCGTCAGTCCACCACGCTGGTACTGTGATGTGTCCTGGGTTTGTAGTTTTAGATCAGCATTCCTTCTAGACTAGTGGTGCTGATCCCAGCGGTGCCTCCAGAATTCTGTTACAGGCCTCAAGATGAGAGGCAAGTAACAGAAGATCAGTCCTGCATTTTACAGGGGAAATTAAAGACAGGAGAATTACGTTGCGTTCTTCAAGCAGGCTGCAAGCTGTCTTTATTCACAGAATCTTAGTTTTCAATCACTTTCTCTTTTTTCTCTCTCTTTACATTCAATCATCATGTCATACAATCAATAATCACAGATCACATATTCCCAATAATCATGTTCACAATTCCCAATAAACTGTTACTATAGGATTATAGCTTTAATTATTTGGTATTTCTTCTGCTGTACCAAAATTACTGTATATGAAATACATTTTTACTGTATGTGTTACAAAACTCACATTTATACTGTTACTTTTAATCAGTCTCTTAGTTTGCTTTCTCAGTAAAGACTGTTATACCGTTTTAAACCTGTAATGTTTACTCTTTTTACAGTCTTACTGCATTTCTAGAACGTTTTTAATAATAATATAAATAAATGAATTAATCAAAATAGTTGGTCTCAAATACCATGAAATACTCTAACACATGTACAATGACACACCAAAACGTATGCTAACTGTGAATGGTAAAACACGTGTACTCTTTCAAGTCTCAAAATAAACTAAAACACGATATTTCTGCATGTTGCTTAGATAAAACAAAAACATAAAGGCTTATGAGTCATTTGCCATTAGTTGTGATGCTTTTGCACATTTTACTAACCTGTATTTTACAGGGGGAAATAAAGACAAAAGAATTACGTTGCGTTCTTCAAGCAGGCTGCAAGCTGTCTGAAGTACGGTAGCCTCCGTGGTTCATATACCGGTGATACCACTGCGCAACGCCCAAGGCATACTCAGCGCTTCTTAATGCCCCCTGGTGGCGTAACTAAGTAACTGCTCCTACTTTAATTTGAAACACAAAATGCAACTGAAATAGGCCTTTTACATGGCTAAAACTCAAAATTAAAATAAAACCAAAACAACAATTGTGCATACACTTGTGGGTGTCACATATACTTCACAGCCAGTCTAACTGACTGCCAGTCTGACTAACACCCCCTGGTGGAGCAACAAGAAAAGCTGTAGTTGTTTGCACAACATTTAATAAACTAACCTCCTGTAGAGGGTCACTGCTTTAATCTTTGTAGCAGTTGTAATACTTGACTCAGTGGCAGCTTGTTAGTCATTCAGGCTTCTGAGGCTGCATGAAGACAAAAGGGACTTTTTAAAACAAGCCTCAGCCGTGGCCCAGAGAGTTTGGCTAGGGCTTCCCCGCGACAAGGGCTCTCCAACTCGGAACACAAGGAAGACAACGTCCCCTTTGTCAGTGTGGGAAGGTGGATAAAGCTGAACAGAACACCTGAACTACTGTGAGATTCCTCAAATCAAGTACATACATAATTAGGGCCCGAGCACTCACAGTGCGAAGGCCCTATTGTATCTGTAGAAATTGTTCTCGTTTTAATTTTTAGGGCCCGAGCACCAGCAAGGCTTGGGTGAAGCCCTATTGAAATTGCAACGATTATTAGCGCCCGAGCACTTACAGTGCGAAGGCCATATTGTATCTATAGGAATTTTTCTTTTTTTTTTTTTTTCCTTCTTCCGACGAAATGAGAGCCTTTTTGCCCCCCTAAACGTGCCCCAAAAGTCACCAAATTTTGCACGCAAGCCAGGCCTGGCGAAAAATGTGATATTTAATGGTTTGCATTAATGGGCGCCATGGCCGAAACCGAACAGGAAGTCGCCCATTTTGAATTAATCGTGTAATTTTGGCGCAATTTATGCCATTTTCACGTGTTGTACTTTAATAAACTCCTCCTAGCAGGATCGTCTGTTCGACATAAAACTCGCTCAGTAGACACAAAAGATGTTAACGATGGAAAGTTAAAGGAGCCGTCTGTAAGAAATGGCCAAAACTGGTACTGCAGTCACTTTCAAAATATTGTTGAGCGGCGTGTACCCTCCCCCTCCTCCCCCCGACCAGAGGTTGCCAGGTAGGCTGCAGAATGCAGCAGGAACGTAGGCTGCCATGGCTGCCATAATTAGAGCCGAGCTGGCAACCCGGATGCCGAAACAATACTGACTTCGTGATTGGGAGATAGGTGGAGGGTGGAGCTTCAGGCCAAAACAAAAAATGACAACATAAACATCAGTTGAGGGCTGCAACTGCTCTTTTTAAACTGGAATATCCTGGCTTGAGTGCTGTTGTCAGTGACATAAGTATTTGAAATGAACATGATTTTTAAATGTCTGTTGACATATCGGGGTCATTTTATGATTCGTTTCATTATCGCTCTTACATACAGCTCCTTTAACAAAATCGTGAGTTTTTGTGAAATGGCGTGGCCCCGTGTCAAACTTCAACGTTAAAAAGGAAGTGATACTAGTAGCTGATGGGTCGATATTTGATAGTTCCTATTTTCTGCCATAACTTTTGAATGGTTTGAAATAGAGGGTCGTGGGTGGTGTCATCGGACTCGGTTTTGAGTCCTTGACCATAATTGGTGCAAATTAGCCCCTTCTTCTGATTGGTTGATATTTGATAGTCCCTATTCTCTGCCATAACATTTGAACGGATTGTGATAAAGACATGTGGGTGGTGTCGTCGGACTCGGTTTTGAGTACTTGACCTTCAATGGCCTGGATTATCCTCGCCCCTTCTTCTGATTGGTCAATATTTGATAGTCTCAATTTCCTGCCATAACTGTTGAGTGGTTTGACGTGCAGGAGGAAAATGTCATATGAGTTTATTATTTTTATCCTAGTTTTTATATTATCCATCCATCTTCTATACCAGCTTTATCCTTTGCAGGGTCACGGGGGTCTGCTGGAGCCTATCCCAGCTATTTTCAGGAGAGAGGCAGGGGTTACACCCTGGACAGGTCGCCAGTCCATCGCAGAGCCACATATACAGACAAACAACCAGACACACTCACACTGAAACAGCTAAAATAGTACCACCAAAAGTGGAGACAAACAACTATACACAAATTATAGACCGATATCACTCTTATCACAATTCTCCAAAATTCAAAAAAAAACTTTTTGTAGCAAGACTTGATAGCTTTATTGAAAAACACCAGTTACTAACAACCAATATGGATTCAGAACCAACAGATCAACCTCAATGGCAGTTATAGAACTGGTAGAAAAAATCTCTAAAGCAATAGACAATAAAAAAATACACCGTGGGAGTCTTCATTGGCCTAAAAAAAAAAAAAAAAAAAAGCATTTGACACAATAGATCATAAAATACTATTGAAAAAAATATATCGATATGGAATCAGGGGTATTGCCCTCTTGGCTGGAACGCCATCTAGATAAAAGAACGCAAATTGTTAGCCTAAACGGAGTCGAGTCGGAACTCTTAGAAATAACTTTTGTAGTTCCTCAAGGCTCTGTACTAGGGCCAAAATTATTTATCCTATATATAAACGATATATGTAAAGCCCTATAAGACATGCAGTGTTTCTTATTTGCAGACGACACACAAGGCTGTACTCATCTGGTCCAGATCTAGAGCAGCTCCTGCATGCAGTACAGAAGGACCTCAACGTCATGAATAAATGGTTTAAAATAAATAAGTTGTCATTAAATATCAGTGTAGCACGGCGAGTGCTACGGAGCCCGAGGAAACCCATGCAAGCACGGGGAGAACATGCAAACTCCACACAGTAAGACCCTGCTACCGGGGACCAGTGCTAACCACTAAGCCACCGTGCTGCCTGGGTTTTTATATTTTTATATTATATAATATATAATATTTATATTATATAAATATATTTATTATTATTTTTATTATAACATGAAAGAATAAGTAAATATGTTTTAATAACCCTTTTGATGAAGTTTGTGAGGTGTTCATAAACACGCTCACTTCAGGTAATATTTGAACTTGTCCTGTCTGTTGATAAAGAGCAACCTTTGCCCGCCTTCAAACACTGCTGTCAGTCTTTTACAGCCAGAAGTCAGTATTTCCTGGGATATTACAGTCTTACTCCTTAATATCCAATATTAGTTTTAGTTTGACTTGATGGCCTAAAATCTGGGTCTATGGTGTTACTTTTGAGAGTCTAATTAGAGCCCTTTAACCATATCATAATACAGCAAAGTCAAATCCAGGGGAGTCAGATCCTTTTTTATTTATTTTTTTATTGAAAAGGAAGATCTGGCCAGGCTAACTGAGGTCCTCAGCAGAGGACCTCAGTTTTTCATTAAATAAATTGAAGCTTAACTATTATTAAATCACACATTAACCCTCTAAAACTGGCAGCAACAACTCACAGACGAAAAGGGGAAGCATTAATTATGAATGTATTATTTTTAATTGCTTTGGCAACCCCTCCTCAGTCTTCCCACGGTGGAAAACTGCCCCGTGCACGGGCGTCAACCTGGAAATGCAATAACTTATATTGACGTCAGATTTCTTGTGATTGAATCAGTTTTCATTCTCTGTAAAGGGTTGGGTCATAAACTAAAGGTTCCGAGGTTGTGCCAGCAATACAGGAAGTGAAAGTGTGAGATTATATATGAATATATCGAGCAGATTAATGGCAACAATCAAGATGAGGAATAAAAATAAATAAAAATTAGACCCCAGTTTCTGTGTTTTGTACCACCTTCTTTATGTATGTATATTATATAAGTCCTGTGACCCTGACTGGACCTGTTCTGGTACAGCAGTTTGTGATCAAGTGGAGTCCACGTGCTGAAAAACGCAGCAGTTACTGTCTTTCCCACCAGGTACGTAGTTTTTCATAAAACTCAGCTGTGCTCCGTCATATACTGTTAATATTTTATCAGAATTTTAACAATCAGGCCTCAAATGGAGATTTTCATCACTTGTTCAGATGAGACAAAATGTCATCGATCCATGGATGCAGCAGCCGTGAAGACCAAAGAAGAAACTTGATTTATTTATACAATCAAAACTACATGAAAAGCCATAAATATGCAGCAGAATCAAGGATGTAGTCATGTGATACCAGCACACGTCTATGAGGATGTGCTAAAATAATTAGTGCATGATGGGAAATTCAGTCAGGAACACTGTCAAAACTCACATAATTAAAATAATTAAATAAAACAGAAGTTATATTCTTGTTTAATTGTATTTTTCATTGAAATCTGTGATGAAACATTAGAAATGTTAAGTGTTCATTGTTTATAAAACATCAGCTGAAAGTTAAAGCTCCTGATTTTAAAAGCTGAATTTAAAAAATGTTGAAATTTAAAAGGAGTGAAAAGTCAACTTTTAGTTGTGTTTCATCAACACAATATCCAATCTAATCGTGTCAGGAAGAGTTGCGTCACCGCCTTATGGGTTTTTACTGTACGACACATGACTTTTTGTCCATCTGTTTTTTCTCCACCTCCCGAGTCTGACGTTCCCCCTCCGTCTCTCTCTGGTCCTCCGGCTCAGCATCCCGATAAAACGGCGTCTCCAGGACCGCCTCCTTCTTCCCCGACGTCAGCAGCCCTTCATGCAGGGAGTCGTGGATCTTCTTCCATGAGCTCATCTCTGAGCTCCAGAGAGCGGCTCGGGCCCTGATGAACTGCGACACCTCGGTCTCGCTGCCTTTGGCCAGGCTAATGCTGTCCTTGCAGATGAAGAAGATGTCCATCCCGATGAAGAGGGCATTGGCCGCGATGAGGCCAGCTCTGGCCGACTGAGAGATGGCCAGAGACCCTTTGGCGGCTGCCTGACCAACGTCCGGGATTTCTGAGGCCACCCGCGGGACGTTACGTAGAGCTTTACCCTCCTGAGCCAGAACTTTACCAGCGGAGATCAGATCTTCACTCTTCAACACCTTGACAGCCGAGCACCCGTCTACGAAGGAATCAATGCCTTTGCCAACGGTACCAAACTTAAAGAGCGCCTTTCCCACGCCCAGAGCCAGATCTAACTCGCTTGCCTCCATTTTGGAGATGGTTTGTCTGGTCACCTCCTCCAGGGAGTCCTGGAGTTTCGTCACATCCTCCATGAAGCTTTGGAGGACTTCCCCAGCTTTCTTCTGCTGCGTGCGGTTAACTCCCACTTCGGTGGCGGTCGTGACGATGCTGTTGACCCCGCTGGTGACCCCCAAGCCGAGGCCGGTCATGGTCAGAGCGAGAGACACTCCGGCCGTGACAGGGATCAGCGCCAGACCGACGATGGACAGCACGCCTCCGACTACGCCCACCGAGCTGCCCGCCACGCTGGAGATCTTGGCTCCTTTACTCATCCGGTCCAACTGAACCGCGTTTTCCTCCAGCTCGGTCAGCGACCGCAGCATCCTGGGCCGGCGCTCGCTAAACTCTTTCATGAAACCGTGATACGAGTCCTCCTGGAACAAGAACACCATCCGGAAGTGTGTGTCCATCCTGGGAAAGTAACATTTAAAAACAGGGAAACACAGAGGTGTAAGTGAAATGTATATATGAACATCAGTGTTGGTAAGATTAAAGGGTACATCATCATGGGAGTTAAACTTCTAGGATAAGCAAAAGAGGGGGGGGCTGTCCATCACAGCCGCGTTGGTGTAAATGGTTTTACAGGTGGAGGCGACCGCCATTGTTTACCTCCCCAAAAAGTTCTGGTATAATGACAATCAAAGAAACATGTTCAATAGTTTCAATATCGTTTGGTTACTTTGTAACCTTGGTTCTCTGAGTGAAGAGACTATCTCTCCACTCCGTTACATATTTCACGTGTACGGGAATTAACCCCCCTGCTGTCAAGGTACGTGGATACTTCTTTAAGACACAACGGCTTGCCCGGTTTACCTATAAAGCACCTGTGCTGGCGTGTAACCATTGATAGTTTGATCGAAACATGTCTCAGAGCGGCCTGAAATTTGGAGCGATAGTCTCTTCACTCAGAGAACCAAGGTTACAAAGTAACCAAACGTTCTCTATCGTATCGAGACTAATGGCCCTTTTGCACTAGTCCCACCTCAGCTCGGTTCTACCCGCCACGGCCCTGTCTTGCGCTTTTGCACTAGGGGCTGAGAGGCCGCTCCAAGCAGATACTTTTTCTGTAACCATTCTGGCGAGGTTCTAACCGGGCTGAGCCGGGACTATTTCTGACGTCACCACCCTCCGCGCCAGTGATTGGTCGGGGGGCGGGGCCGTTAGACGTTTGAATCAGGAAGCGGGAGTCAGCGCGAGAGCGACCCGCGGCGATTTTATTATAAAGCGCAAAACGTCTGTTTGGTGATCCAACTCTGAGGTGCAGATGTTCATAAACCTGGTGGCTGAGGAGAGAATTAAAAAAGGGATGTAGACGGGCTGTTTTACTCTCAGCCGCTCGCGGCTCCAGCTGATTTCTCATCAGCGCCGACATGAACAAAGGGGTTGCGCAATCGAGTACGTCACAGCAGCTTCACCCCAACCTGCCCCCTTCTCACCTGGCTGTGGAAAAACAAACAGGGACAAAGCGGGTAGAGGCGTGACGAGCCGAGTCGGCCCGAGTAAGTACTAGTGCAAAAGGGCCATATCTCTCCACTCCGTTACATATTTCATATGTACGGGGAACTCTTTAAGACACCACGTGAGGAGACGGTGCAGCCCACAAGCTCAGTACACCAAAAAGAGACAAACAAACTATTTACAAATGTACACTATTTACATACCAATCAGGACGAGGCCCCGCAAGACGCAAAGGCCAAGCCTGAGTGGCAGACGGGCTGTTCAGGACAGTCTGCAAGCCGCAAGACTGACCAAAAGAAACCAAACAAAAAGTCAAGAACGGAGCGGTCGCTCAGGACGATATCGAAGGCCCAAGGAGGGACTGAAGGTCCAGTCCTACGAACCGCAAGCACCCTTAATGCATGCTCTTCGACACAAACTGCCTTGACAGCTGCCACCATATCTTGCAGGGTGGCGGCAGACTTCCCAGCCTCCAATTGAGACTGCAAGAATGACAGGATGCCCCGGGCGGTGGCTGAATAGGGATCCATCTGTTGAGCCCCACACCAAGTGGTAAATACCCCCCAACGGTATGAGTAGGGAGCCCTAGTGGAAGGTGCCCAGGCCACTTGCACAGTCTTCACCAAAGACTCCGGCAAGCCTAAAGCCAGGAGCCCAGAGAAGGGGTGGAACAGGGCTTCGCTCGCCTGGGACAGCAGGTCCCGCCGAAGCGGGAGAACCCATAGTGTGCCGTCCAGGAGAGGTGGAATTGCCGAAAACCACAGCAATGTGGGGCCAAAGAGGAGCCACCAGAATCAGCTTCACCCCTTCCACCTGAATTCTGTGAAGGAGAGGCTGGAGAAGAGTGAACAGAGGGAAGGCATAGAGAAGACCCCGAGACCATGGGTGCGCCAGGGCATCCCACCACAGGGGAGGACCGTCGTTCGTAATGCGTTGACTCCCTGGAAGCAAACAGGTCGACGTCCGCCCTGCTGAAGCGACGCCAGATCTCCTCGACACACACACACACACACACACACACACACACACACACACACAAACACTTCTCTGTAACACAGATCGTCTCACGCTGCACCTTGACTCAGGTGGAGATCAAACAATCACTGATTACACGCCAGCACAGGTGCTTTATAGGTAAACCTGAGGGCGTGACCGGGCAAGCCGGTTTGTCTTAAAGAAGTATCCACGTACCTTGACAGCAGGGGGGGTTCATTCCCGTACATATGAAATATGTAACGGAGTGGAGAGATAGTCTCGAAACAATAGAGAACTGGGTCACAGAATTTACAATTATTACAATCTATATTAAATCTTTGTCTAAGAAAACTATTGCAAGGGTAAATATCAATTCAAATCTTAAAATGAGTTTCATTAGCTTTTGGAGCGACCGGGAGAGAGAGGTACTTGGTTCTGATCATTAGAAAAGCCATGTATAGTGTACAAAACAAGTTTTGATGATTTGACTGATTTGGGAATTTTATGAATCGTTATCGGATCATTCAAGGGAAAATCGGTTCAAACCGATGAATTGTTACGTGATTCATGACCCCCTGATGTTTGGGGTGAATCTCACCTGATGTCATCCAGCTGATTGATGTGATCAAGCATCTGCCGTATGTTCCTCTCAGTCAGACACCGTCTGAGCTCCACCGCCACCTCCTGGACCGTCTTCAGGCTGAAGTCCCTGAAGCAGCTGAGACAGACGTTGTTACTTTTCTCTTCACACAATATTCTTTATTAGAGGAATTATCTCTGTAAAATGCATGTTGTTTGTTGTTTACCTCTTCTCCATCTTCTCACAGATTTTCCTGCTGGTCTGGACGTATCGGTCCAGCTGGTAGGCCATGACGTCGGCGTTCTGAAGTCTGGGGAGGAAGAAGACGCTTGCGTCTCTCTTGAACTCCAGGAGCAGTGGACAGATGCGTCGCACGGCGGCGATGACGGCCTGAACGTGATCCAGGCTGATTTCTTCAGAGAGGTTCAAGACATCGTTCTCCGTGAACACGTGCAGAGAGGTGACGGCCAGCTTCTCCACTGCGCCCAGGAAGCAGTTCAGCTTCTCCAGACCTCCCAGGACATCCTTCAACACTGCGGCCAGCTCCTTCTGCAGCTCCTCGCGCTTGCTGTCTGCAGTGAACTGAGTGAACTTGTTTCCCATGTACTCCACGAAGGCCTTTCCTTTGTCCTCCGACTGTGTGAAATGGCTCAGGTCCAAGCTGATTTTATCAGCTCTGTCTTTGATGTCCATCATCATGTGCAGCTCCGTCTCCCTCCTGAGCGTCCATTTAGAGAACCTCCCACAGAACTCCCTCACCGTGTGGATGTAGGTGAGCGTATCTGAGATGTAACGACACAAGGCCTCCTGCAGCTCGTTGCTGTAAAACAAACAGCTTCTAATTAGGATGAACAGGATAGACGTGTCTCTCTCTGCATCGTTGGTCAAGTAACAGACTCATAAACAGTTTCGTCCCCAAAGTCATCACCTTCCTGAACACGCATCTGTCCACCCTCACACGGAAATCTTTTTAACTTTAAAATATTGCTGCTGACATTCAGAGCTCTGCATAGTCAGGCCCCCTCCTACATCGGAGCCTGACGTAAGATAAGAAAAGATAGTCCTTTATTGATCCCCAGAGGGGAAATTCCGGTGCTACAGCAGCTCAAAGTCGGACAACATGAACTAAATAAACAAAATGAAGTATGAAAAATAAAAAATACAGTAAAAAGAAACTGAAACTGAACAAGAGTACTGTAAACTGAATAAATGCACTATAAACATAGTAAGTACAGTATAATCATGTGACCAGAGCTTGATTAGACAGATCTCCGGCCGTCTCTACGTTCTCTAGACGCCATCAACGCTTTATCATTACTCACATCAGTAAGAGGGTTGCTTTATGACCATCATGTTGATTTTATGTACTTTTATTCTAGGAGCTTTTTATCTGTATCGTCCTGTTTTTATTATATTTTTACTTTTATTTCTTGTGAAGCACCATGTGAAGTTTCCTTGTCTGTGAAGGGGCTATATAAATAAACTTGACCTTCTTACTTACTTTTGTGCATTAAAAAACTCATCAATTCTTTACAACGCCTACTGCCTTCATGCATCAGCATGTCGAGTCATGTGCAATAACTATTGCAAAATTTGTGCAGAATTGTTTCCTTTAGCATCTTTTTGTTTTATTACATTTTTTTTATTCTTACATATTTATATCTTAAGGTAGCCTAGCTACAGAGGTGGGCTGGGGCCTGGAGGACCCAGGTTCAAGCCCATTATTATTATTATTATTATTATTATTATTATTATTATTATTATTATTATTATTATTATTATTATGTAATAGATACACCACAGACTGCCAACAGCACATCCTGTGTGGTGTCATCGGACTAATTTTTGAGTCCTTCACCTTTATTGCTTGCAAATATGCAAATGCAAATGCAAATGGGCAGCACCCCGCCGTGGCACTCTCGAAATTTCTGCGAGGAAATTGTCTAGTTATTATTACGTAATAGATACACCACAGACTGCCAACAGCACACTACTTATTGAATAAGAAGATTGCATCCATTCGGGGTCATGGGGGTCTGCTGTGTTGGGGTAAAGCCTAGCCTATACAGGAAAGGCAGGTTCACCTCTTTATGTTTTCAACCTGTTTCTTAACCTCTTTATTTACAGTTTGGTTCATATTAATGCCACAGGATTCCACTTTCACACATCTAGATCCACACACTGATGTCTGATATACATATATTGATATGTTTGGGCCAACTACTCCAGTACTCGAGTTGTAAAAAGAAATCAGGGGGGATGGTGGATTTTATCATATGGGGACAGATAATTTGTGCTGATTACAAATAATATAATATATTACAAATAATAGCACTGACCAAAACACCTGCAGAAATACTGCAGGAATGACATAGCAGCAGTTAAATACAGCCTTCTGTAAGCTTTAAATATCCACTGGGCTTACATCAAATACATCAAAACACAACAATAAAAAACAGTTTTCTGAACTTATCAATATGACTCTGTCCTTCACAGGATAAGTAAAATGGATCACTGCAAAAACTCAAAATCTTAACAAGAATATTTGTCTTATTTCTAGTTAAAATGTCTCATTTTAGTAAAAGAAATCTCATTGCACTTAAAACAAGACTCATCACTGGAAAAAACAACAATTTTCACCTGTTTCAAGTAAATTTTCACTTGAAATAAGTAGAAAAATCTGCCAGTGGAACAAGATTTTTTTGCTTGTAATGAGAAGATAAATCTTGTCCCACTGGCAGATTTTCCTACTTATTTCAAGTGAAAATTTACTTGAAACAGGTGAAAATTGTCAAATAAGTTATTTTTCTGGTGTTATTTTTCTGGTGATGACTATAAATGTTGA
Organism: Cololabis saira; assembly: GCF_033807715.1. Classification (NCBI taxonomy): domain Eukaryota; kingdom Metazoa; phylum Chordata; class Actinopteri; order Beloniformes; family Belonidae; genus Cololabis; species Cololabis saira. The sequence goes on from NC_084607.1 coordinate 7,138,992, forward strand.
AATAAAACCACATTCATTGATGAAATGACATAAGGGATGGAAAGGGGGGATGATTTGGAACGTTTTTATTTCAGGGGGCATGCCATCCCCCCTCATCCTCACTCATCCCCCCTCAACTCGAGTACTGAACTACTCAATTTAAATATCTGAAATAAAAATAACCCCCAGTAGAGAGTCATCACTTTAATCTCGGCAGCAGTTATAGCACACGTCACCAAAGTTAAACTTATTTTACGACCATTTCGACCAATATTTAAATACAACTTGATAAATGAAGAACTTTGAGCACTTATTTAAATGCTGATATGAATTGAATAATTTAAAGAAGCACAGAAACATGTTTTTAGCTGGGAAAACTCCAGAAACGTGTCTGTAGCTTTAAGGAACTGCTGATGGAGGAAACACCACCAATGTTGCCTGTCTAAACATTTCTAAAAGTGAAAAGCAGCCAGGATTACAGATGTTTATTTAGTTAAGTCCCTCTGTGAGATATTCACGTGATAAATAGCCCCATGTTGGTCGTTTTTCCGTCTTTTAAAACAGACAATAAAACTTTACCTTGCTTCAGACATCTCTCTCCTCTCCACAAGTCTTCACGAGCAACGAGGTCGGTGATCTGCTTCGTTAGGAGCTTCACGGAAATGAAACAACATAACCATAACTCGGGAAGAAAGGCTGAAACTTGGGCTCTGGTATGTTTGCTTTCGTTTTTCGTAAACCGCACCCGCTTTAACCCCTTCCCGGGACACGATCAGCGTTTTGACAGCACGAAAACGACCGAGACCGGCGGCGTGTGTTAGATTGGATCAGCTGTGCGCTCAGACTCCGCCCACTTCAAGACGGACAGCCAATCAACGAAGGCGCTCGGACTCTGTCAGCCAATCACAACACAGCGTACCCGCCCACTTTTCCCCTTTGGCCGATCCAATGCTAATATTCAGGAGAAAGGAAACTATTGTCTGTTTTGTTTTGTTTTTGGTGCATGATGCGGGCAGAAGTATGAACCGTCTGTTCATACTTCTGCCAACTTCTACTCAAGCTTGTTAAGACGTATTTGAGATCCACCATGGACGATGATAGACTGAGCAATCTTGGTGTTTTAAGTGTGGAGTCTCGTCGAGCTAAGTCCCTGGACTTAGATGACTTTGATTGATTGATTGAAGAATTTATTAGAAGAATTGCATAGGATCAGGTACAGTTTCATGACAGTACAGATTCGCTGATACAAAGTCAACTAAAAGGCATTATTCCAAGAAAGCATTACACTTGTTTACATTGGAGACCTTTTTTTTAACTCATATAACATTGAATGACATACAGGTAAGAAGCAGTACTTTGTAGGGAAGATTGTAAAAAAAGAAAAGGGGGGAATTAACTCTTATTTTGCTCCGAGAGAGACTAAAAAGGTGATGAGACAAATAGAATATGCTAGGTAATACAAAACAAAAGCAGAAAAAAAAAAAAAAAAAAAAAAACCAAGAAACAATAATCAGAAGGAACAGCGGGATGTGAAATAGAGGCTTTGATTATTCCCAGTTACGAGTAGCAGCCTCCTGTAGGTGGTTTTTTAGGGCAGACTTGAAGGAGATTAGGGATTTGCTCTCTTTTATGGCTGTCGGTAAGGAATTCCACATGTTGGTAGAATAGGATGCAAACGAATTTGAACCTTTCTTGGAGTTTACCCTGGGCTGAAAGTGATTTGTGGAGCTGCCTCTACTTTGTCAATCGTTTTGCTGCAAACCATGATAATCGCAGAATACAGTTGTTGTAAACTGAATGTGTGACAAATGAAACGAATACAATGTTTGCATAATAGTTTTTGTGATGTTTGTTCATGTCTATTTTGAAATTTAAATTAAATCAAACGTTGATTTAATTTGGGACAGTATTAGAATGGAACAGAATGCCTTATCATCACAGCTGAAATTCTGTGTAACTTTCCCAGTAGCAGCCCCTACATACAACATAAATACAACAGTCAGCAACAATCAATCAACTCAACTCTACACAGTTTAAAAACAAGTATGAATATAACAATAGAATAATAAATATGTTAATTAAAAGAGTCTATATCGCAGTGCATTTGTAAATTTGTATAGTGTAGCCTAAGCGTATAGCGCTGCATTTTCAACCTTTTTATGTTCCTGCAATAGTGATTTCTATGCCACCCCCAAATTATTTCAGCCTCCATCCTGGCCACCCCACTGAAAATGTTCTGGCTCCGCCGCTGTGAACAGATAAAATAACAAGTAAAAAGTTATTTAACTACTTTGCAGCTTGACGTGGTCATTAATAAACCCGTTACCACCGTCACAATGTTAAATAACGTCTTACTAGCGGCACATCGTTATACAATGTGACCTCACCCGAACAAAACAAACATTGTTTCAGTGTGTATGATACATTTTTTTTAAATTTTGAGATAAAAAAAGACCTTTTTAAAATTATAAACAGCATTAGTAGCAGCTTAGAGAGAGTAGGGTGAAAATAACTGAACTAATGAGCACAATAAAAAAATCATAAGTGAATAAATAAGCTTTGAATGTTTAGTTTTAGTTTTAGTTGAGCTGAGGCTGAATCCGGGCTTTTGCAGCGTCCCCTGGTGGAGCAACAAGAAAAGCTGTAGTTGTTTGCACAATCTTAATGTTTGAGGACGTCTTACATAATGACGTCTGAAAAAAATATTGAATAAGTGTTTTATAACCATATTCATCGCAGTCGGTGCATCTTTTTGATTTGTAGACGTTTATAATGATAAAATGTCGACATATTCTCAATATCCATGACTTGTTATCTAGTGGTTGGGAGGTGTAGATGAAGACATTTGGGGTAAGTTGTTCTTTTTGGTGGTTTATTTTGTCTTTTTTCCTCTCTCTTTTTGTGCCAGGACATCCCCTGATATTCCCTATTGTTTGCACTTATATCATCACAATGTACGAGTAAACTAGGACATACAAACAGCACTGGGGCAAATATGCTATGCTTTAATAGGCCTACTATTTTGTGTATATGTGACATCATGTGAATAAAAACAAGACAGAAGCATCACGAACAGTTAAATTAGCTAAGTTAAATAGTTACATTGGCTAAGAAGGGGTAGTGTGTTTTGACTTCAGGGGGTTCCAGTTGAAACGTCCTACCTGGAACTCAGAAATTCAGTCTTCCCGGTACGAATGAAACGCAGCAGACGTTTAACCTAGTTATAACTCAGCTGAAGGGAAGCTGTGGACCAGGGATTCAGGGAACAGCGCCAAGCTGGATCAAATCTGGCCATTGCTTGTCTTTTTACGAGGAGCTTGTTAGATAAGAAGACAACGGTTGCGTTTTACTGAGCTCTGAAAAGAGTTTTGAATCATACGCAGCCACACTCTTTAGGTCCTGAGTTCACTGATAGTTAAAGAGTTATGATAGTTAACAAAAACAAAGACTATAACTATATCTAAGAGAAAAAAAAAATTAAAACGTAAAACTAACTGAAACGATATAGAATTAAAGGTCAAATTTGCTTTAATTTCCATTTTGTGTCTTGTTTTTTTTTTATGTTTCCAGCTTCATTTCAGATTTCTTTTTGTAAATATCTGTAATTCAGTACTAAAAAACTAAGAATAAAATGAAAACTAACCTTTTTTCATAACTAAAACTTCCTGAACAAAAAAACTATTAAAAAAACCCACAACTATCTTTAATTTGCTCTGGTAACACATTGATTTATTTAGCTATCCAAGTATAAAATAACCTCCTGTAGAGGGTCACTGCTTTAATCTTTGTAGCAGTTGTAATACTTGACCAGCAGATGTCGCCAAAGTACACATGCTGTTACTGTGAGTGAGGCTTATATTTAAATGAAATAAAAATTGCCCCTGACTAATAAAGTAAAACATGTAAAGTAAAGTAAAACAATGAAATAATGACAATAACAATAATAGGAACAGCATAAATCACAATAAATGCTGACTCATATTTATAAACTTCTATTTACTTATATAAATAAAAATTTACATCGTAAAATAAAACAGCAATAACAACAATAACAATTGTAGCTGTAACATTAAGATGTAGAAAGGCACGTAATTACTCATTTATATTTACAATACTAATATTTTACAATAAGATGTAGAAAGGCATGTAATGACTAATATTTAAAAATAAAAAAAATAGCCATAACAATTAGTCCCAAAAGGATGAAGATTTAAAAAGCTGTTAAATCCAAACACAAAAACTTAAAACAGCAAAAAAGTCACCACCTACTAAACTAAACACAACTAGTTAACTTTTAAGAAGCAGAGGGGTCCTTGTTTTCAGTTTTTTCTTTTTCTGTAGCCCTTTTTCTCCAATACAGCCCTCCATTCATCATATGACTGTGTTTCTGTTTCTCCACAGTACCAGTTGCCAAAATACTGCCTGTGTGATGACGTTTTTCGGCTTTTTTTGCACTTGCTGCAAATAACCACATCTGTTTTTCTAGTGTATTTCCTTTTTCCTTGGGCTGTGTGCTCTTCTACCTGTTTCCTACGTCTGCTTTCATCGTGTGGTTGTGTCTGGGTGGATTGTGACGATAATGGTATGTACGAATGTTTGTATTGTGAGCATCCAGGTGCAGCCGTCACCTGTGAGGATGCAGACACTGATGGGACAACGTAGCCAGGTGTCAGTTGTGACAGGAAGGGCAGCTGTGGATGGAGCTGTGGAGTTGGGAAAATGGCTTGGGGTTGTGGCCTCCCTTTCAGTTGTGCTTCCCCAGCAGTATTAGGTGGCAAAATAAATTGATGAGGCGGAAGTAAACTAGCTGAAAGCAGGGAGGGTTCTTTCTGTAACGTTGAAGGTTTTTCTGGCCAGCCATGGGTGGATCTTGGGTGGATGCCCTGCAGCAGAATTTTTTGTTCCTGTCCTCTGCTGCGCCTGCTGTACCTGTGTGAAATAGATATATAAGAAGATTAGTACTTTCTTTTTAAGGCTGTAATTACCTTTAAAATGCAGTTAAATGAGAGGTAATGTGAAATCTCTGTAAAGTTGTCAGCAGCAATAAAGGTGAAAGATAACACTTGATTGTTTTCATTGTAAATCCATTGTTTTGGTGAAAAATTGTACGGATTCTGTCATTGTTCAAATCGTTCTGTACTGAACTGTATATGAAGTATGTTGAGGTACTCACCATTATGTGAGTGTGGCAGCGTTTACTACGGGGAGCTGGATGGTGGTCTCACTCATCACGCTACCGTTTGTCATCAGACACTCCCGGATGTGCTTGTACAAATGAGCCACCACTGTGAACCGGGACACCTTTTTCCCGTCACAGTGCACAGCATTTGGGTAGAGAGTCTCAGGAAGACGCCTCCACCACCCTGTTACAGTCATTAAGCTTCAGGAAGACGCCTCCACCACCCTGTTACAATCACTGAACTTCAGGAAGACGCCTCCACCACCCTGTTACAGTCATTGAGCTTCAGGAAGACGCCTCCACCACCCTGTTACAGTCACTGAGCTTCAGGAAGACGCCTCCACCACCCTGTTACAGTCACTGAGCTTCAGGAAGACGCCTCCACCACCCTGTTACAGTCAGGCCACTGAGCTGGACTGCAGGCCCCGATGAAAGATCTGAAAAATACAATCCCATACATACTATTAAAACATGACTGTTTTCAGTGTTATTATTTTGTAATTAGATATTTTGAATTGTTAATATATTTTGTAAACAGTCAAGACCTTGTTCTTGCTTAGATGTATCTACCTTTTGGTGCTTTGATGCTTCTATGGTGTCAGTTAAGTTCAGGCTTCCATCTGCCCGTCTCCTAAAACGCGGCTCCACTAGATTAAAAAGATTAGATTAAAAAAAAAAAAAAAAAGTGTATGAATAAAATGCAATACTTGAACAGTTGGAGCATCAGTCACACAGACACATAGATGTGTAACTGTGTCTGTTTATTAGCAAATACAAATTTAACACTGTAGTGTGGGTTATCTCATGCTAAACAGTGAATGAATGCCTGTGAGTACCATCATGATTCCCCCAGGGGATGGAGAGTTGTAGTTTATTCACATTCTACTATATACACTGTATTTACGTATTAATGTTATTGTTGTTAATATGGTTAACAGGGATTGAAAATATCTATGGTTTATGGGTTGTAAAGATTTATTGCCAATTTGGAGGAAAACTCCTTTTTTTCTTTTTTTGCACTGCATTGTATTGTTTATCCGTACATACCTTTACATTCACAGGATTTAGCATCCGTCCCAAAACAACCTTTATGGGTAACATCACCGGTAGTAACATGTACGTTACAGCACAGATTTTTCAATAAAAAGAATGTATTTGCACTTACTTCTGAAACGTTCGGGAAATGTGTGGGAGGAGGATTTGCTGTAGTCGGAAAATGAGTGTGGACCTATTGAGTAAAATATGACTATGGTGGAGGCATTTCACTTTCTTAAGATGTTCTTCAGGTCTTGAAGGTAACAGTAAGAGGGAATATGAATGTTCAAGATAACCTGCAGATGGAAGTTGACCGACAACCATTGGGTGAAGCTGCTGAGGTCTGGGGTAGGATTAATTGGTTTTCATAAATTGTTTCTGAATGCCTGTATTACATGTGAGCAGGTCACATTAACAATGTCAGGAGTGGGATTTGAACCATCCAACAGAGACTGCTACCTGAACGCAGCGTCTTAGACCGCTCTGCCACCCTGACAGTTTGAGGTACTGTAACAATGTGGAATGGACATTCATTCAAAATTAGATAGATAAATGAATACTTAAATGATGAAATATTCAATTAAGTAAATTAATATGAAAATGATATAAATACAAAATTAAGTTAAATTATATTAATTATAAATTGATGCTCCAACATCCACCAGGAAGAATTTTGCACTTCATTAAAAATGTTGTCAGAAGTGGGATTTGAACCCACGCCTCCACAGGGAGACCACAAACCCTCCGTGAAGATGAAGGAAATAGTCAGTCCTTGAGTCTGGCGCCTTAGACCACTCGGCCATCCTGACGCTGCTTCTGTCACTTCACAAAGTTATGAAGGACAGAAGATGACAATACTGGTTTCTGAAGACAATTTTAAATGCTGTTTCACATTAGTCTATATGCACCCTATATAGTGTAGTGATCTGATATATTGAGGTGATAATCATACAGAAATTAACCAACATCAAGCTTCACACGGGGTCTTTGAAGAAATCCAGATCAGCAGAATAATGAGAGGACACGGGCCACATCATGCAGTAAAAAAAAAAACAAAAAAAAAAACAAAAACCCCAGCTTTTTAAAAAATCTTTCTTCAAAGTCAAAGCAGCGCAAAACATATGAGGCTTCTTCGGAAGCTCTGATTATATTTACCATTAAGTTTACCGTTAGAATAGCAACTTAAAACATACCGTATGCCAAAAACACTTTTTCTTAATTTGGTCCCTTTTCAGAATGTGACATGGTAGTCACTGAAATCGAATGCTTAAGTGTCTGCTCAGTTGCTTTTGACTCAATATTAAAATGTAGTGTTAAATAAAGGGAATTGTTCAAAAGAATGAGAGCAGTCAAACACAGACGTATCTAGTGTGTATCAGCTGAACAAAATACAGATGTCATGGTGTCATTTTAGAATTATTGCAGGTCCAGAGGTAATTTAAATCCAGAAAGAATAGTACATATGGTGATAAAAACCACATGAAAAACGCACTACTGTGTAACTCTTTTCTAATATTCGGACACTGATGTCTTGTTGTGAGTTTGCAGTGAGCAGAAAACTGAAATAAAGCATGCAAACAAAGAACTTTTTTATTTAAATGATGGAACAATGGAACATACACTGTTGAAAAAAACAAATTTAAAACACATTTTTCAGTTGAAACTGAAAACAAAATTCCAGATTTCTTTGTTTCTCAGAACAACATAACATGTCTAAATTGGTACCTTTAAAAGGTATAATCTGTGATCGTATTCAAAAACATTTATTGTCATACTGGGTGAAATGGTCCTTCCATTCTGAGAGTAGCCAGTGAATAATGTGTTCAGAAAAAGGAAAGAAAAAAATCCGACCTCTCTGACAGCTTTAATCCTGAAAAAAACTCTGACCAATCTGTTTTTTGTGGTCAGAATGGCACGGATTGGTCAGAGGACCAGAGGAATGGCAAGGGGGAAAGAACCAATCAGATGCCTTTATTTTAAGTCCCGCCCACGCCCCCCCCTGTCCAATGCGCGCACTCTTCCTCCAGCCCCCCTTGTCCCAGTGTAACCCCCAGTATGGGGGTCCGTGGGGATGGAGGCGTCTCCATCCCGGCGAAGGCGGAGAGCGCCGGTCCGGGTGGCGGTGCGCTGCCGTGCAGGCTCTGTTGCCACGGCTACGCCGTAGCCTACGGCATAGGGTACGCGGCGACGCGCTCAATTCTGCGTTGGTGTAACGCGGAACCATAAATCAGCCTTATGGCGTACCCTATGCCGTAGACTCTGCGTTGGTGTAACGCAGAACCATAAATCAGCTTTCAGTGTGTGCTCTGAACACTTCTGTATTGTGCTCATTTTGCTGGGACGTCGGGTCCCTCCGCCGAGACACAACTTTTGCGTTATGCGTTCATTGTTGTGTCTAAAAATGATGCGCAGTGCCCACCCAATAAGAAACGGTACAGATATTCTGTGATATTTTTTTAGATTTATAAAAAAAATAAAGGATCCCCATAACTTTGTTCGGGTGGGCAGGCCGCACGTTTGGGTGGGCACAGCCCACCCCTGCCCCTCCCTAAAACCGGCCTCGCTTACAGGTGAATGAGACATGGGGTAGTTTTGTTGAAAATGTGCTGTCCAAAATGTCCTGGAAAACTCGACTCCTGCAAATGCACGTTCCCCAAAGTTTGTGGGGGCGTGGCTTTGGACGGAGCTCTGACGGGAGGGGGAGGAGGGGGTGGGGCTTAGAGGAGGTGCCATTTTCAAATCTTGCTAGTTCTCCAAAATCAAGGACTATACCTTTAACTGAGCTCTCCAAGTAAAAGCTGCCCCACACTGATCACAAACAATTTTTTATCCAGTGTGAATACGCTGATGACGCCTTAGATTACCTTGTTGGGTAAAAGCTGCCCCACACTGATCACATCTGTAGGGCTTCTCTCCAGTGTGAATACGCTGATGACTCCTTAGATGACCATGTTCGGTAAAAGCTGCCCCACACTGATCACATTTATAAGGCTTATCCCCAGTGTGAATACGCTTATGACTCCTTAGACTACCTTGTTGGGTAAAAGCTGCCCCACACTGATCACATTTGTAAGCCTTATCCCCAGTGTGAATACGCTGATGACTCCTTAGATGACCTGACTTGGTAAAAGCTGCCCCACACTGATCACATCTGTAAGGCTTCTCTCCAGTGTGAATACGCTGATGACTCCTTAAATCACCTTTATGGGTAAAAGCTGCCCCACACTGATCACATCTGTAAGGCTTCTCTCCAGTATGAATACGCTGATGTTTCCTTAGATTACTTTGGTGGGTAAAAGCTGCCCCACATTGATCACATTTGTAAGGCTTAAATCCAGTGTGAATACGCTGATGACTCCTTAGACTACCTTGTCGGGTAAAAGCTGCCCCACACTGATCACATTTGTAAGGCTTCTCCCCAGTGTGAATACGCTGATGATTCCTTAGATTACTTTGGTGGGTAAAAGCTGCCCCACACTGATCACATCTGTAAGGCTTAAATCCAGTGTGAATACGCTGATGACTCCTTAGACTACCTTCTCGGGTAAAAGCTGCCCCACACTGATCACAACTGTAAGGCTTCTCTCCAGTGTGAATACGCTGATGATTCCTTAGATTACTTCGGTGGGTAAAAGCTGCCCCACACTGATCACATATATAAGGCTTCTCTCCAGTGTGAATACGCTGATGTTTCCATAGATTACCCTGTTGGGTAAAAGCTGCCCCACACTGTTCACATTTGTACTGCTTTTCTCCAGTGTGGATACGCTGATGACGCCTTAAAATACTTGACGTGGTAAAAGCTCGCCCACACTGTTCACAGGTGTACGGCTTCTCTTCGGTATGAATCCTCTTTTGGATCTTCAGACCTGGTGAAGTGGTGAGGACTTTATCCCTCCTATCACAGCAGTTACTTGTGGTTCTCTCTTTGGCTTTATGTTTCTGTAAGGAAAGAGAAAAATACTTAGATCCTTTGTTGGCTGACTTGACAAATCCTTTTTCAGTTCAAGTCAAGTGTTTTCTCTCATGTTCGCAGTGAAACAATGAAAAGTTTTATGTCTGAGTGCTATGTTAAAGCAGCACAATGTAACTTTCAGCTTTTGTTGAGTTTGACGGCTCCTTTGGACAAAAGCGGTAGTGCTTTACAAGAAAGAACACTACATTTCCCATGAGCATTAGCGCGTACTGCCGGAAAGATCCTGTCCCCGCTGCGTGCATTTGTTTTGATAGTGAATGAAGACGGGACGGACTTTCAAAACTACTTTTCTGTTTCACCAAGTGAACAGACGGAATTTACCGGGATACCTTAAACAAGGAAGCCAGGGATCGGTATATGGAGAAAATAATGATTATTAATGGTTTGGATCCATATGAAATCCCTACTTAAGAGTGGAGCTCGTTGGAGCGCCACTCTTTAGTAAGGACTTACTGCCGCAGTTCTGCACAACCAACGTCTTAGGCTACCAGGTAGCCTAAGACGTTGGTCTTAGGCTTAATTTGCTTAATTTGTGCCGGATCCTGCCGGAACAAGATCCGGTACCTATTTGATTGGATCCGGCACCTCCTTTTATCCCTATTCTCTCAGTGTTTTATTTCTCATTGAAGTTACTCATAGATCGCCTGTTTGTCTATTTCGGATGCATTTAATCAGAAAAAAGAGAAGAGGGCCCTTTTCTCTGCGCTCCCGATCTCCTTGCGCTGTGCGTCCCGTGACCGTCTCCATCACCAAGCGGCTTTCCCAATCCAACTCAGCCTGGATCATTTCTCGTCTCCTCTGCTTTTTCCCCACATCCAAGTAATGATCTGACATGCTGACATGTTTGCTGCATTTAACACCACACGCCGCTCACTCCACGCTGTTCGCTGTTTGATTGCGTCACCACACGCCGTTATTAATTGTTCGTTTTTTCCCCACTTATTCCACTGAACACCAAAAGTGTTTTTTTTGCTATTTTCGGCCGAACAATTTCGGTTACCGAATATTCATTGCATCACTAACGCTACGCTTTGTTGTGTGTAGTGAGTGTAGACGTGTGTGTAGTTCAGCCTACAGGTGCTGCGCGCTCCATATAGTTAGAGAACGCGTCAATCAGTTTAAGTTTGCTTTTTCTGATTTTAAATAAAACTATCAGCCCTAATTCAAATTTCCCTCCATTGAAGGGAAACGACGTGAGTGAGGAGAGGAGAGACCGAGAGCCACGCAGCTGATCGACGCACATTACATGTGCAGCCTACCTCCATGCATGTTCATGATAATAACTGTGAGAAAAGATTACATTGCACGCGCACGCACGCACGCACGCACGCACGCACGCACGCACGCACGCACGCACGCACGCACGCACGCACGCACGCACCTTTAACTGTAATGTCATTTGGAGTTTTTTGGAGTATTTGTCTGAAAGTTGCCACAGACACGAGAATTCAAAAAAGGACAATAAAACTCAGAAAATGTAGTTTCTTCCATCCAGTTATTTCAGTATATTACAGTTTTTCACAATTGCTTAAACACATTTATTGAAACATCAGACACAATGTGTGCACAACCTGAAACTCATGTTTCAGGTGGCTGAACCAATCCTGCTGAACTCCAAGCACATTTACTGCTCTAGACTCAAATTCCCATTCCATACCACACATTTCTAACAACACTACACACTACACACAATTCCCAATACCCTGCACACTCTTCCTGAATTCCCTCTCATGATGTTCACACAGAAGACACAGTCAGTCACATTTCTAAACTCCAAAGGCTGTTGTGCAATATGCAATCAGCCATTGAATTCATATTCATTGATGAAGCGGGGTTCAACCTTGTAAAAAGAAGGCGCTGAGGGAGGAATATCATTGGCCAGCGTGCCATCACAGAGGTCCCTGGCCAACGTGGAGGGAACATAACAATGTGTGCTGCCATCAATTTGATATGTTTATTTGGTCACGTTATAGAAGTCAGTAGTCAATACAAAGTTGTTTTTTTTGCATGTATATCAAACAAGGACCAAAAGGTGTAGACTGAAGCCAAAGCTTATTTTGTCTACCCTTTTACAGTAACACAATGTAATCACTATAGTGCAAGATTTAAAAAAACAAAACTACATGAGAAGAAAAAATAAATAAAAATAAAATAATGTAAATAATGTACAAAAGGGAGAACCACTGCAGTACCACAAGGACACGGCCTGAAAACTGGGCTGTCTTAAGTGTTGCATCCTTTGTTCAGGGCTTGTGGACTAACTCAGTGAACCCAGCAAGGATATTTTGTACCCAATTTAAGTTGTTTCATGTTCATTTAAAATTATATGTTCATCGTTACTACTACTGATGAGCCTAATTTATTATTATTGTTCATTCCTTGACCGTTAAAAGTATTGTGTTGCATTCAATAAATTAACATAAGAATAAAGTTATTAATCTCCAAATGGAAATGTTTATTCAGAGGTTTTCTCATTACATGAATACTACATACTTTTGAATTTGAATCCCATTCACTAATGCTCTGCCTACAGTATACATCTATATTATGTATTCAGACGTAGACAAGTTTAAAAGTCTCTTGGGAAGGTCACGTGTTTGTGTTTTCTGCTGCCCAGTTCAAAGCTACTGACAATGAAGATCTAAGATGGCGGAGTGAGTGGCAGCATTTTTGCAGGCTCCGTTAAGAGGCACTAATTAGTCCTTGAAAATATTTATATTTTTTGGCAACAACCCAAACTTTTTCACTTGGACATTGTTGCTCACTTAAATTTACCCAAAAAAAGCACACTTCTTAAAGTTTTCTCTTTGGACACTTAAGAAGACTGTTGGCAAGTAAATCTGTTCTGGGTCTCTGGAAAGCGCCTAGAGACAACTTTTGTTGTATTAGATGCTGTATAAATACAATTGAATTGAATCTGGAGCAGACATGTCCGAACACGACTACTGTTTAACTGCTCTCCAGGAGGCGTGTGGGGAAAGCGATATCGAGGACATTGAGGTCGACGTAAACTCCTCTAAAGGAGGCAAACTTAATTTGAGTCATACACCTAATAAAAGTCCACACGCAAAGAAGACGAAAAATAGGGGGAAACAGGATGGCGAGGAAGAGGAGGCGACCAGTGCTGCTATTCTCCATGCAGTTATGGCTCTGACTGGAAAAGTGGATATGCAGACTGAACTGCTGAAAAGTATCTTCGGTTGGGTGGGCTTGAGTCTTTTTCTAATGTTATATGGAAGTTTAATAGTAGTCTTCTTGAACATAAAGAGTTTTGTAATAAAACTAAAAATCTGGTAAAAGAAATTGATCACTTGGAAATGTCACCTTTGATGAAACAGGAGTGGTTTAAATTTAAAATTAGGGAAATTGCCATTAGCACAAGTAAATGCATTTCTAAAGAGGAAAAACGGCAGCAAGGCATTATTAGTAGTATAAACAATTTGTGTCACAAATCAGATTTAACAGAAGAAGAACAAGTCAAAATGCATGATCTACAAAACCAACTAGATAATCTTTATGTGGAAAAAGAGAAAGGAGCATTTATACGCTCAAGAGCTTGTTGGCAAGAGGAAGGTGAAAAAAAACACTTCTTATTTCTTTAGTCTGGAAAAACACAGACATAAAAAAAGGAAAATTCATAAGTGAATGAGGAAATAAGAATGTTTTATAATCATTTGCATATATCAACATTTTCAAGGGAGGATTGTGAACAGTTTTTTGAAAAAAATAAGGGGGTGTGGAAGAAAAATTGATGAGAGTTTTGTGCAAAATATGGAGGATGACCTTAAAATTGAAGAACTGGATATAGCAATTCGACAAATGTCAAAAGGGAAGTCTCCAGGGCTTGACGGTCTAACTGTGGAATTCTTTGGGAAGATATCAGAGAATAACTTTATAATGCATTTTTAGAATGTATTTCAACTGGACGCCTGTCTTCTACCATGAAACAGGGAATTATTACCCTAATCCCAAAGCTCAACAAGGATTCACTTTTACTAGATAATTGGAGGCCAATAACTTTGTTATGCAATGATTACAAATTGCTAGCACATGTGTACTCCAATAGACTAGATATGGGTTTAACAAATTTAGTTGATGAGTGTCAATCAGCTTTTGTTAAGGGTAGAAACATACATAACCATACTAGACTGATTCTTGATTTGTTAGACTACAGTGACTACATTGAAACTGACAGTTATGTGTTGTTTCTTGATTTTTTTTCCAGGTGTTTGATACTGTTGAACATTCTATTTTGTTGAAAGCTCTGCACTTTTTGGGTTTTGGGATTCATTTCTGTAATATTGTTAAAATGCTATACACCGACATCAGCAGCTCTGTTTCTCTTAACCCTGGAATGACTCCTAGATTTGCAGTGTTGCGTGGTATTTGCCAAGGCTGCCCGATTTCGCCGAAAATTTTTATACTGGCAACACAACTACCGTACTAACATTGCTTATTAATAATTCTAAGGATATTCAAGGAGTCAAAATCTTCAGCAAAGAATTTAAGATAAGTCAATTCGCAGATGATATGTCTATGTTTTTAAAAGATAAATCAATGGTGAATGAGGCTCAATACCATTTCAATCTTCTCCAAAGCATCCAAATTATCTCTTAATATTAAAAAATGCGAACTTCTCCCTATACATACAAGCTCTGAATCCTCTATTGCTTCAATTGAAGTCAAATCTTAAATTAAATATCTAGGATTAACAATATCTAAAAATCTAATTAGAAGAGAAGACACTAATATCTCCAGCCATATATTAGATATGAAGAAATCACTCAGCCACTGGTTGACTAGAGACCTTACTATTTTTGGCAGAACCAATTTATCTAAAGCGGAAGGTATTTCCAAACTGATTTATCCTTATCACTTATTATATATCTCCTCAAATAATGTTAATAAAGCCAACAGTCATTTTACAGTTCTTGTGGAGGAATAAAACACATTACATCAAAAGATCCCAGCTCGTTAAAGAGTATGTCAATGGTGTTATTAAAGCTCCAGAATTCCAATCTATGATCGGCACATTTAGAGTGAACTGGATAAAAGTCTGTCCGTCACAACCAAACTCCATGTCGTTTCACATCCCAAGATCTTTGTTTTGTAGAAGATTGGATGTCTAGATTTCGTTTTGAACTGTGATTTGATGTGAACAGGATCCCCATTAAATTGTCTAATTTTCACAAACAAATAGTTAGTTTTTGGAAAATGGTATTGTCCACAACTTCTCTCCTCACAAGTCATGGAACAATAGAGTAATTACAATTATTAGAAAATCAGTATTTAAAAGTAATTGGTTTGATAAAGCTGGTTCCGGGTCGGTGCTCGTGTGGTCGACCGGCCGGTCAGCTGAGCAGATTTACGTTCTTTTTACGTTCTTTTTTTTGTTTGTCTTTTCGCCGATTATCCGGCACTTTTTTTGAAAATTATTTCTCTGCGACGCTACCTGCGTTTTTGCACCCCGACATGGCGCTGCGGCTCAAATATACCAGAGACTTCGGCTGCGTCCCAATTGACCCCCTCGCCCTCGTTTTGTTCACTACCCTTAAATTTTGCGCGTTCCCGTGAGGGTAGTGGTGTCCCAATTCCTCTTTTCACCTAGGGGGAGGGGGCATAACGAAGGCGAGGGGCTGAGGATAGCCCCTTCAAATCGAGGGTTTTCACATGCTGACTTCGCGAGCGAGGGGCTATGAAAATTTCCCAGAATGCTTTTCGTCGCCATTTGCGGACTGAATCAAAAAAAAAAAAAAACATGGCGGACATTTCTTAGTGAATAAATCAATATTTTGAGTTAGTTTCTGCATAAAAATGCCTTTTGATTACATTTCTAGCGACAAATCTATATTTTACTTTCATAATATTCACTCAGTGAATGTACATAATCCCTTTTTTGTCCGCTGTTCGCGAAGAATCGCGCCGGAGTAAAGGCTACGTAAGCTACGCCGTAGGCTACGTAACCTACGCCGTAGGCTCTGCGTCGATTTGACTCGCCGACCGAAGGCAAACAGGCAGACTCATCTCAGACTGTGACCAAGGGAGCAAGCATTTTTTTGTGAGAAATAGAGAGAAATAATCCTGTGACTCGTGAGATTTGTTTTGGATGTTTCTGATATAATAGTTTTCAGAAACCACAAAGTAATCCAGCTGTTATCTGGGTAATTTACACACTTTCAGATAAAGTTGCCGAAGATCGCGCCAGAATAAAGGGATTTATGGTTCCGCGTTACACCAACGCAGAGCCTACGGCGTAGGTTACGTAACCTACGCCGTAAGCTCTGCGTCGATGTACAAGGCGACGCGCGCCGTACGCCGTACCCTACGCCGTAGGCTCTGCGTCGATTTAACGCGAAACCATCAGCTCCGGAGCCGGCAGGCAGAAATCTCGAAATTTCTGAGCAAATTTCTTAACAGGCGTAGCTACAACTGTTAGATTTCATCTATTAAACCAACATCTTCCTAAATGATTTATTTCAGCCACCGTAATTCTCAACAGAGCTGCAGATTTCTCTCCCAGGACAACGGAGCAGCTTGACCCGGTGGACACGTCTGTTCTCGGGCTGTGAGCTGCTGCTGCTCCCCGGGGGCGGGGGCTCTTCTCATCTCCGAAAACATCGGGTCAAATCAGAACTCAAATCAGCCTGAACTCCGGACTTTCCGTTCCGCTCCGACGGACTCTCTTTCCTGAGGAAATACTCCGTGGATACACCACTAACCAGCACAACTCGGACTGCAAAACTCGCAAACCCAAGGTAAACAGGAGGGGATTAAAGAAGGGTTGAGTGAGAGCCAAACTAAAACGGGACATTGAGCCTCTGGCTGTTTCCCTGCGCCCCTACTACCCCCCCAGAGAATTCCCTCAGCTCTTCATCATCCTGGTTTATATCCACCCCAGAGCTAATGTAGCTAAAGGAACAGAGCATCTCACCAGCTCTCTGCACAACCTGGATCACTTTTCACCGGACTCTCCCAAATTCATCCTTGGTGACTTCAACCACTGTTCCCCCGTTAAGTCCCTTAAAGCAGGGGTTCTTAACCTTTCTGACCTTGGGGCCCAATTTTTTCAGTACAGAGTGGCCCGGGGCCCATTAAATATTAACACTGTATAGCAGGGGTACTCAACTTTAAGAGGTCCATTTAGAGAACATTTACTCAAGCGAAGGTCCAGAACATCATTATATATATATATATATATATATATATATATATATATATATATATATATATATATATATATATATTCAAGTAGCCTCATAGTTGTATCAACATTTGCATCTGACTGTTATATTAAAAAAAGTACATATTTCTCTACCAGCAGTTTGAATTTCCCCTTTTCTTTGTTAATTGTCTCAACACATTTTTATAATAAATGAATATAAACACATCTTAACAACTGAACAGTTTTGCAGTTTTTCTTTCTTCCCCTTCCCCCTTCCCCCTTATAATCTTATGCTCCCACTTTCACGTTCAGTGAGAGAACTGAGCTCTAATTTCTCCTGCCAGTTTGATTTTGCTTTAAGTTATTTACATAAATAAGTTGTCAGGACTTAGTGTGTCGGGTTTCATCCGAGCCTGATCAGCTGCGACGGGCAGAGCCAGCACCGCAGCTTTCTGGTCGCGCTGCAGCAGCCGAATCACTTTCCGATGCTTTTGCGAAAGCCCAAACAGTCCAGTCCAGCAGACACGACAGCCCATGCATCTACCATCTTTCACCAGTAACGACGGAGCCGCCCGAGCGGCAGCCTCAGCCGACCTCCCCGGCCGTGGGGACGCGCCGGGATAAATGATCACGCCGCGTTCGCTTGCTCTTGGCGCGGACCCAAGTAATCGATCCCTGATCCTGGTGGAGCTAAACGTACTCTGTGCAAAATGAAGGATTTACTCTGTAAATACACACCATTTCTCTTACTATTACACGTACAGCTAGCTGACTGTCTTCTTCTCCTCATTTGATCGGGAGTTGCTATGCAGTCCTGCGGCCCCAACGGCCCACACGTACAAAACTGAATTCTTTTTGCGGCCCACTAGGTGGCGCTCGCGGCCCAAGTGTGGGCCGCGGCCCTATGGTTAAGAATCACTGCCTTAAAGGCTTTGAACAATATATCATATGCAACATTCGACAGGGGAAGACTCTGGATAAATGCTATGGCACTGTTCAACCCGCCCCCCCCCCCTCGGCTCAGCAGACCACAACACCCTCCTGCTGGCCCCTGCTTACACTCCAGTCATCAGGAGGATTAAGAAGGCTACCAAAAACATCAAGCAGTGGACAGCGGAAAGTATCCTCACCCTTCAAGGATGTTTCGAAGCCACTGACTGGGACAGCCTCCTTTCTCCCTCTGATGACATCAATGAACAGGTCGACACAGTGACATCATACATCTCCTTCTGCATGGACAGTATTATTCCCTCAAACACAGTCACCATCTACCCCAACAATAAACCCTGGATCACCAAGGAGCTCAAGGAAATCCTCAACAAAAAGAAGAGGACTTTCTTCACCGGCTCCGCTCTGGAAAAATTAATCACCGGGGACCTCCGCTCAGCCTGGCAGGGCCTCAACACCATGGCCTCTGTGAACACTGCTTCCACCTCCCCTAGAACCATCCAGGTGTAGTGCAGCACCCCCTCCTCCCTCCCCGACGACCTCAATGCCTTCTACTCCAGGTTTGAGTCGGACAACACCACCCAGCTGGAGGAGTCCAGATCTTCACTCAAACCTTCAGGACTGTGGACGTGGTGAGTGCCCTCAGGAGGACCAGAGAGAGGAGCTCACCCGGTCCCGATAACATCAGCGGCCGACTCCTGAGGCACTGTGCAGGGCAACTAGGGAGTGTGTTCCGGACTCTATTTCAACACTCCCTCGACAGTCACACCGTTCCACAATTGTGGAAACACTCCACAGTCATCCCTATCCCCCCAAAAATTAAGCCAAAGACTCTGAATGATCTCCGTCCCGTGGCCCTCACCTCCCTGGTGATGAAGGCCATGGAGAAGATCATAAAACAGCACATCATCAGAGCAACTGACTCCCTAATGGACCCACTCCAGTTTGCCTATTGTGCAGGCAGAAGCGTTGATGATGCAAAAATCTTCATCATGGACTCCATTCACAAACACCTGGAGCTCCCTGACTCATCTGCCAGACTACTGTTTGCTGACTTCTCATCAGCATTCAACACCCTGCAGCCCCACATCCTGGCCACTAAACTTTCTTCCCACTTTCACCTGGATGATCAGTTAATCCTGTGGATCCTGGACTTTCTGACCAACAGGACTCAGAGGGTTCAGGTCAACAACTCTCTCTCTGACCTCTGCTCCACTTCCACTGGCTCCACAGGGCTGGGTGCTCTCCCCCCTGCTCTTCATCCTCTACACCGATGACTGCAGAGCCACACAGCCCAACTGCCATCTGGTTAAGTACGCTAACGACACAGTTCTCCTGTCGCTGCTGTCAGGCCCCTCACAACATCACAGACCCGTTTTTCAGGAGTTCGTAGAGTGGTGTGACAGCTCCAAACTGGAACTGAACACCAGCAAGACCAAATAGATGGTGGTGACCTTCTCCAGTAGACAGAGGGATCTGGCTGCTGCAGTCACCACCACCATCCACGGGAAGCCAGTGGAGGTACTTGAGGAGTACAAATAGCTGGGCACCATCTTTGACAACTTCCTGAAATTCTTTGCCAACACAGAGGAGATTCTCAGGAAGTGTCACCAACGGCTGTACCTCCTCAGGAAACTCAACTCCTTTGGAGTCAGCACACACTTCATGATGACATTCTACTATGCCTTCCTGGAAAGCATCATGACCTTCTCTATGACCTGCTGGTTCCACTCCCTCAGCACCCAGAACAGGAACAGACTGCAGAGCACTGCATCATTATGCTCCAAAGTCATCTGCCTGCCGGTCAGAACTCTGTCACAGTTTTTTAACCAACAGGCCCTCAGCCAGGCAGCTAAAATCATCAATGACCCGTCCCACATACTTCACCCCGCATTTCAGTGGCTCCCCACCAGGCGGCGCCTCCGCTGCACCGCCTGCAGGACTGAGAGGAGGAGAGCCACCTTTGTCCCAAAAGCTACTCTTCTTTTTAACTCCAGCTGCTAAACACCATCCCCCACATCCACAGACCCCCCCCAGACTACTCTATACTCCTGTTACATTGTTTACACTGTCGACACTTTATATTTATACGACTACAGTCACTCTATTTTTATTTTTACATATTCTTTGTACATACGAGACATGCCTTATTTATCTGCTTTTATTTTATTTCATTATTCTATTCGGTACTTTCAACGTCTTGCTGCTTAGTTGTTCTTGCAATTGCCCCTCGGGGATAAATAAAGTTTTTCTGAATCTGAATTTGAAAGGCATTATATATGTAACTGACTTAATGGATAGTAAAGGGATTCTTTTAAGTTAGACAGATTTCTCAAAAGAAAATATAATTTCAATTGTTCTCATAGAGAATTCATCAGAATATGTAGCGTTATTCCTCTACCATTAATTCACCTAATTCAGAACTTTTTGGTGTATAATACAGCTTCAAATGTATTACCAAATCTATTAATGGAAGGATGTACTCTGACTGATAAAAAGTGTGGTAACAAGTTTATTTGTAATGTTTTAAATCCAGATTGTTCCATGATTTTTGCAGAAGGATAATTCGACAGGATTCTTGCATGGTAAATATAAACACATTAAACAAAGTGCATTCCCAGTTTATTAAATGGCCTATTTTGCCTAAAGTTAAAGAAGTACATTTTAAAATTATGAATAAGGTCTATTCTGTGGCAGAATTTCTTAAAAATGTTTTTTTTTTTTTTTTTTTTTTTTTTTAAATTTGAGGTAGATCAATGTTCCTTCTGCAAAAAGGATGAAGAAACTCTGGATCATTTGTTTTATGAATGTTCTCATTGTTTCTGGACGGACATACACAATTGGATTTCTCTTAAAATTAAAAATGTTCCACCTTTTGAATTAAGCTATATTATTTTCTTCATGGGTGATTTGGAATTTTCTGTTTCTGATATTATTAATATAATTTTGTTAGTGGGTAAGTACCATATTCATTGTGCCAAATGGAGAAATTGTAAACCCTCCTTTCGGAGTTTTATTAACAATTTTAAGATTTTTTTCACATGTCTCAAAAGAGTATAAAACAAAAATGCAAGTAAAATAAGTCTAGACATTTCTCGTTATTTGTTATTTTAATTTAATAATTGCACTCCCTTTCTATGCTCCATCATGTGAATTGAAATGCTTAATTTATTTTGTTATTCATATGCACCTTTTAATTCTGAGAGTGCCTTGTTTTTTTTGAATTCCTTACAAGAATCCCCATTTTTTATTTTAATTTTCCTTTCTTTTCATATTGCATTTAAATTGATATTTGTCCATTATCCTCTTTGAGAGTTTGTATATTTTCAATAAAGTTTTGTTACAAAAAGAAAAGAAAGAAAAAGCTACTGACAATTTAATAAAGCGTTTGGATCATCAGCAGCAACAGAAAGAGCGAGGAGGAACGTCGACCTGAACACTGACCTGCAGACCAGCGGAGGAAGAGTCCGCTTTGGTCCTGCTGCTGGACTCCTGGTCCTGGATCTGATCCTGGTCCTGGATCTGATCCTGGATCTGATCCCAGTCCTGGTTCTGATCCTGGTCCTGGTTCTGATCCTGGTCCTGGTTCTGATCCCGGTCCTGGTCCTGATCCTGGTCCATCTCCTCCAAACACGTGTCCACCACTCGAGTTTTTCCTGCTGGTAAATGTAGGATTATCGTCCCGGAGACTAGAATGTTGTATTTAGAGGGAAATGTTCTCCCCCCGACAGCGCTGTATTCACTCTAGTGTCTAATAGAGTCCAACACAAACTCACCTCTTGGTAGCGTCGGAACGGACTGGATTCACGGAACCACGGCAGCTTCTTTTACGTTTCTTTGTTGTTTTAATTTTCCCTCGCTCGACTTCCGCACCTCTCGGGAGGAGCGTTTCGTTTCAGCCAATCAGAGTCGTTGTTTTGAGAAAACGCATTGACGTCACTTGCAGCCTGCCGCGTTCCATTTACCTCGGAAATCGGAACTGGGAACTGGGAATGGCAGCCTTCTTGGAATGGTAACTTGGGGTCGGTGGTGATTTTATTAATAAATCCATGGTGGTGAAACTTCTCCCACTTTCCCAGTAGGAAATCCCACTTCGAGGGGCGTTCCAGTTGAAAATTCTGACTAGGAACTGGGAAATTCCGACTTCCGAGGACAAATGGAACGCGGCACAAAAGCAGGATTGGAAAACGCTACACCACATTATTTTCGCTAAATTCTTTATTCACAAACAAAAAGTTTCTAGTGCTACTCATACATTTGCCGCTTTTCTACTAGAATATAATTATCTCATTAAATCTCTTTATTTGATAAACAAACAAAAAAAACCCCAAATATATCTTTAATCAACTATGAAAAGTTTTTCCCTGCATCTTCTGACTAACCTTTTATTTATAACTTTCTTGGCCATTCCTTATTGTTTATTAGAGATGTATTCTCTATTTATTTACTTACTCATCGTTATTATTATTATATTAATTATCATTATTATTATTATTATTATTATTACTGTTACCATCATTATCTATATTATGACTTCTTATTCATACTAGATATTTTTTATATTTATATTTATATTATATATTTTTATTTTTTACTCCGTCACTGTTTGTGCTGTTCCACTGTTGGTGTTTGTATAGCAAGATTTGCTAATAAAGGTTTTTTAAAGGATTGGAAACCACTGGGCTGGTAGCCAAGATGGCGACCTGTGTGTGTGTTGTCTGTGCTATTCTATCCTTGTCTGTCCTGTTCTATAATACATCCATGTGTCTGTCTTGTCTTTTTAATCAGCAGACGAGGCGTTATCTTGGTCTGAAGCCTTTATTTTAATAAACGGCCGCGACATTCATTTGTCAGCGAACCTCGCACGTCCGACTGCCGCGTGGCTACTGCGCATGTCCCTGACTACTGCTGCATGCTGGGAAATGTGGTTTTCATGTCACATTCGTAACATCACATCTTTCCCCCAATGAAATAAATAATATTTACCCCTTACAACAAAACAAGTTTGTCTAGACTAGCTTCTCCCAAACAGTGACTTTACTTATTAAACTCTATTTAACTATATAACGAAGGAGGGGGACGGATTAGCGGGACGGACGACGGGAGGAGAAAGAGATGAGCCTGCGGGAGAACAAAGAGCACAGATTAAAGTAATAATTCAGAGGAATCTGTTTTATTTCGTTAGCCATCACAAACCAGTGTGTTTATTGTGTTTGTAGAGAGTTTATACAACGGACACAAAGAGGAGACCAGTATAGAGCTGCATCAGTCAGAGCTGCACTGATGCTTCTCTACAACAATAGAAATAGAAAGCCTTTATTATCATTAGACTGCTACAATGAGATTAGGCAGCAGCTCCGTAAAAGTGCACACATGCAAAGACTATGGAAACAAAGACTGTAAACAACAAAATGAGAAACAGGAAACATAAATACAGGACCTTCTCAGAAAATTACAAGTTCTTTATTTTCTGTAATGCAATTAAAAAAAACAAAAATGTCATACATTCTGGATTCATTACAAATCAACTGAAATATTGCAAGCCTTTTATTATTTTAATATTGCTGATTATGGCTTGAAGTTTGCACTTTAATATTTTCCCAGCAGGCAACACTTGTGTTTGGAGGAGATGGACCGGGATCAGAACCAGGACCGGGATCGGATCCAGGACCGGGATCAGATCCAGGACCAGGATCAGATCCAGGACCAGGATCAGGACCAGGACCAGGATCAGGACCAGGACCAGATCCAGGACCAGTACCAGAACCAGGACCAGGAGTCCAGCAGCAGGACCAAAGCGGACTCTTCCTCCGCTGGTCTGCAGGTCAGTGTTCAGGTCAACGTTCCCGCTCCTCCTCGCTCTTTCTGTTGCTGCTGATCATCCAAACGCTTTATTAAATTGTCAGTAGCTTTTTCTTTCTTTTCTTTTGTAACAAAACTTTATTGAAAATATACAAACTCTCAAAGGGGATAATGGACAAATATCAATTTAAATGCAATACGAAAAGAAAGGAAAATAAAAATGGGGATTCTTGTAAGGAATACAAAAAACAAGGTGCTCTAAGAATTAAAAGGTGCATATAAATAACAAAATAAATTAAGCATTTAAATTCACATAATGGAGCATAGAAAAGGAGATGAAATATTAAATTAGAATAACAAATAACAAGCAATGTGTAGACTTATTTTACTTGCATTTTTGTTTTCTACTCTTTTGACACATGAGAAAAAAATCTTAAAATCGTTAGTAAAACCCCGAAAGGAGGGTTTATAATTTCTCCATTTGGCACAATGAATATGGTACTTACCCAGTAACAAAATTATATTAATAATATCAGAAACAGAAAATTCCAAATCACCCATGAAGAAAATAATATGGCTTAATTCAAAAGGTGGAACATTATTAATTTTAAGAGAAATCCAATTGTGTATGTGTAACAGAGTTGGAAAACCCACTTTAATCATTTTTTTTTTCAAATTGCGTTTAAAACTGCGTTTAAAAGTATTAAACCCATTCGTATTTACTTTAGCTGCTGTTATCAACCATCAAAAGCCCTTGCGTTTGTTTTTGTTTTTTCCCACAGAAACAGTTAACGCAGAAAGCAAAGTCACAAATGCAAGAAAAAAAAATGAAATAAGGTCATGGCACTACGCCAAAATCTACAGTCCATCAAAACCTGACCATACAATAATCCTGAAACGCAGATCAGGACAGCAGCACAGCATCCGCGGCGATGAGCATCAAGCTGATCAGAAGATCCAAAGAGTCACGGCACCAGTGGAACAGGTTTGGATCCGTTGTGACAAATGACGAGTAATAGGTTGGTTTTGCTACATTTATTTCTGCAGAAGACACAAAAACACATTAATAAGTCTTCTGGACCCTCTTTTTTTACTCCTTCTGCTCCCCTCATCAGAGCAACGCAGCACTGTGTAATTTAATTGATTTTCCTCTACAATGCAGAGAAATACACTCCTACATTTTCTCAAACAAAAGCTACCAAAACAGACAGGAAAATACTATTTTTAACTAATAAATCGCTAAATCATAACAGCCAATATGGGAACAGTCACACCCAACGATCAAAACAAAACACTGTATATATGGGGTAAACACAATGAAAACAATTAATTTGACAAAGGAAACATACCTGCAGAAGACACAAAAACACATTAATAAGTCTTCTGGACCCTCTTTTTACTCCTGCTCCCTGAACAAACAAAACAAAAAGGGGAAAGTGAGCACTCAGAGTCTCTGCAGCGCCGTCTGGTCCACACTACCACCTGCTGGTTTAAACCAGTCACCGCCCGCCGCTATACAAAAAGGCGCGAAAACAAAAACATCCACAAGAAGCATATTAATCACCAAAACAACACAAAACAGCCACGTAATGTCAGTGGCATTTAAAGTATACAACATGCGCCAAAAATGCCAACATAAATGGATAATTTCTGAATATACAAATATCATAAATATGTCAGCTCCTCACAGTGCTGCGTTGCTCTGATGAGGGGAGCAGAAGGAGTAAAAAGAGGGTCCAGAAGACTTATTGTGTTTTTGTGTCTTCTGCAGAAATAAATGTAGAAAACCAACCTATTACTCGCCATTTGTCACAACGGATCCAAACCTGTTACATATGTCTGTCCAGAAACAATGAGACAAAGGACATTCATAAAACAAATGATCCAGTGTTTCTTCATCCTTTTTGCAGAAGGAACATTGATCTACCTCAAATTTAAATCTTTTTTAAGAAATTCTTCCTCAGAATAGACCTTATTCATAATTCTAAAATGTACTTCTTTAACTTTAGGCAAAATAGGCCATTTAATAAATTGGGAATGCGCTTTGTTTAATGTGTTTATATTTACCATGCAAGAATCCTCTCGAATTATCCTTCTGCAAAAATCATGGAATAATCTGGATTTAAAAACATTACAAATAAACTTGTTACCACACTTTTTATCAGTCAGAGTACATCCTTCCATTAATAGATGTGCTAATATATTTGAAGCTGTATTATACACCAAAGAGTTCTGAATTAGGTGAATTAACGCTACATATTTTGTTGAATTCTCTATGAGAACAATTTAAATTTTATTTTTTTGGCTATCTGTCTAACTTAAAAGAATCCCTTTACTATCCATTAAGTCAGTTACATATATAATGCCTTGATCAAACCAATTAATTTTAAATACTGATTTTCTACTAATTGTAAGTACTCTATTGTTCCATCAAAGTTGACTTATGAGGAGAGAAGTTGTGGACAAATACCATTTACCAATTATTTGTTTGTGAAAATTAGACAACTTAATGTGGATCCTATTCACATCAAAATCACATTTCAAAACGAAATCGAGACATCCTATCTTTTTTTTTCTTACCTTGTCTGCACACATATTAATGGTTAATACCATGCTGGTAAAAACCTAAGGCATATATATGTGCATTGTTACTATATTTAATATATATATACAGGGTTTTTCCTGGCTCTAATTGAGGCAGAGGTGGCACCATCCTGGTCACACGCATGTGGGTAAACTGTGCCTTCAACTGGCTCAAGCAAACACCTTTTACAAGATATTTTGTATTTTGGGAGTTCTAATGTGATTAAAAATATATTTCTTTATTCTTTATTTCATGAATTGATAAAATAAAACAAACAATTTAATATAAACACAAATGTTCCTAAATTCTGAATGAAAGGGAGCAGAAAGAAGAAGAATCTTATTTAATCTGCCCCTTTTTCCCAAGAAATCACTTTACAAAGAATGTCAATTATATGAAAATGATGTAAAAAATATGACAATTATCATGTTAAAGCATTATTTTATTAACATAAAAATATAAAAAATGGTTTTCTAGAACGAGTTACTTTTAGGTGACTGTCTTATTTTAAATGTAATGACTTTTTTTGGACTAGAAATAAAACATTTTGACTGGATATAAGACAAGTAGTCTTGGTAAGATTTTGAGTTTTTGTAGGGTTTCAGACATTTACTGACAAATCTCGCAACCACACAGAGAGCATTTCAGCCTCCTATTGTTCCATCTGTAGAACCTCATGCTCCTGGTAGTCCAACACTTGTTCCTGGTTTGGTCTGGTCCATGGATGGTCCTGGTCTGGTCTGGTCCATGGATGGTCCTGGTCTGGTCTGGTCCATGGATGGTCCTGGTCTGGTCTGGTCTGGTCCTGGTCTGGTCCATCATGGCCTCCTCACAACATCCAAGAGCCTCTCCTTCAGTCTGCTGTGCAGAGGTGTCTTCACCTTAAACAAAACAATTCATGCATTAAGTATTTTTGTATTTATTTTGATACAGACATAAATAGTGATAGTTCCTACTGCATGGGGGTCACAGTGCTTTTGGCATAAATAACAGACCAAACCTTCCTCAGTTTGCCTGAGCAGGTAAATTGGTTCAGCCACCGTTTGTCAAACCCACTGGCTCTGTGTTTTTGACATCTGTAAAGATGAATAAAAAGTCATGTTTAAATCACGTACACGTTCCTTCGCGTTGATATGCTCCTAATGACTTGGAAACTGACTAAAGGCTGATTTATGGTTCTGCGTTGCACCAACGTAGAGCCTACGGCGTACGTTGCGCGT
Source organism: Cololabis saira (assembly GCF_033807715.1). Classification (NCBI taxonomy): domain Eukaryota; kingdom Metazoa; phylum Chordata; class Actinopteri; order Beloniformes; family Belonidae; genus Cololabis; species Cololabis saira. The sequence continues at coordinate 7,166,877 of NC_084607.1, forward strand.
TGCCGCGTACCCTACGCCGTAGTCTCTGCGTCGATTTAACGCAGAACCATAATTCAGGCTTAACGTTACCCTCGCCTCTCCAGCTCGTCCTGTCCTGCACTCTGACCCTCGCTATGGCCTTTCATGCATATTTGTGCACTACTTTCAGCCCTGACAAAATTGCCGCATCTCGTCGGTAACATGATTTATTACTTTTTAACTGCCTGTAACATTAATTGCACTTTTTCACCTGCACTCTTGCTTGTCCTGGTCGCGAGGTCGCTTTTTAAAGTACCGTATCAGCCCGAATATAAAACGAATAAACAAGACATGCTCGGATGCAAAAGAAACAATATTTACCTGTTTGAACAGCCAGGGAAAACCAGGACGCCGATTTTTAATACAACAAATAGCGGAAAACCGCAGAAATTAATTCTCGTCTTCTTCTGCTGGTGCATGTCGTTGATACAGCGCCTCCACAACGGCGTAATGCTGCAGCTGCAGTTAAAATAACATCCATGCAGTCCAACACCTGCCAGAAAATAACAATTTTCATGACGTCAGAGTTTTGAGAGCTGGGGGCGGCACGAAATTAGGCGGATGCGGCCGCCTCCTAATTTTGTATGCAGGAAAAACCCTGATATATATATATATATATATATATATATATATATATATGCAGGGGTGCACACAAGCCGGGACTCCAGAGCTAGTCTACTGCATGTTTTAGATGTTTCCCTGTCTTCAACACACCTGATTCTAATCACTGGTCGTCATCAACATGTCATCAGGGTTTACACAACTCTGTTGGTGACACAGTCTTGTCTATCAGAGGGGTATTCCAGGAAGCAGGTTTAGTGAAAATCCTGAGTTTGTTAAGCCTGAGATGAGGGAAATCTGGAGTTTTCAGTTCCAGAAAGTGAGTTAACTCAAACTCTGAGTCAGTTACTATGGCAACTGAGCCTCTGAACCTAACCTGCTCGCTAGCAGGTATACTTCAATAAAGCCTGAGTTTCTCTCTGTCTCCTGCCTTCAGCCAATGGGGCAAGCGGCAGAGAGAGCAGAAAAAGCGTATCTAACAAACGCAACATATTTTATTCACTATGTCAGTGCAACAATATCACAGGGACATCCGAGTTTAACTTCAAACAGTTAAAGGAGAGGGAAGAAGCAGAAGAGAGAAAGAGAGAGAGAGAGAGTAAAAAAAAAAAGTATTTCCCTTAAACAGATTTATAAGAGGGTAGGGTGATTTGATATCTTACCTTAAAATGAACTTGCATGGCTTCCGGCTTAGCTTTACATGGGGTGAGACGTAATTAGCGGAGCTCCTGCAGAGTTAATTTTAATTCAGCACTTATTGGCACTTTTTGTATCACTCCCACGGCTTTGGTTTTAACTAACCTATTTTCAACGCGGTTACTTCGACGACTTACCACGGAAATGCCTCCAAAGTCCTTCAAAGCGGGGAATAACCCTCCAGCTAACCCGCGGCCTGCTGCTCATGCTGTCTCCTCGCCCCGCGGTGACTCCCCTCCTCCGGAGAGCACCTGCGCTGCGCAGGTTCCAGCTGCGGAGTTCAGCCGGCTTAAAACCGAACTTCTCTCCGCTCTTCGCAATGATGTTGCGGCTGTATTTAGGTCAGAGCTTCAGCAAGCACTGAACGAGAATTTAACGTCCATTAAGTCCGAGCTGCTTTCTCTTAAAGCCGATCTTTCTGGCAGTATTTCCTCCATGAAGGCGGACGTCGCGGGTCTCGCAGCCACGGTCGCTGGGATCGAGCTCTCGCTCTCAAGCTGCTCAGACGACATCGTTGCTCTCCAGAAAAAAGTTGATCACTTGTCGAAAGAATATGTGAGGCTGGAGGACAGATGCGAGGATTTGGAGTCAAGGTCCCGTCGGCAGAACCTGCGGATTATTGGCGTCCCGGAGGAGGATCCTGACTCTTCATCTGCAGCAGGTGTTTCCAGGCTCCTGGCGGAAGCCTTCTCCCTCGACGCAGAGCCGGTGGTGGATAGAGCCCACCGCACCCTCATGCCGAGACCGAAGACCGGGGAGCGGCCCCGCGCAATAGTGACAAGGCTCCATTACTACACCGACTGCGCTGACATCCTGAGAAAGGCGAGAGAGCGGCAGCGGATAAAAGTCCGGGGTATGAGCATCTCCGTGTTCCCGGATCACACAGCCAAGACAGCGCGGGCGCGCGCTGCCTTTAATGACGTGCGCCGTCAGCTGCGGGAGATTGAAGGAGTCCGGTATGGATTGCTGTACCCCGCCCGGCTGCGTGTAACCCATGATGGCCAGCAGCGTGACTTCACGTCGCCAGATGAAGCCCTGGCATTCATCAGGAAAATAAAAAAAGTGACTACCAGCTAATTTTCTGGGACGATTTATCCAGCTTGCTGTCCATGCGGGACTCTGGCCCGGGGTGAGTGACTGAGTCAATTCAGAAAATGGGACTTTATGTCGTAAATTTATTTATTTTTTTTTTATTTTTTTTTTATTTTTTTTTATTTTTTATTTTTTATTTTTATTTTTTTATTTATTTATTAATTTTTATTTATTTTTTTTTCTCTTCTAACTATCAATGGGAACAACACAGTTTAAAATTGAAGGCCTAATCATTTCTCTGGTACGATGCCTTGATTAGAAAATATGCACACACCCCTGTCTTTGCTTAAATTGTGTGCATGTGTGTGCGTGTCTGTGTGGGTGTGCGAGTGCATATATGTATATATCATTGTTCTATAGGCCAAAGATCTCCTTAATTTTAATTAACGTTTGTTGTTACCCTGACAAGACAGCGATCGTCAGAATTGCTCAGATTGTTGGTTTCGTATGCCTCCATGCGGGACTCTGGCCCGGGGTGAGTGACTGAGTCAATTCAGAAAATGGGACTTTATGTCGTAATTTTTTTTTTTTTTTTTTTTTTTTTTTCTTTTTTTAATTTATTTATTAATTTTTATTTATTTTATTTTTTTCTCTTCTAACTATCAATGGGAACAACACCGTTTAAAATTGAAGGCCTAATCATTTCTCTGGTATGATGCCTTGATTAGAAAATATGCACGCACCCCTGTCTTTGCTTAAATTGTGTGCATGTGTGTGCGTGTCTGTGTGGGTGTGCGAGTACATATATGTATATATCATTGTTCTATAGGCCAAAGTTCTCCTTAATTTTAATTAACGTTTGTTGTTACCCTGACAAGACAGCGATCGTCAGAATGGCTCAGATTGTTGGTTTCATATGCCTCATATTTTATTTATTTTTTTTAAGGTTTTAACTCTGCAGGAGCTAATTTTGTTTTCGTTTTTGTATCTAGCTTTACAGTCGAAAGCATCTCCTTTCGAGAATGGCTTCCTTTGAAGCCAGCACGGCTGTTTCCATCGTTTGGGGATGGGATCATCTAATGTGCGTTGGGTGGGTGGGCGGGGGTTATGGGATGTTGGCTTTTTGTCTCTGTAGGTATGTATATACTCCTGAGTTTTGTTTGTTTTGGTTTTCCCTTTTACCTTTTTTCCTTATATCTCCTCTGGTGGTGGGTGAGTCGGTCTTATTTTCTCTCAGAGAATGCCTATGAGCGATCGTAATCTGCGCAAGCCTGATACTGGATCAAACATTACATTCACTAGCTGGAATGTTAAAGGTGTGAATAATCCAATTAAGCGATCAAAGATTTTTTCACATTTGAAACGCTTAGACACTGACATAGCTTTCCTTCAGGAAACTCATTTGCGATATAAAGATCATTTCAGACTCAAACGAGCTTGGGTGGGTGATATTTTTCATAAGTTACTTCTGTCGTATACCACCCAATTGTTATTTCGGATCACGCCCCTCTAACTTTGAATATAACATGGTCTGAGCGCCCCCGTTTTTCTTCTCCCTGGAGGTTTAATCCATTGCTTTTATCCGACGATGCATTTAATGTTTCTATATCTGCTTCAATAGATGATTTCATTGCATTAAACAAAACAGACTCTACCAGTTTTTCGCTAGTATGGGAATCACTCAAAGCATATTTGCGAGGACAGATTATCTCTTATTCAGCATACGCCAGTAAAATCCGCAGGGCTAAATTACAGGAGCTCACATCTAAAATTCAGGACACAGACAGACTAAACTCAGTTAACCCAAGTCCGAGTTTACTGAAACAACGGCTTGATTTGCAGTCAAAATTCGATCTTATAGCGACAGCCGATTCTGAACGGCTCCTATTACGCGCTCATGCCAACTATTATGAACACGGCGATAAACCAAGCAGCTTATTGGCTCACCAATTAAAAAGGCAAGCAACGTCGAGACTGATTCCCAGCATTAGAGATTCTAATGGCACACTTACCACCGATCCAATCGCCATCAACACAATTTTTAAGTCATACTACTCCTCTCTCTATGAGTCAGAATCTCCACTTGACACAGCAGAAATGACCTCCTTTCTTGATAATATCACTGTCCCTACTATTAATTTGGATGTGGCTAATGGCCTCGATGCTCCTTTCAGCTTGCAAGAAATTGCTGCCGCCATTGAAGCTACGCAAAGCAACAAGGCCCCTGGTCCCGATGGGTTCGGAGCTGAGTTTTTCAAAAAATTCAAAGACAAATTAGCCCCCCTTTTACTTTCAATGTACAATGAGTCCCTTGATCATGGCTCATTGCCTCCCTCTTTAATGCAGGCGTCCATTGCCCTCCTTTTGAAGAAGGACAAGGACCCTGAATCATGCACTTCTTACAGGCCCTTGTCTTTACTGAATGTGGATGTCAAAATTTTAGCCAAAGCACTAGCAATTCGTCTTGATAAGATCCTTCCTAGCATCATATCTGAGGAGCAGAATGGTTTCATCAAGGGACGCCAGCTCTTTTATAATGTTCGTACACTTCTCAATGTGATTCTCTCTAAAGATTATTCTCCACTCCCTGAAGTTGTTATCGCAATTGATGCTGAAAAAGCGTTTGATCGTGTCGAATTTAACTATCTTTTTGCAACACTTCATAAATTCGGATTTGGACACAGGTTTATATCGTGGATTAGACTTCTTTACACTTCCCCTCAGGCCAGCATTCACACCAATGACAACTACTCCACTTATTTTACATTATCACGTGGCACGAGACAGGGCTGCCCTCTCTCCCCTTTGCTATTCGCTCTATCCGTCGAACCACTTTCAATTGCTCTAAGAACTCTTCCTCTATTTCGCGGAGTCTCTAGGTCCAATATGGAACTCAAATTGTCACTTTATGCAGACGACCTCCTTTTATATGTATCTGACCCTTTAACCAGCATTGCACCAATATTATCTCTGTTGAAGAATTATGGATCCTTCTCCGGCTATAAGGTCAATCTTAACAAGTGTGAATGCTTCCCCATAAACTCCTCTGCTTTACAACTCAAACAATCTGATATCCCCTTTAAACTCAGCCCGTCGGGCTTTAGATACTTAGGGATTAATGTGACCCGCACTCTGCCCTCTCTTTTCACCGCTAATTTTTCCTCACTGGTAACTCAAGTGAAGGCGGACTTACAGAGGTGGAACTCCCTACCACTGTCGCTGATAGGAAGAATTAACACAGTGAAAATGACTGTATTGCCTAAATTTCTTTTTTTTGTTCCAATGCACTCCTTTATTTCTACCAAAATCTTTTTTTAAATCACTTGACCAAATTGTTTCCAACTTTTTATGGGCCGGTAAGACACCCAGAGTGAGGTATTCGCTTCTCCAAAAATTTAAATTTAATGGGGGTCTAGCACTACCAAACTTTATGCTTTACTATTGGTCAGCGCATATTCACAAACTAATTTATTGGCTTCAGTCTCCTGAGTTATTATGGTGCAGATTGGAGGCTCAGTCACTCTCTTCATCCTCTGTAACGGCCCTACTCTCCTCCTCTTTACCATTGAATCCCTCTAAGTTTACAAATAGCCCTGTGGTGCTTTCCTCCCTTAAGATTTGGTCACAGTTTAGGCGCCACTTTAAATTTGCTTCTCCATCCATCTATACACCTGTTACTAAGAATCATCTGTTCCCTCCATCACTAATAGACACCACTTTTATGATTTGGTACAACCGGGGCATTAAGCACTTCAGGGATCTATATAAGGATGGTATCTTTTCCACATTCTCAGATCTGAGGTCAAAGTTCAATTTGCCTGCCTCCCATTTGTTTCGCTACTTCCAGCTTCGACACTGCGCCTCTGCTTTGTTTCCATGCTTCCCTTCCCTTCCTGCGAACCAACCGTGGGATGATCTTCTAACTATGAAACTCAGTCAAAAGTCTCTGATATCTAAGATATATGCACTGTGTATGACATTTGATGATCATTCTGTAGATAAAGCTCGGGAGGGTTGGGGACGAGAGTTGGGCCTTGACTTCACAGGGGAGCTGTGGGATAAAGCTATCCGTAGCATACGATCTAGCACGCCTTGCGCTAGACTAGAACTTATTCAATTTAAGGTGCTGCATAGAGCCCACCTATCAAAATCCCGATTATCGGAAATATATCCGAATGTTGCAGACTTATGCGACAGATGCCAGGGTTCTCACTGCAATTTAAGTCATATGTTTTTCTCCTGTCCTAGGTTACAGAAATTTTGGAGTGATTATTCTGTGATCATGTCTAAAGTTCTGGGTAAAAAAGTTGTTATGGCCCCTCTCTTAGCAATATTCGGACTCTCTGTTGACTCCTCACATATCAGCCACACACAGTCAGAAGTATTGGCTTTCACATCCCTTTTAGCAAGACGTCGTATCTTACTTTTATGGAAATCCCCCAGGTCCCCGTCTATTTCTATTTGGCTTAGTGATGTTATGTTTTTTCTTAAATTGGAGAAGGTGAGATACTCTGTAAAAGGCAACTCAGCTAAATTCATTCACAAATGGCAATCGTTCATAGACCACTTTACCGCGTGGAAGACTCTACCCACCGACTGACCCCCCCCCCTCCCTTAATTTTCTTTTCATCTCCTTAATTTGTTTTTTTTTTATGTTTTATTTATTTCCAGTTTCATTTCTTGCTCATCTGTTTATTTAATTTTTAACGCTACAGAGACTCTGTTCCTTTGTTAGGTTTTGTGTGTTTAAAAAAAAAAAAAAAAAAAAAAAAGGAGACAATGTATAGTGCGTCTGGTTGACTACACGTTTCCATGTTTTAAGTGTATGTTGTTTCTTATAAAAAGATCAATAAAAAAAAAAAAAAAAAAAAATGAACTTGCATAACGAATCCATCAGTGGCTAACAGCCTCGTTAATATCTTCTGCTGCTGGGGCAACATTGGACCCATCACTTGCCTTCTTTCTTTTTTTTTTAGATTGCTTGGTTGTCTGCTTCCTTTTCATTTTTGTAAGTTAGTAACACTGCAGAGCGCGCTAAAAACGAGATTGATAGTGACCACTGTCGTCAGGGACGCTGGTACCTCACATTTCAAGATATGAGGGGGTACAAGTGTTGGGAAAGATAATACCTAGTGAAATCCATCATGTTGTTCTGACATGCATTTGTAGTTATTTTATATGTATTAATTAATAGAATAAATCAATACAAATAGACACAGAGTAATTCCATAAATGTATAAAAAAAATTAAAAAAAACCTTTACATTTTCCCCTGAAGCCGAGGTGTGCGGCTGCCCCTGATCTAAATGACGATAAAATTTCATTCAATACCATTCCACCACTGTTTTCATCTGTAATATTATAAGAAAGTGTGCTTAAATCAGGGGTCTCCAACCCTGGTCCTGGAGAGCACCTATCCAGCATGTTTTAGATCTTTCCCTGCTTCAGCACACCATGATACAAGGAGCTGTGTCAGCAACAGAACTGTCTGGACCTTGATGACAAGTTGATGACGACCATTGATTAGAATCAGGTGTGTTCATGCAGGGAGACACCTAAAACATGCTGGATCGGTGCTCTCCAGGACCGGAGTTGGAGACCCCTGGCTTAAATGTAAAATGAATACTGCATTCAAACTTACACATTGACTGCAGCAACTCTCTCCCGCGCCAATTTTTTCCTTTGCTGATGCAGCTGTTTTTTTTTTCCCGAAATATGCTCTCATACTTGCCATACGCACGTATTAACACTTCTAACTCCAGTGGCGTGAAGTATGTGGATCTTCAGATGCAAACTAATGTTTCCTCAAAGGGATTATGTAAATTGAAATGTTAAATAAAGTTTAAAAAAAAAAAAAAGAAAAAGTATGTGGATCTTTTGTTGTCGCCGGTTGCCATGGTGAATCGTTGAATCAGGGCTCTACTGATGATGGCTTTTTAACTCGAGCTTAACAAACTTTTTCAGGATAAGTCAACTCGGAGTTCAGGACTTTTTTTTATATATATATACCGTATTTTCACGACCATTCGGCGCACTGTGTGAAAAGGCCCAACCTCAGTTTTGTGTGTCATTTTTGGATTTTAAACACACATACGGCGCACCGACCCAAAAGGCGCCGTCTACAGACACAGAGCTGCACACACGCACCGCAAAAAACACACACGCGCTGCAGAACACACACACAAGAGTGCTTATTTAAAAATAGAGCAGAGCAAAACTTAGATTGATATTTTATTTCACTTTTCACATCAATCAAACCCTTCAAAGGTTCATCTTCTGTTTCCGCATTAAAGAATTTAAAAAAACCACCGGGTCGCCGCACATAAACCTGTTTCAGCCACCAGCCCTTTTCATTTCACTCTGGCTGGAAAAGTCTGTTTAGGCAACGCTTTTCTTTTAAAAATCACCATAGCCGGCAGTTTCTGTCCATCAGCGTGGCAGGCAAGCACAACAGTAAATAAACTTTTCATACCCCGTTGTGCTGCGGATCCCGACCGCGGTGGTCCCGCGTCCCGGTCCGCTCCCCCGCGGGACCACCGTGGTCCCGCGGTGGTCCCGCGGTGGTCCCGCGGTGGTCCCGCGGTGGTCCCGCGGTGGTCCCGCGGTGGTCCCGCGTCCCGGGTCCCGCCCCCCCCCGCGCTGGTCCCCGTTAACCATGTCATTCACCTAACGTGAGCGGCACCTGTCCATGTTCGTGATGTGTCGGCTGCAGAATGAGCGGAAGCACTCCATCTTTTCCATATAATCCGCCGGGTGCTGCTGCTGCGCTGGCCCCGTTTCATGAAGCGAAAGCACCAAGACGGACCTCCATGAAAATGTTAAATTTTCATTTCTTCCGCCTGTGCTTCACACGCCCCCTTCTCCCTTTACCGTTCTCATGGTGGCCGTCCACCTTACATTACCGTAATACAGGTAATAGATACGGCTTCACACGCCCCCTTCTCCCTTTACCGTTCTCATGGTGGCTGTCCACCTTACATTACCTTAATACAGGTAATAGATACGGCGCACCGTTTCATTGGGCGCGCGGCACATTTAAAAAAAAAATTTTATGTGCGCCTTATGGTCGCGAAAATACGGTATATATATATATATATATATATATATATATATATATATATATATATATATATATATATATATATATATATATATATATATATATATCCAGGACCGGATATTTTTTTGTTGGGGGGGGGGCGGACATCCGCTGCTAAACCGGGAAGCAAGAACACATGGAGGCACACGTCAAGCACTGGAAATCTGCAACAAAAAACCACAAACAAAACACAAAACCGACACGGAGCCGACCAAAACACGAGCAGCAATCGACCCAAATCTCGAGAACTGATCACAGTCTGAGCTAAGCTACCGCTAACTAACCCCAAAAACAGAGCAAGCATGCAGGTGTGTGTGTGTGTGTGTGTGTGTGTGTGTGTGTGTGTGTGTGTGTGTGTGTGTGTGTGTGTGTGTGTGTGTGTGTGTGTGTGTGTGTGTGTGTGTGTGTGTGTGTGTGTGTGAAGTCCTATTAGCGTCTTTAATAGAGGAGCCGCGCGCAGCAGCGTGTGTGTGCACGCGTGAATAACATAGAGAATTTTGTTACACGTGCGTGCGTGTCCAGCATGCAGAAGCAGATCTAGTGATTCATAAAATAAATGAACGAGTTTCGCGGCAATAATGTGTTATTTAGACGCTGCATGGTCTGTGTCCCGCTGTGCCCCCATTCGCTACCATTATATGGATAAGCGGCTCGCACAAAACTCCTTATATGTTACGAAGGACTCCAAATGACACCAAACTTTTCTGGGTGAGTATACAACCATAAAAAATGCCAGAAATAAGGTCCAGGTTGTAAAAAACGAAACTTTCCCTTTAAGCGTGTCGTGTAGTTTCTCTGTGTTCCATTTTCATCCAGTAGATGGTACTATCGAGTCAAAAACTGACAAAAGAATAATGTATTTCTCAGAATCTTAGAGAAATATTTCAAATTGATAGCCTTAGCATTAATCTATCGTACTGCTGGGTTACACTTTAGTGTTTCTGTGTTGAGAAATGTCAAAGATGTCATTAAAATAGATGGTGACAGTGAGGAAGATACTTCCGGGCAGCTGGTCCTCCGGACAGCCAATCGCAAGGCTTAAAATTGCGGATTTCCAAATTCAATTCCTAACTTTAAAATCTACGTTTTTTATTGAAAGAACATCAGCAAAGAGTTACATAAAATAACACAAATAACATAACAGCTCAGCACAGGAAACGAGAAAAATCTCCGTAATAGCTGACAAACTAAACATAATATACACTCACTGAATCAAGATTATGAAGATAAAATACATATATCTCGCTAAAAATGTATTGAATTTCAGCCATTTTCCTCACAAACTCTAGGTGCCCTCTGCTGACCGTTTTGAGTATCGCTCTTATTACAGTTTTTCTCAGTCGCTTTGGTGCATTTCTCACATCACTATTTACATTTGCACAGCAGTTAATGCATTTCTCAAAACAATTACAAACTGCAAAATCTAGTTGATAACCTGCAAAAGCGAGTCACTTTCTCAAAATGGATAGTTCATTCCTCAAAAGCAAGTATTCATGTCAATGAAAGTGTCAGTGTCATCAAGATGTAAAGTAAAGTCCTGACACCATCGTTTATGAACAAGATCGTCAAATAACTTTGTCATGTTTTCATTATGACAGTTTACTCTGTAAATGGTTTCCAATGCAAAAAAGTCAGATCTTGATGACACTATCTGAAAATGCTCAAGACAGCACTATATACTATTTACACAGCCATTTGAAAACTACAGTAAAGTTACACATTACTGTCAGGGGTTAATTTGTGCCGGTTCCTGCCGGAACAAGATCCGGCACCTCTCGATTTTGGCCTCCCTGCGTTCCGGGACTTATTTGGGCAGATCCGGCACCTCTCGTATATATATAAAACAATAATAATATAAAAAAGTTTTTTTTTAATGTATAAAAAAATAATAATATACATACATTCATTTACAGAACAAATCCCAAGCATTTCATGTTGTTTATAAAGATTTAACGTCATTTGAAAGAGTCGGAGATTTGTTGATGCAATGAAAAGATGGGCCAGCAAACCACGCCCCTGACCAAAAAAACTTTGGAAATTTGCTGGATCTGGGGAGCCAGCAGCGAGCAACGCAAACATGTCAAAAAGACAGCTGAATTTACTGTCTTTTTTCAAAAAGAAGGAAGAGTTGCGTGATTCTTCAAAACGAATCAGAAAAGCAACAAGCGGCGATGAGGGCAGCTGCAGCGCAATCAACGTGGTCCTTGCGCCGCGGACACATACACATGAATGGATTTGTGTCGGTTGCTGTGGATTATGTTCTCACTACAAATAAAAAAACCGGCTGAAGCCCCCCCAAATTTGATCTCAGCCCCCCCAAAATTAAGAGGACATTTTTCCCTTTCCAACGATACCAATATTGTGTTTGTACAATTTAAAACGGCGTTATTTTGGGGATGATGCAGCCGTGTCTCTGCCTGCAGTCACTGTGTCCAGCAATGTCCCGCCCACAGCACCATCTGATTGGTTACACACAGAGACAGGCACGGGAAACAGCCAATCAGCGGTGAAGGTTGTGCACGCTCTGTGCTCACACACAAACAGAGGAGCGGAGAATATTAGTTATTAATTATTTAGTTATTAATATTAGTTTAGCCGGGTAGAGAAGCTCCGGAGAGGATATCTCCAAATTAAGTTAAGGCAGCAGACACCCTATTATTGTTATTCTAGCTTTCCAAAGTGCACCAGATTGATGCATTTAAATGCATTATGTCAAAAAAATTTCCCGGGACCCCCGGGACCCCCGGACCCCCCCCCGGTACCCCCTCGATGTTCCGGGACCTCTTCATGGACAAATTAAGCACTGATTACTGTATTTAGTGAGGTAACTGAGTACAAGACGCTGAACATGTATGTTTCACATTTTTACTGCATATGCTCTTTGCAGTTCTAATTTGTTCACAGCATTGTGCAAAAGAAAAAATACACCCTTATTTACAACAAACATAAACTCCCTTTGTAGAGCTGTGTACAACTGTAAACAATACTGCAGTACATATTGGAACTACATACTACATACACAGTACTGTAAGTCATTAATTCCTCTCTGTCTGGACACATATTTTCATCTTCATCACAGCGAATATCGTCTCTGGCAATGCAGCGAGGAAAGTAACTCCTCGAGTGGCGAATCCACCCTCTGCAGGACTCTTTACAACTAGCGACTGTGCTAACTAAAGCTAACTACACTTAGCGAACTCAAGCTAACTAAGTTAGCAAACTAACTAGAAAGACAAACTGACAGACTGACAGAGAAACAAACAGACATACCTACACAGAGACATATAAATACGGCTGTAATGCCACAATTATGATAAAATACAAGATGTTGTAGCGTGCAGTAGCACATGGCTACTTAAAATGCAGAATGATGTCATTCTGCATATTAAGTAGCCATGTGCTACTGCTGTCAGGGTTTGACACTTCCCCCCCAGTGTTTGTAACTTTCAGTTTCTGTCTTGCCCCGCCTGTGTCCCATCTGCCCTGATTGTGTCCGCACCTGTGTCTCGTCTTGTCTCGTTATCCCCTCAGTATATCTTGTCTTGTCATTCCTTGGTTCCCTGTCGGTCCGTACTGTTCTCTCCTCCATGTCTCCTCGTGGTTTTTGTTCCTGTTCCTGGTTTTTGTATTTTATCCTGCTCTGCAGCGCTTTGCTTTTGCCTTTTTGAATTAAAACCCTTTTTGTTTTTGAGAACTCCTGCCTCCAGCCTCCCTCTGTCTCCTGCACTTGGGTCCTTAAAGAACCATACCATGACAGAACGGACCGACCAGGTGGACCCAGCGGGAGATTACCTCACCCTTTTGAACTTCCTCTGCCATGAAGCGGGTAAAGACGTGCGCTGGGCCGAGGAGGAGTATTGTGACCCCTTTTGGGGAACACGCCTGGCTCTGGGTGGGCCCAGGAGCCTGCAGAGGCGACGGCGTCAGGAGTATGCTGACCCCTTTTGGGGAACACGCCTGGCTCTGGGTGGGCCCAGGAGCCTGCAGAGGCAACGGCGACGGCGTCAGCCCCAGCCTGTTCCGGCCCCAGCTCCTGCACCTGTCCCTGTTCCTGTGGTGGTCCCAGACGCACCTCCCCATGTTCCTGTGGTGGTCCCAGACGCACCTCCCCATGTTCCTGTGGTGGTCCCGGACGCATCAGCCCCTCCTCCGGCCCCCCAGCCGGCTCCGAGGACTCGTGACCCCCCCAGCCAGCTCCGAGGACTCGTGTCCCCCCCCAGCCGGCTCCGAGGACCCGTGTCCCCCCCCAGCCGGCTCCGAGGACCCGTGCCCCCCCTCAGCCAGCTCCGAGGACCCGTGCCCCCCCTCAGCCAGCTCCGAGGACCCGTGTTCCCCCTCAGCCAGCTCCGAGGACCCGTGCCCCCCCTCAGCCAGCTCCTAGGACCCGTGCCCCCCCTCAGCCAGCTCCGAGGACCCGTGTTCCCCCCCAGCCCGCCTTGGATGTGGACTGTGGGGACATCTGGGATCTGTCCCTTGAGGGGGGGCCAGCGCCCCGGACCCGGGTACCCCCGCAGCCAGCGCCACGGACCCGGGTCCCCACTCGGGCAGCTCCGGGGATCCTCTGCCCCCCGACGCCGGCTCCCCGCATCCTGTCTGCTCCTGTTCCGGCTCCCCGCCTCCTGTCTGCTCCTGTTCCGGCTCCCCGCCTCCTGTCTGCTCCTGTTCCGGCTCCCCGCCTCCTGTCAGCCCCGACTCCGGATCCTGAGGCGGTCCCGCAGCCCTCTGTTCCTGAGGCGGTCCCGCAGCCCTCTGTTCCTGAGGCGGTCCCGCAGCCCTCTGTTCCTGAGGCGGTCCCGCAGCCCTCTGTTCCTGAGGCGGTCCCGCAGCCCTCTGTTCCTGAGGCGGTCCCGCAGCCCTCTGTTCCTGAGGCGGTCCCGCAGCCCTCTGTTCCTGAGGCGGTCCCGCAGCCCTCTGTTCCTGAGGCGGTCCCGCAGCCCTCTGTTCCTGAGGCGGTCCCGCAGCCCTCTGTTCCTGAGGCGGTCCCGCAGCCCTCGGTTCCTGAGGCGGTCCCGCAGCCCTCGGTTCCTGAGGCGGTCCCGCAGCCCTCGGTTCCTGAGGCGGTCCCGCAGCCCTCGGTTCCTGAGGCGGTCCCGCAACCCTCGGTTCCTGAGGCGGTCCCGCAGCCCTCTGTTCCTGAGGCGGTCCCGCAGCCCTCGGTTCCTGAGGCGGTCCCGCAGCCCTCTGTTCCTGAGGCGGTCCCGCAGCCCTCGGTTCCTGAGGCGGTCCCAGAGCCCCGTCAGGTTCCCGAGCCCCGTCAGGTTCCCGAGCCCCGCCAGGTTCCCGAGCCCTGTCAAGTCCCCGAGCCACGCCAAGAATCCCCGTCACGCCCCCCGCCAAGACCCAGGCCTAGGCCTCGGGGACGCCCCCCCGAGCTGTCTCGCTGGTCTGCCCGGTCCCGAGGTCGGCCCCCGGAACTTTGGCCGTGTGTGGCTTGGGCCCTCCTCCAGGCCCCCTCCGCCCACCCTGGGTTAGGACTCTGGGGACATCTGGGATCTGTCCCTTGAGGGGGGGGTACTGTCAGGGTTTGACACTTCCCCCCCAGTGTTTGTAACTTTCAGTTTCTGCCTTGCCCCGCCTGTGTCCCATCTGCCCTGATTGTGTCCGCACCTGTGTCTCGTCTTGTCTCGTTATCCCCTCAGTATATCTTGTCTTGTCATTCCTTGGTTCCCTGTCGGTCCGTACTGTTCTCTCCTCCATGTCTCCTCGTGGTTTTTGTTCCTGTTCCTAGTTTTTGTATTTTATCCTGCTCTGCAGCGCTTTGCTTTTGCCTTTTTGAATTAAAACCCTTTTTGTTTTTGAGAACTCCTGCCTCCAGCCTCCCTCTGTCTCCTGCACTTGGGTCCTTAAAGAACCATACCATGACAACTGCACGCTACCTAAGCTTCTGTGGCCCAACAAAGGAAACTGTCTTACTTTCTTTCTTTATTCATTTAAGGACAGTTGTGCCTATTATTGACTCGATAGCACCATATACTGGATGAAAATGGAACACAGAGAAACTACACGACACGCTTAAAAACCTCATCCAGTGGGGGGGCCCGTCCCCGCCCTCGGGCCGATTTGACCTAATTTACATAACTAGGTCATTTACACAGTTCATATGTTAAGTGAGATACTCATGCAATATACCTTTGGAAAGCTAAGACTCTTGTGATTCCATTCATATAAACCATTTCAGGATATAATCAAAGCAGCTGGTACATATCGACACCACAAACAAACAAACAAAGATTTGTGCAAAGGATGCAACTCACCTATTCATCTTCATAGAAATCATATGTTGAAAAATATTCCCACAAAAACGGTCTTGTTACATTCAGGAAGGTTCAGTATATCCAATCCAGTACAGTATTTAGTCCAAAATACATCATTATAACTGTAAATAGCCACAAACAGCCGCTGCATCATTAGAAATTAGCCGCTCCATTTACCGCATTTCCAAATTTAATTCATTGTAATTCTTGTTTTCGGGGCTTTCCTATAGAAATTCTTTTCTCAAGATGGAGTCGGGGTCGTGTCCTATTGATTGACACCGATTTGGACCAATCAGACCATTCCTCTGGCCGTCCACAGCCATCAACAGCCAATGACCGTCTGTGTTGGAAATAGGCTCATGCCCCCCTTTTGTCATGAAAAAAATGAGCCAGTTGCAGCCAATCATGCTGATGACAGGCACATTCTATAGCCAATGAGATCCTGAATACAACGATGTATGACACCACGGGGTCTGTATAAAAACCCGCAGCATGAGCGCTGAGCGTCATCTGAAAACTTTCAGTAAGCAAAACTGAGCGTCTCCCAATGGCCATTTTTGGAAACGCCTAGACATAGTCTGACAAAAACAAGTGTAAAATACTCATTTTCTGTGCTATTTTTATCAAATTTGATGTTGCACTAGATAAGGCTTCAGGCTTTGGTCCCATTGTGTTTTCCAGCTAATAAGTAACAGATTCACTCATCTGCAGACATCTGATTACGAAAATAATTTCCGGCTGAAATAAAAACCTTCTATTTCAGTGTGTTCAAAGTTAGATTATTCAATTATAGTAGCAGTTACAGTGATTCTGACAGTTGGAGAAAAAACTTCAGAGTGTTACCTTTCAAAAGAGACCAGAACCATCCATGTACTTTGTCGAGCCACATTGTCATGGGAAGCTCCAGCCCCTACACCCTACAGGGCTTTGAACTGGACTCAAGACCGAACGAGACACTGTGTCTGTGTCGGTCTGCTGAACGCCGGCTAAATAAAATCTCTATTCCCACAGCGGACTTCTGAACTGGACTTTGTAATATTCTTCAACAACTTTAAACGGTTCAAGAATAGCTTTCAATTTACTTTAGCTATGCCTTGGATAGGCATTTCTGGCAACTTTTACAAGTGCGGGAAGAGGTTAAGTGATGTGTCTGCTGCGCACCGAGGAAATGTACTTCCGGTTGCGAACAGTCAGGGAATGCGAACGCACGTGTGTGTGATCGCGTAAAAGAAAACTTCTAACAGTGACAGACAGACATGCACACGCTGTTAGTGTAGTACGCAGCTTCTTGTTACGTGTGATTTAGTCTGCGTATGTAACAATGCACGGCCGCACGCATGTGTCACAAAAATGTTCTATCATCTTCATGCGTGCGTTCATGCGTGCGTTCGCAAAAAACTTGTAAATGTTACATGTAGTCACTACGCGTACTGTGATCACACGCGTGCAGCAGTCATTACGCATGAACGTACGCGTAGACGCGTGACCGTTATAAATCAATGGGGAAACTACTTTACATGTTACCCGTTGCTTTGCTGCACAGGCGTCAAAGCACGCGCGAGTGACACGCTCAGTTGACAGCTGCGCACCCATTATGACTCGCATGGAACTTCATTGTGTGTGTGTGTGTGTGTGTGTGTGTGTGTGTGTGTGTGTGTGTGTGTGTGTGTGTGTGTGTGTGTGTGTGTGTGTGTGTGTGTGTGTGAAAATCCTATCAAAGCTCTACCTGAAATATACCTGATACATTTAACACCACACACACACATTGAATCTGCTCCAGATTCAATTCAATTGTATTTATATAGCGTCTAATACAACAAAAGTTGTCTCTGGGCGCTTTCCAGAGATCCAGGACAGATCTACTCGCAGACAGTCTTCTTAAGTGTCCAAAGAGAAAGCTTTAAGAAGTGTGCCAGGTCCCCCTTTTGTACATAACAGAATTTTCGAGCCCTGACACACACACACACACACACACACACACACACACACACACACACACACACACACACACACACACACACACACACACACACACACACACACACACACACACACACACACACACACACACACACACACACACACACACACACACACACACACACACACACACACCTGCAATTTATTTCATATATTGAACATATGTGCTAAAATATTGTCCATCTCTGTAAAAATAGATTCACTCACATAGATTGAAACAACAACAACAATACAAACAACAGCCAAAATCTGAACATTTGCAAAAATTAAACCTTTAATCTCCACATCTTTTCAGTGGGGATTTCTATAAACAATTTATGATTTTGTTCTGAGGGTACCTTTACCCCTTCACACTTTTGTTTTGACATATTGAGATGTTTTATCTGAATCTTTCTGGCTGTTAAGATACATTGATAACAGAACATGCTTAA
The DNA here is from genome assembly GCF_033807715.1 of Cololabis saira. Lineage (NCBI taxonomy): Eukaryota > Metazoa > Chordata > Actinopteri > Beloniformes > Belonidae > Cololabis > Cololabis saira. The sequence continues at coordinate 7,184,947 of NC_084607.1, forward strand.
CATAGCACTCACACATAAAACTCTTCATTGTTTCACTGCGAACATGACAGACAGTACTTGACTTGAACTACAACAGGATCTAAGTCTTATTCTCTTTCCTTACAGAAACATAAAGCCAAAGAGAGAAAAAATAGGAGGGATAAAGTCCTCACCACTTCACCAGGTCTGAAGGTCCGAAAGAGGATTCATACTGAAGAGAAGCCGTACACCTGTGAACAGTGTGGGCGAGCTTTTACCACGTCAAGTATTTTAAGGCGTCATCGGCGTATCCACACTGGAGAAAAGCCGTACAAATGTGATCAGTGTGGGGCAGCTTTTACCCAACAAGGTGATCTAAAGAGTCATCACCATATTCACACTGGGGCTAAGCCTTACAGATGTGATCAGTGTGGGGCAGCTTTTACCCAACAAGGTAGTCTAAGGCGTCACCAGCGTATTCACACTGGATTTAAGCCTTACAGATGTGATCAGTGTGGGGCAGCTTTTATCGAACAAGGTAATCTAAGGAGTCATCAGCGTATTCACACTGGATTTAAGTCTTACAGATGTGATCAGTGTGGGGCAGGTTTTACCCGACAAGGTAGTCTTAGGAGTCATCAGCGTATTCACACTGGAGAGAAACCTTACAGATGTGATCAGTGTGGGATAGCGTTTACCCAACAAGGTAATCTAAGGAGTCATCAGCGTATTCACACTGGATTTAAGCCTTACAGATGTGATCAGTGTGGGGCAGCTTTTATCGAACAAGGTAATTTAAGGCGTCATCAGCGTATTCACACTGGATAAAAAATTTTCTGTGATCAGTGTGGGGAAGGTTTTACTTGGAGAGCTCAGTTTTGTTTTCAGTTTCAACTGAAAAATGTGTTTAAATTTGATTTTTGTGTTCCATTGTTCCATTATTTAAATAAAAAAGTTCTTTGTTTGCCTGCTGTATTTCAGTTTCCTGCTCCCTCCAAACTCACAAAAAGACATCATTGTCCTAATATTAGAAAAGAGTCACACAGTAGTGGGTTTTTCAGGTGGTTTTTATCACCATATGTACTATTCATGCTGGATTTAAATTTACCTCTGGACCTGCAATAATTCCAAAATGACACCATGATATATGTATTTCGTTCAGCTGATTCACTCTAGATAAGTGAAGTCTATGTTGTACTGCCCTCATTCTGTTGAACAATTCCCTTTATTTAACACTATATTTTAATATTGAGTCAAAAGCAACTGAGCAGACACTTAAGCATTAGATTTCAGTGACTACCATGTCACATTCTGAAAAGGGACCAAATTAAGAAAAAAGCGTTATTGGCATACAGTATGTTTTAAGTTGCTATGCTAACGGTAAACTTAATGGTAAATGTAATCAGACCTTCCGATGAAGCTCTATATGTTTTGCGCTGCTTTGACTTTGAAGAAAGATTAAAAAGCTGTGTTTGGTTTTTTTTTAACTGCATGATGCGGCCACGTGTCCTCTCTTTATTCTGCTGATCTGGATTTCTTCAAAGACCCCGTGTGAAGCTTGATGTTGGTTAATTTCTGTATGATTATCATCTAAAAATATCAGATCACTACACTATATGGGGTGCATATAGACTAATGTGGTGTTCATCTGACACGTACATAACATGTAGATATGAAGATATGTGAATGATGTATGCAGATATGAGTATGTATGCATGATTTAAATGTAGCATGAGATATGAGTATGCAGGCATGACTGTGGTGTGACAGAGAATCATTTAATAAGGTCACTCGCATATCAGAAAATATATTTTCCCTTATTCCATTCCACCCTTTCGATCATTAAACTATCGCTCAAAAGAATAGACTAATCACACTGCAGCAATCCCACCAGAATATATGCAAATGGAAAATCATCCGTTTTCTCCACTGGGGGTTCAACAGGTAACTTCTTATGGTAAACTTTAGTCAGTCACATTTCAATCAAGCAGTGGAAGACAGGAATAGTGACATCATGTATGTTTTCCAATGTCCAAACCAAAAGAATCAACAAGTTTATTTGTACAGCACAATTTAGCATCAAAGCAGTTCAAGGTGCTTTACAGAATAAAAATATGAAAAAATAGTGGCAGAATAAAGAAAAGACTTAAACTAGAGTTACAATTTAGGACCAACATGAACGCACGGATTAGAACTTGTGACTCCAGTGGCGTGAAGTATGTCGCTCTTTTGTTGTCGCCGGTTGCCATGGTGAATCCTTGTATCAGGGCTCTACTGATGATGGCTTTTTATTTCCCTAACGCACGCGCTTAGCTCGAGCTTAACAAACTCAGAGTTGATTGAACTAACTCATATCCGCTGTTCTGGAACCGAAAACTCAGAGTTTCCTATCTCAGGTTAAGTCAACTCAGGAGTTCAGGTTTAAACTCGGAATTTGTTGAACCTGCTTCCTGGAATACCCCTCTGAACCAGAAGCCCTGAGAGGTGTGGACGCTTGATATGGCAGCAATAAGTATTTTATGTATTTTGGTCTTAAACCATTCAGCGATTTCTAAACTAATAGAAGTAACCCATAAAGTCTGTTTTCTGAGCAGCCAGTGTAAAGATCCCATAACTGGAGTGATGTGATCCACGTTTTTAGTTGAGAAGCCGGGCAGCAGCATTCTGGATCAGCTGTAGCTGTCTGATTAATTTTTAGGCAGACGTTTGTTGCAGTAATCAATTCAACTGAAGATAAACACATGGATGAGTTCTTCAAGGTCCTGCTGATATATTAGTCCTTTGATCCTGTAGCTGTTCTTCAGATGATAGAAGGCCGACTTTTTAATTGTTTTAATGGGTTTCTGAAGGTTCAGCTCTGAGTCCATGACTACACCCAGATTCCAAGTCTCATCAGGGGTTTGTATCTGTGTGCTGACTCTTGTTCAACTGAAGAAAATCATGGCACATCCCCGAGTTGCCTCACTGTTGTTATCTGGAGTCATGTTTAAACCCCAAATATTTTAAAGAGAGTGAAAGCTGAACATTGATTGATTGAAGCTAATATTGATTGATTTAAAGATAACTTCAAAGCCAATGTTCAAAGATTCAAAGAGAAGCAAGGGATAAAACATGTCCCTCAGCATGAGTCTTTCAGAGCAGCCAGGGGAAAACCTGCAGTATCCATCTTGCTGTCGAGAATTGTGGCAATCAGAGATTATCCGCCCGCCGATTTCAAAGCATGTCAGTTTTCCGTTGTGTAGTGGTTATCACGTTTGCCTAGCACGCTGAAGGTCCCCTGTTTGAAACTGGGTGTAAACATGTGTGACTGTACAGTGGCATTATTTGGACTAGGAAAACTACTCCGGTGCTCAGGACAGGAAGGCTGACCATCTCTTTCTCTCACTGGGTCTCATGCTGAAATGAATTTTGTTGCAGTTCCTCAACTGAATAAAAAATGTCAATCTCCATTCACATCCACTTTAAAACGTCCCACTTTACATCAAGAAAGAAACATATTAACTGACTAGTGTAAAAAAAAATAAAAAAAAAGTTGACCGAAGAATAAAATTACAGTTAAGTGTTTCACAGTTTTAGCAAAATGTAATTATAAACTCTCCAAAGCTTCCTTGTTTGGGAGGAAACTGTTTGTCAACACAAACACTTAAAATGTTTCTCTAGTGTAGTAAGTGCTTCTTGTTCGTCCATAACATTATTTAAAGGAGCATGAGGCTCCTTTTAAGAAATGAGACTCTCTATCGCCACCCTTCGCCACGACGGCCGTCGGGGGTACTGCAGCAACAGCGAAGCCGGCACGGGAGAACGGGGAGAATGCGCATGCAGCGTCATGTGACGTCACATCCGCAGGACAGCGCGGGAAATTCTGCCCCACAATTGCAGCACATTTTGCAGCACACAGCCTGTTCAAGGCAACGGAGAGATACGCTAGAGGGCTCATTCGTTTTGGTTTGGAACGCTTCATCTGACATTATTACTAGAAAACTTAAAACGTATACGATTTTTTTTCATAGATCCTGCCTCAAGCTCCTTTAAGCATTAGAAAGCAGACTGAACTCGCGTCACATTTTAACAGCCCTCATGAATATTGAGGTGATTATTGGTGCTCATCATTGAACAGTCGTTGGCTGACCGTCACTGCCAGGGGTTCTTGAGAAAGCTTTAAACCATTCAGGAGTGGGTACAAAGAGAGAGCTCTGTTCATTCAAATGACAATTGTGATTACTAAACCTCTCCAAGTCTATTGTCTCTTTCTACATATTTAATGTACAAGATAAAATGTTTCAATCCAGGGTTTGAGCTTAAATCAATAATCAACTCACCTCTGTAAAGCAGCAGTACTGATGTTTATCTGGTTTTTTTTCAGTTTCAGGCTGGTACATTCAACCACAATACTGTACTAACAGAACACTGGACTGATGCAATAATGCACGAGGCAGAAATCCCTCCAAGAGAATGTCACATGTTCCTCATGGTCTAGTGGCTGGGATTATCTGCTCTCACCACCACGGCCCACAGTCAATTCCTGGTTATGGAACAAAAGTGATGTTTTTTCAATCTTGTATGTCTTTACTGATTTATCTCTCAATTTAGTGTGACATTGTTCTTTAATGCCTTGTTTTGTCTGTAGAATATAAATAGTAAAAATACAAACCAGCCAACAGTCTTGGTCGTCTTTGTCTCACCATTTAGAAGAAATCCCCTTCATTTACATGAAGTGAATTTTCTTGTACATGAAATGTGTGACACAAATAACCTTGACTTTAACGGGTTTGGAGGAATTTAATGAATCTTTGGAGTTTTGGTTCCCCAGAGTTCTGGAACTTAATCTTCCTTTGATGAAAGTGATGACCACGATTATGATGATGATGATGATGATGATGATGATGATGATGATGATGACTCATGAAACAAAATGTTTGAAAGTATTTCATTTTTGAGTTGTCTTAGGGGAACAGGTGGTTCCTTTAAACCAGTTTCTTCTATTTTACATCTGGACAACTCTCCGTGGGTAAAACTGGTAAATCAATGTTTAAATCGTCTCTGGGAACAATGATTGTCATGTAAAATGTCATTGATAACTTTGCAAGGTGTTATATCTGGAGTCAGAATGGCCGAGTGGTTTAAGGCGCCAGACTTAAGGATAATGTTTCTTCTTCATGTGTACAGAGTATTCTGTACACATGGGGCCCGATTTACTAAGATCCTAAATAAAGAGTACTAAATTGCGTGTGCACTGAAAAGGTTTGCACGTGCTGTTGTTGTGTGTTTTGCGGGTGATCAACTAAGATTGCTTGCGCAATTGATAACAGGTGCAAACCGCAGTATTTAAATGAGGTGTTGCGTGTCTTACGGTTTTGCGCCATAGAGAGTCTGGATGGAAAGCAGGGTCGCAAGCTCAAAATGAAATTTGACGAGTTGGAGTTAGAGATATTAGTGGCAGAGGCAAATAAACACTTTCATGAACTACAGCAAAGAAATTTAACCATTACCAAAAGAAACGAAATATGGGAGAAAATCTGCGATAGAGTAAATGCAGTTGGAAAGACCAAAAGAACGGCAGATGATGTTAAAAGAAGGTGGCAAGACATAAGGCGAAGAACCAAAGAAAAAGTGGCCTTCAATAAAACGTCGGCAAGCAAGACAGGTGGAGGGCCTGCGGAAGAGATGCCTCTAACCAGCATCGAGCAGCAGGTGCAGCTCATCTTCTGCGAGGAGCAGATAACTGGGATACCGGGGTATGACACGCTAGAGCCCACTGCAGAACAAGGTAAGCACACAATAAGAAACACCTTTTTCTCCATGAAAACACGTGATTTATTTATTATCACAAATAAAAAAAATGAATGTGCCTCCTGTGGCAACCTTTTGCTGAATAATACTCGATTCAACACTCAAATAAAATATTTCTCCTTTTGCATGTGGAGAATCCTCACAAGTTGAGCCATCCCCACCCCAGTCCTCAAATCAGGACCCAACAATCATCCCTGCAGAGCCTCAAAAGCGGCCAGTTGAGGACATTGACAGAGAGTTGCTCCAAGAGCAGAAAAAAACAGTCAACAGCCCTATCTTCCGTTGCGCACGAGGTGCGAGCTATGTCCTCTATGGTGCGAGCGCTCAGGCGGGATACTCGGGCCATTGCTGCGCACACTCGGCAGCTGGTCAGTGCTGTATCTGGTCTGACAATGGCCGTAAATACCCTGGCGAGAGGGATCCAGGATGGAGTTCAGGCGGTGGGGAGGGCTCTCATTCCCAGCGGTCCCAGAGTGGAGCAGCCGGAGACTGGAGAGGAGGGAGAGATCATTGGCGAGGCACGCACTGGAGGAGAGGAGAGCCACGTATGAGCGACGCGTAACCTGAGAAAGAGAAAATGTAATTTAATTTTATCATTTAATTTCAGGAAGTAGCGTAGCTTAAATTTTTGTTAACTGCAGTGGTTCAGATTTAATTTGTTTGGTTAAATAAATTTATGATTAATTGTGGTTTTTTTCTGTGTATTATTGAATGAAAATTAAGAATTAATGTATTCCACTCACAGTTCATGAGAAATGGCCTTGAATGAGAGTGATGCGTGTCTGCAATCCCGCAGCATTGGGTTGTTGCCCCCCAGGGAGCCCATGGTAGTGGTCATCATCATCATCATCCTCCTCCATTTCCAGAGCAGCATGCTCCAACCCATGACGTTTAGCGATGTTGTGCAACATGCAGCAGACAATTGCAATCTTGGCCACTTTTTCCGGGCAGTACAGCAGTGCTCCTCCAGTGCGGTCCAAACAGCGGAACCGGCTTTTCAATACGCCAAAGGTGCGCTCCACAATGTTCCTCGTGCGTATATGGGCTGCATTGTACCGATTCTCTCCTGGGGTGGTCGGATATAGTACAGGAGTCATGAGGAAGGGGTGTAGGGGGTATGCGCTATCACCTAATTACAGAAAATATAAATCAATATGGCATAAATGCATGGCACTTCTTTAATGTGAGGAATGATTTTACAAAGTATAAATTATATAAAACTCACCCAAAAGCCAGCCATCTCCATACTCGCCATCTCGCAACTTGGAATAAAGAATGCAGCTCCTCAGGATAAAGGAGTCATGCACCGACCCAGGATATTTAGCCACAACGTTTGTTACGATGCCTTCGGAGTCACAAACAACCTGCACATTTAATGAATGTGTGTTTTCTATTTCTGTACACATGCTCCGTGTTTGATGGGGGAACCAGCTGAATATGAGTGCAGTCAATCGCTCCTATTACTCTTTAAGCAACTGCATAAAATCCGTGTTTGACATCATTCAGTGCGTCCCGAGTGGATGGGAACCGTATGTGCCTGCCCATCCTGCGTAACAGAGCGTTGAGGACAGTGGACAGCACACCTGAAAAACTGCTTTGGGAGAGCCCAGCAGAAATGGCTACAGTGTGCTGGAATGACCCCTGTGTGGAAAATAAAGCAATGGAATTGATTTTTTCACTGACGCTCGCTCACATCACATGCATGACACAGTGTAAATAACTCCGCCGGCCGGAGCTTCCTTCATTTTTTCATAGCGGTGTATCGCGTCATTCAGGCAGCCAATCAGCACAGTGCCTCATTATCATAGCCCCGCCTACTCAGAATCCCACATAGATAATGAGGTTAGAGAATGGGATGATAAAGACATGGCTCAGAGGCTGAATTTCTAATTTATTTAGCAAAAACAATCAAAAGCTTGTTTTTAAGACATTCAAGGCCTGTTTAAAATAGGTATTAGATGCCATAATAGGTTCCCTTGACGTTTAGGATCCAGGACCCGTACTAAGGGTGAATTATAACTTCTACAAAAGGACACTCAGGGAGGGAGATAGGACACAGTTAAAAGGACCCACAAAACAACGAACCATGTAACAAAACAAGTTAACAACTAATCAAATCAAGGAACTGAAGAATATTATTACAAATTATCCAGAAATCAAAAAAGAAAGAAAAGAAAGTTAATAAGTCTTTGGTCAGAGGAATAGACACAATTAACCAAAGTTTCGTCCATTAAAATATAAAAAATGGAGGACCCAGAATATACGCGTACCTCCCAAATGAAAATGTAGTATTTACAATAAACTCAAATAAACACAAAATAATAAACAAAACAAACTACTAAAATATAACCCCAAGATAAATCTCCGCAATAACCAAGCAACAAAAGAAAATTACACCACACCTGGGCAGGTTTCTCTAAAAGAAAGATATATTCTTACTCGCACACACACACACACACACACACACACACACACACACACACACACACACACACACACACACACACACACACACACACACACACACACACACACACACACACACACGCATGATCATATACATACACGCATACACACACATAGACATACACACTGGCTTGTTCACCTGCATGCTTGCTCTGTAGTTTTTGGGGTTAGGTAGCGGTAGCGATAGCTTAGCTCAGACTGCGATCAGATCTCAAGATTTGGGTCGATTGCTGTTCATGTTTTGGTCGGCTCCGTGCCGGTTTCGTGTTTTGTTTGTGGTTTTTTGTTGCAGATTTCCAGTGCTTGACGTGTGTCTCCGTGTGTTCCTGCTTCCTGGATTGGCAGTGGATGTCGTCACCCCCCCCACCCCACCCCCCCAAAAATAAAAAAAAATAAAAAATCACTGGGTTTGTATGTGTATATTTATGTATGTGTATGCATATGTATGCATATATATATATGTATATATATTAAATATAGTAATAATGCACATATATATATATACCTTTGGTTTCTACCGTCATGGTATCAATCATTAATATGTGTGCAGACAAGGTAAAAAAAAAAAAAAGAAAAAAAAAAAAAGAAGGCAAGATCAAGCTCAGCCCCAGGACCGAGCGGGGTACCTTACAACGTATACAAGAACTGCCCAAAGTTACTCCACAGGCTCTGGAGCATCTTGAAGGTGATCTGGAGGAGGGGAAAGGTTGCTGACCAGTGGCGCTTCGCAGAAGGTGTATGGATTCCGAAGCAGGAAGAGTCTAAAAACATCGATCAGTTCAGAACCATCTCCCTGCTCAGTGTTGAAGGCAAACTATTCTTCAGCATTGTTGCCACGCATCTGACAGACTACCTCCTGAGGAACGCCTACATTGACACTTCAGTCCAGAAAGGAGGGATCCCAAAGATACCAGGGTGTCTGGAGCATAATGGAGTTGTCACCCAGCTGATTAGGGAAGCCAGAGAGAACAAGGGCAACCTAGTCGTACTGTGGCTGGACCTCGCAAATGCCTACGGGTCCATACCTCACAAGCTCGTCGAAGAGGCATTATGCCGGCATCATGTCCCCGTCAAGTTCAGAGACTTCATTCTGGACTATTACAGCAGGTTCAGTCTGAGGGTCTCAGCGGGTTCCTCAACATCGGACTGGCATAAGCTGGAGAAGGGAATCATCACTGGATGCACAATTTCAGTAATCCTCTTCGCACTTGCCATGAACATGCTGGCGAAGTCTGCTGAGGTTCAGTGCAGAGGGCTTCTCACCAAGTCCGGCATCAGGCAGCCGCCCATCAGGGCCTTCATGGACGACCTGACTGTGACGACACCGAACGTCCCAGGGTGAAGGGCCTGGAGGAACTAACTACATGGGCCCGCATGACCTTCAAGCCTGCAAAATCCAGATCCCTCGTGCTGAAGGAAGGAAAGGTCACCAACAAGTTCCACTTCTCACTTGGCAGCATCCAGATACCATCCATCACCGACAAACCAGTGAAGAGCCTGGGGAAAGTGTTTCATTGCAGCTTGAAGGACAAGGCAGCCATCCATGTGACCAACCAAGAGCTGGAGGCTTGGCTAGCCACTGTGGACAAGTCGGGTCTACCAGGCAAGTTCAAGGCCTGGGTGTACCAACATGGAATACTCCCAAGGATCCTCTGGCCCCTCTTGGTGTACGAGGTCCCGATCTCCACTGTTGAGGGATTTAAAAGGAGAGCCAGCAGGTTCCTGCGGAAGTGGCTGGGCTTACCCCGGAGCCTGAGCAGCATCGCCATCTATGGGAAAAACAACATGCTGAAGCTCCCCATCAGCAGCCTCAATGAAGAATTCAAGGTGAGCCGTACAAGGGAGGTGCTGCAATACAGAGAATAATCTGACCCAAAAGTCTCTCAAACTGGGATTGAAGTCAGAACGGGGCGGAAATGGAAGGCAGCAGAGGCTGTGGTTGTTGCTGAATCATGGCTGCGGCACAGGGCTCTGGTTGGCACAGTGGCTCGGGGAAGGGCAGGCGTGGGTAGGAGTACAACACCTCGCTACGACAAGGCAGAGGGGAAGGACGGGTGAGCATTGCTTCAGGAAGAGGTGCGGGCAGCAGTGGAAGAAGAGCGAGCCAGCACGATGGTTGGAATGCGACAGCAGGGAGCATGGACGCGGTGGGAGCAGGCAGGAGAGCGCAAAGTCACTTGGACTGAGCTGTGGAGAGCCGAGCTCCAGCGCCTAAAATTCCTGATCCAGGCGGTCTATGACGTGCTGCCAAGCCCGTCTAACCTGTTCTGTTGGGGGAAGGTGGAGTCTCCAGCTTGCGCTCTGTGCCAGAAGAGAGGGACCCTGGAGCACATCTTGAGCTGCTGTCCGAGAGGCCTGAGCGAGGGGCGCTACCGCTGGCGTCATGACCAGGTCTTGAATGCTATAGCGAACACCATCTGCAGCGGAATTGCCCACTGCAAGCGCCTCTGCCCAGAGAAGAAGACCATCTCCTTCATCTCTTCCCAAAAAGAACATGTACAATCTACAATTATTACAGAATTCAGCCGCACGCGTGCTGACGAGGACCAGAGGGCGGGAGCACATTACACCTGTTTTAAAATCGCTGCATTGGCTCCCCGTGCGCTTCAGGGTTGATTTTAAGGTTCTTTTACTGGTTTTTAAGTGTCTTAATGGTCTTGGGCCTTCTTATTTGTCTGCACTACTTTTACCCTATCAACCCTCACGGACCCTGAGGTCCTCCGGTGCTGGCCTTTTAACCATACCAAAAGTTAGAACCAGGACACACGGGGAGGCGGCATTCAGTTTTTATGGTCCCCGATTGTGGAACAACCTCCCGGAGAACCTCAGGGCCGCAGAGACTGTTGATGTTTTTAAAAAGAGGCTCAAGACACATCTCTTTAATAAGGCTTTTAACTGACTCATTTAACTCTTTTAAATTTCTTATGCTCACCCTTATTTTTATTGGATCTTACTGCTCTGTTTTATATTTAGTTTATCCTTTTTTATCATATTTTATTTTCATTGTTTTATCTTAATGTTCTATCTAAATATTTTAGTCATTATTTATGGTCTATTTTATACATTCTACTGTCTTATTCCTTTAGTTTTTAATGTCTTGCTTTTTAGACATACTTTTAGGATTTTATGTTATGTTATACTTTTTAAACTCTTTTAGTGTATCTTATCCTGCTTTCTTGTAGCTTTTATCTCCAGTGTTTCCTCATGGGGAGCCTCCATGCTGGGAGTGACTCTGGCCTGCAGGGGGGTCGTCCTGGGGGTGGTTCTGGCCTGGATGGTTGTAGAGCTCTGTACCACGGCTTCACCGCTGTTGTGTGGACTCCTCTATCCGTCCGGGCCGGGATGGTCTCTGTTGGCCCCCCCCCTTGTAGCTACGGGCTATGAGACCTCCTGGCCTGGACGGCTCCCCGTTACCGTTTCCTCACCTGGATCCTCTGTGCCTAGCCATGTCTGCACCGTGTGTCTGTGTGTGTGCGGGGAGGGGGGAGGGGGAGGGCGGGGGGGGGGCATTAATACATTTTATGTTTACGTTTTATGGAAAGCACTTGTGGTTACATTTTTTTTGTATGAAAGGTGCTTTATAAATAAAGTTTGATTTGATTTGATTTGATCAGAACTGGAGAAGAACCACCAGCTGCTGCCAGGACCTCCTCCTCTGGCCTGCTATCAATGGCACAAGACTGGGAGCTGAAGGTTGTTTTGGGGAAACAATTAAAGTTCCCGGACAACGTGGCCATAACATCACTAAGGCCAGATGTGGTGCTGACCACAGCAACTTCCAAGCAGGTCATGCTCCTGGAGCTAACGGTCCCTTGGGAAGACCGCATCGATGAGGCCAATGAGAGGAAGAGGGCTAAATACCAGGCTCTGGTGGAGGAGTGTTGGCTCAATGGGTGGCAAGCAAGATGTGAGCCCATTGAGGTGTCATGCAGAGGGTTCGCAGGCCAGTCCCTCTGCAGGGCCTACAGTATGCTGGGCATCACCATCACAGTAAGAGAAGGGCCATCAAGGAGGCCACAGAGGCAGCAGAGGTTGCCTCACGTTGGCTGTGGATCAGGAGAGGAGATCCGTGGGTAGGGAAGCGCTACCTGGACACAAGCTGGGGGATTGATCACCCCCGGCTGGGTCGCCTGGAAGAGAGTGTATGATGTTGAAATGACCCGAAACACTCAATGACCCCAGGTAACATCACTGATGATGCGTCCATGTTGCATCACTAGTTGATGTATGTTACAAAGTTTGCCAGCAAAATGCTGACACCCCTTGCTGCTCCAGTCCCTGGTGCAGAAAATACTTGTCCTACCCATCTCTGTTTTAATTTAGGCATTTCAGCCTCTTTTAGATGTACCTCTTGAAGCATTGCCAGATCGCATGTTAATGATTCTAAATGTGAAATGATCTTATAGCGTTTAATTTTATTTGCGACCCCATTTATATTCCAATATATCAACTTTATAGTATTAGGACCCATATATATTCAGAATATATTTAATTAATGTAGGAACTTTGCCTAAAAGCAAAGTTTAATTTTATTTTAATTTTATTTGCGACCCCATTTATATTCCAAGATATCAACTTTATAGTATTAGGACCCATATATATTCAGAATATATTTAATTAATATAGGAACTTTGCCTAAAAGCACAATATTTTTTTTCTGTACCAAACAAAGATTTAAACAAAGAATTACACATAACAAACAACATATAAGGTGCCGAAAGGCAAATACACACATAAAAAAAAGAGGCCGACGTAGTTCCAGTCTCTCATCCGTGAACCAAAGAGGCAGATGGGCAAAGCCATCATCATAATTCAGACCCCAGGAAAAAGTAGGTGGGATTCAGCTCCGGCCACATGAGCAATACCCCGCATAACCTGCCAATAATAATAACTGCTAATAATAATGAGCATAACCTGCCAATAATAATAACTGCTAATAATAATGAGCATAATCTGCCAATAATAATAACTGCTAATAATAATGAGCATAACTTACCCACAAAAGAAGCACCGGCAGTACAGTCACTATCTGGTGCGTAGAGTAAATCAGAATCGGGCCACCGAGAAAAAAGAACAGTCATGCAATGACAATACATGGATTGAACCATTTTACTTAATCTCTTAACAGAAACTGTTTCATTTAATTAAACTAAAATGTTCTATAACTACTCGGTAGCCCATTAATATAGCCAAATAAAAGTGATAAGAATAATAACTCACGTCTACCCGTGCGCTTCTAGAGTGCCTCGAAATTATCCAAATATATCTGGAAGATGTCTTTTCAGTTCTCTATTTGCTTCCTCTGGGTTTTTGAAGATATATTTTTTTTCCATCAATGGTAACAATGAGTCTTGCTGGGTGGAGGAGCCATAGCGGTGATCTGTGTCCCGGAGTTTCTTCTTGACATCTGCGTATTCTGCTCGTTTACGCTGGAGCTCCACAGGTAAGTCTTACTGAATCTAAAAAGGCTTTCCTTTCCATGGCAACTTAAAACATACTGTATGCAAACAACGCTTTTTTCTTAATTTGGTACCTTTTCAGAATGTGACATGGTAGACACTGAAATCTAATGCTTAAGTGTCTGCTCAGTTGCTTTTGACTCAATATTAAAATGTAGTGTTAAATAAAGGGAATTGTTCAACAGAATCAGGGCAGTACAACACAGACTTCACTTATCTAGTTTGAATCAGCTGAACGAAATACAGATGTCATAGTGGAGCACATTAATGAAAAATCGTTCACTTTGTGGTACAAGCGCCAAATTTGGTACACAAGTGCTTTTGGACCTACTATCTCATAAAAGTACGTTGCCCACTTGAACAAACAAAGTGGCCACCATTTTTCAAGATGGCCGCCATTCGAAGTGGTTTGAAACAGCGTTTGAACTATATTTTGATTGAATAGTCCTATTCTGATGGTTTATACATTGAAATATGTGTTTTTGCACATGAGAAATACAACTCTGCATTTAGAAAATCAAAATTATTGAATATTATGATGATACAATGCGAATAAAATGAAAAAAACACTCACAAACAAAGACATTAGTTTCACTTAAAGCTTTTGGACCTGTAAGCTACTTGCAGGTGAGGCCACGTAGAGGCTGTCTTTGTCTCCCCCATTTTTTTAAATTTTTTTTTGTATAGGCTATTTTTTTTTTTTTTTAATTTTTAGATAACGGTATAAAAACACAGAAAAGGTGTCAATGCATAGGCTGTATGTTTTACGATCCAGAACTTGAATCAACATAACTAATAATAATACAAATATCCAACTCAAACATTCAACTTAAACTTGGTTGTTCTATTTTCTTAGCCCTCACATGCACAGGCAAACAACTGTGTGCACTTCAGGCCGAAGCGATAGCATTTGCATCGTCCTTGGCATTCAGTCTTGCAGCCACATTTTGTCAACTGCTCAAGTCTGAGCAATGGGTGGAAGGGTTGTCCAGAGAACTTGCCAGATCTAACCATCTTTTTGCCAGCCCCAGTTGGCAGGACTTTCAGTTTGCATTTTGCACACTGTTGCTTGGCCCCATATGCAGGCAGCTTGGAAAGCAGACCGTTTCACGTGATGAACGAGGGATGCGCTTGTTGGTGGAATGGCATCATAAGACCTTTGCTTCCGAGCAAACAAGTCCAGTCTTGCCTCATCAACTTTGCATGTAGTACTTTGCTTGTCATACATGGTGATGACAAACTTCTCAAGGATGTTGAGGTCTGAATCTTCTATGATAGGTGGGTATTGGCTGAGCTTTTTGAAGACAGGACTAACTTCAGGGCAAGCCTCCCATGCTTGCTATGCACTTTTCTTGCTTTTACCACGGAAAGCTGACACAACATCGCAGCCAGTGAAGGCATGGAAGAACAGCATGCCTCTGGGCCAAGATTCACCACCATATCATGAATTGGCAACCACCTAATGGACTGACCCTGGCCAAATTCTATCCAGATCTTTTCCAAGCCTGCATCCTGAAGAGTCGCAAAAACATTGACTGCAACCACAAGAATATCTGTGTCGCATGCCTTAATCAACACAGACTTTATCTGTTGCTTGGCTGCATGAAGAGCATGTGTGAAGATTCTGGAGTCAGCTTCTTCGTGGTTGCAAGGACTTAAACCTTCAAGGCTGATGGGTTTGTTTGAAAGAGCCTGCTCTCCTTTGGTCACAACTACGACATTGTCAGGACACAAGGTCACTATCTTCTCTGCTAGGAACCCAAAGAGTTCAGTCTTGTTTTCATTGTCTCGCAAGAAGCTTTTCCAGTTGGGCGGTAGTTTGGTTTTGTCGGTCACTCTACGTCGACCTCCCTTACCTCTGTTTGACCTTGTTTCAGTCTTCAGGCTTGAAGTCCAGTAGACATAAAAAATTATGTCTGTTCGCTCATACTTTGATGAGTATGCCTGGATCTTTGGAACTACATCTTGGACAGCATATTCCTCAAAGGTCTTTGATGTCTTTGGAGACAATGAATACACAAGAGAGGAACCATCAATGATAATAGCACCACATTCTGGTTGTTTGTCAGGAGGAGAAATGGTAGCTTCCAAAATGTTTGCAAGCTGAGACTTCTGGCCGTAGTAGAGTTTCCCTGTGTCGCTCAGTGCTGCAGGGAAAGACTGATTCTCATGCTTAAAGAACTCAAGCAGGTCACACTCTCGTGATTGGCAGGATATAAAGAGCTGTGAGAACAGGCGACAGTCATCTTTGAGTACCTGCTACTTCTTGTCACTGCAAGCTGAAGCTGCTTCTTGGCGAAAGAAGTCACCTTTGTTCTTTTTAATCGGCCTATAGAAGGAAGTCTCATCACCCAGACCATTGAAAAAGTCTCTGAAGGCAACTTGACCTTTCTCAAAGTGAGTTCTTACAAGCTCAGCAGCACTGGGATGTGCAATGTTTTTTGTGTCCAATGTGAGCAGATCTTTGGACTCTTCCTGAAAAGGATTACCCAGATCCTTCATCACAGCAAACAACCTCTGGACCTTGTCAGTGAAGGACTTCTGAGACTGACGAGTCTGCTCATGATGCCTGATATCTTCAGTTGCTTCATTGACCTCAGATGCCAACTCATACTGGTTGACTAACTGGCTAACTTCTGGTCCAGACACCATCCACCGCCTCAGTGCAGATGGATCCTCAGTAACTCCAATGGCACCACCATCACCTTTAACAACTGTATTAGCCTGCTGGTGAGCTTGGTCAATGGCTATGCCTGAGAACTCCCTGTGAGTCTTGTGGACCACAAACTTTCCCAGCTGAAATTAATTGAAAATCTGAGGATGAGTTTGCTCCAAAGAAACCATGTCTGACAGAGGCAACACTTGCTCCAGTCAGTTTTAGTAGCACAACTCAATGGATTATCGGCAGACATCTTATACAGTTGAAGGTCGAGGGATTATCCTTTTACCACCCAAACATACAAAATATCATAGCACATTGGAATATGGGATGCAACTAGGTTCAAGTATCTGGTGCCCTACACCTAGCCCGATCGTTCATCCAGTGCCATAAATCCCGTGCGATCTGTACACCATCCAGGTAACTAAAGCCCCGTTACCCTTGGCTCGGCTATCCCGCGCTGGCACATCCTGTCAATTCAGGTGCAGCTATCTAACTACAATACTACAACTAACTAAACTTCTAGTTGAGTCTATACAGGGGCTTATTAGATAGCATTTGGGACACTAAAGTATACTACAACTACAGTGAGTACGCCACTACAACAGTTAGTAAACTACAACTACAGTTAGTACACTACAAGCTGACACTGAACCCCATGCTGAGTCTCACAGCAGTGATGTCACCAGTGTGCCCTGGTTGTGCTTTGACATCACTCTTATAAAAAATTACTAACCAATAAATGTTGACCACAGAATTTTAATGAATTATCATTTATATTGCTAAATTAGTACTTTTATTTCAGTAAAGAACGCTTGTGTTGCTGTATGTGTGTGTGTGTGTGTGTGTGTGTGTGTGTGTGTGTGTGTGGTGAGTGACAGTCAAAAGTTTGGACACATTTTCACAAATGATTCACACAAAAAACACATCCCTCAGAATTCTGCAGATTTTCACTTATGATCATTGCAGAAAACTGAAGAAAAAACGCGAAAACGCTACTTTTTAGTCATTTAATAGCCATTATCTTGAAAATTGGTGGCCATATTGGAATTCAATTGACACCATTGAGTTATTCCAGTCATAATACATTCATTTTGATGCTTGGATCATTAACATTCTTCTGTTAATTCAAGTTCTACCTCGAAAACCTTTTTTTGGCGTTTGATGAGGCGGCCATCTTGAAAACTGGCGGCCCTCTTGGATTTTCAGCTGGGCAACGTACTTTTATTAGAAGGTATGTCCTGGACATCATTTGTACCAAATTTGGTGCTTGTACCATGAAGTGAACGATTCGGCTCAAAAATGGACTTAAGCAGCCCCACTATCATGGTGTCATTTTAGAATTATTGCAGGTCCAGAGGGAATTTAAATCCAGCACGAATAGTACATATGGTGATAAAAACCACATGAAAAACACACTACTCTGTGACTCTTTTCTAATATTCTGACACTGATGTCTTGTTGTGAGTTTGCAGTGAGCAGGAAACTGAAATCCAGCAGGGAAACAAAGAACATTTTTATTTAAATGATGGAACAATGGAACATAAACTGGTAAAAAATCTAATTTAAGAAACACATTTTTCATTTGAAACTGAAAACAAAACTCCAGATTTCTTTTTTTCTCAGAACATCATAACATGTCTAAATTAGTACCTTTAACTGAGCTCTCCGAGTAAAAGCTGCCCCACACTGATCACAGACAATTTTTTTATCTGGTGTGAATACGCTGATGACGCCTTAGATCGCCTTGTCGGGTAAAAGCTACCCCACACTGATCACATCTGTACGGCTTAAATCCAGTGTGAATACGCTGATGACTCCTTAGACTACCTTGTTCGGTAAAAGCTGCCCCACACTGATCACATTTGTAAGGCTTATCCCCAGTGTGAATACGCTGATGACTCCTTAGATGACCTTGTTGGGTAAAAGCTGCCCCACACTGATCACATCTGTACGGCTTAAATCCAGTGTGAATACGCTGATGACTCCTTAGATGACCTTGTTGAGTAAAAGCTGCCCCACACTGATCACATCTGTAAGGCTTTTCCCCAGTGTGAATACGCTGATGATTCCTTAGATTACCTTGTTGGGTAAAAGCTGCCCCACACTGATCACATCTGTAAGGCTTAAATCCAGTGTGAATACGCTGATGACTCCTTAGATGATCTTGTCGGGTAAAAGCTGCCCCACACTGATCACATTTGTACGGCTTTTCTCCAGTGTGAATACGCTGATGACTCCTTAGACTACCTTGTTCGGTAAAAGCTGCCCCACACTGATCACATTTGTAAGGCTTATCCCCAGTGTGAATACGCTGATGACTCCTTAGATGAACTTGTTGGGTAAAAGCTGCCCCACACTGATCACATCTGTAAAGCTTATCCCCAGTGTGAATACGCTGATGACTCCTTAGACTACCTTGATGGGTAAAAGCTGCCCCACACTGATCACATTTGTACGGCTTATCCCCAGTATGAATACGCTGATGATGCCTTAGACTACCTTGATGGGTAAAAGCTGCCCCACACTGATCACATCTGTAAGGCTTATCCCCAGTGTGAATACGCTGATGACTCCTTAGACTACCTTGATGGGTAAAAGCTGCCCCACACTGATCACATTTGTACGGCTTATCCCCAGTATGAATACGCTGATGACTCCTTAGACTACCTTGTTGGGTAAAAGCTGCCCCACACTGATCACATTTGTACTGCTTTTCTCCAGTGTGGATACACTGATGACGCCTTAAATTACTTGACGTGGTAAAAGCTTGCCCACACTGTTCACAGGTGTACAGCTTCTCTTCAGTATGCATCCTCTTTCGGACCTTCAGACCTGGTGAAGAGGTGAGGAATTTTTTTCTCTCTTTGGCTTTATGTTTCTGTAAGGAAAGAGAAAAAGACTTAGATCCGGTTGTTGGTTGACCTGATAAATCCTTTTTCAGTTCAAGTCAAGTGCTGTCCGTCATGTTCGCAGTGAAACAATGAAGAGTTTTATGTCTGAGTGCTTTGTTAAGCATGTTCTGTTATCAATGTATCTTAACAGCCAGAAAGATTCAGATAAAACATCTCAATATGTCAAAACAAAAGTGTGAAGGGGTAAAGGTACCCTCAGAACAAAATCATAAATTGTTTATAGAAATCCCCACTGAAAAGATGTGGGGATTAAAGGTTTAATTTTTGTAGAGCAAATGTTCAGATTTTGGCCGTTGTTTGTATTGTTGTTTTTTCAATCTCTTTGAGCTGGTCAGGTTGAAAATCAGAGATGGACATTTTTTTAGCACATATGTTCAATATATGAAATAAATTGCAGGTGTCTGTCTGTCTGTCTGTCTGTCTGTCTGTCTGTCTGTCTGTCTGTCTGTCTGTCTGTCTGTCTGTCTGTCTGTCTGTCTGTCTGTGTGTGTGTGTGTGTGTGTGTGTGTGTGTGTGTGTGTGTGTGTGTGTGTGTGTGTGTGTGTGTGTGTGTGTGTGTGTGTGTGTGTGTGTGTGTGTGTGTGTGTGTGTGTGTGTGTGTGTGTGTGTGTGTGTGTGTGTGTGTGTGTGTGTGTGTGTGTGTGTGTGTGTGTGTGTGTGTGTGTGTGTGTGTGTGTGTGTGTGTGTGTGTGGAAACTTGAAAATTCTGTTATGTACAAAAGACCTGTCAAAAAAGTTTGGGAACCACTGCAGCACCACAAGGACACGGCCTGAAAACTGGGCTGTCTTAAGTGTTGCATCCTTTGTTCAGGGCTTGTGGAATAACTCAGTGAACCCAGCATATTTTGTACCTTTTGAACTTTCATTTATTGAGGAAAAGTTTATTTGCTTTTATCTGATTTGCCAATTTAAGTTGTTTCATGTTCATTTAAAATGATATGTTCATTATTACTACTTCTGATGAGCCTAAGTTATTATTATTGTTCATTCCTTGACCGTTAAAATTATTGTGTTGCATTCAATACATTAACATAAGAATAAAGTTATTAATCTCCAAATGGAAATGTTTATTCAGAGGTTCTCTCATTACATGAATAAAAATACTTTTAAATTTGAATCCCATTCACTAATGCCCCGCCTACAGTATACATCTATATTATATATTCGGACGTAGACAAGTTTAAAAGTCTCTTGGGAAGGTCACGTGTTTGTGTTTTCTGCTGCTCAGTTCAAAGGTACTGACAATGAAGAGGATCTAAGGCCGCGTTCAGACTGCAGGCAAATCAGATATATATCTGATTCCTTCTCATATCCGATTTTCAGGGCTGACTGTCCACACTGTTGTTAGCAAGTGTCCATATCGGATCTGGCTCTGTTCAGACTGGGCCACATCATTGACTGATCTGACGGGTTGCCGTAGCAACGACGTCGGAGCGGAGGCGTCACCCAGCGCGTGTATTGTGTGAAGTCATGTATTTTTTTATATATATAAAAAAATCCCAAAATATCTGTACTGTTTCTGATTGGGTCGGCACTGCGCATCATTTTTAGACATAAAAATGAACGCATACAGCAAAAGTTGTGTCTCGGCGGAGGGACCCGACGTCCCAGCAAAATGAGAAACAGAGAAAGGTGTTCAGACCAAAACCATCAGCAAACTAACAAACCAACCAACAAAGCTCAGAGTTAACAAAACGAACCAGCAATTAATAACTGGCAGCCCCGCTCCATAACCTCTCCTCCTAGGAGGAGAGGGGCTGACGAGCTGCAGGTTCAGGCTCACAGCGCGACTGAAGGCTGATCTATGGTTCCGCGTTACACCGACGCAGAGCCTACGGCGTAGGGTACGCGGCGACCCGCACCGTACGTGGAAATGCGGTCTTTTTTTCTGCTATTAAAACATGATTTGTAATGTGAATTTGCAACACTCAAACTACAAATAATAGTTTTTGACGTGACATCAGAGATTGTACATGCTCTCTGTGAAAGGATGAGTAGCTCCACAACTGGAAATGGGCGGGTGGTTTGGAGCGTCTGGGACAGTCATATCCGATCTGAGTGTTTGGAGCTGTTCAGACTGACACGCATCTGCCCAAATGAGATATGGATCGGATATGAAACTACCTCCTGGAGGTGGTTTCCATCTGGTTTGCAAAAATCGGATATCATGCGGTTTGGGACTGTTCAGACTTCAAAAGAGTCATCCAGTTTCAATCTGGATGGGCTAAAAATCGGATATTTGCCTGCAGTCTGAACGCGGCCTAAGATGGCGGAGTGAGTGGTGGCATTTTTGCAGGCTCCGTTAAGAGGCACTAATTAGTCGTTGAAAATATATATTTTTTTGGCAACAACCCAAACGTTTTCACTTGGACATCGTTAATCACTTAAATTTGCCACAAAAAAGCACACTTCTTAAAGCTTTCTCTTTGGACACTTAAGAAGACTGTCGGCAAGTAGATCTGTTCTGGGTCTCTGGAAAGCGCCTAGAGATAACTTTTGTTGTATTAGATGCTGTATAAATACAATTGAATTGAATCTGGAGCAGACATGTCTGAACACGACTACTCTTTTTGTAGGGACAGCGATATCGAGGACATTGAGGTCGACGTAAACTCCTCTAAAGGAGGCAAACTTAATTTGAGTCATACGCCTAATAAAAATCCACACGCAAAGAAGATGAAAAATAGGGGGAAACAGGACGGTGAGGAAGAGGAGGCGACCAGCGCTGCTATTCTCCATGCAGTTATGGCTCTGACTGGAAAAGTGGATACGCAGACTGAACTGCTGAAAAGTCTCTTCGGTCCAGCTTATGCATTAACCACTTTAGGAATCTTCTGTCAGATCATATTAGTAGTGAGATAATGTCTGCCTCCACTGAACAACATTCGGCCAAACTACATTCTCTCTGGTTCCCGCGATTATAGGTTTCATAACCTAATGGGGGAGGGGGGGGGGTCAGCTAAGGATACTTAGCGTTTGGAGGGGAGGGTCATTGTCAGTATGATACCCTGACCTGCCCCTCCCTGTTTTTATTGCCTTAATTACATACACTCAACACCAGGGGCGGGAGAGGGGCCCACACCACCCGTGTTCCCTCGCTGGCCTGGGACAGGCGGGTCGCGGTGCCCGGGCCTGGCGGGGAAGTGGTGCTGGACCCCCCCAGGGAGGGAGAAAATTTAATAATTTATTATCATCATTATTGTAGTTAGTATATTATATTATTATCATTATTATAGGAATCGGATGGATGAATGGGATGCCTGGGTCTGGGCCCTCCGTTGTCGGGCCCACAGGGGTGTCGCCTTGTTGGCGGGTTCCCTCTCTCCGGGCCCGACCAGGACTAGGATCAGATCTTGGACTACCAGGAGCATGAGGTTCTACGGATGGAAAGATAGGAGGCTGAAACGTTCTCTGTCTGGTTGCGAGATTTGTCAGTAAATGTCTGAAACCCTACAAAAACTCAAAATCTTACCAAGACTACTTGTCTTATATCAAGGTAAAAAAAAAAAAAAAAAGATAGGATGTCTAGATTTCGTTTTGAAATGTGATTTTGATGAGAACAGGATCCCCATTAAGTTGTCTAATTTTCACAAACAAATACTTGGTAAATGGTATTTGCCCACAACTTCTCTCCTCATAAGTCAACTTTATGGAACAATAGAGTAATTACAATTAGTAGAAAATCAGTATTTAAAATTAATTGGTTTGATAAAGGCATTATATATGTAACTGACTTAATGGATAGTAAAGGGATTCTTTTAAGTTAGACAGATTGCCCAAAAAAATAAAATTTCAATTGTTCTCATAGAGAATTCAACAAAATATGTACCATTAATTCACCTAATTCAGAACTTTTTGGTGTATAATACAGCTTCAAATGTATTACCAAATCTATTAATGGAAGGATGTACTCTGACTGATAAAGCCGCGGGTAGACTTGCAGTTGGTGCCTGCGTTCGCGTCTGTTCGGTTCCCAGCGTTCCTCGCGTAGTACGCAAAGAGAGCCCATCATACCGGCGGTTACCGATAGGGGGCAGTAAGCAGCAGTTGGAAAACCGTTGGAAAAGTGATTAGTAGAGGTAGTAGCAGTAGCGGATTTCAAACACAAGAACATGTCATCATCGGGAGAAGAGGAGCTTTTAACATTGCTATTGTTGCGACGTCGGCAAAGGAAACGGCGCCAGCGCCATCGGAGATGGTATGTTAGACCGTTGAACCAAAGCAGGCGGGAGACTGGAGAGTTCGCCACCCTTGTCTTGCCCATGCGGGGGATCGACGATGAAAAACACCGGGAATATTTCCGTATGTCGTCAGCTTCATTTGACGATATTTTGCGTCGGATTACCCCGCTGATTCAGCGCAAGAACACACACACCGCTTGCGTGACCGCCGCAGAGCGGCTGGACGTCACCATGCGCTTCATGGCGACCGGGATGAGCTATCGAGCTTTAGCAGCCAGCCACAAGCTTGGAACAGCCACAGTGGGATGTATCGTGCCTGAAGTATGCCAGGCTATCTGGACTGCTCTCAAGGATGACTTCGTGGCCAACCCTAGGATTGATGGTTGGAATAAAATAAAAAAAGACTTCAGTGAGTTGTGGCAGTTCCCCAACTGTGTCGGAGCCATGGGAAACACATCCAGATCCGTGCTCCAGTCAACAACAGGAGTAGTTCTTATAATTACAAGGGCTACTTCAGCATCATCCTGATGGCGGTGTGTGATGCCAGGTACAGGTTCACTGTTGTGGACATAGGCGCTTCTGGGCGTGAGAGTGACTCAGGGGTGTTTACAAGAAGTGCCTTTGGGTCCCAGCCCATCCAGGGGAACCTTTAAAGATTCATTTGATGCGACCATATTCAGGTGAGAACATTCATGTTGCATATATCAAGTTTATGATTTGGAATAACATCAACTAAGGATAAATCCCAATTACTTTATCAGGCACCAACTTGTCAGCAGAGCAGCGCGTTTACAACTACCGCCACTCCAGAGCACGAGTGGTGGAAAACGCCTTTGGCATCCTGGCTGCGCATTGGAGGGTGTTTGGGAATGCCATGGAGTGCAGTGTGCAGTATGACAAAGGCGTGTGACGTGTGTTGCTGTCCACAACTATCTCTGTGGTACATCCTGAGCACCTTCGTGGATTCCACAAATGGTCAGGGTGAATGGAGGGAGCAGGTGGCAGGAGATACTAACCTCCTCCCCACAGGACGCCTCTCTGCTGAGCGGGCAACGAAACTTGGTTGTGAGGTGCGGAACCACCTCATGAACCATTTCCAGACAGATGCAGGCAGGATGGCTTACCAGGACACTGTGCTACGCAGAGGCACACTACAGTGACTATAATAATACTGCAATAGTACAATTGTTGTTTTTTAGTTTCTTGTTTTCATAATTTAAATAAACCTTTTTCCATCCAACTCTCTTTGTGCAACCTTTATCGGTGGTTAGGTGAAAAATCCTAAACAAAAACATAAATAAATCCAAAGTGCAGTGTTTAGCTGTTCTAACATTTGTTCTACTAGTACGGTGCGTGTGGAAGTGAGAAAGACAGAGCACTAGTAAATGTGTGATTGAATGTATAAAAAAAAGTCAGTACAACGGGACTCAAATTAAACATTTATTAACATATTCAAACAAGTAAAAAACAGTAAAAAGTTAAAAAAAAATAAAACTACTGATGATAGCCTTGCACGAGCTGGGTAATGTCTCTCATCAGTCGCATTGCAGCATCTGGAGGTAGTCCCTGCATAAACATCCCCACCCAGTTTGTAAAACTGGTGAAGATGTTCTGTGACGCACGCCTCTCCTCCTCCCGTGCACGCCTCTCCTCCTCCCGTGCACGCCTCTCCTCCTCCTCCTCCCGTGCACGCCTCTTCTCCTCCTCCTCCCGTGCATGCCTCTTCTCCTCCTCCCGTGCACGCCTCTTCTCCTCCTCCCGTGCACGCCTCTTCTCCTCCTCCCGTGCACGCCTCTCCTCCTCCTCGTGCACGCCTCTCCTCCTCCTCCTCCCGTGCACGCCTCTTCTTCTCCTCCTCCTCCCGTGCACGCCTTTCCTCCTCCTCCCGTGCACGCCTCTCCTCCTCCTCCCGTGCACACCTCTCCTCCTCCTCCCGTGCACACCTCTCCTCCTCCTCCCGTGCACACCTCTCCTCCTCCTCCCGTGCACACCTCTCCTCCTCCTCCCGTGCACGCCTCTCCTCCTCCTCCCGTGCACGCTTCTCCTCCTCCTCCCGTGCACGCCTCTTCTTCTCCTCCTCCTCCTCCCGTGCACGCCTTTCCTCCTCCTCCCGTGCACGCCTCTCCTCCTCCTCCCGTGCACGCCTCTCCTCCTCCTCCCGTGCACGCCTCTCCTCCTCCTCCCGTGCACGCCTCTCCTCCTCCTCCCGTGCACGCTTCTCCTCCTCCTCTTGTGCACGCCTCTTCTCCACCTCCTCCCGTGCACGCCTCTTCTCCTCCTCCTCCTCTCGTGCACGCCTCTTCTTCTCCTCCTCCTCCTCTCGTGCACGCCTCTTCTTCTCCTCCTCCTCCCGTGCACGCCTCTCCTCCTCCTCCTCCTCCCGTGCACGCCTCTCCTCCTCCTCCTCCTCCTCCTCCCGTGCACGCCTCTCCTCCTCCTCTCTTGCACGCCTCTTCTCCTCCTCCTCTCGTGCACGCCTCTCCTCCTCCTCTCGTGCACGCCTCTTCTCCTCCCGTGCACGCCTCTTCTCCTCCTCCTCCTCCTCCTCCTCTCGTGCACGCCTCTTCTCCTCCTCCTCCTCCTCCTCTCGTGCACGCCTTTTCTCCTCCTCCTCCCGTGCACGCCTCTCCTCCTCCACCCGTGCACACCTCTCCTCCTCCTTCTCCCGTGCACGCCTCTCCTCCTCCTCTCTTGCACGCCTCTCCTCCTCCTCTCTTGCACGCCTCTCCTCCTCCTCCTCTCTTGCACGCCTCTTCTCCTCCTCCTCTCGTGCACGCCTCTTCTCCTCCTCCTCTCGTGCACGCCTCTCCTCCTTCTCCTGCCTGCAGTCCTCAAGATGCTGGAAAAGGGCTGCATCGAAGGTGTCTTGGCCCTGCTTCCTTTTCCTCCTTGGACCTGACAGTGTAGCAGGTGTGCATGGCTGTGTGGTCGTGGCTGATGCCAATGGCTCGTCCGTGGAGAGTAGGGCTGAACGATATACCGTTATCGTATCTATATCGAGATATGAACATTCAAGACATTAATAACGGAAAAGCAACGATATAAACGATATATTTCCGCTCGCCCTGCTTGTACAGCGCGAGCAGTCTCCATAAACATTACTTTTAAGATTGCTCTTGAACGCACCACTACGGCCAGCCAACCACAAAGCTTATTTCATGCTTGCTGTTGATCGACAGCTGAAGCCAACCAATGACAAACATAGGAGGGTGGGAGTGAGGGAGACATACGAGACGCGCACAGCCACACACACAGGAGAGCGGAGAAGAGCGGAGAAATCCAAACGGAAGAAAAGAGACATGAGTGCGGAGGATAATGCTGCCGGTGGCGGTGCAGAATCTAATTTTGTGCCAAAACATAAATCATGGTATTTTACATTTAGAAAGGATAATGTCGACCAGAGCGAGGTGTTGTGCAAGTCGTGCTTGGTGAAAATTGCGACGTGTCCATCCGTTTATAAAAACGAGAAATAAACCAAAATAATCCGTTCCCCATCTTTTGTTTTGATAATAAAAAATTAATTGATGTGTTTGAAAATCGAAATTGGGAATTAAAACAGCGAGTGGAAAACTCTTTTCTCTATTTCCTATTCGTTGGAGGATACTGAAAAACAAGGATTGGACAAATGGGGGGATTGCACATGCGCAGTAATAAATTAAGAAAGTTGTTTCTGGTTCTTTTGTTGATCAGATTGAAAGTTAACATTTTTAGATATTTAATTGTTGAAACAGAAAATAAATCAAATATGAAACCTGGGAGTGAAACATGAGTTTAATCTGTAATCTGTCTTCACTCCTTCATGAAACTGCAGTGATGTTGTGACAGTCCGTTCAGCTGCAGCGTCCAATCAATAACATGTACTGAACTCTAACTCTAACTGCATTGGTTATTTATTGTTAAAGCGGAGCTACAGTAAAATATTTTGATTATTATTTATTATTGAGTGACTTTATGTTAATGTTGATGACTGGCAGTGAGTTCTAATCAATAAAACTGCACTCTTTTGATTTCTGATGTTTTTATTTTTCTGAAAAATGCTTGGTTTTCACCGAACCGAAGTCATATCGTATCGTATCGATATCGAGATATCTGGCATGAATATCGAGATATGAAATTTTGTCCATATCGTTCAGCCCTAGTGGAGAGACATGCCGAGTCCATCGGTTCTGGTGAAGCAGCGGCCTGTGTGAGGCTGGGTGTGGAGACGTCATCCTCCTATTACCTGAATTACGGTAATGTAAGGCCGGCCACCATGAGAACGGTAAAAAGAGAAGGGGGCGGGTGAAGCCCCCGTGAGTTGCGGTTTGAATGAGACCATCCACTGAGCTGCTTAATACGTAAACAGAAGATGAAGACTTTGAAGGGTTTGATTAATGCAAAAACTGAAATAAAGTACAATCAAACTAAGTTTTGCTCCCGCTCTATTTTTAAATAAGCACACTTGTGTGTGTGTGTTCTGCAGCGCGTGTGTGTTTTGCATGTTGGGAACCGAGAATGCGCCAGCCGTGGGGTTGCGGGGCCAGTGCGCCGCATCCCTGGGGCAGATCCGGCTGAAATGTCGGCGGTCTTTCCCCGGGAGCCTCTGCTACCAGCCCCGGGTCAGAGCCCCGTCATTCCCCGGCGGGTTGGACCGGGATCCGCCGCTCAGAACCTCCGGTTAGGAACCCCGGATCCTCCACCGTGGGGATGCGAGGGATCCGACGCAGTGATCTCGGGCTAAATTTTCCTGGTATTTCTGGACTCCGTCCCAGGTCGGATCAGCTTCGGCCTCCGAGATTTTCAGCGATATCTGTCGGTTACAAACCCCGGTACCGGATCCCCGACATGCGCGTGTGTGTGTTTCGCCCCGGGGAGAGACGGGACCAGCGCGGTGGAGATCCACACAACGGGTATGAAAAGTCGTCATTTATGTTGTGCTTGTCTGCCACGCTGATGGACAGAAACGCCTATGGTGATTTTTAAAAGAAAAAATTAGCATAAGACGTTTCCAGCCGGAGTCATTATAAGGGCGAATGAAAAGGGGTGGCTGGATGAAGGGATGATGATCAAGTGGCTTAGACAGGTCTGGAAATTTGGACTGGCGCAGCTGAATTAGCAGAGCTCTTTAATGCAGAAACAGAGGATGAGGACTTTGAAGGGTTTGATTAATGCAAAAACTGAAATAAAGTACAATCAAACTAAGTTTTGCTCCCGCTCTATTTTTAAATAAGCACACTTGTGTGCTTGTGTGTGTTCTGCAGCGGGTGTGTGTGTTTTGCCAGCTCCGTGTCTGTAGACTGCGCCTTTTGGGTCGGTGCGCCCTATGTGTGTTTAAAACCAAAAGTTACACACAAAACTGAGGGTGCGCCTTTTCACACGGTGCGCCGTATGGTCGTGAAATACACATTTTTTCTTGTTTTAACATATATAAAAGTGGTCTCCCCTCAGCCTGCCAACTCAGAGAAGATGAAATCCCATGAAAATCTACAAGGTCTGTTTCCCCCCGCCCGACTGAATCCCCCAGTGTCATGTGGTTTCTACGGGCCGTTTAGATTTGTGCATTTTCTTTACGTCACCAAAATGCAAACCACGCCCTCGGTCTCCTCCGCTGCTGAAACCACGCCCACCACTCTCTCCGCCGGCTGGAGCTTCAGCCATTGTTCAGAAGGTGGCTGTTTGAGCAGCGAGGGACAGTAAAAATGAGGTTTTGCGTCGACATTTACCCTGATAAAAGGATCAGTAGCAGCAGCACGGACCCGGCAACTGCACACGAGTCAGCAGTAAGTGACGTTAATTTTCTATGTTATTTATATTTGTCTATGAGTATGATCTTTGCATGGGCTAAGTATTTAGCTTAGCTCCGGAGCTGCCGGAGCTGCTCATGGACCGGACCGGTGAGGAGCCCCGGGCCCCGGCGGCTCCGGTGTTAGGTAACACCGGAGCTCTAATAGTAATACATTTTTCTTCTATTTATGGTTTCAGGTCTTCCAAGCACCTGAAGCTGTTCAACGACACCTTCAGAAGATACACGGTCCTTCCTTGAGCCAGCAATAGTGCATAAATGTTATTTATATACAACTTGCTGGTTTATGGTTCCGCGTTTCACCAACGCAGAGCCTACGGCATAGGGTACGCGTTGATTTAACGCAGAACCGTAAATCAGGCTTTAAGATCCATTTACACCGTGTAACTGAATGAGAGCGTCCGACTATCGCGTCGAGCTGCGTGACATCGGATGCTCTCTCTCCACACTGAAACCGTTAAACTCGCGGTCAGTTAGGACATTCCAATACAAAAAAATAAAGCAATGGAATTTATTTTGTCGCAGAAGCTTCTCGCATGGGACACGCTTTGTGTACGCAGCCGGCTGCTCTCCCCGGAGCTCCCTCCCCTGCTACACGTCATTCAAGCAGCCAATCAGCGCAGAGCCTCATTATCATAGCCTCCCCGCCCCTAAAATGAAGCACAGAAAAAGGGGTTAGAAGCGGTAAAACTAGAGACATGGCCCACAGGCTGAATTTCTGTTTTATATAGAAAAAACAAGCTTTAGATTGTTTTTAAGACATTCAAAGCCTGTTTAAAATATACATTAAATGCCATAATAGGTCCCCTTTAAATATCCACTGGCCTTACATAAAATACATCAAAACACAACAATAAAAAACAGTTTTCTGAACTTATCAATATGAATCTGTCCTTCACAGGATAAGTAAAATGGATCACTGCAAAAACTCAAATTATTAAAAAGAATATTTGTCTTATTTCTGGTTAAAATGTCTCATTTTAGTAAAATTAAATTTTAGGGGGGGTACCCCCCTCATCCCCCCATAAACAAAGGCTGTGCTGTATACATGCATGCTTTCGGGAGAATCACTTACACTTACTTTGTCCATGTCTGGACAAAAGTTGGTGTCGGTTGCACGTTGGTTGACGAACTTTTGCAGCCAGCTCAGACGTCGGACGATCGGTGGACAAAACAGCCCATCTGCTCCATCTGCCCTGCATTTTCCGACGAGCTCGGACATACCGGTCACGCAATTGCTTCCACTTAGGCCGCGTTCAGACTGCCATATCCGATTTTTAGCCCATCCAGATTGAAACTGAATGACTCTTTTGAAGTCTGAACAGTCCCAAACCGCATGAGATCCGATTTTTGCAAACCAGATCGAAACCACCTACGGGAGGTAGTTTCATATCGCATTTGGGCAGATGTGTCTCAGTCTGAACAGCTCCAAACACGCAGATCGGTTTTGACTGTCCGTGACGTCACTCTACGCGACGCCAGACCAGACCCATTCGCAAACCACCCGCCCATTTCGAGTTGTGGAGCTACGTTACAGGTGCCTGGTGCGCCTGACATGCTCTACACCCCTACTAGACAGTGCCAGGGCCACTATGCTGATGTGAGCTGGCTCCATCTTGTTATTGTTTTTGTTGTCGCAATTACATGACGTCACACGATACACGCGCTGGGTGACGCCTCCGCTCCGACGTCGTTGCTACGGCAACCCGTCAGATCAGTCAATGATGTGGCCCAGTCTGAACAGAGCCAGATGCGATTTGGACACTTGCTAAAAACAGTGTCGACAGTCAGCCCTGAAAATCGGATATGAAAAGGAATCAGATATGAATCAGATTTGCCTGCAGTCTGAACGCGGCCTTATTCCTGCATGTCTGCATATCAACACCCAGGACGGTGCTGATCTCCCGCCAGCTGTTTTGGCAGGCATGCTTGTCGCTGTGCAGTGGCAGACTCACATCATAAATATGTTCATAGTTGCGAACCTGCTCAGCCAGCTTCTCTTCAAACGAGTCCGCCATTTTCACAACTACAACACACGTTGCGGTCGTTGTGTGGGCGTTGTGGAACGTGTCACGTGACCAGGACCAGCGCCTCTAGCGGGACCAGCGACACTAGCGGCCAGAGCGAGAACTGCAGGTCACGTACGCGTTCAGTGTCTTTTGGAGAACGTGCCTGTCGGCGCGCCAAATAAACGCAGGATACGCATGATGTCACGCGTACGCGTTCTGAACTGCAAGCATAGGCTTAAAAAGTGTGGTAACAAGTTTATCTGTTGTTATGTTTTTAAATCCAGATTGTTCCATGATTCTTGCATGGTAAATATAAACACATTAAACAAAGCGCATTCACAATTTATTAAATGGCCTATTTTGCCTAAAGTTAAAGAAATACATTTAAAAATTATGAATAAGGTCTATTCTGAGGCAGAATTTCTTTAAAAAGATTTAAATTTGAGGTAGATCAATGTTCCCTCTGCAAAAAGGATGAAGAAACACTGGATCATTTGTTTTAAGAATGTCCTTTGTCTCATTGTTTCTGGACAGACATAT
The DNA here is from genome assembly GCF_033807715.1 of Cololabis saira. Taxonomy (NCBI): domain Eukaryota; kingdom Metazoa; phylum Chordata; class Actinopteri; order Beloniformes; family Belonidae; genus Cololabis; species Cololabis saira. Next base: position 7,216,706 of record NC_084607.1, read on the forward strand.
GTAACAGGTTTGGATCCGTTGCGACAAATGATGAGTCATATGTCGGTTTTCTACATTTATTTCTGCATAAGACACAAAAACACATTAATAAGTCTTCTGGACCCTCTTTTTACTCCTTCTGCTCCCCTCATCAGAGCAAATCAGCACTGTGTAATTTAATTGATTTTCCTCTACAATGCAGAGAAATACACTCCTACATTTTGTCAAACAAAAGCTACCAAAACAGACAGGAAAATAAAAAATGCCAACATAAATGGATAATTTCTTAAAGAAAATCTGTTAAGAAACGCAGCAGCAGTTCCCAACGCAACTTACCCTCATCAGAGCAACGCAGCACTGTGAGGAGCTGACATATTTATGATATTTGTATATTCAGAAATTATCCATTTATTTTGGTATTTTTGGCGCATGTTGTATACTTTAAATGCCACAGACATCACGTGGCTGTTTTGTGTTGTTTTGGTGATTAATATGCTTTTTGTGGATGTTTTTGTTTTCGCGCCTTTTTGTATAGCGGCGGGCGGTGACTGGTTTAAACCAGCAGGTGGTGGTGTGGACCAGACGGCGCTGCAGAGACTCTGATTGCTCACGTTCCCCTTTTTGTTTTGTTTGTTCAGGGAGCAGGAGGAGTAAAAAGAGGGCCCAGAAGACTTATTTATGTGCTTTTGGGTCTTCTGCAGGTATGTTTCCTTTGTCAAATTAATTGTTTTCATTGTGTTTACCCCATATATACAGTGTTTTGTTTTGATCGTTGGGTGTCACTGTTCCCGTATTGGCTGTTATGATTTAGCGATTTATTAGTTAGAAACAGTATTTTTTCCTGTCTGTTTTGGTAGCTTTTGTTTGAGAAAATGTAGGAGTGTATTTCTCTGCATTGTAGAGGAAAATCAATGAATTTACACAGTGCTGCGTTGGTCTGATGAGGGGAGGAGAAGGAGTAAAAAGAGGGTCCAGAAGACTTATTAATGTGTTTTTGTGTCTTCTGCAGAAATAAATGTAGCAAAACCAACCTATGACTCGTCATTTGTCGCAACGGATCCAAACCTGTTCCACTGGTGCCGTGACTCTTTGGATCTTCAGATCAGCTTGATGCTCATTGCCGCGGATGTTGTGCTGCTGTCCTGATCTGCGTTTCAGGATTATTGTATTGTCAGGTTTTGATGGACTGTAGATTTTGGCGCAGTGCAATGACATTTTTTTTTTCTTGCATTTGTGACTTCTCTTTCTGGGTTAACTGTTTCTGTGGAAACAAAAAAAAACAAAAAAACCGCAAGGGCTTTTGATGGTTGATAACAGCAGCTAAATTAAATATGGATGGGTTTAATACTTTTAAATGCAGTTTTAAACACAATTTGAAAACAAAAATGATTAAAGTGGGTTTTCCAACTCTGTTACACATACACAATTGGATTTCTCTTAAAATGAATAATGTTCCACTTTTATAATTAAGCCATATTATTTTCTTCATGGATGATCTGGAATTTTCTGTTTCTGATATTATTTATATAATTTTGTTAGTGGGTAAGTACCATATTCATTGTGCCAAATGGAGAAATTGTAAACCCTCCTTCCGGGATTTTATTAACGATTTTAAGATTTTTTTCACATGTCTCAAAAGAGTAGAAAACAAAAATGCAAGTAAAATAAGTCTAGACATTGCTCGTTATTTGTTATTCTAATTTAATAATTCATCTCCTTTTCTATGCTCCATTATGTGAATTTAAATGCTTAATTTATTTTGTTATTCCTAAGGAACTTTTTAATTCTTAGAGTGGCTTGTTATTTTGTTTTGTGTATTCCTTACTGAATCCCCATTTTTTTATTTTCCTTTCTTTTCATATTGCATTTAAATTGACATTTGTCCATTATCCTCTTTGAGAGTTTGTATATTTTCAATAAAGTTTTGTTACAAAAAGAAAAGAAAGAAAAAGCTACCGACAATGAAATAAAGCGTTTGGATCATCAGCAGCAACAGAAAGAGCGAGGAGGAGCGGGAACGTGGACCTGAACACTGACCTGCAGGTTCTGATCCCGGTCCTGGATCTGGTCCCGGTCCTGGATCTGGTCCTGGATCTGGATCTGATCCCGGTCCTGGATCTGATCCCGGTCCTGGATCTGGTCCTGGTTCTGATCCCGGTCCTGGATCTGACCCCGGTCCTGGATCTGATCCCGGTCCTGGTTCTGATCCTGGTTCTGGTCCTGGTTCTGATCCTGCATCTGGTCCTGGATCTGATCCCGGTTCTGGTTCTGATCCCGGTCCATCTCCTCCAAACACGTGTCCACCACTCGAGTGTTTCCTGCTGGTAAATGTAGGATTATCGTCCCGGAGACTAGAATGTTGTATTTAGAGGGAAATGTTCTCCCCCCGACAGCGCTGTATTCACTCTAGTGTCTAATAGAGTCCAACACAAACTCACCTCTTGGTAGCGACCATGGATGTGTTATAGAACGTTGTTATATTTTATATATATTTTATATATATATATATATATATATATATATATATGTATATATATATATATATATATATATATATATATATATGTATATATATATATATATATATATATATATATATGTATATATATATATGTATATATATATATATATATGTATATATATATATATATGTATATATATATATAGGCTAGGTAGCGACATTCATTTGTCAGAAAACCTCCCGCGTCCGACTGCCGCGGGGCTACTGCGCATGCTCCTGACTACTGTGGCATGCTGGGAAATGTGGTCATGATATTGCCGTTGTGTTTACTAGCAACGCGCATCCTATTGGAGCAGCGGGATCACGTGACGACCGCGCCTCGACCCTCGGACCAAAATCTTCCTCCGCTCAGAAGAAACTAGTACCGTTTTGCGGCCCCGATCACGGGACTCTTGGGGGGTTTGAGCTCTGGACTTTTACTGATAAGGTGAGCAGGAATCAATCTTTTTGATAATACGGACTGTGTCGTCTCCAAAGGTGGGAGCGGGATGAAACGATAACGGGGTTCACCTTTCGGCCTAAAACTCTCTCAGCTTGATCCAGCCTAGCGTTAGCCGATAGCCGTTAGCCGTCAGTGCGAGTTGTACTCTTATATTCATATTTTTATGATGATAAACTTTATTCCAGACACAAGGGTCCATAAAATACATACAAAAACACACATTACATTACAGACATTACAGAGGTGTACAGTTCCAGACTGTTTTCATTAATAAAAAGCATATAAGCATTGTCTCCAGTGTTTCCAAAAACATGATGTAAGCCTTGTATCGCTTAGTGTGATGTCTGTCAAGGCCCTGATTAATTCATTATGAGACTCCACGAGTCTACACATGAATTTATACATAAAATTCCTCAGAACAGCATGAAAGGTTGGCACATTACTAGTCACAAATACCTCACTTGCACTAGTCCATCTTGGGAGCCCCATAAACATTCTGAAGGCATCATTATATGCCACCTGAAGTTTCTTCATTTTAGCACAGCTATAGCGGCACCACAAATGGGCTGTATATAATGGAGTACAATATGTTTTAAAAAGTGCAATCTTTACATCATTTGTACACATATGAAACTTTCTAGATAACATATTGGCTTGTCCGTATAACTTGCCACACTGGCGCTGCACATCATCATCATCACATAAATCATCACTGATGATGTGACCCAGATATTTAAACTTTTTAACCACCTGCAACACTTCACCAGCCAAAAAGAAGGAGGGAAAGGTGAGCTTCTGATCATCCTTAGTTCTTGTGATCATTACTACACTCTTTTTAGAGTTAAACTTTATATCAAATTCCAAGCCATATGCTGAACAGATCCTAAGTAGCTGCTGTAAGCCAGCACTACAAGGAGACAGTACAACTAAATCATCTGCATACATCATATGGTTAATAAGGTTGTCCCCCACCATACATCCAGTTTTACACTCTTTTAACCGTATAGAAAGTTCATCCATATATACATTGAACAGTAGGGGCGACAAAATTCCTCCCTGGCGCACGCCATTTGTCACCGAAAAAGGAGTGGACGTACTCGTTCCCCACTTTGCCTGCATATTCTGGTGTGAATACCAAAACTTTAGGATTCTGATAAGATATAAAGGGACACCACGCTCCTGTAGCTTTAAAAACAATTTACCGTGATTAATGCGATCGAACGCCTGAGAGGCATCCAAGAAACACATAAATATGGTACTGTTACGGCTTCTGTACTGACTGACAATTTCCTTAAGCGAATATATACATAGGTCAGTGCCAAGCTTTTTCTTGAAACCAAATTGGTTGTCAGTAGTTGTTATATATTCATTCAATCTTTCCATCAGAATACCTTCCAGTACCTTGGACATAATACTTGCTAGTGCAATGGGTCTATAGTTATTAATGCTTGTTAGTTTACCAGTTTTGTTTTTAACTACTGGTACTAACAAAACAGCAAGCATAGATTCAGGCAGTATGCCATGCATCAATAATCCAGAGAAACACATAGCAAGTAACACTGAGAGTCTGTGGCTGGCATGCCTCAAATGTTCTGATGATATCTGATCCTGTCCACAGGCTTTGTTCACAGACAGTTTCTCTATGAGATTGCTCACTTAATCAGGTCTGATAGTCATACCATCACTATGAGTAACCTCACCTATATTAAAAACATCACTTGTGACACAATTAAAAATATTTGCATAGTGGCTCCTCCAGAGCTCAGCAATATTTTCAGACCCAGTTGTGCCATCTATACTGGAGGGCATTGGCATTTTACTGTTATTAACCACCTTTACTTCTTTCCAGAAATAAAACACATTATTTTTCTGTAGCTTTTTTGCCATGGAATTAGCCCTCATGGCCTGCTCATTTCGTTTTATATAACGCAAAGCATATTTAAACCTGGCATTTGCATGTTTCTTCAGGTCACACTCAGGGCCATTTCTAGGCTTCCCTGCTAGGGTCCAACTTTTAAAAGCATCTTTAGCCTCTACATAAAGCTTGTGAACATGACCATTCCAACCCGGTCGGAGGTTATGACGCTTTATCTTTTTTCTTTTAAAAGGTTTGCAACCATTAATTAAACATTTTACTATGTGGTCATACATTTCACACAGGTCACTGTGGTGGCGAACATCTTTACAGTTAATATTTCCACAGGCAATTGCAATGACTGGCAAATCCATTACACTTAAGAAAACATCTGTCAGTGATCTATACTGTGCTAATTCCTCTACAGTTAGAGATGCCCAGTTAATCTTATCACTGCCTATCGGACCACCAGGGTTGTCCAGCTCTGGTAGGCCCTTAACATTAATAGTCATGACTATAGGCATGTGATCGGCTGTGGCCAAATCATACAGGATCTCACACTTATCAATGCTGTCATGAGCATCAGCTGTGGATACACAGTGATCCAGCCAGGATGTTGTGTGCCACGCTTCACTGACATATGTATAACTGCCTACTGGCAGCAGCACCTTGCTAGACAGAGTAACCTTGTTATCTTTACAGAATTGCAATAGATGTTTACCAAACATAGAACTACTATCTGAGATGTCAGCATTATAGTCACCCATGACAAATATACATGTATACTCATTTTCTTTAATATAGGCACTGATAAATGCTAGCCTATTCAGATATTCGTCCTCATTACTGTGGCATTCGTACGGTGTGTACACATTTAAAATAATAAAAACCTTATTATTGTGCTCAACTTTGATGCCAATACACCAGTCCACTTCCAGCCTGACCACACTGACGAGTGAGTCCAGCTTTTTATGCCATAAAATGGCCACTCCACCCGGGATCCTGCCACGCACAATCCGAGTACTTAAATCTGTTGTTGATTCCCCTGCCCCGTGGAAATCATTATGAACAGCATTAAGTTTATCAAGGTCTTGCATAGATATAAAAGTCTCTTGTATACACAAGATATCTGCACTCTCTAGGAGCTTGTCAATAACAACACGCTGTGCTCTGACCACTGCACCCTGTCCGAGGCGCAGTCCACGAGAGTTATATGACACCACTCTCATAGTTCATGCACAAGTTATGGTACTATGGACCTCCTATGGACCTGGAGGACACAAAGAGGAGACCAGTATAGAGCTGCATCAGTCAGAGCTGCACTGATGCTTCTCTAGAACAATAGAAATAGAAGAGAAATAGAAAGCCTTTATTATCATTAGACTGCTACAATGAGATTAGGCAGCAGCTCCGTGAAAGTGCATATATGCAAAGACTATGGAAACAAAGACTGTAAACAACAAAATGAGAAACAGGAAACATAAATATATATACACTATGAAAATGAGAGAATAATGATGCACTTGAATGAGTGGAAGAATATTGCACATGAATGAGTAAAGACTATTGCACATAATAAATGAATAATATTGCACAGTGTGAGGAGCTTATGAGTTGAGAAAGTTCCCAGCTTTGGGAAAGAATCTGTCCCTGAGTGTGTTTGTTGGGGTCCGTAAGGACCTGAAATCCTCCCAGAGGCAACAGGTCAACGTGGGATGAGAGGACAGAGAGAGACTTTCAGGATTTTTATTCCTACCTCTGTTTTGAGTCACCGTCTTGTTTATTTAAAAGAAAAAAAAGAAAATTGTTGACACGATTCTAAGTTGTTGTTTTGAATACTTGAGGTTTGCACTTTTTCCTTTTTCCCAGCAGGCAAAACTCGAGTTTGGAGGAGATGGACCGGGATCAGAACCAGGATCAGGATCAGATCCAGCACCGGAATCAGATCAGGCACCGGGATCAGATCCAGGATCAGATCCAGGACCGCGATCAGATCCAGGACCAGGATCAGATCCAGGACCGGGGTCAGAACCAGGACCAGGAGTCCAGCAGCAGGACCAAAGCGGACTCTTCCTCCGCTGGTCTGCAGGTCAGTGTTCAGGTCCACGTTCCCGCTCTTCCTCGCTCTTTCTGTTGCTGCTGATCATCCAAACGCTTTATTTCATTGTCAGTAGCTTCTTTTTTTTGTAACAAAACTTTATTGAAAATATAGAAACTCTCAATATGAAAAAGAAAGGAAAATAAAAAAATGGGGATTCTTGTAAGGAATACAAAAAACAAGGCGCTCTAAGAATTAAAAGGTGCATATGAATAACAAAATAAATTATTATATATCATTTAAATTCACATAATGGAGCATAGAAAAGGAGAGGAAATATTAAATTAGAATAACAAATAAAGAGCAATGTCTAGACTTATTTTACTTGTATTTTTGTTTTCTACTTTTTTGAGAAATGAGAAAAAAATCTTAAAATCATAAATAAAACCCCGAAAGGAGGGTTTACAATTTCTCCATTTGGCACATTGAATATGGGTCAAAGACGTATAAGGCCTTTGAGTAGCCCATTTTTAAAATACTTAAAATAAAGATATTTTTGGCCATTTTCCAAACATTTGAAATGTAGTGTACACATACATGTATGTGAAAACTTCAAACAAAGGTATTTTAGTGTTTTTAAACCTTTAAACCGTCATTTGGGGCGACCATTTATCTCAAAATTGATAGATTTCCATAACAAAATTTATATTTTAATAAGTATCAGTAATTAAATTAACTGTTCAAGAAAGATAGACACATTTTTCCTTTCATTTTTTGAAAACCATTTTTAAATACATTCTATCCATAATGGCAGTGTCACCCTCTTACTTACTCTAAAATTCATAAAACTGATTTAAAATGTGTACAAGGTGTATCCACTTATGCATGCTATACCAATAATTTATATTTGAACCAAAACTGATAGACATTCAATTTTGAATTTGATACAGAATTGCCATTTGTTGGTTACCCCACATGACAGGTGGTCACCCCACATGATGCTTTCAAGTTTAATCAAATATAACAGGCTAACAGTTAGCTATATGATCTAAGCTAGCTACTTCTCACCACATATCACTAACAAATTTACCTTCAAAATATAGATTTGCAAATAAAACGAATTATTTACAGTTTTAGGGTGGTCACCCCACATGATATCAAAATGTGACGTATACACTGCAGCAGTTAGAAAGAGGATTTATTTGTTATTTGAGAGAGACTACTGACCTGCAGGTTGTCTCTCTGGGACCCTCATGGAGTAACTGGCTGATGCAACATCCTCTTTGAGATGATTGTCAATATAAAAGTCCCTCAATTGTATTTTTTTCATGGTCACCCCAGATGATAATTCAGACAATGAACATATTCGGACAAGATTAGTTTGTGTATTATGATTGAAATGTGTGTACAAATGTTCCATAACTTTGTCAATAAATCTTAAACAAGTTTGAAAGTATGCCCAATAGGGCAAGCATTATTTTTAAATTATTTTAATGTGATTTAAAACCAGTTGTCCAAACAGAAGTCAAGGCCGGACGGTCACCCCACCACATGATGTTTTCACACTTCAGATGGCAGAAAATGACCAATAACCAACATGTTTAAATAAAATAAGAGTGGGCACATGTAGAAGGAACGTATTAGACATACATGTTATATTTTTTATTAATTTTTATGTTTATTATTAGGTAAAAAGTTCCATCGGACAGAAAAAGTAAGCGTCACGTCTTTGACCCATATGGTACTTACCCAGTAACAAAATTATATTAATAATATCAGAAAAAGAAAATTCCAAATCACCCATGAAGAAAATTATATGGCTTAATTCAAAAGGTGGAACATTATTAATTTTAAGAGAAATCCAATTGTGTGTGTCTGTCCAGAAACAATGAGACAAAGGACATTTATAAAACAAATGATCCAGTGTTTCTTCATCCTTTTTGCAGAAGGAACATTGATCTACCTGAAATTTAAATCTTTTTAAATAAATTCTGCCTCAGAATAGACCTTATTCATAATTGTAAAATGTACTTCTTTAACTTTAGGCAAAATAGGCCATTTAATAAATTGGGAATGCGCTTTGTTTAATGTGTTTATATTTACCATGCAAGAATCATTTCGAGTTATCTTTCTGCAAAAATCATTGAACAATCTGGATTTAAAAACATTACAAATAAACTTGTTACCACACTTTTTATCAGTCAGAGTACATCCTTCCATTAATAGATTTGGTAATACATTTGAAGCTGTATTACACCAAAAAGTTCTGAATTAGGTGAATTAATGGTAGCGGAATAACGCTACATATTTTGTTATTGTTGAATTCTCTCTGAGAACAATTGAAATTATATATTTTTTGGAAATCTGTCTAACTTAAAAGAATCCCTTTACTAACCATTAAGTCAGTTACATATATAATGCCTTTATCAAACCAATTACTTTTAAATACTGATTTTCTACTAATTGTAATTACTTTATTGTTCCATAAAGTTGACTTATGAGGAGAGAAGTTGTGCACAAATACCATTTTCCAAAAACTAAGTATTTGTTTATGAAAATTAGACAACTTAATGGGGATCCTGTTCACATCAAAATCACATTTCAAAACGAAATCTAGACATCCTATCTTCTTAAACAAAGATCTTGGGATGTGAAAACACATGGAGTTTGGTTGTGACAGACAGGCTTTTATCCAGTTCACTCTAAATGTGCCGATCATAGATTGGAATTCTGGAGCTTTAATAACACCATTGACATACTCCTTAACCAGCTGGGATCTTTTGATGTAATGTGTTTTATTCCTCCGCAAGAACTGGAAAATTACTGTGTTGGCTTTATTAAAGCAGCACAATGTAACTTTCAGCTTTTGTTGAGTTTGGCGGCTCCTTTGGACAAAAGCGGTAGTGCTTTACCAGAAAGAACACTACATTTCCCATGAGCACCAGCACGTACTGCCAGAAAGATCCTGTTCCTGTCGCGTGCATTTGTTTTTTTTAGAAGACGGGACGGACTTTCAAAACTACTTTTCTGTTTCACCAAGTGAACAGACGGAACGCAAAAAAAGGATGTTAAACTGCTGGAAAGGAACTGGAATTTATCGGGATACCTTAAACAAGGAAGCCAGGGAGCGGTATATGGAGAAAAAATGATTATTAACAGTTTGGATCCATATGAAATCCCTTCTAAAGAGTGGAGGTCCTCGTCGGAGCTCCACTCTTTAGTAAGGACATACTGCTGCAGTTTCTGCACAACCAACGTCTTAGTCTACCTTGTTTAGGAGTGTTTGGCAGCTGCTTTGGTAAATGTTTGACTCGCCATGTGTTTCAATAAATTTGTATAATAGTACAATATACAGTACATGTTTTGTATTACTCTTACTTTTTTCTTTTTTGAATGCTATATTATCCTGAAGAGGCTCCGAGGTGTGAGCAATATTTTTGTTTTCCTCGTGAGATTATTTTTTTCTTCTGCAGCTACAAATAGAGTTAATATTTTTTCCTCAACAAACTAGTTTTATCTAAAGATTGGGGTTAATCGCACTGCCTACCATGCTCCTCAATTCACAACAGAGAATACTTATGGGCCGATAAGCACCGCAGTCCAGGGGGTCTCTGCCCTTTTTAGGTAAAACTGCAATAGTAGCTTGTGTCATCATCTCTGGCAACCTCCTGGCTACAAATGTTTCTTTGTATACTGAACCTAGTATGGGAGTTAACTTTGCGGAGAAGGCTTTATAAAATGCTATGGGGAAACCGTCCGGCCCCGCTGCCTTGCCACTGTGCATAGAGTTTATGGCTTGAGCGATTTCCTCTGGTGATATGGCAGCATCAATATTAGCCCGAGCTGATGGCTCAATTACTGGAATGCTAATTTTGTCTAGGAAATCATTGATTTCCGAAGTCTCAACATTGGACTCTGATGTATAGAGGTCACTATAAAACTCTCTGAACTGACCTCCTTGAGCCAGCTGTTGTGAGATGGAGGGAGAACGTGTTTCCACTTAGACTTCTTATACTGTTCAAGTGGAAACACGTTCTCCCTCCATCTCACAACAACTGGCTCAAGGAGGTCTTGACTCATATTAAACTTGAAAAGATCAGGTTCTCACTTTCAAGCTCCGGCAAAGCCTTTGACAAAACCTGGCAGCCTTTCATAGACTATTTAAATAGGACTACCATTCACCCTGAAAATAACTGAAACGGAAATAATTAGACATTAAGGGACCAGATACCCCCCCCCCCCCTGTCTGTTTGTTGTGGTTATCATTTTTTTTTTTTTTTTAATATATAAGTTCCTTAGTTTTCACCGTTGTCCTTAGTTTTCATTTTATTTCTCATTTCATTTAGCTACTTATCTATTCATTATTTCTTTTGTTTTATTTTCGATTTGGGTAGAGTGGGTGGGTAGGGAGGGTTGGCAGATAATACGGGATTGTTGGAAGCCGTTCTGGCTTATGTTAGGATTTCTGTTGTTTATTACCCTTGTAGCACCTTTTATACAACAATTGCCAACAGAAACGCTTTGCCACTTTGAATTGTTTATCGAATTATGTTTACTGTTTCTGTATGTGAACTGGAAAAGAAAAAAAAAACAAATAAAAAGATTTGTAAAAAAAAAAAAAACTCTCTGAACTGATCATTAATGATTTTAGGATTTGTGGAGGTCTCTCCTGATGTTATACGAATTTCTGGAATAGCTCTGTCTGCTGCTGCCTGCTTAAGTTGGTGGGCAAGGAGTTTACTCGACTTATCACCATGTTCATAAAACTTCTGCTTAGACTTAAATAGAAGATGTTCAGTATGTTTTATAGACAGGTTATCAAATTCCGCTTGTAGCAGTAGACGTTCTTTATACAATTCAGGATCGGGGTCAACAGAATATTTTTTCTCTACATCAGCTAATTTAGTGGTCAGTTCTGTAATACGCTTGGTTCGTGTCTTTTTTTCCGAAAGCCGAATAAGAAATAATTTGTCGTCTTAAATAAGCTTTGAGAGATTCCCAAATAACAGTAGAAGACATACCCGGGGTGGAATTAATCTCTAAATAAGTATCAATGTGACCGTTGAGAAATTTCCTGAAACTATCACTGGACAGTAATAGGGGGTTTAGTCGCCAGGTGCGCTGGGGTGCTACGCTGTTGGGGAAACACATGTCCAGCTGGACTGGGCTATGATCAGAGATTACTATATTGTAGGGTTGCAAACGGGTGGAAAATTTCCGGTAAATTTCCGGAAACTTTCCATGGGAAGTTAAGCTGGGGAATTTTGGAAATATTCCAAATTGGAAACTTTCCATGGGAATTATGGGAATTTATGGGAATTAACTGGAAATTGGGGGTAATTTAAACAAACTGTATCATATCCAAACATAAATGTAAATATTTATTTAGTCATAAGCAGATATCCATGCAAGATAATACAAAAACATGACATTTCAACAGATTTATTTGAGTAGAACTTTAGTTTTTATTCTTGTATGAACAATTATTTTAATGAACAACAAAAACATGAATGTTGAGTAAATACTAACTCACCCCACTCCCCCACCCAATCAAAAGGTAATGCAAGTTAAACATTAATACCATTATAGATCAAATATATTTACCCCATAATATTATCAAAACTTACTTGACTTTATATAGTCCGTGGGCTCAAATGTGTGGCTTCAATAGTCTTGTGCTTTGAGCTCAAATGTGTGGCCTCCAGGCTTCAAGAAATCACCTGTGCATGTGATGGAGGAATGCACAGTGCATGTAGGGGGTGTGGCCTCAATAGCCCTGCAGTAAGCTGTGTGCATGTGATGGAGGAATGCACAGTGCATGTAGGGGGCGTGGCCTCAATAGCCCTGCAGTAAGCAATGTGCTGTGTGCATGTGATTGAGGAGTGTACTTGCATTAAATCTGGTTGTTTTAGCCAAGACTATGCTACAATATATTTCCCCCAACTATATTTAAGTTCCCTGTTAAGGGCCAACCTTCAATTCTGTAAATTTCTTATTTATTCCCGTTAATTCCCATGGAAAGTTTCCAACTTTGAAAATTCCCGGAATTTTGCAACCCTACTATATTGTGATATTGACAATTTGTGACAAATGGGAGAGAGCCACTATCAAGGAGATAGAAATCGATACGGCTGAAGGAACGATGGACATGAGAAAAATATGAGTATTGTTTAGTGGTGGGATTAGCCAGCCTCCAAGGATCTGAAATTATACGCATCCATGAATGATAAAACTACCATACCGGATTTGGAAGTTGTACTGCCGGGTCTAGGTCTGGATTTATCTAAGTCTGGATGTTGAACAAGGTTCCAGTCCCTAGCCTGGATCAGGTAATGAGTGTGGAGGTCTGGTAACTTTGCCATAAAACGAGAGAAAAACTGTGCATCGTCCCAGTTGGGACCATAGACATTAGCCAACACCACCTGCGAGCCAAAAAGATTACCAGAAAATATCACGTATCTGCCGTTATTATCTGCAATCACTGAAATAGGAACAAAAGGGACCCCTCTCTTTATCAATATGGCCGTACCTCTAGATCTATTATCAAATTTAGAGCTAAAAGTCTGCCCAATCCAACCTCTTTCAAGTTTGGAGTTTGGTCGCTCGTGCGGAGATGTGTCTCTTGTAAAAACATAATATCTGCACCCAGCGATTTTAAATGCGTAAATACACGAGTGCGTTTAATTGGATGGTGGATCCCTTTAATATTCCAACTAATAAATCGGATTGAACCTAAATTAGCAATATTAGGAGACGCCATAATGCAATAATGAACCTGATTAAAGAAAAAAAATCAAGCATGACCAAACTGTTAAATGTGCAACCAATCTTAAACATACAAAAATAAAATAAAAGGGGAAAAACCCAGAAACCAAAAATGAGAAAAAAAGAAAAAAAATGGGATCCGAACCCCCTGTGCAGATCTCCAAACCCGTGGGAGATCGCACATCCTTCCTCTGCGCTAGAGAAGGAAAGGCACATATTGTGCTAAAAAAACAGGGAAACCGCAAGGCAAAACCGGAGAAAAAATGAACCCAATGCGGTCCACAGAAGCCGTATTAAATGTAAACCTCAAAAGGCACAGGCTGTATTAAAGCATGATATATAATGGCGTCAAGGTGGATGATGCAAAAAGAAAAAAGCTTAACCACAAGAGCTGGAAAATGCTGACATTAAATAGAGAAAAAAAAAAGAATTCAATTAACCCCTATACAGAGAGCATAATATCAGTGTAGTAGAATGGGGGAAATAAAAACAAACAAAAACAATAGAACAATAATAAAAGTCCCTTAGTTATGAAGAGTAAATGTGAAATGACGGGAATCAGTATTTCTATCCCTCCCCCCTCTCCAAAGAGACAGAAGGGCAGAACAGTACGACCAAGAACAGATTGTGCACAATGCTCTCTAAACCCATATTCAAACATGAAAAAACAAAGCATATAACAAAATGGATAAAAGGAGAACTCGTACTATGGTAAATAGGAAACAATCCCATTAGTTGTAGAGACAGAAGTAGCAAAGATAACTAGAACAAAAAAATAATAAAATAAATAAGTAACTAAGATAAAATAAAAAAAATAAAATAAAAAAGAATGATTAAATTAAAAAAAAAAAAATAAATACATTTAAAAAATAACAAAAATAAATGAGAATTTTAATTAAAAAAAAAACAACAACAACAACAACAAATAAATAAAAAATAAATAACTAAATAAAATAAACAAAATTAAAAACATGGTTATACTACAATTGGTTTTAATCTATCTAATGTAACTACTGTGGCTGGCATTTATTGATGTTTCTGTGTTGCTGTTTCTGTTGCAGTTACACTAAAATACTTCAGCTATAGATACCTAAATTATCCTTATTGCGTCAAGGTCTTTTAGCTCGCTGTCTACACTGTGTACCGCACACACAAGGTCACGCCAGAAGAAGTGCTGAATGATGACATTTTGAGTTTGTACAGAATCTCAAGGAATTTCTATGAACAATTTATGATTTTGTTCTGAGAGTGGGTAGCTTTAGCCTTTCACACTTTTGTTTTGACATATTGAGATGTTTTATGTGAATACTTCTGGCTGTCAAGAGCCATTGATAACAGAACGTGCTTAACATAGCACTCAGGCATAAAACTCTTCATTGTTTCACTGCGAACATGACAGAAAGCACTTTACTTGAACTGAAAAATGATTGGTCAGGTCAGCCAACAACAGGATCTAAGTCTTTTTCTCTTTCCTTACAGAAACATAAAGCCAAAGAGAGAAAAAATAGGAGGGATAAAGTCCTCACCACTTCACCAGGCCTGAAGGTCCGAAAGAGGATTCATACTGAAGAGAAGCTGTACAGCTGTGAACAGTGTGGGCGAGCTTTTACCCGACAAGATCATCTAAGGAGTCATCAGCGTATTCACACTGGAGAAAAGCCATACAAATGTGATCAGTGTGGGGCAGCTTTTACCGATCTAGGTAATCTAAGGAGTCATCAGCGTATCCACACTGGAGAAAAGCCATACAAATGTGATCAGTGTGGGGCAGCTTTTACCCGACAAGGTCATCTAAGGCGCCATCAGCTTATTCACACTGGGGATAAGCCTTACAGATGTGATCAGTGTGGGGCAGCTTTTACCACGTCAGGTAGTCTAAGGAGTCATCAGCGAATTCACACTGGGGATAAGCCTTACAGATGTGATCAGTGTGGGGCAGCTTTTACCATGTCAGGTCATCTAACGAGTCATCAGCGTATTCACACTGGAGAAAAGCCATACAAATGTGATCAGTGTGGGGCAGCTTTTACCAGGTCAGGTCATCTAAGGAGTCATCAGCGTATTCACACTGGATTTAAGGGTTACAGGTGTGATCAGTGTGGGGCAGCTTTTACCGAACAAAGTAGTCTAAGGCGTCATCAACGTATTCACACTGGAGAGAAGCCTTACAGATGTGATCAGTGTGGGGCAGCTTTCATCGAGCAAGGTAGTCTAAGGCGTCATCAGCGTATTCACACCAGATAAAAAATGGTCTGATCAGTGTGGGGAAGCTTTTACTCGGAGAGCTCAGTTAAAGGTACCAATTTAGACATGTTATGATGTTCTGAGAAAAAAAGAAATCCGGAGTTTTGTTTTCAGTTTCAACTGAAAAATGTGTTTCTTAAATTTGATGTTTATGTTCCATCATTTAAATAAAAAGGTTCTTTGTTTCCCTGCTGGATTTCAGTTTCCTGCTCACTGCAAACTCACAACAAGACATCAGTGTCAGAATATTAGAAAAGAGTCACACAGTAGTGCGTTTTTCATGTGGTTTTTATCCCCATATGTATTATTCTTGCTGGATTTAATTTCTGCAATAATTCTAAAATAACACCATGACATCTGTATTTTGTTCAGCTGATTCACACTAGATAAGTGAAGTCTGTGTTGTACTGCCCTCATTCTATTGAACAATTCCCTTTTATTTAAAGGGGACCTATTATGAAAAACACTTTTTTTCTTGTTTTAACATATATAAAGTGGTCTCCCCTCACCCTGCCAGCACAGGGGAGACAAAATACCATGAATTTCTGCAAGCTCTCTGACCCCCGCCGGACAGAGTCCCCCAGTGTCACGTGGTTTTTTTTGAGCCGATTAGAATCTGCTCCCGTCGTGACGTCACGACGGGAGCAGATTTCCAGAGGTTCAGCCTCCGCTGCTGAAACCACGCCCACAACCAGCTCTCTCCGCTGCTGGAGCGGTCCATCCTTCAGCCAGTAGGACGCGGCGCCGCAGCGGAGCGGATCCGGGTTAAATCATCCAGGTTCCCGGGTGGTTTGGGAGCTGGGTCCTCGGGGGTCTGTCCCAGGCTGGACCAGCTTCACCCTCCGAGATTTTCAGGCAAATCTGTCGGTTTGATCCCCGGTAACGGGCGATGCGCCGCGGATGCGCTCCGGAGCCGATCTGTGCGTCCGCGGTGGGGTTGCAGCGCCCGTCGCGCAGCATCGGCCGGGCAGATCCGGCTGAAATTCCGCTGGTCGGTCCCCGGGAGTCCCTGCTACCAGTCCAGGCCGGTTCCTGCGGTCCCGGCCGGTCGGAACCACTCAGATTCCCCCGTTAAAGCCGCGGTGATGCGCGCTGCTCCAGCAGCGCTGCTCCCGGGCGCCCGGCGTGGCTCCGGGGCCAGCGTTCAGCATCCGCCGGGTAGATCCGGCTTAAATAGTGCATAAATGTTATTTATATACAATTCATATTTTATTTTGACTTTGAAGAAAGATAAGAAAGATAAAAAAGCTGTGTTTGTTTTTTTTTTAACTGCATGATGCGGCCACGTGTCCTCTCGTTATTCTGCTTATCTGGATTTCTTCAAAGACCCCGTGTGAAGCTTGATGTTGGTTAATTTCTGTATGATTATCATCTAAAAATATCAGATCACTAAACTATATGGGGTGCATATAGACTAATGTGGTGTTCATCTGACATGTACATAACATGTAGATATGAATATATGTGAATGATGTATGCAGATATGAGTATGTATGCATGATTTAAATGTAGCATGAGATATGAGTATGCAGGTGTTACCGGCCTCAGACCTAGGGGTTATCTGAGTCGGCACAAGGTGTTCACAGGGCAGGAAGCACTGTGAAAACACGAGGAACAGCACGCTGTTAAACTTTTGCTTGCACGGTCAGCAGCGGTTTATTATTGACTGCTTCAATAATCAAAATACTCATTTATAACATCAGTATCAAAATACTGTTCAACAATAGCTTTCTTTTGAGTTCACAATAACATACAAAATACAAATAAACCAAATAATACCAAAAATTCACAGTATTCTCCTTTAAACAAAAAATAAAGTGCAAAAATAAATAATCTGTAGTCTCATTCCACACATAGAACTGTAGTAAGAACAATAACCTTACATATACATCAAAAATACCTTTCCTAAACCTCATACAGTTTACATTCAGTGGTGTTCATGACTCAACTATATTGTAAACAAATGAAAAATACGCTTCAAACGTTTTTTCAGGCACACGACGCACGCACGCACGTGCACGCGCACCACGTGTGTTTTCTGTGTGGGAACACAATGGAGAAACTTTCTCTGGCCGCAGCCGTGATGAAACTTCATCAAAACAATAAAACTACCGGTCAAAACTCTCTTTAAATACTCTCAAAACGTTACCAAACATGTCACTGACAGTTCACATAAGGTTTTAACATCCTTCGGAATGTCTAGATAATACTTATTTACCTGTGAAAACACGAGGAACAGCACGCTGTTAAACTTTTGCTTGCACGGTCAGCAGCGGTTTATTATTGACTGCGCATGCGTGGGACTGTGACTATCTCGCTGTTTCTCTGTGATTCACAGGAGCGCGTGGGCGCCATCTATAGACTTGGACGTCTAATAGCATGTGATACCACATACATAAGTGCAATTTTGTTACATTAGTTCAAAATAAATCTAAAAAAATGGGGGGTGCATGTTTAATGCTAAACTATAAATAGAGGCTATTTCTGAACCCTCTACACTCTCCCCTGCTTTAAGAGATGTCTCCGGACATCTTAGAACCAAAGAAACAATCAGGTAGTAGTAGTAGTCTGGAGAAAAGTAATCTGTCTAGTCTGTGTAGTGTCTGGTGAGTCAGTGGGGTCAGTCAGTGAGTGTCTGTCAAATCCTAAAGCTACTGTCAGTCCTCTGTCCTAATAAGTCCATACAGCTGGGGTAGGGTAGTAACAGGTTTCGGGCAGGACAGGGTAAGGGGTCATGGGGTAAGGCACACATGTGAACATGGCGTTTGCTCCAGGTCTCCAGGGCTGGTACGATGGTTGACCGAAATGTTCATATGTGAATCTTTCTCTGGGTTTTACAGTACGGGTAGATCTCCTCATCGGTTCCTCTCCAACTCGTGGCTCTGCGTCAGGTTCAACCGTTTCTTCTGGAACTACTGGGCCTGTATCACCCTCGTCCTCAGTTATCGCTTGTCGTTCCTGGACATCCTCTGCAGGCAGTGTGTCTGCTGGTGGTGCTTGTGGTCTAACCACAGCTTCCTCTTGCTGATGCACCTCACCTGGTTCTGTTGTCTGTCTCATAGGTTGGAACTCTGGTGCTATAGCTCTGAGATGACGGTGTGGTTCAGGTTGAGGTGTTTGATGTCTGACTATCCTCCTTGTATACACAGGTAACGGTCGGAGGCTGTAGGAATACCCTTCCTCTTCATCAGAATCATCAGTCTCCTGCTCTGCTGCTTCTCTGTTGTTAGTCTGTCTGTTTCTCTGTTTTGTCTGTTTCTTTTGTGTCTGACAGGGCTGGTCATCTTGTTCAAATGGCAAGTCATTTACAGGTAGAAGGAGGTTACGGTGCAGTACACGGATATTTCTGTCTCCCTTTTCTGCCTGTACTTTGTACACGGGTCCGTCTCCCACTCTTTCAATGACTCTGTGAACTTTCTCCTCCCAGTAAGCACGGAGTTTGCCAGGTCCACCTCTCTCGGACAGGTTCCTGACAAGCACTCGATCTCCTGGCTGAAGAGCCATCCCTTTAACACCACGGTCGTAGTATTTTTTTCCTTTTGCTGAGGACTTTTGGCTATTCTCTGAGGCGATTCTGTATGCGTCTTGCATCCGAGAAGCCCATTTCTGTGCAAATTCCTGTCGACTGGACACGTCTCCCTCAGGTCTAAGATCGAATACTAAGTCAATAGGCAAACGTGGGGCTCTTCCATAGAGGAGAAAGAATGGCGAATAGCCCGTTGCTTCATGTCTCGTACAGTTGTACGCGTGGACTATGTGAGGCAAATGGTCTTTCCACTCAGCTTTTCTTTCCTCTTGGAGAGTGCGGAGCATCTGTAACAGTGTTCTATTCAGGCGTTCCACCGGGTTTCCCTGCGGGTGGTATGGGGTGGTTCGAGAATGGGAAATGCCTGACAACTGCTGGAGTCGCTGGAATAGATGGTTCTCGAACTCCCGACCCTGATCATGGTGTAGCTTTTCCGGATACGAGAAACGTGGAATAAAATCATTGAAGATTTTCTCAGCTGCGGTTTTGCCTGACTTGTTTTTAGTCGGGTAGGCTTGTGCGAAGCGCGTGAAGTGATCTACCAGAACTAAAATATACTCAAAACCTCCTTTACTTGGCTCTAAGTGAAGGTAATCAATAGAAATAAGCTCAAATGGGGCACTGGTTGTTATTGAACCCATGGGTGCTTTTTCTGGGATGGTGGGTCGTTTCTGCTTAATACAGGAACACTGGCGGATGACATAGTCGTCTATTTCACGCTGCATGAATGGCCAATAGAACCTTTGTCTTGCCAGATGGATCACTTTGGCAGCCCCGACATGACCCATGTCGTCATGCAGGTGTTTGAGCACGGTCGACTTCAGCTTACTGGGGAGAACGAGCTGTTTCCATTTTCCTGCTTGCCTGTATAGAATTCCTTTGTCGAGTTTGAGTCTATTCCATTCATGTACGAGTCTCCTTGTCTCTCGTGTCATTTGTCTTTTGTCGGCATCATTAGGATTCCATCCTCTCCTCTTCAATGTCATCACCTCATTGATTGACGCATCCTCCTTTTGAGCCGCTTTGATGTCATCTGGGGTGATGGTTGGAATTGTCGCAGGGGGATCTTCGTCACCACCAGAGGAGAGTTGCAGTGCTGCCATCCATGGCACATCATTCTCGGCCACTGCTTTGTTCCCCTGCCATATGGTAGAAACAACATCTGGGGGTAGAGTTTCAGTGTACTCCCCTGTGTGACCCTGAAGCTTAACGGGATACCTTGAGAGTGTGTCAGCGTCAGCATTTGCCTTGCCTGGCCTGTATTTTATGGTGAAATAGAAATCTGCCAACTCACCCACCCAGCGATGTCCAACAGCGTTGAGTTTGGCTGTGCTTAACACATAAGTCAGGGGGTTATTGTCTGTATACACGGTGAAGGTGGGAGCATAGTAGAGATAATCCCTGAATTTATCGCAAATGGCCCACTTCAGTGCCAGAAACTCGAGCTTACCAGAATGGAGATGGTAATTCTTTTCTGCGGGCGTGAGTGTTCTGGATCCATAAGCGATGACACGGAGCTTTCCTCCCTGCTGTTGATAGAGCACAGCCCCCAGACCTTCATTGGATGCGTCAGTATTTAATACAAAAGGCAAATTAAAATCTGGGTAGGCTAAAATGGGTGGATTGGTCAACATGTCTACCAGGCGAGAAACCACAGCACTGTGTTCGGGGGTCCACTGGACGGGTGTATGAGAGGGGAGCTGGCCAGACTTTGTGACTTTTCTTTTGGGTGCAGCGTTGTTACCTTTAGTGGGCCTCTGGTTGGGCTCACTGGGACCCTCTGCAAGCTTGAACAGCGGCCGTGCAATTCTGGAGAAGTCCTGTATGAAGGATCTGTAATAGCCTAAGAAGCCTAATAGACCTCTGACTTCTCCGACATTCTTTGGCTCTCTCTCTTTCAGCTGCAACACTGCTTCCAGGTCTTTAGGGTCTATTTGGACACCTTCACTTGTCACTAGGCGCCCAATGTACCTCACTTGTCGTCTGAACAGCTCACATTTCTTTGGACGTAACTTGATACCATGCTCCCGCAGGCGGCGGAGCACACGCCTCAGGTCCTCTACGTGGTCATGGAATGATTTTGAAAAGCACAAGACGTCGTCCAAGTATGGAGTGCAGTACTCGTCTCTCATGCCATCAAAGACACCCTCCATACATCTTTGAAAGGCTGCTGGGGCGTTGGTAAGGCCAAAGGGGAGTCGAAGCCACTCATATAATCCCCAAGGGGTATTAAAAGCGGTCAGGTACCTGGAACTCTCGTCGACAAAGCCCTGGTGGTATGCGCTGCCTTGGTCGAGTATTGAGAACCAGGAGTAGCACCCCAGGTTATCCAGCAGGTCTTGAATGCGTGGGAGCGGATGACGGTCTGGGACCGTTTTGCGGTTTAACTCCCTGAAATCAACGCATAGACGTAAACTCTTATCTTTTTTTCTGACACAGACCACGGGGGATGAGTACGGTGACGTGGACTTCCTTATCCAGCCGTGGTCAAGCAGGTTCTGCACATAGTCTTTTACTTCTCTGTACAGGGGTTTTGGAATGGCATTGTAGCGTTTTTGGACTGGGGTTTCATCATTTAGCTGAATTTTGAGTTGCAGGCTTGGGATGCAACCTATGTCAGCATCATCCTTGGCAAAGACATCTGACTCGTCGTATAACATGTCTCTGGCTATTGCTTGTTCCTCCTCTTCGAGGTGTGACAATTCAATAGGTGGGTGCCATTTATCTTGAGTCAGAGCGGAGCAGGTTTGAACTGTGGGACGGATTTGGGGTTTTGGGTTGCTGGGGGAATGGTTAAGGGGTTTGGCCTCAATAATTTCCTCCAATGTGCCCAAAATGGTTCTCTGTGACAGATAGATGTCGTGTTTAGTGAAATTCTGGATAGGGATTTTGGTGATTTTTGATGAGCCATTGGGGACATCAATTAAAGTGGGAAAGGGGTCTAAACCCTCGGGGCAGTTGTTTCCTTGACTGGGCTCAAATACCATCGTTCCACCCCGGGGCCACGCTCTGACTCTGCACTTCACCTCACAGATCTGACCAGCAGGAACAGTTAGTCCTTTCTTTCCAACTCGCACAGTGTACTGGGAAGGTGTTTCGTTAGGGGTCAGTACCTGGAGAACAGAAATCAGGGTTTCCACTGTGCTTTCACTGACACTCATGGCTTCTTTCAGTATGGCTGTAATATCCACCTGTTCTTTGTTCTCTTTGATCAGCTCTGCAATGACATTACTACCTAGAAGGGGACAGTTAACACAGTTCTGGCTGATTAAGATGGGCACTTGTATGTCAGCATGTCCATGACTCTCACTGCGTATCTGTAAGTCAACATTAGCCCATCCATCAAAGGGGACAGCCGTGCCATTTGCTGCAGATATTTGGAGTGGTTGATCTGTGAATAGGGATGAGAGTGGCTGTATTTTCACACTGGGCAACACTTCTTCTACCCACGCCCTCCCCACCATGGTCACCTGGGCCCCTGAGTCAAGCAGCATTTGGAGGGGGACCCCATTGATTGCACATGAGACCATACATCGCTTGCCAATGAGTTGTGCTACACGTTTTCTGGGTGTTGGCTGGACCTGTGTAGTTGGTTTGACTGGGTGTATAGTTTCGACTGAGTTCACCTGTACTGGAGGCTTGTTACTGGCGACGGTCACTGGCAGCCTCACTCCAGTGACCTCCTCCCGTTTCCCGATGCCTTCCTTTGTAGACAGCCAACTTTTCGATGTCCTTCCTGACCACAGGCGAAGCAGTGAGGGCAGCTCTTTATGTTCTTCTGCACACAGTCTTGACATCGGCCCCTGGTCTCAGACGATGTCTGGGGTCGCGTTGAGGGTCGAGTCGGGGTTGGACAGTGGCTAATGGGAGTCACAGTCTCTGCGGGTTTGACAACCTGGGCAAAGTGTTTGGTCAGTGAGGTCACTTGTGCGGTCAGCTCTAGAATAGCAGCACGGTTAGCCTGTAATTCAGAGTCAACGTTGGTCTGTTTGGCCTGGTCAGTCTTTTTAGTCTGGTCAGTCTGGTCAGTCTGAGCTGTACTTACAGTCACTGGTCGGTGTTTAGTCACAGTACCAAGGCGTTTTAACCTATCTGCCTCCTCACTTGTGGACTTAGTGATCTGTTCGAGGAGAAGGTCGTCACTAACCTGTAAGTCGGCGAGGAAAGGTTTGAGATCACACCGGACATGGTTATTTTTTTCATTTAACCCTTGGTAGAGTGTGTGAAGGAATGTACCCTGAACAAGCTTTCTGTCATAACAGAAATCTGCACCTGGCTGTTGTGACTCAAAAACAACTCTCTGTTTTAGACCCATAATTCTGTACAAAAATTGCTGTGGGCCCTCTTTGTCTTGCTGTCTAGCAGTACTAAGCTCCTGAAAAAGCTCAGTGCTGTTTTTGTCTCTGATATGAGAACGGAGAAAGCGTTTTAACTCACTCATGGTAAGGTCTTCTTTGTTAGTTAGCATATCCCTGAATGTACCAGGCTTAGTTATCTTTAGCACAGTGCGGATAACCTCTGACTCACTAAACCCTTCTCGTAACCCTTCATCCATCTGTTTACAAAGGCTACTATATGACATGTCAGACCCTGTGTCAGAAATCTGACCACCATAAAGTTTAAATTCTCTACGTGGAAACAGAGCGGCTACATCGGTAATTCTCACCACCTGCTCACCAATACTGGAGGACGTACTGGCACGGCCAGGAGGGACACCACCTGCACTGTTGGTGACGGATCGGGCTGGCGATGTGGTGACGAGGTTCCTGGTTGGTGCGTTGTTGCCTCTGTCCATGGTCGGTTGAGGTGTGTGAGGGTCTCTCTCTCTGGATGGGGACAGCAGGTTACTGTCCATGGTTGCTGTAGAGGGGCTGGTCTGTTGATGAGTCGCGGTGTCATCCATCTGGAGAGATGCAGCTGCGGCTTCTTCTCCCACGTCAGCGTCTCCACGGTCAGCTCCTCCCACAACGTCTCCTCCATCCGGGGCACGTAGCATGTCATCAATCATGTCGTTGAGGGGAAGGATTTGAGACATTCCTTCGTCCTCCATTCCTTTCAACTTTTCACTTCTCAGGTAGTCGACAATCAAATCAAACAGTTCTGGTTCACTGAGTGCCGCCAGGTCCTCCACATCTCTGTCGTCATCAACTGCACTGGCGACAGTCTGTAGTTGACTAGAACTCAAAGCTAGGAGTCTCTTCTGTATGGTGAATATCAGCAGCCGTCGTGGGGTTGGGGTGGGAGCCATCTTCAGCACCCGTGGCCTCTACTCTCTGGATGACGCACAGCAATGCAGCCTTCCCTGAAGCTTTAGACACAGGTTCTCTCCGTGGCAGTTCACTCTTTCCCTCCTAGGTGGCGCTGTTATCCCGGACGAGCCCCCAATTGTTACCGGCCTCAGACCTAGGGGTTATCTGAGTCGGCACAAGGTGTTCACAGGGCAGGAAGCACTGTGAAAACACGAGGAACAGCACGCTGTTAAACTTTTGCTTGCACGGTCAGCAGCGGTTTATTATTGACTGCTTCAATAATCAAAATACTCATTTATAACATCAGTATCAAAATACTGTTCAACAATAGCTTTCTTTTGAGTTCACAATAACATACAAAATACAAATAAACCAAATAATACCAAAAATTCACAGTATTCTCCTTTAAACAAAAAATAAAGTGCAAAAATAAATAATCTGTAGTCTCATTCCACACATAGAACTGTAGTAAGAACAATAACCTTACATATACATCAAAAATACCTTTCCTAAACCTCATACAGTTTACATTCAGTGGTGTTCATGACTCAACTATATTGTAAACAAATGAAAAATACGCTTCAAACGTTTTTTCAGGCACACGACGCACGCACGCACGTGCACGCGCACCACGTGTGTTTTCTGTGTGGGAACACAATGGAGAAACTTTCTCTGGCCGCAGCCGTGATGAAACTTCATCAAAACAATAAAACTACCGGTCAAAACTCTCTTTAAATACTCTCAAAACGTTACCAAACATGTCACTGACAGTTCACATAAGGTTTTAACATCCTTCGGAATGTCTAGATAATACTTATTTACCTGTGAAAACACGAGGAACAGCACGCTGTTAAACTTTTGCTTGCACGGTCAGCAGCGGTTTATTATTGACTGCGCATGCGTGGGACTGTGACTATCTCGCTGTTTCTCTGTGATTCACAGGAGCGCGTGGGCGCCATCTATAGACTTGGACGTCTAATAGCATGTGATACCACATACATAAGTGCAATTTTGTTACATTAGTTCAAAATAAATCTAAAAAAATGGGGGGTGCATGTTTAATGCTAAACTATAAATAGAGGCTATTTCTGAACCCTCTACACAGGCATGAGTGTGGTGTGACAGAAAATCATTTAATAAGGGCACTCGCATATCAGAAAATATATATTCCCTTATTCCATTCCACCCTTTCGATCATTAAACTATCGCTCAAAAGAATAGACTAATCACACTGCAGCAATCACACCAGAATATATGCAAATTGAAAATCATCCAATGTCCAAACCAAAAGAATCAACTTAAGGCAAGTTTATTTGTACAGCACATTTTAGCATCAAAGCAGTTCAAGGTGCTTTACAGAATAAAAATATGAAAATATAGTGGCAGAATAAAGAAAAGACTTAAACTAGAGTTACAATTTAGGACCAACATGAAAGCACAGATTAGAACTTCTGACTCCAGTGGCGTGAAGTATGTCGCTCTTTTGTTGTCGCCGGTTGCCATGGTGAATCCTTGTATCAGGGCTCTACTGATGATGGCTTTTTATTTCCCTCACCCACGCGCTTAGCTCGAGCTTAACAAACTCAGAGTTGATTGAACTAACTTATATCCGCTGTTCTGGAACCGAAAACTCAGTGTTTCCTATCTCAGGTTAAGTCAACTCGGAGTTCAGGTTTAAACTCGGAATTTGTTGAACCTGCTTCCTGGAATACCCCTCTGAACCAGAGGCCCTGAGAGGTGTGGACGCTTGATATGGCAGCAATAAGTATTTTATGTATTTTGGTCTTAAACCATTCAGCGATTTATAAACTAATAGAAGTAACCCATAAAGTCTGTTCTCTGAGCAGCCAGTGTAAAGATCCCATAACTGGAGTGATGTGATCCACGTTTTTAGTTGAGAACCAGGGCAGCAGCATTCTGGATCAACTGTAGCTGTCTGATTAACTTTTAGGCAGACGTTTGTTGCAGTAATCAATTCAACTGAAGATAAACACATGGATGAGTTTTTCAAGGTTCTGCTCAGATATTAGTCCTTTGATCCTGTAGCTGTTCTTCAGATGATAGAAGGCCGACTTTTTAATTGTTTTAATGTGTTTCTGAAGGTTCAGCTCTGAGTCCATGACTACACCCAGATTCTGGGTCTTATCAGGGGTTTGCATCTGTGTGCTGACTCTTGTTCAACTGAAGAAAATCATGTCACATCCCCTCATTGATTCGTTCCCTGCATCTACTCAACGCTTGTATAATGATGTTCAGGAGCTCTTGGGGGTCCAGACGCTTAGTCTGCTTCTGCCTTGGACCAGCTCTGGTTCCAACTGACATCCACGCTGACACAAGAGTGGATGAGAGTGTTTTAAAAACACGGAGTTGCCTGACTGTTGTTATCTGGAGTCATGTTTAAACCCCAAATATTTTAAAGAGAGTGAAAGCTGAACATTGATTGATTGAAGCTAATATTGATTGATTTAAAGATAACTTCAAAGCCAATGTTCAAAGATTCAAAGAGAAGCAAGGGATAAAACATGTCCCTCAGCATGAGTCTTTCAGAGCAGCCAGGGGAAAACCTGCAGTATCCATCTTGCTGTCGAGAATTGTGGCAATCAGAGATTATCCGCCCGCCGATTTCAAAGCATGTCAGTTTTCCGTTGTGTAGTGGTTATCACGTTTGCCTAGCACGCTGAAGGTCCCCTGTTTGAAACTGGGTGTAAACATGTGTGACTGTACAGTGGCATTATTTGGACTAGGAAAACTACTCTGGTGCTCAGGACAGGAAGGCTGACCATCTCTTTCTCTCACTGGGTCTCATGCTGAAATGAATTTTGTTGCAGTTCCTCAACTGAATAAAAAATGTCAATCTCCATTCACATCCACTTTAAAACGTCCAACTTTACATCAAGAAAGAAACATATTAACTGACTAGTGTAAAAAAAAAATAAAAAAAAGTTGACCGAAGAATAAAATGACAGTTAAGTGTTTCATAGTTTTAGCAAAATGTAATTTTAAACTCTCCAAAGCTTCCTTGTTTGGGAGGAAACTGTTTGTCAACACAAACACTTAAAATGTTTCTCTAGTGTAGTAAGTGCTTCTTGTTGGTCCATAACATTATTTAAAGGAGCATGAGGCTCCTTTTAAGAAATGCGACTCTCTATCGCCACCCTTCGCCACGACGGCCGTCGGGGGTACTGCAGCAACAGCGAAGCCGGCACGGGAGAACGGGGAGAACGCGCATGCAGCGTCATGTGACGTCACATCCGCAGGACAGCGCGGGAAATTCGGCCCCACAATTGCAGCACATTTTGCAGCACACAGCCTGTTCAAGGCAACGGAGAGATACGCTAGAGGGCTCATTCGTTTTGGTTTGGAACGCTTCATCTGACATTATTACTAGAAAACTTAAAACGTATACGATTTTTTTTCATAGATCCTGCCTCAAGCTCCTTTAAGCATTAGAAAGCAGACTGAACTCGCGTCACATTTTAACAGCCCTCATGAATATTGAGGTGATTATTGGTGCTCATCATTGAACAGTCGTTGGCTGACCGTCACTGCCAGGGGTTCTTGAGAAAGCTTTAAACCATTCAGGAGTGGGTACAAAGAGAGAGCTCTGTTCATTCAAATGTCAATGACAATTGTGATTACCAAACCTCTCCAAGTCTATTGTCTCTTTCTACATATTTAATGTACAAGATAAAATGTTTCAATCCAGGGTTTGAGCTTGAATCAATAATCAACTCACCTCTGTAAAGCAGCAGTACTGATGTTTATCTGGTTTTTTTTCAGTTTCAGGCTGGTAGATTCAACCACAATACCGTACTAACAGAACACTGGACTGATGCAATAATGCACGAGGCAGAAATCCCTCCAAGAGAATGTCACATGTTCCTCATGGTCTAGTGGCTGGGATTATCTGCTCTCACCACCACGGCCCACAGTCAATTCCTGGTTATGGAACAAAAGTGATGTTTTTTCAATCTTGTATGTCTTTACTGATTTATCTCTCAATTTAGTGTGACATTGTTCTTTAATGCCTTGTTTTGTCTGTAGAATATAAATAGTAAAAATACAAACCAGCCAACAGTCTTGGTCGTCTTTGTCTCACCATTTAGAAGAAATCCCCTTCATTTACATGAAGTGAATTTTCTTGTACATGAAATGTGTGACACAAATAACCTTGACTTTAACGGGTTTGGAGGAATTTAATGAATCTTTGGAGTTTTGGTTCCCCAGAGTTCTGGAACTTAATCTTCCTTTGATGAAAGTGATGACCACGATTATGATGATGATGATGATGATGACGATGATGATGATGATGATGATGATGATGACCCATGAAACAAAATGTTTGAAAGTATTTCATTTTTGAGTTGTCTTAGGGGAACAGGTGGTTCCTTTAAACCAGTTTCTTCTATTTTACATCTGGACAACTCTCCGTGGGTAAAACTGGTAAATCAATGTTTAAATCGTCTCTGGGAACAATGATTGTCATGTAAAATGTCATTGATAACTTTGCAAGGTGTTATATCTGGAGTCAGAATGGCCGAGTGGTTTAAGGCGCCAGACTTAAGGATAATGTTTCTTCTTCATGTGTACAGAGTATTCTGTACACATGGGGCCCGATTTACTAAGATCCTAAATAAAGAGTACTAAATTGCGTGTGCACTGAAAAGGTTTGCACGTGCTGTTGTTGTGTGTTTTGCGGGTGATCAACTAAGATTGCTTGCGCAATTGATAACAGGTGCAAACCGCAGTATTTAAATGAGGTGTTGCGTGTCTTACGGTTTTGCGCCATAGAGAGTCTGGATGGAAAGCAGGGTCGCAGAATGGCCGAGTGGTTTAAGGCGCCAGACTTAAGGATAATGTTTCTTCTTCATGTGTACAGAGTATTCTGTACACATGGGGCCCAATTTACTAAGATCCTAAATAAAGAGTACTAAATTGCGTGTGCACTGAAAAGGTTTGCACGTGCTGTTGTTGTGTGTTTTGCGGGTGATCAACTAAGATTGCGTGCGCAATTGATAACAGGTGCAAACCGCAGTATTTAAATGAGGTGTTGCGTGTCTTACGGTTTTGCGCCATAGAGAGTCTGGATGGAAAGCAGGGTCGCAAGCGCAAAATGAAATTTGACGAGTTGGAGTTAGAGATATTAGTGGCAGAGGCAAATAAACACTTTCATGAACTACAGCAAAGAAATTTAACCATTACCAAAAGAAACGAAATATGGGAGAAAATCTGCGATAGAGTAAATGCAGTTGGAAAGACCAAAAGAACGGCAGATGATGTTAAAAGAAGGTGGCAAGACATAAGGCGAAGAACCAAAGAAAAAGTGGCCTTCAATAAAACGTCGGCAAGCAAGACAGGTGGAGGGCCTGCGGAAGAGATGCCTCTAACCAGCATCGAGCAGCAGGTGCAGCTCACCTTCTGCGAGGAGCAGATAACTGGGATACCGGGGTATGACACGCTAGAGCCCACTGCAGAACAAGGTAAGCACACAATAAGAAACACCTTTTTCTCCATGAAAACACGTGATTTATTTATTATCACAAATAAAAAAAATGAATGTGCCTCCTGTGGCAACCTTTTGCTGAATAATACTCGATTCAACACTCAAATAAAATATTTCTCCTTTTGCATGTGGAGAATCCTCACAAGTTGAGCCATCCCCACCCCAGTCCTCAAATCAGGACCCAACAATCATCCCTGCAGAGCCTCAAAAGCGGCCAGTTGAGGACATTGACAGAGAGTTGCTCCAAGAGCAGAAAAAAACAGTCAACAGCCCTATCTTCCGTTGCGCACGAGGTGCGAGCTATGTCCTCTATGGTACGAGCGCTCAGGCGGGATACTCGGGCCATTGCTGCGCACACTCGGCAGCTGGTCAGTGCTGTATCTGGTCTGACAATGGCCGTAAATACCCTGGCGAGAGGGATCCAGGATGGAGTTCAGGCGGTGGGGAGGGCTCTCTTTCCCAGCGGTCCCAGAGTGGAGCAGCTTGAGACTGGAGAGGAGGGAGAGATCATTGGCGAGGCACGCACTGGAGGAGAGGAGAGCCACGTTGGAGCGACGCGTAACCTGAGAAAGAGAAAATTTTATTTAATTTTATCATTTAATTTCAGGAAGTAGCGTAGCTTAAATTTTTGTTAACTGCAGTGGTTCAGATTTAATTTGTTTGGTTAAATAAATTTATGATTAATTGTGGTTTTTTTCTGTGTATTATTGAATGAAAATTAAGAATGAATGTATTCCACTCACAGTTCATGAGAAATGGCCTTGAATGAGAGTGATGCGTGTCTGCAATCCCGCAGCATTGGGTTGTTGCCCCCCAGGGAGCCCATGGTAGTGGTCATCATCATCATCATCCTCCTCCATTTCCACAGCAGCATGCTCCAACCCATGACGTATAGCGATGTTGTGCAACATGCAGCAGACAATTGCAATCTTGGCCACTTTTTCCGGGCTGTACAGCAGTGCTCCTCCAGTGCGGTCCAAACAGCGGAACCGGCTTTTCAATACGCCAAAGGTGCGCTCCACAATGTTCCTCGTGCGTATATGGGCTGCATTGTACCGATTCTCTCCTGGGGTGGTCGGATATAGTACAGGAGTCATGAGGAAGGGGTGTAGGGGGTATGCGCTATCAACTAATTACAGAAAATATAAATCAATATGGCATAAATGCATGGCACTTCTTTAATGTGAGGAATGATTTTACAAAGTATAAATTATATAAAACTCACCCAAAAGCCAGCCATCTCCATACTCGCCATCTCGCAACTTGGAATAAAGAATGCAGCTCCTCAGGATAAAGGAGTCATGCACCGACCCAGGATATTTAGCCACAACGTTTGTTACGATGCCTTCGGAGTCACAAACAACCTGCACATTTAATGAATGTGTGTTTTCTATTTCTGTACACATGCTCCGTGTTTGATGGGGGAACCAGCTGAATATGAGTGCAGTCAATCGCTCCTATTACTCTGGGGAACCCAGCAACTGCATAAAATCCGTGTTTGACATCATTCAGTGCGTCCTGAGTGGATGGGAACCGTATGTGCCTGCCCATCCTGCGTAACAGAGCGTTGAGGACAGTGGACAGCACACCTGAAAAACTGCTTTGGGAGAGCCCAGCAGAAATGGCTACAGTGTGCTGGAATGACCCTGATGGGAGGAAATGAAGAGTTGAGAGCAGTTTCGGCAAGGCAGGTATGGCGTTACTCCTGCTTGTGACCGGCTCCAAATCAGCCCTTAACTCATTCAACAGCTCCAAGATGGAATCGCTAGATAGTCGATATGTTTCAACTATCTGGTTTTCATTCATTCCAAACAAATTTACACGAGTCAGAAAGACTCTCTCTCTGCGTATTCTTTGATTTTGGCGATGTCGCCTCCTTGCCACAATAACAGCAGCCATCGGTGCGTAATGCTGGCAGATTAGCACCTTCCTTTCGAACGTATTAAATACAGACGCAATCACAATCCCCGCAATTACTTTCAGGCTTGTTAAATCTCATTACGTGTAGTAAATGAATTTATTTGCATTTCCCCCCTCCCAGTATTTAGGATTTCTGCCGGGTACGCCCCATATTGGGCAAAAGTACTAAATGAATTGCGTGTGCAATTTTGCGCATTTGAGAGGCGCAGTCCTCTTTGCACGCTGTTAGTAGATCAGCTGGCACTTTGGTTTGCGGGTGCTGTCAAGTTTGCACACGTTTTTACACACGCAAACCTTTAGTAAATCAGGCCCATGATGTCCTGTTATATGTTGAAGACGTGCAGACAATTATAAAGTTGAGCGCAAGCTCTTGGTTCATAAGAAGATGCCTCTTCATTGAAATATGAACAACACACTCAGCATCCTGACAAAACACACGAAAATAACGGTCAGAAACGTCCAGCTCTCTGTCCATCTCCCTCCAGCAGCTGCCACTTTATTGAGGTTTTTGTAGAGAAATGAGGAGGAATCATAGAAATAACTTCTCATTTCAACTAACAGCCGTTCCTCGTCATGACTGTTTCCTACAGCGCTTTCAACCGGCTTTCAACGCGGGTGACAGGAAGAAAATAGAAGCAGGGCGTCCGACAAATATTCAGCTCAAAACGGCGCGCCGTGTCACTGCGGCGCTGCGGAAAATAAAGCAATGGAATTGATTTTTTCACTGACGCTCGCTCACATCACATGCATGACACAGTGTAAATAACTCCGCCGGCCGGAGCTTCCTTCATTTTTTCATAGCGGTGTATCGCGTCATTCAGGCAGCCAATCAGCACAGTGGCTCATTATCATAGCCCCGCCCACTCAGAATCCCACATAGATAATGAGGTTAGAGAATGGGATGATAAAGACATGGCTCAGAGGCTGAATTTCTAATTTATTTAGCAAAAACAATCAAAAGCTTGTTTTTAAGACATTCAAGGCCTGTTTAAAATAGGTATTAGATGCCATAATAGGTTCCCTTGACGTTTAGGATCCAGGACCCGTACTAAGGGTGAATTATAACTTCTACAAAAGGACACTCAGGGAGGGAGATAGGACACAGTTAAAAGGACCCACAAAACAACGAACCATGTAACAAAACAAGTTAACAACTAATCAAATCAAGGAACTGAAGAATATTATTACAAATTATCCAGAAATCAAAAAAGAAAGAAAATAAAGTTAATAAGTCTTTGGTCAGAGGAATAGACACAATTAACCAAAATTTCGTCCATTAATATATTAAAAATGGAGGACCCAGAATATACGCGTACCTCCCAAATGAAAATGTAGTATTTACAATAAACTCAAATAAACACAAAATAATAAACAAAACAAACTACTAAAATATAACCCCAAGATAAATCTCCGCAATAACCAAGCAACAAAAGAAAATTACACCACACCTGGGCAGGTTTCTCTGAAAGAAAGATATATTCTTACTCGCACGCACACACACACACACACACACACACACACACACACACACACACACACACACACACACACACACACACACAATCATATACATACACGCATACACACACATAGACATACACACTGGCTTGTTCACCTGCATGCTTGCTCTGTAGTTTTTGGGGTTAGGTAGCGGTAGCGGTAGCTTAGCTCAGACTGCGATCAGATCTCAAGATTTGGGTCGATTGCTGTTCATGTTTTGGTCGGCTCCGTGCCGGTTTCGTGTTTTGTTTGTGGTTTTTTGTTGCAGATTTCCAGTGCTTGACGTGTGTCTCCGTGTGTTCCTGCTTCCTGGATTGGCAGTGGATGTCGTCACCCCCCCCCCACCTTACCCCCCCAAAAATTAAAAAAAAAAAAAAAAAAAATCACTGGGTTTGTATGTGTATATTTATGTATGTGTATGCATATGTATGCGTATATATATGTATATATATTAAATATAGTAATAATGGACATATATATATATACCTTTGGTTTCTACCGTCATGGTATCAATCATTAATATGTGTGCAGACAAGGTAAAAAAAAAAAAAAAAAAAAAAAGAAGGCAAGATCAAGCTCAGCCCCAGGACCGAGCGGGGTACCTTACATCGTATACAAGAACTGCCCAAAGTTACTCCACAGGCTCTGGAGCATCTTGAAGGTGATCTGGAGGAGGGGAAAGGTTGCTGACCAGTGGCGCTTCGCAGAAGGTGTATGGATTCCGAAGCAGGAAGAGTCTAAAAACATTGATCAGTTCAGAACCATCTCCCTGCTCAGTGTTGAAGGCAAACTATTCTTCAGCATTGTTGCCACGCATCTGACAGACTACCTCCTGAGGAACGCCTACATTGACACTTCAGTCCAGAAAGGAGGGATCCCAAAGATACCAGGGTGTCTGGAGCATAATGGAGTTGTCACCCAGCTGATTAGGGAAGCCAGAGAGAACAAGGGCAACCTAGTCGTACTGTGGCTGGACCTCGCAAATGCCTACGGGTCCATACCTCACAAGCTCGTCGAAGAGGCATTATGCCGGCATCATGTCCCCGTCAAGTTCAGAGACTTCATTCTGGACTATTACAGCAGGTTCAGTCTGAGGGTCTCAGCGGGTTCCTCAACATCGGACTGGCATAAGCTGGAGAAGGGAATCATCACTGGAAGCACAATTTCAGTAATCCTCTTCGCACTTGCCATGAACATGCTGGCGAAGTCTGCTGAGGTTCAGTGCAGAGGGCTTCTCACCAAGTCCGGCATCAGGCAGCCGCCCATCAGGGCCTTCATGGACGACCTGACTGTGACGACACCGAACGTCCCAGGGGGGAGGTGGATCCTGAAGGGCCTGGAGGAACTAACCACCTGGGCCCGCATGACCTTCAAGCCTGCAAAATCCAGATCCCTCGTGCTGAAGGAAGGAAAGGTCACCAACAAGTTCCACTTCTCACTTGGCAGCATCCAGATACCATCCATCACCGACAAACCAGTGAAGAGCCTGGGGAAAGTGTTTCATTGCAGCTTGAAGGACAAGGCAGCCATCCATGTGACCAACCAAGAGCTGGAGGCTTGGCTAGCCACTGTGGACAAGTCGGGTCTACCAGGCAAGTTCAAGGCCTGGGTGTACCAACATGGAATACTCCCAAGGATCCTCTGGCCCCTCTTGGTGTACGAGGTCCCGATCTCCACTGTTGAGGGATTTAAAAGGAGAACCAGCAGGTTCCTGCGGAAGTGGCTGGGCTTACCCCGGAGCCTGAGCAGCATCGCCATCTATGGGAAAAACAACATGCTGAAGCTCCCCATCAGCAGCCTCAATGAAGAATTCAAGGTGAGCCGTACAAGGGAGGTGCTGCAATACAGAGAATAATCTGACCCAAAAGTCTCTCAAACTGGGATTGAAGTCAGAACGGGGCGGAAATGGAAGGCAGCAGAGGCTGTGGATGTTGCTGAATCATGGCTGCGGCACAGGGCTCTGGTTGGCACAGTGGCTCGGGGAAGGGCAGGCGTGGGTAGGAGTACAACACCTCGCTACGACAAGGCAGAGGGGAAGGACGGGTGAGCATTGCTTCAGGAAGAGGTGCGGGCAGCAGTGGAAGAAGAGCGAGCCAGCACGATGGTTGGAATGCGACAGCAGGGAGCATGGACGCAGTGGGAGCAGGCAGGAGAGCGCGAAGTCACTTGGACTGAGCTGTGGAGAGCCGAGCCCCAGCGCCTAAAATTCCTGATCCAGGCCGTCTATGACGTGCTGCCAAGCCCGTCTAACCTGTTCTGTTGGGGGAAGGTGGAGTCTCCAGCTTGCGCTCTGTGCCAGAAGAGAGGGACCCTGGAGCACATCTTGAGCTGCTGTCCGAGAGGCCTGAGCGAGGGGCGCTACCGCTGGCGTCATGACCAGGTCTTGAAGGCTATAGCGAACACCATCTGCAGCGGAATTGCCCACTGCAAGCGCCTCTGCCCAGATAAGAAGACCATCTCCTTCATCAGAGCTGGAGAAGAACCACCAGCTGCTGCCAGGACCTCCTCCTCTGGCCTGCTATCAATGGCACAAGACTGGGAGCTGAAGGTTGATTTGGGGAAACAATTCAAGTTCCCGGACAACGTGGCCATAACATCACTAAGGCCAGATGTGGTGCTGACCTCAGCAACTTCCAAGCAGGTCGTGCTCCTGGAGCTAACGGTCCCTTGGCAAGACTGCATCGATGAGGCCAATGAGAGGAAGAGGGCTAAATACCAGGCTCTGGTGGAGGAGTGTCGGCTCAATGGGTGGCAAGCAAGATGTGAGCCCATTGAGGTGTCATGCAGAGGGTTCGCAGGCCAGTCCCTCTGCAGGGCCTACAGTATGCTGGGCATCACCATCACAGTAAGAGAAGGGCCATCAAGGAGGCCACAGAGGCAGCAGAGGTTGCCTCACGTTGGCTGTGGATCAGGAGAGGAGATCCGTGGGTAGGGAAGCGCTACCTGGACACAAGCTGGGGGATTGATCACCCCCAGCTGGGTCGCCTGGAAGAGAGTGTATGATGTTGAAATGACCCGAAACACTCAATGACCCCAGGTAACATCACTGATGATGTGTCCATGTTGCATCACTAGTTGATGTATGTTACAAAGTTTGCCAGCAAAATGTTGACACCCCTTGCTGCTCCAGTCCCTGGTGCAGAAAATACTTGTCCTACCCATCTCTGTTTTAATGTAGGCATTTCAGCCTCTTTTAGATGTACCTCTTGAAGCATTGGCAGATCGTATGTTAATGATTTTAAATGTGAAATGATCTTATAGCGTTTAATTTTATTTGCGACCCCATTTATATTCCAATATATCAACTTTATAGTATTAGGACCCATATATATTCAGAATATATTTAATTAATGTAGGAACTTTGCCTAAAAGCAAAGTTTAATTTTATTTTAATTTTATTTGCGACCCCATTTATATTCCAAGATATCAACTTTATAGTATTAGGACCCATATATATTCAGAATATATTTAATTAATATAGGAACTTTGCCTAAAAGCACAATATTTTTTTTTCTGTACCAAACAAAGATTTAAACAAAGAATTACACATAACAAACAACATATAAGGTGCCGAAAGGCAAATACACACATAACAAAAAAGAGGCCGACGTAGTTCCAGTCTCTCATCCGTGAACCAAAGAGGCAGATGGGCAAAGCCATCATCGTAATTCAGACCCCAGGAAAAAGTAGGTGGGATTCAGCTCCGGCCACATGAGCAATACCCCGCATAACCTGCCAATAATAATAACTGCTAATAATAATGAGCATAACCTGCCAATAATAATAACTGCTAATAATAATGAGCATAATCTGCCAATAATAATAACTGCTAATAATAATGAGCATAACTTACCCACAAAAGACGCACCGGCAGTACAGTCACTATCTGGTGCGTAGAGTAAATCAGAATCGGGCCACCGAGAAAAAAGAACAGTCATGCAATGACAATACATGGATTGAACCATTTTACTTAATCTCTTAACAGAAACTGTTTCATTTAATTAAACTAAAATGTTCTATAACTACTCGGTAGCCCATTAATATAGCCAAATAAAAGTGATAAGAATAATAACTCACGTCTACCCGTGCGCTTCTAGAGTGCTTCGAAATTATCCAAATATATCTGGAAGATGTCTTTTCAGTTCTCTATTTGCTTCCTCTGGGTTTTTGAAGATATATATTTTTTCCATCAATGGTAACAATGAGTCTTGCTGGGTGGAGGAGCCATAGCGGTGATCTGTGTCCCGGAGTTTCTTCTTGACATCTGCGTATTCTGCTCGTTTACGCTGGAGCTCCACAGGTAAGTCTTACTGAATCTAAAAAGGCTTTCCTTTCCATGGCAACTTAAAACATACTGTATGCAAACAACGCTTTTTTCTTAATTTGGTACCTTTTCAGAATGTGACATGGTAGACACTGAAATCTAATGCTTAAAGAGCATATTGCAGGTTAGAATTTTTTCAAAAATGATACCTGACCTTATGTGAAAATGACTATGTGAGAAGTTAATGTAGGATTTAATATGTTTTACAAGACATAAGGGCACTTATTCAGAGGAAATTCCTACGTTTAGACCTGTCATCCACATGAAAACGCAAATAAACGAATGTTTAAAAAAACTCCGGGCAAAGTGAAGATTTTTGAAAACTCCGTTTATGTACATGCGTGTAGACAGAGACAGAGAGCAGTTCTGCGTTTTCCAACGTCACATTATGCTCCAAAACCAGAACAAATCTGCTCTGAGTCGGACTTCTAACGTGCGATCCAGAACTGCAGATGATCCACCATCTGTCCTCCAAGCTATTTATTAAATAAATGGTCTCTGCTCTTGACACCGTTACACCGACGCGGAGCCTACGCCGTAGGGTACGCGGCGACGCGCAGCAGGGCTGCAGCAGGGCTGCAGCAGGGCTGCAGCAGGGCTGCAGCAGGGCTGCAGCAGGGCTGCGTCGATTAACGCGGCAGCTCCGCAGCGGACGCGGGGAAACTCCAGCTCGTTGCCCGAGGAGGAGGCGCCGCTCCCGGGGAGCTGCGCCGCAGAGGCGGCCCGGAGGCCGGATGACCAGATGATCTACAGGTTTGGAATGCTTATAAATGTGGTCGAAAACGCAGATCTTCGTTTATGTGTGGAAGGTTTTTTTTTTTTTAACAACGATGAAATGTGGATACTCATTTTTTATAAACGAAGGGGGGGAAATACGGGGAAATATTCGGTTTTAAAAATACCCGGCTATTTCGGATGCTTTTAATCAGAAAAAAGAGAAGATAATAAGCCTGTTTTCTGTTTAGAAAGTACAAACGTAGACAGATTACAAGTACTCACCTGTTTTTAAGGAGTTATTTTCGGAGTTTCTTTCAGGAGCACGGAGCAGGAGTGCTGCAGTAAATAAAGGCGGATTTATGGTTCCGCGTAAAATCGACGGCGTAGCCTACGGTGTAGGGTACGCGGCGCACGCAGCGTTCTGTGCGTCGCCGCATAACCTACGCCGTAGGGTCTGCGTTGGTGTAACGCGGACCCATAAATCAGCCTTTTAAAAAGCGAGTTTCAGCTGTCAATCAAAAGAACGTGGGGGGCCTAACGGGTTTCGTAATTATAAGGCTGTGGCCTGTCATATTGGTGTGAATACACATTCACAACCTCTTCAGTGTCACAACTAACATTAAGATCCATTATTTTTCCTATTGTTGAATTCACCGCGCTCCCTGATGTCACGTCACTTCCGGTTCAACTTTTTCAGATGCGGAAATAAAATACTCTCACAAAAACAACTCCGGAGGTCACTGTAGTATATATTTATGCGTATTTCAATGAAAATTCAGTTCCTACATTATTTTCCTACACATTGATTCACAGGGGTCTCCAACCTGCAATATGCTCTTTAAGTGTCTGCTCAGTTGCTTTTGACTCAATATTAAAATGTACTGTTAAATAAAGGGAATTGTTCAACAGAATCAGGGCAGTACAACACAGACTTCACTTATCTAGTTTGAATCAGCTGAACGAAATACAGATGTCATGGTGTCATTTTAGAATTATTGCAGGTCCAGAGGGAATTTAAATCCAGCACGAATAGTACATATGGTGATAAAAACCACATGAAAAACACACTACTCTGTGACTCTTTTCTAATATTCTGACACTGATGTCTTGTTGTGAGTTTGCAGTGAGCAGGAAACTGAAATCCAGCAGGGAAACAAAGAACCTTTTTATTTAAATGATGGAACAATGGAACATAAACTGGTAAAAAATCAAATTTAAGAAACACATTTTTCAGTTGAAACTGAAAACAAAACTCCAGATTTCTTTTTTTTCTCAGAACATCATAACATGTCTAAATTAGTACCTTTAACTGAGCTCTCCGAGTAAAAGCTGCCCCACACTGATCACAGACAATTTTCTTATCTGGTGTGAATACGCTGATGACGCCTTAGATCGCCTTGTCGGGTAAAAGCTGCCCCACACTGATCACATCTGTACGGCTTAAATCCAGTGTGAATACGCTGATGACTCCTTAGACTACCTTGTTCGGTAAAAGCTGCCCCACACTGATCACATTTGTAAGGCTTATCCCCAGTGTGAATACGCTGATGACTCCTTAGATGACCTTGTTGGGTAAAAGCTGCCCCACACTGATCACATCTGTACGGCTTAAATCCAGTGTGAATACGCTGATGACTCCTTAGATGACCTTGTTGAGTAAAAGCTGCCCCACACTGATCACATCTGTAAGGCTTTTCCCCAGTGTGAATACGCTGATGATTCCTTAGATTACCTTGTTGGGTAAAAGCTGCCCCACACTGATCACATCTGTAAGGCTTAAATCCAGTGTGAATACGCTGATGACTCCTTAGATGATCTTGTCGGGTAAAAGCTGCCCCACACTGATCACATTTGTACGGCTTTTCTCCAGTGTGAATACGCTGATGACTCCTTAGACTACCTTGTTCGGTAAAAGCTGCCCCACACTGGTCACATTTGTAAGGCTTATCCCCAGTGTGAATACGCTGATGACTCCTTAGATGAACTTGTTGGGTAAAAGCTGCCCCACACTGATCACATCTGTAAAGCTTATCCCCAGTGTGAATACGCTGATGACTCCTTAGACTACCTTGATGGGTAAAAGCTGCCCCACACTGATCACATTTGTACGGCTTATCCCCAGTATGAATACGCTGATGATGCCTTAGACTACCTTGATGGGTAAAAGCTGCCCCACACTGATCACATTTGTACGGTTTATCCCCAGTATGAATATGCTGATGACTCCTTAGACTACCTTGTTGGGTAAAAGCTGCCCCACCCTGATCACATTTGTACTGCTTTTCTCCAGTGTGGATACACTGATGACGCCTTAAATTACTTGACGTGGTAAAAGCTTGCCCACACTGTTCACAGGTGTACAGCTTCTCTTCAGTATGCATCCTCTTTCGGACCTTCAGACCTGGTGAAGAGGTGAGGAATTTATCCCTCTGATTTTTTCTCTCTTTGGCTTTATGTTTCTGTAAGGAAAGAGAAAAAGACTTAGATCCGGTTGTTGGTTGACCTGATAAATCCTTTTTCAGTTCAAGTCAAGTGCTGTCCGTCATGTTCGCAGTGAAACAATGAAGAGTTTTATGTCTGAGTGCTATGTTAAGCATGTTCTGTTATCAATGTATCTTAACAGCCAGAAAGATTCAGATAAAACATCTCAATATGTCAAAACAAAAGTGTGAAGGGGTAAAGGTACCCTCAGAACAAAATCATAAATTGTTTATAGAAATCCTCACTGAAAAGATGTGGAGATTAAAGGTTTAATTTTTGTAGAGCAAATGTTCAGATTTTGGCCGTTGTTTGTATTGTTGTTTTTTCAATCTCTTTGAGCTGGTCAGGTTGAAAATCAGAGATGGACATTTTTTTAGCACATATGTTCAATATATGAAATAAATTGCAGGCGTCTGTCTGTCTGTGTGTCTGTGTGTGTGTGTGTGTGTGTGTGTGTGTGTGTGTGTGTGTGTGTGTGTGTGTGTGTGTGTGTGTGTGTGTGTAAACTTGAAAATTCTGTTATGTACAAAAGACCTGTCAAAAAAGTTTGGGAACCACTGCAGCACCACAAGGACACGGCCTGAAAACTGGGCTGTCTTAAGTGTTGCATCCTTTGTTCAGGGCTTGTGGAATAACTCAGTGAACCCAGCATATTTTGTACCTTTTGAACTTTCATTTATTGAGGAAAAGTTTATTTGCTTTTATCTGATTTGCCAATTTAAGTTGTTTCATGTTCATTTAAAATGATATGTTCATTATTACTACTTCTGATGAGCCTAAGTTATTATTATTGTTCATTCCTTGACCGTTAAAATTATTGTGTTGCATTCAATACATTAACATAAGAATAAAGTTATTAATCTCCAAACGGAAATGTTTATTCAGAGGTTCTCTCATTACATGAATAAAAATACTTTTGAATTTGAATCCCATTCACTAATGCCCTGCCTACAGTATACATCTATATTATATATTCGGACGTAGACAAGTTTAAAAGTCTCTTGGGAAGGTCACGTGTTTGTGTTTTCTGCTGCTCAGTTCAAAGCTACTGACAATGAAGAGGATCTAAGATGGCGGAGTGAGTGGCAGCATTTTTGCAGGCTCCGTTAAGAGGCACTAATTAGTCGTTGAAAATATATATTTTTTTGGCAACAACCCAAACGTTTTCACTTGGACATCGATCATCACTTAAATTTGCCACAAAAAAGCACACTTCTTAAAGCTTTCTCTTTGGACACTTAAGAAGACTGTCGGCAAGTAGATCTGTTCTGGGTCTCTGGAAAGCGCCTAGAGATAACTTTTGTTGTATTAGATGCTGTATAAATACAATTGAATTGAATCTGGAGCAGACATGTCTGAACACGACTACTCTTTTTGTAGGGACAGCGATATCGAGGACATTGAGGTCGACGTAAACTCCTCTAAAGGAGGCAAACTTAATTTGAGTCATACGCCTAATAAAAGTCCACACGCAAAGAAGATGAAAAATAGGGGGAAACAGGACGGTGAGGAAGAGGAGGCGACCAGCGCTGCTATTCTCCATGCAGTTATGGCTCTGACTGGAAAAGTGGATACGCAGACTGAACTGCTGAAAAGTCTCTTCGGTCCAGCTTATCCATTAACCACTTTAGGAATCTTCTGTCAGATCATATTAGTAGTGAGATAATGTCTGCCTCCACTGAACAACATTCGGCCAAACTACATTCTCTCTGGTTCCCGATTATAGGTTTCATAACCTAATGGGGGGGGGGGTCAGCTAAGGATACTTAGCGTTTGGAGGGGAGGGTCATTGTCAGTATGATACCCTGACCTGCCCCTCCCTGTTTTTATTGCCTTAATTACATACACTCAACACCAGGGGCGGGAGAGGGGCCCACACCACCCGTGTTCCCTCGCTGGCCTGGGACAGGCGGGTCGCGGTGCCCGGGCCTGGCGGGGCTCGCCGCGCAGCCTGGGGTGCCTTCTGGCGGTGCTGGACCCCCCCCCCCCCCGGGGAGGGGGAAGTGGTGCTGGACCCCCCCAGGGAGGGAGAAAATTTAATAATTTATTAATATTATTACGATACAAAGATGGTTATTAATATTATTATTATTATTATCATCATTATTGTAGTTAGTATATTATATTATTATCATTATTATAGGAATCGGATGGATGAATGGGATGCCTGGGTCTGGGCCCTCCGTTGTCGGGCCCACAGGGGTGTCGCCTTGTTGGCGGGTTCCCTCTCTCCGGGCCCGACCAGGACTAGGATCAGGTCTTGGACTACCAGGAGCATGAGGTTCTACGGGTGGAAAGATAGGAGGCTGAAACGTTCTCTGTCTGGTTGCGAGATTTGTCAGTAAATGTCTGAAACCCTACAAAAACTCAAAATCTTAC
The DNA here is from genome assembly GCF_033807715.1 of Cololabis saira. Classification (NCBI taxonomy): domain Eukaryota; kingdom Metazoa; phylum Chordata; class Actinopteri; order Beloniformes; family Belonidae; genus Cololabis; species Cololabis saira. Next base: position 7,260,149 of record NC_084607.1, read on the forward strand.
CAAGACTACTTGTCTTATATCAAGGTAAAAAAAAAAAAAAGATAGGATGTCTAGATTTCGTTTTGAAATGTGATTTTGATGAGAACAGGATCCCCATTAAGTTGTCTAATTTTCACAAACAAATACTTGGTAAATGGTATTTGCCCACAACTTCTCTCCTCATAAGTCAACCTTATGGAACAATAGAGTAATTACAATTAGTAGAAAATCAGTATTTAAAATTAACTGGTTTGATAAAGGCATTATATATGTAACTGACTTAATGGATAGTAAAGGGATTCTTTTAAGTTAGACAGATTGCCCAAAAAAATAAAATTTCAATTGTTCTCATAGAGAATTCAACAAAATATGTACCATTAATTCACCTAATTCAGAACTTTTTGGTGTATAATACAGCTTCAAATGTATTACCAAATCTATTAATGGAAGGATGTACTCTGACTGATAAAAAGTGTGGTAACAAGTTTATTTGTAATGTTTTTAAATCCAGATTGTTCCATGATTTTTGAATGGTAAATATAAACACATTAAACAAAGCGCATTCCCAATTTACTAAATGGCCTATTTTGCCTAAAATTTCAATTGTTCTCATAGAGAATTCAACAAAATATGTAGCTTTATTCTTCTACCATTAATTCACCTAATTCAGAACATTTTGGTGTATAATACAGCTTCAAATGTATTACCAAATCTATTAATGGAAGGATGTACTCTGACTGATAAAGCCGCGGGTAGACTTGCAGTTGGTGCCTGCGTTCGCGTCTGTTCAGTTCCCAGCGTTCCTCGCATAGTACGCAAAGAGAGCCCATCATACCGGCGGTTACCGATAGGGGGCAGTAAGCAGCAGTTGGAAAACCGTTGGAAAAGTGATTAGTAGAGGTAGTAGCAGTAGCGGATTTCAAACACAAGAACATGTCATCATCGGAAGAAGAGGAGCTTTTAACATTGCTATTGTTGCGACGTCGGCAAAGGAAACGGCGCCAGCGCCATCGGAGATGGTATGTTAGACCGTTGAACCAAAGAAGGCGGGAGACTGGAGAGTTCGCCACCCTTGTCTTGCCCATGCGGGGGATCGACGATGAAAAACACCGGGAATATTTCCGTATGTCGTCAGCTTCATTTGACGATATTTTGCGTCGGATTACCCCGCTGATTCAGCGCAAGAACACACACACCGCTTGCGTGACCGCCGCAGAGCGGCTGGCCGTCACCATGCGCTTCATGGCGACCGGGATGAGCTATCGAGCTTTAGCAGCCAGCTACAAGCTTGGAACAGCCACAGTGGGATGTATCGTGCCTGAAGTATGCCAGGCTATCTGGACTGCTCTCAAGGATGACTTCGTGGCCAACCCCAGGATTGATGGTTGGAATAAAATAAAAAAGACTTCAGTGAGTTGTGGCAGTTCCCCAACTGTGTCGGAGCCATGGGAAACACATCCGGATCCGTGCTCCAGTCAACAACGGGAGTAGTTCTTATAATTACAAGGGCTACTTCAGCATCATCCTGATGGCGGTGTGTGATGCCAGGTACAGGTTCACTGTTGTGGACATAGGCGCTTCTGGGCGTGAGAGTGACTCAGGGGTGTTTACAAGAAGTGCCTTTGGGTCCCAGCCCATCCAGGGGAACCTTTAAAGATTCATTTGATGCGACCATATTCAGGTGAGAACATTCATGTTGCATATATCAAGTTTATGATTTGGAATAACATCAACTAAGGATAAATCCCAATTACTTTATCAGGCACCAACTTGTCAGCAGAGCAGCGCGTTTACAACTACCGCCACTCCAGAGCACAACGAGTGGTGGAAAACGCCTTTGGCATCCTGGCTGCGCATTGGAGGGTGTTTGGGAAGGCCATGGAGTGCAGTGTGCAGTGTGACAAAGGCGTGTGACGTGTGTTGCTGTCCACAACTATCTCTGTGGTACATCCCGAGCACCTTCGTGGATTCCACAAATGGTCAGGGTGAATGGAGGGAGCAGGTGGCAGGAGATACTAACCTCCTCCCCACAGGACGCCTCTCTGCTGAGCGGGCAACGAAACTTGGTTGTGAGGTGCGGAACCACCTCATGAACCATTTCCAGACAGATGCAGGCAGGATGGCTTACCAGGACACTGTGCTACGCAGAGGCACACTACAGTGATTATAATAATACTGCAATAGTACAATTGTTGTTTTTTAGTTTCTTGTTTTCATAATTTAAATAAACCTTTTTCCATCCAACTCTCTTTGTGCAACCTTTATCGGTGGTTAGGTGAAAAATCCTAAACAAAAACATAAATAAATCCAAAGTGCAGTGTTTAGCTGTTCTAACATTTGTTCTACTAGTACGGTGCGTGTGGAAGTGAGAAAGACAGAGCACTAGTAAATGTGTGATTGAATGTATAAAAAAAAGTCAGTACAACGGGACTCAAATTAAACATTTATTAACATATTCAAACAAGTAAAAAACAGTAAAAAGGGAGAAATGCAAAAAAAAAATAAAACTACTGATGATAGCCTTGCACGAGCTGGGTAATGTCTCTCATCAGTCGCATTGCAGCATCTGGAGGTAGTCCCTGCATAAACATCCCCACCCAGTTTGTAAAACTGGTGAAGATGTTCTGTGACGGAAGCCTCTCCTCCTCCCGTGCACGCCTCTTCTCCTCCTCCTCCCGTGCACGCCTCTTCTCCTCCTCCTCCTCTCGTGCACGCCTCTTCTTCTCCTCCTCCTCTCGTGCACGCCTCTTCTTCTCCTCCTCCTCCCGTGCACGCCTCTTCTCCTTCTCCCGTGCACGCCTCTTCTCCTCCTCCCGTGCACACCTCTTCTCCTCCTCCCGTGCACGCCTCTTCTCCTCCTCCCGTGCACGCCTCTTCTCCTCCTCCCGTGCACGCCTCTCCTCCTCCTCCCGTGCACGCCTCTCCTCCTCCTCCTCCTCCTCCTCCTCTCGTGCACGCCTCTCCTCCTCCTCTCGTGCACGCCTCTTCTCCTCCTCCCGTGCACGCCTCTTCTCCTCCTCCTCCCGTGCACGCCTCTTCTCCTCCTCCTCCTCCTCCTCTCGTGCACGCCTCTTCTCCTCCTCCTCTCGTGCACGACTTTCCTCCTCCTCCCGTGCACGCCTCTCCTCCTCCTCCTCCCGTGCACGCCTCTTCTCCTCCTCCTCCCATGCACGCCTATTCTCATCCTCCTCCCGTGCACGCCTATTCTCCTCCTCCTCCCGTGCACGCCTCTTCTCCTCCTCCTCCCGTGCACGCCTCTTCTCCTCCTCCTCCTCCTCTCGTGCACGCCTCTTCTTCTCCTCCTCCTCCTGTGCATGCCTTTCCTCCTCCTCCTGTGCACGCCTCTTCTCCTCCTCCCGTGCACGCCTCTTCTCCTCCTCCTCCCGTGCACGCCTCTTCTCCTCCTCCTCCTCCTCTCGTGCACGCCTCTTCTCCTCCTCCTCCTCCCGTGCACGCCTCTCCTCCTCCTCCTCCCGTGCACGCCTCTTCTCCTCCTCCTCCCATGCACGCCTATTCTCCTCCTCCTCCCGTGCACGCCTATTCTCCTCCTCCTCCCGTGCACGCCTATTCTCCTCCTCCTCCCGTGCACGCCTCTTCTCCTCCTCCTCCCGTGCACGCCTCTTCTCCTCTCGTGCACGCCTCTTCTTCTTCGTCTTCATCGTTAGTGCTAAGCCATGTCACCAGTCCACTTATTGTGTGTGTGTGTGTGTGGGCGTGTGAGTGTATGCACATGTGTATGAGTGTGAGTGAGGGTGTGTGTATGCGTGGGGGGTGGGGTCGTATGGGATGTTTTAAATTGTACTTTTGATTGTTATTTTATCTCTGTATGTAAAGCACCATGAGTTGCACTTACACTGCATGAGTTGGTGCTATATAAATAAATAAAGTTTAAGTTTAAGTTTAAGTCTTCTTCTCCTCCTCCTCCTCCTCCTGTGCACGCCTTTCCTCCTCCCGTGCACGCCTCTTCTCCTCCTCCCGTGCACGCCTCTTCTCCTCCTCCCGTGCACGCCTCTCCTCCTCCTCCCGTGCACGCCTCTCCTCCTCCTCCTCCTCCTCCTCCTCTCGTGCACGCCTCTCCTCCTCCCGTGCACGCCTCTTCTCCACCTCCTCCCGTGCACGCCTCTTCTCCTCCTCCTCCTCCTCCTCTCGTGCACGCCTCTTCTCCTCCTCCTCTCGTGCACGCCTCTTCTTCTCCTCCTCCTCCCGTGCACGCCTCTCCTCCTCCTCCTCCCGTGCACGCCTCTTCTCCTCCTCCTCTCGTGCACGCCTCTCCTCCTCCTCTCGTGCACGCCTCTTCTCCTCCCGTGCACGCCTTTTCTCCTCCCGTGCACGCCTCTTCTCCTCCTCCTCCTCCTCTCGTGCACGCCTCTTCTCCTCCTCCTCCTCCTCCTCTCGTGCACGCCTTTTCTCCTCCTCCTCCCGTGCACGCCTCTCCTCCTCCACCCGTGCACGCCTCTCCTCCTCCACCCGTGCACGCCTCTCCTCCTCCCGTGCACGCCTCTCCTCCTCCTCTCTTGCATGCCTCTCCTCCTCCTCTCTTGCACGCCTCTCCTCCTCCTCCTCTCTTGCACGCCTCTCCTCCTCCTCCTCTCTTGCACGCCTCTTCTCCTCCTCCTCTCTTGCACGCCTCTTCTCCTCCTCCTCTCGTGCACGCCTCTTCTCCTCCTCCTCTCGTGCACGCCTCTTCTCCTCCTCCTCTCGTGCACGCCTCTCCTCCTTCTCCTGCCTGCAGTCCTCAAGATGCTGGAAAAGGGCTGCATTGAAGGTGTCTTGGCCCTGCTTCCTTTTCCTCCTTGGACCTGACGGTGTAGCAGGCGTGCATGGCTGTGTGGTCGTGGCTGATGCCAATGGCTCGTCCGTGGAGAGACATGCCGAGTCCATCGGTTCTGGTGAAGCAGCGGCCTGTGTGAGGCTGGGTGTGGAGACGTCATCCTCCTCAGCAGGGACCTGACATGAAAGTTTATGAATGACACAATTTAGTTAGTGATACTTGGTAAACACAAACGTAGGCAATTTATTAATTTTATATTCTATATTAATATTGTGAATTATATCATATGTGTGGTAACACCACAAACAAAAACTATCTAAAATAAAACAAATAATTTCTCTGAATCTGTGTCAGTTATTGTCACATGTGCAGTACTCGAGTTGTAAAAAAAAAAATTCAGACAATCAGGTGGGATGGTGGATTTTATCATATGGGGACAGATAATTTGTGCTGATTACAAATAATATAATATATTACAAATAATACCACTGACCAAAACACCTGCAGAAATACTGAAGGAATGACATAGCAGTAGTTAAATGCAGCCTTCTGTAAGCTTTAAAGGGGACCTATTATGAAAAACACATTTTTTCTTGTTTTAACATACCGTATTTTCGCGACCATAAGGCGCACATACAATTTTTTTATTTTTTTTTTAAATGTGCCGGGCGCCTTATCAAACGGTGCGCCGTGTCTATTACCTGAATTACGGTAATGTAAGGCCGGCCACCATGAGAACGGTAAAAAGAGAAGGGGGCGGGTGAAGCCCCCGTGAGTTGCGGTTTGAATGAGACCATCCACTGAGCTGCTTAATACGTAAACAGAAGATGAAGACTTTTAAAGATTTGCTTGATGTGTAAAGTGAAATAAAAAACAATCAAACTAAGTCTTGCTCCCGCTCTATTTTTAAATAAGCACACTTTTGTGTGTGTTCTGCAGCGTGTGTGTGTTTTGCATGTCGGGAACCGAGGATGCACCTGCCGTGGGGTTGTGGGGCCAGCGCTCCGCATCCCCGGGGCAGATCCGGCTGAAATGCCGCTGGTCTGTCCCCGGGAGCCCCTGCTACCAGTCCCAAAGCATCCCAAAGCGGGGTCCGATCGAATTCTCCTGGTTCCCGCCTGCTTTGGGAGCAGGGATTTCTGGACTCCGTCCCAGGTCGGATCAGCTTCACCCTCCGAGATTTTCAGCGATATCTGTCGGTTACAAACCCCAGTACCGGATCCCCAACGTGCGCGTGTGTGTGTTTCGCAGCGCGAAACACACACATACTCATTTATGTTGTGCTTGCCTGCCACGCTGATGGACGCCTATGGTGATTTAAAAAAAAAAAAACTTTGCATAAGACGTTTCCAGCCGGAGTCATTATAAGGGCGAATGAAAAGGGGTGGCTGGATGAAGGGATGATGATCAAGTGGCTGAGACAGGTCTGGAAATTCGGACTGGCGCAACTGAATTAGCGGAGCTCTTTAATGCAGAAACAGAGGATGAGGACTTTGAAGGGTTTGATTAATGCAAAAACTGAAATAAAGTACAATCAAACTAAGTTTTGCTCCCGCTCTATTTTTAAATAAGCACACTTGTGTGTGTGTTCTGCAGCGCGTGTGTGTTTTGCATGTCGGGAACCGAGGATGCGCCAGCCGTGGGGTTGCGGGGCCAGTGCGCCGCATCCCTGGGCAGATCCGGCTGAAATGCCGGCGGTCTTTCCCCGGGAGCCTCTGCTACCAGCCCCGGGTCAGAGCCCCGTCATTCCCTGGCGGGTTGGACCGGGATCCCCCGCTCAGAACCTCCGGTTAGGAACCCCGGATCCTCCACAATGGGGATGCGAGGGATCCGACACAGTGATCTCGGGCTAAATTTTCCTGGTATTTCTGGACTCCGTCCCAGGTCGGATCAGCTTCGGCCTCCAAGATTTTCAGCGATATCTGTCGGTTACAAACCCCGGTACCGGATCCCCGACATGCGCGTGTGTGTGTTTCGCCCCGGGGAGAGACGGGACCAGCGCGGTGGAGATCCACACAACGGGTATGAAAAGTCGTCATTTATGTTGTGCTTGTCTGCCACGCTGATGGACAGAAACGCCTAAGGTGATTTTTAAAAGAAAAACTTTGCATAAGACGTTTCCAGCCGGAGTCATTATAAGGGCGAATGAAAAGGGGTGGCTGGATGAAGGGATGATGATCAAGTGGCTGAGACAGGTCTGGAAATTCAGACTGGCGCAGCTGAATTAGCAGAGCTCTTTAATGCAGAAACAGAGGATGAGGACTTTGAAGGGTTTGATTAATGCAAAAACTGAAATAAAGTACAATCAAACTAAGTTTTGCTCCCGCTCTATTTTTAAATAAGCACACTTGTGTGCTTGTGTGTGTTCTGCAGCGGGTGTGTGTGTTTTGCCGCACGCGTGTGTGCAGCTCCGTGTCTGTAGACTGCGCATTTTGGGTCGGTGCGCCGTATGTGTGTTTTAAAACCAAAAATGACACTGAGGGTGCGCCTTTTCACACGGTGCGCCGTATGGTCGTGAAATACACATTTTTTCTTGTTTTAACATATATAAAGTGGTCTCCCCTCAGCCTGCCAACTCAGAGAAGATGAAATCCCATGAAAATCTGCAAGGTCTGTTTCCCCCCGCCCGACTGAATCCCCCAGTGTCATGTGGTTTCTACGGGCCGTTTAGATTTGTGCATTTTCTTTACGTCACCAAAATGCAAACCATGCCCTCGGTCTCCTCCGCTGCTGAAACCACGCCCACCACTCTCTCCGCCGGCTGGAGCTTCAGCCATTGTTCATAAGCGGTGGCTGTTTGAGCAGCGAGGGACAGTAAAAATGAGGTTTTGCCTCGACATTTACCCTGATAAAAGGATCAGTAGCAGCAGCACGGACCCGGCAACTGCACACGAGTCAGCAGTAAGTGACGTTAATTTTTTATGTTATTTATATTTGTCTATGAGTATGATCTTTGCATGGGCTAAGTATTTAGCTTAGCTCCGGAGCTGCTGGAGCTGCTCATGGACCGGACCGGTGAGGAGCCCCGGGCCCCGGCGGCTCCGGTGTTAGGTAACACCGGAGCTCTAATAGTAATACATTTTTCTTCTATTTATGGTTTCAGGTCTTCCAAGCACCTGAAGCTGTTCAACGACACCTTCAGAAGATACACGGTCCTTCCTTGAGCCAGCAATAGTGCATAAATGTTATTTATATACAACTTGCTGGTTAATGGTTCCGCATTTCACCAACGCAGAGCCTACGGCGTAGGGTACGCGTTGATTTAACGCAGAACCGTAAATCAGGCTTTAAGATCCATTTACACCGTGTAACTGAATGAGAGCGTCCGACTATCGCGTCGAGCTGCGTGACATCGGATGCTCTCTCTCCACACTGAAACCGTTAAACTCGCGGCCAGTTAGGACATTCCAATACAAAAAAATAAAGCAATGGAATTTATTTTGTCGCAGAAGCTTCTCGCATGGGACACGCTTTGTGTACACAGCCGGCTGCTCTCCCCGGAGCTCCCTCCCCTGCTACACGTCATTCAAGCAGCCAATCAGCGCAGAGCCTCATTATCATAGCCTCCCCGCCCCTAAAATGAAGCACAGAAAAAGGGGTTAGAAGCGGTAAAACTAGAGACATGGCCCACAGGCTGAATTTCTGTTTTATGTAGAAAAAACAAGCTTTAGATTGTTTTTAAGACATTCAAAGCCTGTTTAAAATATACATTAAATGTCATAATAGGTCCCCTTTAAATATCCACTGGCCTTACATAAAATACATCAAAACACAACAATAAAAAACTGTTTTCTGAACTTATCAATATGAATCTGTCCTTCACAGGATAAGTAAAATGGATCACTGCAAAAACTCAAATTCTTAAAAAGAATATTTGTCTTATTTCTGGTTAAAATGTCTCATTTTAGTAAAATTAAATTTTAGGGGGGGTACCCCCCTCATCCCCCCATAAACAAAGGCTGTGCTGTATACATGCATGCTTTCGGGAGAATCACTTACACTTACTTTGTCCATGTCTGGACAAAAGTTGGTGTCGGTTGCACGTTGGTTGACGAACTTTTGCAGCCAGCTCAGACGTCGGACGATCGGTGGACAAAACAGCCCATCTGCTCCATCTGCCCTGCATTTTCCGACGAGCTCGGACATACCGGTCACGCAATTGCTTCCACTTAGGCCGCGTTCCGACTGCCAGCCAATATCCGATTTTTAGCCCATCCAGATTGAAACTGAATGACTCTTTTGAAGTCTGAACAGTCCCAAACCGCATGAGATCTGATTTTTGCAAACCAGATCGAAACCACCTACGGGAGGTAGTTTCATATCGCATTTGGGCAGATGTGTCTCAGTCTGAACAGCTCCAAACACTCAGATCGGTTTTGACTGTCCGTGACGTCACTCTACGCGACGCCAGACCAGACCCATGCACAAACCACCCGCCCATTTCGAGTTGTGGAGCTACGTTACAGGTGCCTGGTGCGCCTGACATGCTCTACACCCCTACTAGACAGTGCCAGGGCCACTATGCTGATGTGAGCTGGCTCCATCTTGTTATTGTTTTTGTTGTCGCAATTACATGACGATACACGCGCTGGGTGACGCCTCCGCTCCGACGTCGTTGCTACGGCAACCCGTCAGATCAGTCAATGATGTGGCCCAGTCTGAACAGAGCCAGATGCGATTTGGACACTTGCTAAAAACAGTGTGGACAGTCAGCCCTGAAAATCGGATATGAAAAGGAATCTGATATGAATCAGATTTGCCTGCAGTCTGAACGCGGCCATATTCCTGCATGTCTACATATCAACACCCAGGATGGTGCTGATCTCCCGCCAGCTGTTTTGGCAGGCATGCTTGTCGCTGTGCAGTAGCAGACTCACATCATAAATATGTTCATAATTGCGAACCTGCTCAGCCAGCTTCTCTTCAAATGAGTCCGCCATTTTCACAACTACAACACACGTTGCGGTCGTTGTGTGGGCGTTGTGGAACGTGTCACGTGACCACGACCAGCGCCTCTAGCGGGACCAGCGACACTAGCGGCCAGAGCGAGAACTGCAGGTCACGTACGCATTCAGTGTCTTTTGGAGAACGTGCCTGTCGACGCGCCAAATAAACGCAGGATACGCATGATGTCACGCGTACGCGTTCTGAACTGCAAGCATAGGCTTAAAAAGTGTGGTAACAAGTTTATTTGTTGTTATGTTTTTAAATCCAGATTGTTCCATGATTCTTGCATGGTAAATATAAAACACATTAAACAAAGCGCTTTCACAATTTATTAAATGGCCTATTTTGCCTAAAGTTAAAGAAATACATTTTAAAATTATGAATAAGGTCTATTCTGAGGCAGAATTTCTTTAAAAAGATTTAAATTTGAGGTAGATCATTGTTCCCTCTGCAAAAAGGATGAAGAAACACTGGATCATTTGTTTTAAGAATGTCCTTTGTCTCATTGTTTCTGGACAGACATATGTAACAGTTTTGGATCCGTTGTGACAAATGATGAGTCATATGTTGGTTTTCTACATTTATTTCTGCATAAGACACAAAAACACATTAATAAGTCTTCTGGACCCTCTTTTTACTCCTTCTGCTCCCCTCATCAGAGCAAATCAGCACTGTGTAATTTAATTGATTTTCCTCTACAATGCAGAGAAATACACTCCTACATTTTCTCAAACAAAAGCTACCAAAACAGACAGGAAAATAAAAAATGCCAACATAAATGGATAATTTCTTAAAGAAAATCTGTTAAGAAACGCAGCAGCAGTTCCCAACGCAACTTACCCTCATCAGAGCAACGCAGCACTGTGAGGAGCTGACATATTTATATATTCAGAAATTATCCATTTATGTTGGTATTTTTGGCGCATGTTGTATACTTTAAATGCCACAGACATTACGTGGCTGTTTTGTGTTGTTTTGGTGATTAATATGCTTTTTGTGGATGTTTTTGTTTTCGCGCCTTTTTGTATAGCGGCGGGCGGTGACTGGTTTAAACCAGCAGGTGGTAGTGTGGACCAGACGGCGCTGCAGAGACTCTGACTGCTCACTTTCCCCTTTTTGTTTTGTTTGTTCAGGGAGCAGGAGGAGTAAAAAGAGGGTCCAGAAGACTTATTTATGTGCTTTTGGGTCTTCTGCAGGTATGTTTCCTTTGTCAAATTAATTGTTTTCATTGTGTTTACCCCATATATACGGTGTTTTATTTTGATCGTTGGGTGTCACGGTTCCCATATTGGCTGTTATGATTTAGCGATTTATTAGTTAAAAACAGTATTTTCCTGTCTGTTTTGGTAGCTTTTGTTTGAGAAAATGTAAGAATGTATTTCTCTGCATTGTAGAGGAAAATCAATTAATTTACACAGTGCTGCGTTGGTCTGATGAGGGGAGCAGAAGGAGTAAAAAGAGGGTCCAGAAGACTTATTCATGTTTTTTTGTGTCTTCTGCAGAAATAAATGTAGCAAAACCAACCTATGACTCGTCATTTGTCGCAACGGATCCAAACCTGTTCCACTGGTGCCGTGACCCTTCAGATCAGCTTGATGCTCATAGCCGCGGATGCTGTGCTGCTGTACTGATCTGCGTTTCAGGATTATTGTATTGTCAGGTTTGGATGGACTGTAGATTTTGGCGTAGTGACCTTTTTTTTTTTTTCTTGCATTTGTGACTTTGCTTTCTGTGTTAAAGCGACACTACGTAACTTTTCCACCTTAATATCATATTTCCAGAGTCATTGTGATGGTACATCAACTTACAACAGGTTTAATGACACCTCTGTCATGGTCTGGGGGGGGTCTGTTTCACATTCACTGGCACTATGTAACTTTGAGGAGCATGGTAGGAACCCTGCCACACTAAAAAACTACAAATCGTTACGACTTTGACTGCTTTACGGCATACGTCACTTCCCCCTCCTTCCCGATTCGCAGTCGAGACGAAAATGCGCGGGGCGTGGAGCGCAGCTCCGCAGGAGCTGTTGCTGCGTTGCGGCTGCAGCAGCTCCACACAACAGACGTGGGGAAAGATCCTAATGGTTTAACTTTTCAACGGTTTCCTGCTCGGAGGCAGAACCATGCAGGCCAAGTATCTGATATAACAAAGTAAAAGAGTGAAAGAGTCGTCGGCTCGCTTTGGATCGCGGCTGTAACGACCAAACACACAGTAAAGCCTGAATTATGGTTCTGCGTTAAATCGACGCAGACCTACGGCGTAGAGTACGCGGCGACACGCAACGTACGGTGCGCGTCGCCGCGTACCCTACGCCGTAGGCTCTGCGTCGATTTAACGCAGAACCATAAACAGCCTTAAACCACAAACACTCACACAGACCGGGTCGGATCAAAACACAGGTTTTATTCCCCACTTCTCCAGCTAAACGCAGTTGCTGGCCAGCTCTCTGCGGTCCAATTAACCCCAATCTTCAGATAAAGCTAGTTTGTTGAGGAAAAAATATTAACTCTTATTTGTAGCTGCAGAGGAAAAAAATAATCTCACGAGGAAAACAAAAATAATCACGCCTCGGAGCCTCTTCAGCATAATATAGCAGTCAAAAAAAAGAAAAGAGAAGTAAGAGGGATACAAAACATGTACTGTATGTTGTACTATTATACAAATTTATTGAAACACATGGCTCTTCAGTAGGGATTAATTATTATTATAATTAATAATAATTAATAATCATTATTTTCTCCATATACCGCTCCCTGGCTTCCTTGTTTAAGGTATCCCGGTAAATTCCAGTTCCTTTCCAGCAGTTTAAACATATTTTTTTTTGCGTTCTGTCTGTTCACTTGGTGAAACAGAAAAGTGTCCCGTCTCCTCTCATCAAAACAAATGCAGCGACGGGACAGGAGTTTTCCGGCAATACGCGCTGGTGCTCATGGGAAACGTAGTGTTCTTTCTGGTAAAACAATACCGCTTTTGTCCAAAAGATGCCGCCAAACTCAGAAAAGCTGAAAGTTATGTTGTGCTGCTTTAACTGTTTCTGTGGAAACAAAAAAAAAAAAACACACAACGCAAGTGCTTTTGATGGTTGATAACAGCAGCTAAATTAAATATGGATGGGTTTAATACTTTTAAACGCAGTTTTAAACGCAATTTGAAAACAAAAATGATTAAAGTGGGTTTTCCAACTCTGTTACACATACACAATTGGATTTCTCTTAAAATGAATAATGTTCCACCTTTTGAATTAAGCCATATTATTTTCTTCATGGGTGATTTGGAATTTTCTGTTTCTGATATTATTAATATAATGTTGTTACTGGGTAAGTACTATATTCATTGTGCCAAATGGAGAAATTGTAAACCCTCCTTCCGGGATTTTATTAACGATTTTAAGATTTTTTTCACATGTCTCAAAAGAGTAGAAAACAAAAATGCAAGTAAAATAAGTCTAGACATTGCTCGTTATTTGTTGTTCTAATTTAATAATTCATCTCCTTTTCTATGCTCCATTATGTGAATTTAAATGCTTAATTTATTTTGTTATTCCTAAGGAACTTTTTAATTCTTAGAGTGGCTTGTTTTTTTTTGTTTTGTGTACTCCTTACAAGAATCCCCATTTTTTATTTTCCTTTCTTTTCATATTGCATTTAAATTGATATTTGTCTATTATCTTCTTTGAGACCTGAACACTGACCTGCAGACCAGCGGAGGAAGACTCCGCTTTGGTCCTGCTGCTGGACTCCTGATCCCGGTCCTGGTTCTGACCCCGGTCCTGGATCTGGTCCTGGATCTGACCCCGGTCCTGGTTCTGATCCCGGTCCATCTCCTCCAAACTCGTGTCCACCACTCGAGTGTTTCCTGCTGGTAAATGTAGGATTATCGTCCCGGAGACTAGAATGTTGTATTTAGAGGGAAATGTTCGACATTCATTTGTCAGAGAACCTCCCGCGTCCAACTGCCGCGGGGCTACTGCGCATGCTCCTGATTACTGTGGCATGCTGGGAAATGTGGTTTTCATGTCACATTCGTCATGATATTGCCGTTGTGTTTACTAGCAACTCGCATCCTATTGGAGCAGCGGGATCACGTGACGACCGCGCCTCGACCCGCGGGCCAAAATCTTCCTCCGCTCAGAAGAAACTAGTACCGTTTTGCGGCCCCGATCTCGGGACTCTTGGGGGGTTTTGAGCTCTGGACTTTTACTGATAAGGTAAGCATGAATCAATCTTTTTGATAATACAGACTGTGTCGTCTCCAAAGGTGGGAGCGGGATGAAACGATAACGGAGTTCACCTTACGGCCAATTCTCTCTCAGCTTGATCCAGCCTAGCGTTAGCCTAGCCGTTAGCCGTCAGTGCGAGTTGTGCTCTTATCCACCTTATTCCTAGCCCCCATGAGGCTTTGCGCGAATTGTGGGTGCTACTTCCGATGCTGCCGGAACCGGCGTTTGTTTACATGCTGAGTGAACGCGTAAACCCTCTTTCTCCGAGCGTTGGGGATATAAAACATGTGGAAACACCACCTGTCACAGCTCAAACGGGACAATATCATCTTACCTCTGCCTCCTGCTGTTGAGGGATGGGAGGACGACCTGAAGAAGTGAAGAAATGCTTAGAAGATGAGAAGTATCTCATTCTTCCCAATGGGCAAAGTGGATACTCCTCCAGGTGGGTAAATATTGTTACTTATAATCAGTACTCGAGATGAGGGGGGATGGCATCCCCCCTGAAATAAAACTGGTCCAAATCCCCCCCCCCTGTAAAACTGCCATCCCCCCTTTCCATCCCTTATGTCATTTCATCAATGAATGTGGTTTTACTGCTATTTCAACATTTAGAGTCATCACCAGAAAAATAACACCAGAAAAATAACATTTGACAATTTTCACCTGTTTCAAGTAAATTTTCACCTGAAATAAGTAAAAAAATCTGCCAGTGGGACAAGATTTATCTTCTCATTACAAGCAATAACATCTTGTTCCACTGGCAGATTTTTTTACTCATTTCAAGTGAAAATCTACTTGAAACAGGTGAAAATTGTTGTTTTTTCCAGTGATGTCTTGTTTTAAGTGTAATGAGATTTTTCTTTTACTAAAATGAGACATTTTAACTAGAAATAAGACACATATTCTTGTTAAGATTTTGAGTTTTTGCAGTGATCAATTTTACTTATCCTGTGAAGGACAGAGTCATATTGATAAGTTCAGAAAACTGTTTTTTATTGTTGTGTTTTGATGTATTTGATGTAAGCCCAGTGGATATTTAAAGCTTACAGAAGGCTGCATTTAACTGCTGCTATGTCATTCCTGCAGTATTTCTGCAGCTGTTTTTGGTCAGTGCTATTGTTTGTAATATATTATATTATTTGTAATCGGCACAAATTATCTGTCCCCATATGTGAACCTTCATTAAGACAAACTGTAAGCCATCTTTTATATTTATTCTTTCAGGTCCAGCTGGCAGTGATGTCCAAGCTGGTTATCTGGACACCAACTGAGCACCTGGAGTTCCACATTTCATTTGACAAAGACTTCAGATACACACATGAAACACCTCCAGAACCTTTCACACATACTTCCAACATTTGTTAGATGAATTTGTTGCAAAGAAGATTCCGCTCTGCCCCTCTGTATAAAGCTAGGGGGAAAACAGTACAACAAACTTCATTTTTGTTTTCATTTTTATTAAAAACAGAACCTGAAAGATCCCCTCCTGACATATTAGGACATACAATATAGGGACATGAATCAAAACATTTTAACACAAAAATATTGTTTAACAAAAGCACATTACATTTGTGTCTTACTATTTGCACTTTTATTTCCTCAAAAAAATAACAATTGCAGCCGGACCTCAGTTGTTTTCAGAAAATGTTAAATGAATGAAATATGTAAGTATGTTTTAGTGCAATATTAAATGTCTTTTCACTTGAAATAAACTCAGCTCTTAAATTCACTTAACCAGCACAAATCTTGAGCATTTTGTCAATTTTGGGCACAAAGTTAATTGGCCCTGTTGGAGAAAGAATCTTGTACACCTTCAGGTGCCTTATTCAACATGAATGCAGCCATGAGCAGGTGTGCTTGTGACCTCCTCACTGGTCAGCTGGCATCCTTTGCGTGTGAATGCTGGAATGATTAGCTTCCCCCTACGCTCCTCCAGCAAGTCTCTAACTGTGAAACCACGGTCACCCATCACCTCATCTCCAGCACGTAAATAATAGAATAGGTGTGGTCCTCCATCCCTGGGTCTGACCACTGTGTTTGGGCATCACAGGAAGCTTTGGTGTTGATCACAGCTCCTCCTTCTGATCCATCTGGTCAGGCTCATCTGAGGGAGCAATACAGTACACAATTATTAAGATAAGATATGATACATTAGGGTTTTCCCTACCACTATAACACCCCCAGCCCCCTCATCAAATGTACCTGGGGGAAGACCCACAACCCCCCCCACCTGCAACCACATCACCTAAGCCCTCCAGAAGTTTAGGAAAAACCCAGTACATTATCACAGCTACGATTTAAACTTTAATGAACAAAAAACATTTTTCTTATCAACACGTCTGTAGTGAAACTATTGTAGTTTTATTCTAATGCTGCCCTGCAGTCCGTGCCATAAACGCACTTTGTATTTTAACTGCACAGAAAATAATAATAAATAATACTAAAGGTTGTCATTACCGGACAAATACTACAATGCTGTGTCCTCCATACACCTGAAATCATACCTTATCTTCTCATGACATTACACCTGAAATCACACCTGATGTTCTCATGACATTAACCTGAAATCATACCTGCTGTTCTCATGACATTAACCTGAAATCATACCTGATGTTCTCATGACATTAACCTGAAATCATAACTGATGTTCTCATGACATTAACCTGAAATCATACCTGATGTTCTCATGACATTAACCTGAAATCACACCTGATATTCTCATGACATTAACCTGAAATCACACCTGATATTCTCATGATATTAACCTGAAATCATACCTGATATTCTCATGACATTCCTGTCAATCCTTCTGAGGATTCGGCGTCTCTCCGGTGGTTTGTCGGATCCCAGCCACAAAGTAGGATGCAGGTTTTCCTCCGTAACACGACGTACCCGAGCTCCGCAAGGACATTTTAGTAAATGCTACGGTTGATAAATATGTTAAACATTAAATGACAGAAAACAAAACCGTAACTTCTCTGCTAGATTGAAAGCAAATTGCTTTAAAATAAACCGCTGTTCGCGCTCAGCTGCCATGGTTAGTCAATGGCTTTATGCTACTTCCGGCATCTCACCGGAAGTTACACCCATAACCGTTTCTACAGTAGAGCCCCCAGGAATAAGGTGGATAGAGCTGCATCAGTCAGAGCTGCACTGATGCTTCTCTAGAACAATAGAAACAGAAGAGAAATAGAAAGCCTTTATTATCATTAAACTGCTACAATGAGATTAGGCAGGAGCTCCGTAAAAGTGCACATATGCAAAGACTATGGAAACAAAGACTGTGTAAACAACAAAATGAGAAACAGGAAACATAAATAGAGGACTGTTTCAGAAAATTAGAATATTGTGATGAAGTTCTTTATTTTCAGTAATGCAATTTAAAAAAAAAAAACAAAAGTGACATACATTCTGGATTCATTACAAATCAACTGAAATATTGCAAGCCTTTTATTATTTTAATATTGCTGATTATGGCTTGAAGTTTGCACTTTAAAATGTTCCCAGCAGGCAACACTCGTGTTTGGAGGAGATGGACCGGGATCAGAACCAGGACCAGGATCAGATCCAGGACCAGGATCAGAACCAGGACCAGGAGTCCAGCAGCAGGACCAAAGCGGACTCTTCCTCCGCTGGTCTGCAGGTCAGTGTTCAGGTCAACGTTCCCGCTCCTCCTTGGTCTTTCTGTTGCTGCTGATCATCCAAACGCTTTATTTCATTGTCAGTAGTTTGAACTGAGCAGCAGAAAACACAAACACGTGACCTTCCCAAGAGACTTTTAAACTTGTCTACGTCTGAATATATAATATATATTGCAGTGGCTATTTGTCCTCCAGGTGAATTATAGAAAAAAAAAAGAAAATAAATAACTCAAAGTATCAAACTATAATAAACAAACGGCCACTGAGACACCTAGGGAGTGGATTTACTCTGGATATAAACAAAGTCCTGAGGGGCTAGCCCCTCAGCTCAGTCGCCATGTGTTGGAGTTCACCCCGGTGAACGAGAGGGTCGCTTCCCTGCGCCTTCGGGTCGGGAAGAGGTCTCTGACTGTTGTTTGTGCCTACGGGCCGAACAGCAGTGCGGAGTACCCAGCCTTCTTGGAGTCCCTGGGAGGGGTACTGGATAGTGCTCCAACTGGGGACTCCATTGTTCTACTGAGGGACTTCAACACTCACGTGGGCAATGACAGTGATACCTGGAGAGGCGTGATTGGGAGAAACAGCCTCCCCGATCTGGACCCGAGCGGTGTTTTGTTGTTGGACTTCTGTGCTAGTCACAGTTTGTCCATAACGAACACCATGTTCAAACATAAGGGTGTCCATCAGTGCACGTGGCACCAGGACATCCTAGGCCGGAGGTCAATGATCGACTTTGTTGTCGTTTCATCTGACCTTCGGTCGCATGTCTTGGACACTCGGGTGAAGAGAGGGGCTGAGCTGTCAACTGATCACCATCTGGTGGTGAGTTGGATGCGCTGGCGGAGGAGGAGGTTGGACAGACCGGGCAGACCCAAAAGGATTGTGAGGATCTGTTGGGAACGTCTGGCCGAGCCCTCTGTCAGGGACATCTTCAACTCTCACCTCCGAGAGAACTTCTCTCGGATCCCGGGGGAGGCGGGGGACATAGAGTACGAGTGGACCATGTTCTCTGCCTCCATTGTTGACGCGGCGGCTCAGAGTTGTGGACGCAAGGTCTCCGGTGCCTGTCATGTAGGGTGGCCATTTCCACAACACCAAAAAGGAGGACACTTTGCCGCATTTAGTGAGAAAAGAAAAAATCGCAACATACAACTCTAATGTACTACCCACTACAATATAATTTACAATACCACAGTGATTCTGAGGTACGCTGTTCATCACAAGACAATTTTATCTATCATATATGTGTATGTGTAAGTGAAAGGTGAAAAGTCTTTGTTCACACTATTTGAATTTATTCAATACATTCATCATTCAAAGTGCAGTACCAGTACAGCAGAACATGTATGGTCTGAAATGTGCAAATAATAAATTTACATAAAAATAAATAAATGTTTCCAAAAAATACATTCCAGTTCTTAAATTCATTAAATTGACATAAAAAATAAATTAATGCAAAAAATACACATTCCAGGTCTTAACAAGCATAAAGAACATTTGTTTTATGTAAACAACAAAATACTGAGAAAAAACACCATGTAACAGGTAAATATCGACCTGAAAAATGTGTAAAAAATGTAACGTATTTGTGTGTGTGCAGCAGTCTTCAGTATCCTGTTCTCAGTTTCCTGGAGTCCGTTTCACAAAGCAGGTTTAGTGAAAACTCTGAGTCTGTTAACCCTGAAATGAGGGAAACTGAGTTTTTTGTTTCACAAAGGGAGGTAACTCAAACCAGAGAGAGAGGAGTAACTCTAGCCTGTTTCACAAAGAGAGGTAACTTAAGCTCTCGGTCAGTTACCGTAGTAACAGGGTCTCTGAACCTAACCTGGTTGCTAGCAGGTTTTCTTCAATAAACCCTGAGTTTCTCTCTGTCTCCTCCCTCAGTGGCGTCAATTCAGCCAATGGGCCTTTACGCAATACGCATCTGTTTTCTGCACCATGGACAGCAAGCGGCAGAGTTAGAGAACAGGAAAAGTATCTGACAAACGCAATTTAACTCGTTCACTTTATTCACTATGTCAGTGCAACAATATCACAGGGACATCCGAGTTTAACTTCAACTAGTTAAAGTCCAAATGCAAAAAGGAGAGGGAGAGTAAAAAAAAGACAAATATTTCCCTTAAACAGATTTATAGGAGGATTTATATCTTACTTTAAGATGTACTTGCATAATTAATCCATCAGTGGCTAACAGCCTCGTTAATATCTTCTGGACCCACCACTTGCCTTCTTCCTTTTTTTTTTTAAATTGCGTGGTTGTCTGCTTCCTTTTCATTTTTGTAAGTTGGTAACACTGCAGAGCGCGCTAAAAACGAGATTGATAGCGACCACTGTCGTCAGGGACGCTGGGACATAACATTTCAAGATATGAGGGGGGTACAAGTGTTGGGAAAGATAATACGTAGTGAAATCCATCATGTTGTTCTGATATGCATTTGTAGTTATTTTATATGTATTAAGTAATATGATAAATTAATATAAATAGACACAGAGTAATTCCATAAATGTATTAAAAAAAAAACATTTACATTTTCCCCTGAAGCCGAGGTGTGGCAGCTGCCGTACACAATTGACGGCCCTGATCTAAATGACAATAAAATTTCATTCAAAACCATTCCATCTGTAATATTATAAGACAGTGTGCTTAAATGTTAAATGCATACTGCATTCAAACTTACACATTGACTGCAGCAACTTTCTCCCACGCCAATTGTCTCTGCTTTGCTGCTGCAGCTGTATGCACGCCATATGCACGTATTAACACTTCTAACTCCAGTGGCGTGAAATATGTGGATTTTCAGATGCAAACTAATGTTTCCTCAAAGGGATTTTGTAAATTGAAATGTTAAATAAAGTTTAAAAAAAAAAAAAAGTATGTGGATCTTTTGTTGTCGCCGGTTGCCATGGTGAATCGTTGTATCAGGGCTCCATTAATGCTGGCTTTTGATAGTTGAGGCGCACGCGCTTAACTCCAGGTGAAACTACTTAGAGTTGAGTAAATTAACTCAAATCCGCTGTTTTGGAACCGAAAACTCAGAGTTTCCGATCTCAGAGTAGATCAACTAAGAGTTCAGGATCAGACTCAGAGTTTGTTGAACATGCTTTGTGAAACGGACCCCTGTTCTTCATTATGGCCTCAGCACTCAGCAAAATCCACCTTCAGCTGCTGCAGCAGCTCAGGAGACAACAGCACCTTCAGGTTCATCATAGCCAAGCCTCCACTGCAACAAAAAACATAGCAAAAATACTGTTATCAACCTTCAAAAATCTGTATTGTTTTAAACCTAGTACATATTCATTTCATAAAGCCCATGCATAGAATCAAAATGTTGCATTACAAGTATTAAGTGTATATTTGTTTAATTAAATATAGTACACAAGTAACAAACAAAAGATGACAATATTTTACTCACCAAATAATTGATCCTCTATCTGCAATACTTCTGGCCTTTTCTGGCAGCATCCAAAATTTTTTGGTTTCCAGGGAACTTCTGGTACATGCTTGTGCAGGGAAAGGTGAAGTTGACGCAAACTTTGCCTGCCTTAACGCTGTCCACATCCAGACGATTCCTCTCGTTTCTCCATGCAGATGCCATCATTGAGAAGACTCGTTCTGTGTGTGCATTACTGCATGGGATGGAGAAAATGTAGGAGCTGACCTTCCTGAAATTCACAAGTGGTCCATTTGCTTTGGAAAACAGTTTCAGATACCGCTCCTCACTGGGCAACCTTCCATTTCTGGAGAGCTGAGGGACGCTTCCACTATGGCATATTCCTCGTACAGTCCATCCATATCAATGTCTTTCAGATTGCAGGCCTGGACAGTATCACTGTATTCTTCATATGGCACAGCAGTTGTGAGGCCAAGCTTTCCCATTTTGCAATGAAAGCTGTTCTCAGAGAAGTCATATCTTTCACTTATGTATTTCTTGGCACTTTCATAGAAATCAAGGAAGTCCATCTGACGTTTCTGTGCCTGGTTAGGGGGTAGCTGCTTGAGCTTGTTGTTCACAACAAAGCCAAAGAACCTGTCCTTCAATCTTTTCTCAAGTTTCTGTTTCAGTTCAGTCATCACCTTAAACACAGATGTTATGCTGAAGGACTTGGCCTCAAGTGCTTCAATGGTGTCTTAGAACAGTTTCAGGATGTGACTGAGGAAAAGGAAATATGTCTCAGATACCTCAGTGTTTTGTTCTCCAAAGCATTTCCACAAAATCTTGCTGCATTCCTCTTCACCTTGACTCTGAAAGTAGCTGGTCAGAGGCCTCCAGTACAGCATCCTGTCAATAGATGGAAGCAGGGACAACCATCTTGTCACGACATGCCGCAGCAGATTGCATTCTTCTGCTTCCACAAACTCACAGAATTCCTTCAGTTGTGCTGTTCTGCTTGCTGACATGCTAAAGTGGCTGTGAATCTTGAGTACAGCATTTTCAACATCAAAATCCTGTTTTCCTGCTGCATATCGTGTTGCATTGTGGAGAATATGGGCTAAACAGTTTGCAGGTAACACTTCCTTTTGTGTCAGTTTCAGCTTCTGATAAACACTGTTGTGTTTTCCATTGTTGACGCAGGCGTTATCTGCTGCATAAGCTGACATGTTTTGCACATCTAGACCAGACTTCTCCAGTTTAGCCAGCAGCTGGTTTGTTATAGTCTCTGACGTTTCTTTGCTGTCACTGTAAAAATCTAACTGTGCATGTTGCACGCCTTCCTCAAAGTGGAAATATCTCAGTACAACTGGAAAACACTTGGTCGTACCTTTGTTTGATGCATTGGTTGCCACAGAAAAAGGCAGATTGTTTTCTTTGATGTAGTCTGTATGTGTTTGTACAGAGTAGGGCGCTAGGACATTCTCACACAAAGCCTTAGCTTTTGTTTTTCCACAAGTCATACCCTTGGCTATAGATGAGTCACTGAAGATCTCTATCAACTTTAATTCCACAGTCTACACTCCTGTATGACTGGTGATGCTTGACTGCATGATACACTTTACAAAGTTCTGCAGCGGATATCTTGTCATCTTCAGGGGATGACGCCTCCCGGAGAAACAACCGCAGGGAGGAGGTGCCCGCATCCCGTCTGTTGCTCTTGTGTTTTTCTGTGCCAGCATGCCTCTCAACAGCCGTCTTGCCTTGTGTGCTGACGTCCACATCACAGCGACACAGTGTGCAATAAGCATGCAGATCGTCTTTGCTACTTTTGCTTATAAATGTATGCTCCTTTGACCATTCCGTGTTGAACGAAGTCCGTCTTTTCGGCATGCTAACATTTAGAAACGAGACGACACATGGGAACAGGGGGCGGCTTGTTTACATTTTCAACCAATGAGAAATCAGGGAATTGAGTGAGACCGCTTTTACCCAATCATATTTTAAACCAATCACTGAAAGTCTTACATCATTGGATGATTTGCAGCGTTGCCTTCAAGTGCAACTCCAAAAAGGAGGACAAATAAGCGTCCGGCTTGAGGCTGCGCAGGACGCCGGACAATGCATTTAAATTCCGGACTGTCCAGCCTAAATCCGGACGTATGGCCACCCTACTGTCATGGCGGCAATCCTAGAACCCGGTGGTGGACACCGGAAGTACAGGATGCCATCAGACTGAAGAAGGAGTCCTACCGGGCTATGTTGGCCTGTGGGACTCCTGACGCAGTAGATAGGTACCAGCAGGCCAAGCAAGCTGCAGCTCGGGTAGTCCTGGAGGCAAAAACTCGGGTCTGGGAGGAGTTCGGGGAGAGCATGGAGGAAGACTTTCGGTCGGCCTCGAGGAGATTCTGGAGGACCGTTCGGTGCCTCAGAAGGGGGAAGCAGTACTCTGCCGGCACCAATTACGGTGTGGGTGGGGAGCTGTTGACCTCGATTGGGGACATTGTGGGACGGTGGAAGGGTACTGGAGAAGAGAATACGGCCGATAGTTGAACCTCGGATTCAGGAGGCAACATCTTTTCCCATTGTGATCAGTGGAGGTAATTTTACTGATTGTGTTTTCTTTGATTTTCTGCCTTTTTTCACAACCCACTCCTCTTCACTGTTCTCTTGGCTATTATCCTCAGATTTTGGATGTGGTAAAATCCAGTCATCATCAGAAGTGTCATCGTCACTGTATTCTTTAATCTGTTTTACCCAGGGGTTAATTTGTGCCGGATCCTGCCGGAACAAGATCCGGCACCTCTCGATTTTGGCCTCCCTGCGTTCCGGGACTTATTTGGGCAGATCCGGCACCTCTCGTATATATATAAAACAATAATAATATAAAAAAGGTTTTTTTTAATGTATGAAAAATAATAATGTGCATAAATTCATTTACAGAACAAATCCCAAGCATTTCATGTTGTTTATAAAGATTTAACGTCATTTGAAAGAGTCGGAGATTTGTTGATGCAATGAAAAGATGGGCCAGCAAACCACGCCCCCGACCAAAAAAACTTTGGAAATTTGCTGGATCTGGGGAGCAAGCAGCGAGAAACGCAAACATGTCATAAAGACAGCTGAATTTACTGTCTTTTTTCAAAAAGAAGGAAGAGTTGCATGATTCTTCAAAACGAATCAGCAAAGCAACAAGCCGCGATTAGGGCATCAATGTGGTCCTTGCGCCGCGGAGCACATAGCCTACACATGAATGGATTTGTGTCGGTTGCTGTGGATTATGTTCTCACTACAAATAAAAAAACCGGCTGAAGCCCCCCCAAACTTGATCTCAGAAAATGAAACGAAATAAATGAATTAATAAATCAAGCCTTTATTAAGACACATAACACTAGGCTATAAAAACAGCATTCAGAAAAAGAACAGTTTGCGCTCCAAAGGGCTTTCACACTTTTCCAAAAGTGGACCTTCTCTCAGTTGACCTGCTGATGAATTCTTCAAGCAGGGCCGAAACATCGCATTCATCAATAAGGTCACTATGCGCATTCATAATGGCCAAATGCGTGAGTCTTTCCTGCTTCATAGTATTGCGCAGCCAGGTTTTCAATCTGCGCAAGGCAGAGAAAGAGCGCTCGGATGCCGCGACAGATATGGGCAGGGCCAGACAGAGCTTTATGAGCTTCTCCACCTCCGACAGCATGGAGCGGGTTTGGGGCTGCAAGGTGTGGAGGATGGACACAACATCCTGAATGGTGATAACTTCTCGCCCCCTACACACGTCCCTCAGTATGTCCAGCTCAATGCTTAGCTGCTCTCGTGAGAAGGGGCTCAGTTCCGGGGAACCCACATCAACCTGTTTCCCTTGGGCCGCCTCAAGGACTGCCTGCTCTCGCCCTGCAGCTATGCGGAGTCCCTCCTGATCAAAACGCCGCTCCACCTCTGAGCGCACCACGTCCAGGGCCTCAAACATTTCCCTCTTCCACAGGCTTGGATATTCTGCAATATTAAATATAACATCAATTAAATAACAACCAACCAATAGTTTACACATGGGCTGCTTATTTAAGCTGGGTCAAACTTTTTTTTTTTAAATTAATTAATTTCAAGTTCATTCATTAAGTTCAAATTCATGAATTTGGTTTGTTATGAAAATGAAAAATACACAAACCGTTGTTTGTGTATTATTAATTGCAGGCTCATTTCTCAAATAGGCGTACGTGGATGTACAGTATTATTGAACTATTGTATCGTTTTTTTATGTCATAATCTATGAATAGATACATAATATCTGTCTGTCTATATGTGTGCGTATTTTAGGGGTGGGAAAAAAAATCGATATTTCAATATATTGTTGTGCTCTCTGTTTCAATAAATAATCGATATACTGTCGGCTAATATCGATATTTTATTACAACACACATAATGGTTTACGCGGTTGTCACCGCACTATTGTTCAAGCTCTGCCCCGCCCGCCCCCGCTGCCCTCGTGAACAAAACAAACATATCAAAGCGGCCGCCTGAGAAACCAGCTCAGAAAATACAGAATGGCCGGTTTACTTCGTACAGACAGCGGGCTGAGCAGCACTGTTAATGCTGGAAGTTACTGGTGTTTAAGCTGCCATGTGCGTTAATGTCCGCTCACACAGACAACCAGCTGCGTTAAGAAACGGACCCCGCTCCGCTCGCGCTCCACGTGAGGAGAGCGGCTCGCGTTACACCAACGCAGAGCCTACGCCGTAGGGTACGCGGCGACGCGTACAGTACGGTGCGTGTCGCCGCGTACCTTACGGCGTATATCTGCGTTGGTGTAACGCGGAACCATAAATCAGCCTTTACACACGACACGGACACACTCAGACACACGCCCACCCGTGCAAAACCAGTGTTCAGTGCTTTGGATATTTCAGCTTAAATTTAAAAATGTTATATTAGTTCAATGAAGTTCATATTATTTATATTTATTATAGCTTGTTTGGTTTCTTCTGTTATCGGATACAGTTTGTCATGATAAGTGAAACATGCCTGATGCTTCATGGCAATATGTGTGTGTGGTGACAGAATAAATTAGACAGGCTAAAAGGATATTGGAAAAGAAGGCATATTGAAAAGCCTATTTGAGTTATTTCTTAGTTATTTCACAATAATTATTTGTGAAAGTATTATTTCACTAGTTATTTTACAGTCATATAATTCAGGCAACAGGGCAAACATTTTTTTTAATAACACTAATCCACATCAATATCGGATCAAATCGAATCAAATGGTGATAATAGATTCTGAATCTTAAGAATCGGATCAATTCTTGACATTTTAATAGATACCCAGCCCTAGGAGGCAGTGAGGAACTATGCAAAATTAAGTTGCTTACTGACTTTTCAGTATTAGAAACAAAGCAGTGCACTGTCTTGGTTTATATAAAACATGTTATTAATGTTCATGCACTTTAATTTGTCCAGTTGTACAGTGTTTACATTTACAAGCCTAGGAGACAGTGAGGAAATATACAAATGCACTTTCTTGTATGAAGTTTTAGCATTGAATAAATGCATAACTACAGACGTTTTCCTTTTTATAGGTATTTTTTCTTTTTCAGTCCCATATATCGTGATATATCGCTCTTACCGATATATCAATATATCGATATATCGAATATCGAAAATATCGTGATATTATCGATATCCTGGGCCACATATCGCCAAAGTATCGAATTGGGACTTACCCGTATCGTCCCACCCCTAGCGTATTTGTTGCATTATTTCAACATATACAATTACAGGCTGATGAGTTAAGCTATGTGTTATTTAAAAATACTGTTGGCATTATTATTATTTATTTATTTACCCTCTATGTTCCCCAACTCCCGTTCCTCCTCCTCCGCTGTATGGCGAAAACGCGCTGGGGTCTTGCTCGTGCGCGCTGGATGAGGAGGCTTTAAGTTGTAGCGCTCTGCGTACTGCTTGGTCTTGTCCACAAGGTCAGCGAAGGTGTCATCCTGTCGCAGTGAGTTGAGTCGCTGGCAAAGAAGTTTCGCAGCTTCCACTGATCCAAGGGCTGTGACCTTGATGCCTTGCAGTGACCGAGCCACGGATTCACACGGAGTAAACATGGTAACGCAGGTAAACAAACCAAAGACTGTGCGCGTAGTGGTGCCCTTTTTGAGCAATCCTGCCACTTTGGCACGCGTCTCCCCCTTGACAGTCCTGTCACTCTCCAGGGTCCTGAATGTCTGCAGCATCTCTCCATAGCAGGCCAGCAACCGTGACAGTGCCACAACTCTGACGCACCACCGAGTTGGACACAGGGCAAGCAGGTTTATCACTTCTCCACATCCAAAAAGAGACTGGTATAATGTTTTTCTCTTTGCTGAATCATTAATAACAACAGTGACTAAATCCAGAGAGTGATTTGCGCAGTGAACAAACACGGAGTCAGGACATGTTTCCTTTAATCTTGCCTGCACTCCCGTGAACCTCCCAGACATGTTGCTGGCTCCATCAAAACAGTAGCCTTTCAGCTTCTCCATTGGTAAATTGAGCCGAACAAGGACATCTTTTTATGCACAAAAACAGCATCTCTGCTGTTGTGTCTGGGGGGTTGTAAAAGCCTAGAAAGAAATTCTGAATGTCCAGATTGTGATCAGCAAACTGTATATTGCATGAAAACTGTTCTTTGCCACTGAGGTCGGTGGTCCCATCAGCAGTTAAGCCAAAAAAAGGACTTTGGGATGCTTTAGCTCCGATTTTTCTCTGAATGTCATGCGCAAACAGCTCCAGAATTTCATTTTGGATGCTGCCAGACATCCAATTGTCTCTTCTTTTCATCCAGTTCTCCAGGTCAGGATCAGTGCGTACCCTTTCCACCATTAGCTGCCATAACACCCCATCCCGATTTGCAGCCCCTCTCAGAGGGAGTCCCTGGCGCCCCAGGAATCTTACGCAGCTGAAAATGAGCTCCAGCATTTTCCGCGCTGTTCTCTGCTCTTTAGCAGCGGCCTCAGAGAGTAGTGCATTAATTGGCGTTGTTTTCAATGCAGCCAATCTTTGCATCGCATCTAAATGAATGCGAGTCTTCTCGTGGTCTCTGATCTTCTCCGTTGCTTTTCTCTAATTTGAAAAGCCTTTATCTTTCAAAAACAGACTGTCAGTGTCTGACCCGACCAACTTGCTTTTGACAGCTGACCTGCACACACCACACACAATGCCATCACTGACCGCAATGTACTCCAGCCACCGCCACTCTCTGAACCAGGCGGCCTTGCAGGAATGACTGAAGTTCTCACCGCTGAACTTCCTGGCAGGAAAATTGTAATCCTGTGGTGGTTTGAATGATATTGCCTCTTGGCTAGCACCGGGTGGCGCTGGGGAGGGAGGACGAGGACCGCCGGGTCTTTCGGCTGCCTGCTGCTGTCCGGTTGCTGGGACACAGGGTCCAGGTGTCTGTCTCGGACGTTTAGCTGGGTCAGGCGGTTTTAAAAAAAAATCTGAAATTCTTTTCTGAGACATAGCTGGTTCATTGAACTCACATTGTCATGTAAGCTAACAACAATGCGCGCGATCATATCAAAACAACAATGCCCGTGAAACAAAAGACTTTGTTTGTTTATTTAGCCTACGTCACACTGAGCTGTCAGATGCAGCCTGGCTCCGTACAGTAGCCTATGCCAGGCTGCATGTCACATAGCCTAGATCTGTGCATTATGAGATAAATGTAGTAAGTCAGACAAATTCAGTTTAAATTCAGATTCTTTATTTTTATTTTTTAAGCATAATGCTGTGGGTAGGGAGGCTGATGGGGGGGGGGGCGGATGGGAGGGAATGCGTCCGCACCCCCCGCACCCCTAGTTCCGACGTCTATGTACGTTTCCCATGAGCACCAGCGCGTACTGCCGGAAAACTCCTGTCCCGTCGCGTGCATTTGTTTTGAGAGAAGACGGGACGCTTTTCTGTTTCACCAAGTGAACAGACGGAACGCAAAAAAAAAGATGTTAAACTGCTGGAAAGGAACTGGAATTTACCTTAAACAAGGAAGCCAGGGAGCGGTATATGGAGAAAATAATGATTATTAACGGTCTGGATCCATATGAAATCCCTACTAAAGAATGGAGCTCCTCGTCGGAGCACCACTCTTTAGAAGGATTTACTGCCGCAGTTCTGCACAACCCACGTCTCCGGCTACCTTGTTTAGGAGTATTTGACAGCTACTTTGGTAAATGTTTGACTCGCCATGTGTTTCAATAAATTAGTATAATAGTACAACATACAGTACATGTTTTGTATTACTCTTACTTTTCTTTTCTTTTTTTTTGACTGCTTTGAAGAGGCTCCGAGGCGTGAGCAATATTTTTTTTTTTTCTCGTGAGATTATTTTTTTCCTCTGCAGCTAAAAATCAAATAGTTAATATTTTTTCCTCAACAAAATTAATCGCACCGCAGAGAGCTGGCCAACAACTGCGTTTAGCTAGAAAAGTGGGGAATAAAACCCGTTTGAATGATCCGACCCCGGTCTGTGAGTGTTTGTTTGTGGTTTAATAAACCCGTGTTTTGATCCGACGCCCGTCTGTGTGCATGTTTGTTTGTTTACTGAGGAACGTTATGTTTGGTCGGACTCGTTACAGCCGCGATCCAACCGAGCCGACCACTCTTTTACTCTTTTAATTTGTTATCTCAGATAATTGGCCGGCCTCCGTGGTTCTGCTTCCGAGCAGGAAAGCGGTGAAAAGTTAAACCATTAGCGATCTTTTCCCCACGTCTGTTGTGTGTGGAGCTGCTGCAGCCACAACACAGCAACGGGTTACCAGCTTCTGCGGAGCTGCGCTCCAAGCCCCGCCCATTTTCATCTCGACTACGAATCGGGGAGGAGGGGGAAGTGATGTATGCCGTAAAGCAGTCAAAGCCGTAAAAAATTGTAGTTTTTTAGTGTGCTAGGGTTCCTACCATGCTCCTCAAAGTTACATAGTGCCAGTGAAGGTGATACAGACCCCCCCAGACCATGACAGAGGTGTCATTAAACCTGTTGGAAGTTGATGTACCATCACAATGACTCTGGAAATATGATATTATGGTGGAAAAGTTACGTAGTGTCGCTTTAACTGGTTCTTTAATTTCATTCTTGTCTGCGTTGTGTTTTCAAGTTCTTCTAATTGAGCCATTAGCTTTTTATTTTGATCTGTAAGCAAAGCTATTTGGGATTTCGCATTACGGCAACGTGTACTTTCCTCCCTCCAAAGTCTGAGGGAGTTGAAGTGCTAGTGTCCATTTGTTTGAGGATTTAATTTTTCCTTTAAATTTTCAAATCTAATCCGGTCGAATGTCCCACTTGGGGGAAATTTTAGGAGACCGTCGACTTTAGTTATTTTAACCCATGTTTTAACAAACTTAATACTATTGGTACCATAATTATCGTACATGTACTTAATAGGACCAGTCAAATCTTCCTCTGACTCTCTACAGAAAAAACTTCCCATTTTTCTTTCTGTAAGATCCCTCCCAAAACAACCTTTAATTACAATTACTTTTACCCATAAATCACTAGCTAATTCTTCCAATCCAGGGCTCCAGACTAACTTTTTCCAGGATTGATGAGTGCCAGTCTCCAGAAAAAAAAGATGACATGCGGAGCTGTAAACTCTCCTACTCTGTTAAAATCGTCCTGTGTTTATCCTCATATTTTCGTTTGGCCGTGCATTTTTCCCTGCCATTTTGAGAGTGCACCACAAACGCAAAATTCAACACGAGCGCGCGCCCGTATGGTTCAACGGGTTGAGCAGACTTATATAAACCTTCCCCTGTACAGCGACGCGGGTTGGATTCCAGTCGCTGCATATTTTTCCCCCACTTCCTACGTGTCTGTCTTTCACTGCACCATCAAATAAAGTCGCAAGAGCCGCATGACACCAGGCAAAGAGCCGCCGGTTGCCCATCGCTGCTATAGTTCGTTTCATAGCGTCACTTTATGGTCAAACGACACAGCACTTTCTACTCAACATCGACTCTTGAATCCTGTAACCATAGACATATATAAAGGCCTTTATATATGTCTATGCCTGTAACCCCTAATCACGTGCACAGTTCACATGTACTAAAAATGCTGCGCTATGGTTACTGGCGCGCCCCCCCAACCCCGCCCCCCGCCTCGCAGCGCGCATCCAGACACACATGACAGGCACACACACACACACACACACACACACACACACACACACACACACACACACACACACACACACACACACACACACACACACACACACACACACACACACACACACACACACACACGCACGCTTCCGCTCCTCCACATTATTATGAAAAAAAAGAAAAAGAAATGGGGGTGAGGGGTGGATTTGTAAGTCGCACTGGTGCTCCTAGTTAAAAAACTATGTTGCACGGCCTCCAGAAAAGGTCGCAAAATGCGACCAATTGGTCGCAGTCTGGAGCCCTGCAATCATCATTCTACTTCAGAGAATACCAATCATTCCTGTTGATGTAAGGAGAGCAAGTCAGATCCTTACTGAAATGAAATATATCTCCAAGTATTTGGGAGTGCAAATCATCCCCACTTAAAAAAACAGTTCCTCTACATATATGCCTATTTCCCACAAAATTTCCAAACACTTCTTATGGACCTCAAGTCCTGCATATGCTATAAGTCCCACTGGACTATTCTCTTGGTACCCAGACCAACCTGGCACTCTGGCCATCCTCTCTTAAATGTTACCCGAGATATTAAACCGTTTTTTAGAAGAGCGAGTCAAATTCTAAGGCAGGAGAAGCAAAACATTCTCACAACATAATCAAATTCAAGTGTGATGACGTCAACCTTTCTCTGGCACTCCAGTTCACAGACTTTCGACAACAACCCAGCAACAATAATTTGGGATTTTGTAAATGGACCCCTTACCTCTGAATAATTTGGATAGAAGTCACTGGTGTGTTGTTGGTCTGGAAAAAGGAGTTTCCATCGAAGGTCTATTGTCATCCGGGTCACGGCACCAAATTGTTGAAGAATAATATGGAATCCAGTTCAGGAATCCGCTGTGGGGTTGAGAGTTTTATTCAGTAAGCCGGCGGTGAGCAGGACCAGCACAGATCGTGTCTGAATTGGTGTGCCGACCCAGAGTGGTTTGACAACAGGACTTTTATACAGTTAAGTTCAAAGCACAAAAGGCAGGAAATACACAAGCCAAGTGACAGACGAAAAGCAATTCACAGTCGGATGTGATCTGTGGACAAATGTCACCATCGGGCATTTGCAGAGGAGGATTAAGGTAGTCATGCGCCCCTAGGCTATTTTTTCTCTGGGGCCCCCCTTATGCATCATGTTTTCCCAGAAATTTTTTTTTTTGTGCCATGTGTAACAGTGCACATGGCAGTAGCACTCATTTACTATAACAGCCTTTAGTTGTAACAAAAATACTACAGAAAGCCATTTAAAGTACATCTGCAAGCTTAACAACCATTAAGCTTTCTGAACCAAGGCACATCTGCAGCAGCACACACACACACACACACACACACACACACACACACACACACACACACACACACACACTCACACTCACACTCACACACTCACAGAGGCACGAATCAAGCAGTGGGGCAGAGGAATACAATTTCAACGTGTGTGTGTGCGCGTGCGTGCGTGTTGCAGCAATGCAACACAACTGCAGCCCAGTAAATAAACACAACTTACTTTCACAGGGCTCTCTTTCTTGTTTTCCTGGATTCATAAAGTGTTTGATGAGGCTGGTAAAATCCAGTTTTCTAAGAATATCACTCTCAATGCTCATTAAAGACGATGATTGAGTCTGTTTTGGCCCATTGTGGATCTCAGTTTATTCTTTACAAGTCCAAGTTTTGAAAATGAACGCTCCCCACTGCCATTGCTAACAGGTAAAGTCAAAAAGAGTCTGTTGCTCTCAACCTGTCACAGCCCGACTGCTCACCCCCCCCCCCACACACACAGGTAAAATGAAGTTGGTATGTCCTACACCCCTGTTAATTAGTTTGAGCTTCCATCTTAGTCAGATGACAAAGCAGTGGAGAGTCAAAATGTATCCTCTACCATCCTTCTGATTACACCTTTGATTTGGCACAGTCTGTGAATGTTGTAATATTGAAATGTTTTTCTACACAGTAAACTGATCATTTTGATTACTATGTTTAATAATAATAATAATAATGACTTGGATTTATATAGCGCCTGTTTGTTCAATTGTCACTACATTGTTTATGATGAGGTATGGCATGGTCAGAATGTCCATATTAAGGTAATTTTGCAAAGATGGTCATACTACAATTGGTGTTTATCTAATGTAATTACTGTGGCTGACATTTATTGATGTTTCTGTGTCGCTTTTCCTGTTGCAGTTTCACTAAAATACTTCAACAATAGATACCTAAATTATCCTTATTGTGTCAAGGTCTGTATTGGAGTGTGTTTAGCTCGCTGTCTACACTGTGTACTGCTTACACAAGGTCAGGGCAGAAGAAGTGCTGAATGATGACATTTTGAGTTTGTACAGAATCTCAAGGAATTTCTATAAACGATTTATGATTTTGTTCTGAGGGTGGGTAGCTTTAGCCCTTTACACTTTTGTTTTAAAATATTGAGATGTTTTATGTGAATATTTATGGCTGTCAAGAGCCATTGATAACAGAACATGCTTAACATAGCACTCAGACATAAAACTCTTCATTGTTTCACTGCGAACATAAGAGACAGCACTTGACTTTAACTGAAAACGGATTTGTCAAGTCAGCCAACAACAGGCTCTAAGTCTTTTTCTCTTTCCTTACAGAAACATAAAGCCAAAGAGAGAAAAAATAGGAGGGATAAATTCCTCACCACTTCACCAGGTCTGAAGGTCCGAAAGAGGATTCATACTGAAGAGAAGCCGTACACCTGTGATCAGTGTGGGGCAGCTTTTACCACATCAAGTATTTTAAGGCGTCATCGGCGTATCCACACTGGAGAAAAGCCGTACAAATGTGATCAGTGTGGGGCAGCTTTTACCCAACAAGGTAATCTAAGGACTCATCAGCGTATTCACACTGGAGATAAGCCGTACAGATGTGATCAGTGTGGGGCAGCTTTTACCGAACAAGGTAATCTAAGGAATCATCAGCGTATTCACACTGGAGATAAGCCGTACAGATGTGATCAGTGTGGGGCAGCTTTTACCGAACAAGGCAGTCTCAGGCGCCATCAGCGTATTCACACTGGAGATAAGCCGTACAGATGTGATCAGTGTGGGGCAGCTTTTACCGAACAAGGTAATCTAAGGAATCATCAGCGTATTCATACAGGAGATAAGCCGTACAAATGTGATCAGTGTGGGGCAGCTTTTACCCAACAAGGTGATCTAAGGCGTCATCAGATTATTCATACTGGATTTAAGCCGTACAGATGTGATCAGTGTGGGGCAGCTTTTACCAAGTCAGGTGATCTAAGGAGTCATCAGCGTATTCACACTGGAGAGAAGCCTTACAGATGTGATCAGTGTGAGGCAGCTTTTACCCATCAAGGTGATCTAAGGAATCATCAACATATGCACACTGGGGATAAGCCTTACAGATGTGATCAGTGTGGGGCAGCTTTTACCCACCAAGGTAATCTAAGGAGTCATCAGCATATACACACTGGATTTAAGCCTTACAGATGTGATCAGTGTGGGGCAGCTTTTACCAGACAATGTAGTCTAAGGCGTCATCAGCGTATTCACACTGGATAAAAAATTGTCTGTGATCAGTGTGGGGCAGCTTTTACTCGGAGAGTTCAGTTAAAGGTACCAATTTAGACATGTTATGTTGTACTGAAAAAAAAAGTTTTTTTTTCAGTTTCAACTGAAAAATTTGTTTAAATTTGATTTTTCACCAGTTTCTGTTCCATTGATCCATTGTTCCATCATTTAAATAAAAACGTTCTTTGTTTGCCTGCTGGATTTCAGTTTCCTGCTCACTGCAAACTCACAAGACATCGGTTTCAGAATATTAGAAAAGAGTCACACAGTAGTGCGTTTTTCATGTGTTTTTTATCACCATATCTACTATTTGTGCTGGATTTAAAGGGGACCTATTATGAAAAACACGTTCTTTCTTGCTTTAACATATATAAAGTGGTCTCCCCTCACCCTGCCAACTCAGAGAAGGAGGAAAGCAACCAAATTTTGCAGTGTCTGTACAGCCGCCCAGATGAGCCATCCAGTGTCATGTGACTTTTATGAGCCGATTCTGCTCCTGTCATTACGCAATGACGGGAGCGATTTCCATAGGTCGGCCTCCGCTGCATGAAACCATGCCCTCAACTAACTCCGCCGGGACAAGATCTCCGCCATTGTTTCGAAGTGGTGTATCGTGTGGCTGTTTGAACAACGAGGGACAGTAAAAATTAGGTTTTGCATCAACATTTACCCTGATAAAAGGATCAGTACCAACAGTACTGATCCTTTAAACAATTGTTTATAAATATAAATTACTGCATTAAAATGCATTTATTTGCCCTCTAGTGGACATATAAATTACTGCATTTAAATGTATTTATTTGCCCTCTAGTGGACACATTAATTATCGCATTTAAATGCATTTAAATGCATTTATTTGCCCTCTTATGGTGATTACTGCATTAAACTTACTTATTTGCTCTCTAGTTGACATATTAATTACTGCTATTTTTTTAACATGTTTCTTTATTGGGTAGTCCATGTAGATTATATTACACAATAAACATTTTTTAAAGGGTTCGACAGAATACCCCGTTTTATATTTTACCACACACAAAAAAAAACTAATAAAATAAATAAGGACACAAAACTTAACATAACAAACACCCCAAAACACACACACTGCAAAATACGTAATTATAAACAGGTCCCAAAGTAAGTACCAATTACCAATCAAACTCTGACTGAAGACAATAATAATAGGAAAAATAAAGTAATAAAATACAGGACACTCAAAACAACCACAAAAAAAAAAATAAGATAAATAAATAGAAATTTAAAATAAACAGACATGAGAGGAACCCTAAAAAAATTAGACATGTTTAGCAATATCATACTTCCCTGTAATTAAATTAAATCAGATTAAATTAATCTTCCAAGGATGCCAAAGAGTTAAAGGAGCTTGAGGCCGGATTGTGGCAGGATTTATGAAAAAAATCCGTATACATTTTAAGTTTTCTAGTAATAATGTCAGATGAAGCGTTCCAAACCCAAAAGAATGAGCCCTCTAGTGTATCTCTCCTTTGCCTTGAACAGGCTGTGTGCTGCAAAATGTGCTGCAATTCGGTCCCGAATTTCCCGCGCTGTCCTGCGGATGTGACGTCAAATGACGCTGCATGCGCGTTCTCCCCATTCTCCCGTGCCGGCTTCGCTGTTGGCTGCAGTACCCCCGACGGCCGTTGTGGTGAAGGGTGGCGCTAATGACTCTCATTTATTAAAAGGAGCCTCATGCTCCTTTAAGCACACTGTCTTATAATATTACATATGAAAACAGTGGCGGAATGGTATTGAATGAAATTTTATTGTCATTTAGATCAGGGTCAGCCGCCACACCTCGGGGAATTTTTTTTTTTTTTTAATACATTTATGAATTACTCTGTGTCTATGTGTATTGATTTATTCTATTCAGTGTTTCCCCTAGAATTTTTTTCAGGCTCGGTGGTACCCACCGGGCCCGTTCTCGTCTGTTAAGGTAAAAACCCTTAACAGACGAGACGCGTGGGACGGCATATTGGTACGCGCCGACGCGCAACGTACGGTGCGTGTCGCCGCGTACCCTACGCCGTAGGTTCTGCGTTGGTGTAACGCAGAACCATAAAGCAGACTTGACGCTCACACGTCTGCCGGCGCTAGGACCCCGCGGACGCATGGTGTCGTCGGGCTGTTTTTTCCTTCATGCTTCCCTGCAGCGTCACATGCAAACACAAACACGTACATGGCAGAAAGATGTTGTCTGTCGCCCGCCATATTTTTTGATGGCGGCATTGTTGGCTAGCTACAAACTCGATACATCCCATAATATAATAATATGCCCGCGCTCTCAGCAGCGGTACTCGCATCATTACTAGGCAACGAAGCAGGTTGACTCACGTTGCAGAACAGAACAGCTGCAGAGGCTCCTAAACCTAAATGATCATTGATTTTTTTTTTTGTAGGCCTGGCCGGGGGTCTCGTTGGCCTGACGGCCCCGCCAGGCCTATACAATGGTAGGGGAAACACTGCTATTACTTAATACATATAAAATAACTACAAATGCATATCAGAACAACATGATGGATTTCACTAGGTATTACCTTTCACAACACTTGTACTCCCCCTCATATCTTGAAATGTGATGTCCCTGACGACAGTGGTCGCTATCAATCTCGTTTTTAGCTCTGCAGTGTTACTAACTTACAAAAATGAAAAGGAAGCAGACAACCACGCAATTTAAAAAAAAAAAAAAAAAAGAAAGAAGGCAAGTGATGGGTCCAATATTGCCCCAGCAGCAGAAGATACTAACGAGACTGTTATGGCCCTTTTCCACTAGTACCACCTCAGCTCGCTTCTACCCGCCACGCCCCCGTCTTGTGCTTTTCCACTACGGGCCAAGGCGGGCCGAGCCGCGCAAAGCAGATACTTTTTCTGTAACCATTCTGCCGAGGTTCTAACCGGGCTGAGACGGCACTATATGACGTCACCACCCTCCACGCCACTGATTGGTCGGGGGGCGGGGCCGTCAGATGTTTGAATCAGGAAGCGGGAGTCAGCGCGAGAGCGACTCGCGGCCCTTGCTTGCTGCGATTTTATTATACAGCGCAAACGTCTGTTTCGTGATCCAACTGAGGTGCAGATGTTCATAAACCTGGTGGCTAACGAGAGAATTAAAAAAGGGATCTAGACGGGCTGTTTTACTCTCAGCCGCTCGTGGCTCCAGCTGATTTCTCATCAGCACCGACACGAACAAAGGCTTGCGCAATCGAGTACATCACAGCAGCTTCACCCCAACCTGCCCACCTCTCACCTGGGGGTGGAAAAACAAACGGGGACAAAGCGGGTAGAGGCGAGATGAGCCGTGTCGGGCTGAATAGGTACTAGTGTACTAGGTAAAATATCAAATCACCCTACCCTCTTATAAATCTGTTTAAGGGAAATATTTTACTTTTTTTACTCTCTCTCTTTCTCTCTTCTGCTCCCTCCCTCTCCTTTTTTTCATTTGGACTTTAACTGTTTAAAGTTAAACTTGGATGTCTCTGTGATATTGTTGCACTGAAGTAAAGGATTAAAGTGAACCGAATGAGTTAAATTGCGTTTGTCAGATACGCTTTTTCTGCTCTCTAACTGCCGCTTGCTGTCCATGGTGCAGAAAACGGATGTGTATTGCGTAAAGGCCCATTGGCTGAATTGACGCCACTGAGGGAGGAGACAGAGAGAAACTCAGGGTTTATTGAAGAAAACCTGCTAGCGAGCAGATTAGGTTCAGAGAGTCTGTTACTACGGTAACTGACCGAGAGCTTAAGTTACCTCTCTTTGTGAAACACGCTAGAGCAGGGGTGTCGGACTCCAGTCCTCGAGGGCCGGTGTCCCTGCAGGTTTTAGATGTTTCCCTGCTTCATTGCACCATGATACAAGTGGCTGTGTCATCAACAGAACTATCCAGACTTTGATGACAAGCTGGTGACGATGATTAATTAGAATCAGGTGTGTTAAAGCAGTGAAACATCTAAAACATGCAGGACACCGGCCCTTCTGGGATTCAGTTTGACACCTGTGCGCTAGAGTTACTCCTCTTTCTCTGGTTTGAGTTACCTCCCTTTGTGAAACGGAAAACTCAGAGTTTCCCTCATTTCAGGGTTAACAGACTCAGAGTTTTCACTAAACCTGCTTTGTGAAACGGACCCCAGATTTCCATTGAAAACCTAACCCACGGACTCTGGATATCATGTTTTGTAGCTGGTGTGTATCCTAGTAAACTCTGAAGGGGCTTATCTAAGAATGATAGCTCGATAACTTTCCATTTTGCAAAATATTCCTGATCACTGAGTATCCTGAGTATCAGCAGTCTTATTTGTGATACCAGATAGTAGTCCTTGAGGCTTGGAAGGCTCATCCCTCTTTGGCAGTTGTAAGGTTGTGTATCTTAGAGGGGCCTTGCCACTCTATTTTAATCGGGATATTGACTTATCCCAGTCACAAAACTTGTTATCAGGGATTGGAATAGATAAAGACTGAAATAAGTACAGTAATCAGGGCAAAATCAAGGGGCAGGGAAGCCCATCTATCCAGATCCTCTTTTATCTTTCCAGTAATATGGTTATAATTATTAGTGTATATTTAGGATATGTCATTAATTAGTATCAGCAGAAGTATTTAATCATTGTTGAGTCCTAGTAAAAAACGTGTATTCATTTTTAAGGTCTGGTACTGGGGTAACACAAAATGATGATGGGGCCCTTGAATATTGTTGCCCAGGGTACAGCGACGTGTTAATATGGCCCTGACTGCAGCAGACCCCCGTGACCCTGTGTAGGACTAAGCGGGTATAGAAAATTAATGGATGGAATATATAATTGCAATTTTTGCACACCTCGGTATGAGGAATGGGATTTTGTACAGCTTAATATACAGTTATCCTTGTACCAAGTATTTTTTTTTTCTTAAACATTTTTATACTTTCAAGTCCATCCTGTAGCGTTCATGTTAAAGTCTTTTCCAGACTTTTCTCTGTACATATGACATAGAAAATACACACGCACTTTTTTAGACAGCAAATGACACACACACTTTAAATAAGACGTTCGCAAGATGTCTTTTGACAGCAGTACATGCTTCCTTAAAATGAGTGTGGACCTATTTTTCCTGAGTAAAATATAATTATGGTGGAGGCATTTCACTTTCTTAAGATGTTCTTCAGGTCTTGAAGGTAACAGTTAGAGGGAATATGAATGTTCAAGATAACATGAGAACCTGCAGATGGAAGTTGACTGAAAACCATTGGAGGTGCAGAGTTCAGTAAGACTACAGCTGTGGTCGTACATGCAGGGATCCTGGATGGAAGATCTGGAAGAGGACCTTACATGCTACTATATGATTTCATGTATCAAGATAAGGTAAGATCAAGATAAGATAAGATAACTTCCCGTACCAAAGCGCACTCGAGGCAGCCCAGCATTTGTGCAGCAGCCCCTCCCTGCTCCAGTCATACCCCTTTTACACCAAGCTGGTTCCAGGGCTGGTTCTGGGCTAGAGCCAGACTTAGCACCAGTTCTTTGGTTTTACACAGCCTAAGCACCGGCTCCTGGCTCTCAAAACTAGTGCTAGGCACTGGCGGTTCTAGGATTTTTCTGAAACAGGGGCCATTATGGGGCCAAATGTAACCTTCAGGGGCCAACAGTATTAAGCCCCTTTCACATAGAGGGCGCAAAGCAGCGACCGCCGCCGGCTTTCCCATTCATTGTGTATGTGCTACCGCGGCACAAGAGTGGAACGCTCTGCTGGCGAGCTTGGTGGCGCGGGAGAGGCCACCTGCCACGGGCGTTTCACCTGCCTGCGCCTGAATTGAACATTTTTTAATTTCACCGCGCTGTGAGGGCATCTCGGTGCGACCAATAGGAGAGAAGATGGTTGTCATCCTGCTGAGGACCCACTCCCCAACAGGCTGTCAAACTGCTCCCTGTTCAATCTGAAGTAGACCTGGTCCTCATGGAGCTGTAGCTCCAACGAGCCTGGATTCCCCCAAATCCTGTCTTCTCATGAGGATTTCATTGACCCTCCTTGCTGCTGCTGCTCGTCTCCTCCTCAGAAGAACTAAAGCCAGGGCTTGTCTTTGACTTTATTTCAAGTGAAAATCTACTTGAAACAGGAGAAAATTGCAGTTTTTTCCAGTGATGAGTCTTGTTTTAAGTGTAATGAGATTTTTTTTACTAAAATTATACATTTTAACTAGAAATAAGACAAATATTCTTGTTAAGATTGTGAGTTTTTGCAGTGATCCATTTTACTTATCCTGTGAAGGACAGAGTCATATTGATAAGTTCAGAAAAGTGTTTTTTATTGTTGTGTTTTGATGTATTTGATGTAAGCCCAGTGGATATTTATTTACTGAACAACCAAAGCAGAATAAACACGGAAGAGCGCCGTTTTTAAACAACGGAGCGTTGAAGACGGCGGTTAAGTTAGCAGACTCTCTTATTATGAATCCATTTATTTAATAATGGATGTAAAACAGAAGCAGCAGTGGTCTACGGTACAATCCACCAACAGTAACGTCTGCGGGCTCCGTGCCCGCCGATGCAGCGGCAGCCTCGTCCGAGCCCGCGGGGAAGCGTTCCAGCCCTGGGACGCTTCCCCGGGGGCTTGGACGTGAGGCTGCAGCTGCTGTCCCCCGGGGCTGCCGGCTCTCGAGTCAAATTTCTTAACAGGCGTTATTTGGATAAACTGAGCCCAGGTTGGGGATC
Organism: Cololabis saira; assembly: GCF_033807715.1. Classification (NCBI taxonomy): domain Eukaryota; kingdom Metazoa; phylum Chordata; class Actinopteri; order Beloniformes; family Belonidae; genus Cololabis; species Cololabis saira. Next base: position 7,301,519 of record NC_084607.1, read on the forward strand.
TTAAAGGGTTACTTTACCTGAAAAAAATATTAAAACTTAATAAAGTGCCATATTAACAGCGCTACAGCAGGAATTAAAACAGCTTTTAACTGTCGGCTTCCTCATATGGTGTGACGATCGACGCAGAGCCTACGGCGTAGGTTACGCGGCGACGGGCGCCGTACGCCGTACCCTACGCCGTAGGCTCTGCGTCGATTTAACGCGGAATCATAAATCAGCTCCGGAGCCTGCAGTCAGCCAGAAATTCCGAAATTTTCAGAGCAAATTTCTTAACAGGCGTTATTTGGATAAACCGAGCCCAGGTTGGGGATCTTAAAGGGTTACTTTACCTGAAAAAATATTAAAACTTAATAAAGTGCCATATTAACAGCGCTACAGCTGAAATTAAAACAGCTTTTGGCTCTCAGCTTCCTGATCAGGGTGGGGATGAAAACGAGGGGGAGTGGTGACGTGATGACGTGGCTCTCTGGCCAGCTGCAGGCCAGCACCAGCTGTGTAAAAGCAAACGGTTCTTACTTAGAACCAACCGCGAACCGGCTCTAGCACCAGCACTAGCACCAGCCCTGGAACCAGCTTGGTGTAAAAGGGGTATCAGAGCTGGAGATGTTCACTCCATAGGCTTATACACTTAGATGCCGCATTCGGGCCTGTCATGCACGTCAACACGGCTGCCAACTTGGGCCAGGGTTTCTGACAAGCAGTTGGACCAGTCAGATCGCTTCTCGTGTCCCAATGTGCGTCTGACACCAAAATGCTAGACGTTTGTGCCACATATGGATGTTATTGTGAAAGAAACACAGAAACCAAGAAATAGGGAGTAAAATTTGTTTGTGTAAGAAGTTGTTTCATCAAATCAAATCAAATCAAATCAAACTTTATTTATAAAGCACCTTTCATACAAAAAAAATGTAACACAAAGTGCTTTCCATAAAACATAAACATAAAATGTATTAATGCTCCCCCCCCGCCCTCCCCCTCCCCCCCTCCCCACAGACACACACAGACACACGGTGCAGACATGGCTAGGCACAGAGGATCCAGGTGAGGAAACGGTAACGGGGAGCCGTCCACGCCAGGAGGTCTCATAGCCCGCAGCTACAAGGGGGGGGGGGGGGGGGGCCCACAGAGACCATCCCGGCCCGGACGGAAAGAGGAGTCCACACCCCAGCGGTGAAGCCGTGGTGCAGAGCTGCACAACCATCCAGGCCAGAACCACCCTCAGGACGACCCCCTGCAGGCCAGAGTCACTCCCAGCATGGAGGCTCCCCATGAGGAAACACTGGAGCTAAAAGCTACAAGAAAGCAGGATAAGATACACTAAAAGAGTTTTAAAAAGTATAACATAACATAAAATCCTAAAAGTATGTCTAAAAAGCAAGACATTAAAAACTAAAGGAATAAGACAGTAAAATGTATAAAATAGACCATAAATAATGACTAAAATATTTAGATAAAACATTAAGATAAAACAATGAAAATAAAATATGATAAAAAAGGATAAACTAAATATAAAACAGAGCAGTAAGATCCAATAAAAATAAGGGTGAGCATAAGAAATTTAAAAGAGTTAAATGAGTCAGTTAAAAGCCTGATTAAAGAGATGGGTCTTGAGCCTCTTTTTAAAAACATCAACAGTCTCTGCGGCCCTGAGGTTCTCCGGGAGGCTGTTCCACAATCGGGGACCATAAAAACTGAAAGCCGCCTCCCCGTGTGTCCTGGTTCTAACTTTTGGTATGGTTAAAAGGCCAGCACCGGAGGACCTCAGGGTCCGTGAGGGTTGATAGGGTAAAAGTAGTGCAGACAAATAAGAAGGCCCAAGACCATTAAGACACTTAAAAACTAGTAAAATAACCTTAAAATCAACCCTGAAGCGCACGGGGAGCCAATGCAGCGATTTTAAAACAGGTGTAATGTGCTCCCGCCCTCTGGTCCTCGTCAGCACGCGTGCGGCTGAATTCTGTAATAATTGTAGATTGTACATGTTCTTTTTGGGAAGACCAGAGAGCAGGGCGTTACAATAATCTAAACGACATGAGATAAAAGTATGCATTAGCACCTCCGTACTAGCCTGAGTTTCATACTATTTAACTGTTATGAACGTGTTCAATGTGATGTATCTATGAAACTAACGTAAATAAAACTAGCTCATGTTAGTATAAGAAAACTAAATGTGTTTTTGTTAGAAAAACATCAGTACCCGGGTGCCCGGGTCCTGGCGGGGCTCGCCGTGCAGCTTGGGGGGCTACCTGGCGGTGCTGGACCCCCCGGGGAGGGGGACATGATGAGTGAATGAGTGTCCTGGTCTTTGTCGGTGAGTGTGGGTATGAAAAGCTCCTGCGATGGATGACGCACACATTTTGGGCCTCCATCGGCAGGACAAAAAATAAAAATAGATATTATTATAATTATAATAACATGGATGGTTATTATTATTATTATTATTATTGTTATTATACTATATTATTATTATTATTATAGAATATGGATGAATGGGATGCCTGGGTCTGGGGCCCTCCGTCGTCGGGCCTGCGCAGGTGTCGCCCTGTTGGGGGGTTCCCTCTGAAAAACACGTTTTCTCTTACTTTAACATATATAAAGTGGTTTCCCCTCAGCCTGCCAACTAAGAGAAGGAGGAAAGCAACCAAATTCTGCTTTATGTGTCCACTAGAGGGCAAAAAAAGCATTTAAATGCAGTAATTAATATGTCCACTATAGTTCAAATAAATGCATGTAAATGCTGTAACTTATATGTCCACTAGAGGGCAAATAAATGCAGTAATTTACGTGTCCACTAGAGGGCAAATAAGTCATTTTAATGCATTAATTAATGTGTCCACTAGAGCATTTAAATGCAGTAATTAATAAGTCATCTAGAGGGCAAATAAATGCATTTAAATACAGTAATTAATATGTCCACTACAGTGCAAATAAATGCATGTAAATGCTGTAACTTATATGTCCCCTAGAGCAGTGGTCCCCAACCTTTTCTGTACCGCGGACCGGTTGAATGTCTGACAATATTTTCACGGCCCAATGTAAAGTGTAGCTGATAAATACACACATATATATATATATATATATATATATATATATATATATATATAAATATAAATGACAAGATCGGCATTAAAAAACTGTGGTATTTTCTCTATAGTAATAATAATAATAATGAACGTAAATCCACTGTGTAATCATGTGCAACTTTATTAGCGGTGTCCTCGTAACGTCACACCAACAACAGAACATCACATGAGCAACATCGTTTCAACCCCAACACAATGCAACACACTCTGGTCGCTATGGTAATGTTTAAATTCAAAATAAGACACAACACAAAAACAAAGTGCATGAAAATGCTCACTAATCACAGCAGCACTGAATCAGTGGGAGCCCTGAGCTTGTTTTCCTGCAACGAGACGGTCCCATCTTGGGGTTATGGGAGACAATGATACCCGAAGTGTGCTACTTAGGTCCAGTCTGCTCCGTAATTTGGTTTTGGTTGCCGTCACTGCAGAAAACCCAGCTTCACACAGATACGATGTTGGAAATGGCAACAGGGTTTTCAGTGCTGTTGTGGCGATCTCGGGGTATTCTGCCATGACTTTCATCCAGAACAACGGCAGAGTTGATGTCTCGAACAGATGTTTAAGGCCCCCGTCATTTGCGATCTCCAGCAGTTGATCTTCTTCACACATCGACATGCTGGATTCACCCGGTTTGTTGACAAATGGGTTGCGGATCCATTCCTTGGCAGTTCGTGGATCTTTTGTGGTTGGGAAGTAGCGCTCAAACTCTTCTGACAGGAAGGACAGGTGTCCGTGCACCAGCTGGGAGAACGAAGGTGCAGGCTCATTCTCATCCAAAATCCCTGTCAGTGTATGAAACATGCCAAATGCGCCTCTGCTCACACGCCGTCCCCACAAATCCAGTTTGGCTTTGAATGCGGCTACTTTATCTGCTAACTTGAAGACAGTTGTCATTTTCCCTTGAAGTGACAGGTTCAGTTCATTGAGCAGGTTGAATATGTCACACATGTAAGCCAGTTTTGTGATCCATTCCTCATCGGTGAAGTGGTGCGCCAGCGGTGACTCTTTTTCAGAGAGAAATCTCTGCAGCGGCTCTCTTAATTCAAATACTCTGGCCAGCGATAACCATGTTATCTCTGTGTATAAGAGAAGGCGTTTGTGGTCCGCATCCATCTCTTCACAAAGCTGTTCAAACAGGCGTGAATTAAGGGCGTGTACTTTAATGTGGTTGATGACTTTAACCACATCGTTCAGTACGACGCTCAGCTCCTGTGGCATTTTTCGGCTAGCCAGCATTTCTCTGTGAATGACACAATGCGTAGACTCGCATTCAGGTGCAAACTCCTTGATCCGAGCAGTTAAACCAGACAGCCGTCCAGTCATGGCAGCAGCTCCATCCGTGCATATGCCGACACAAAAGGACCATTTTAGTTTTCCTGACATATAACCATTCAGCGACTTGAATAGTTCTGCAGCTGTAGTTTTAGTTGGCAACGATAGTGCACACAACATATCTTCGTGCGTATCCTCCTGATAAAGATATCGCACATAAACAAGAAGTAGAGCCTTGTTGTCAATATCTGTTGACTCGTCAACCTGGAGAGCATACCACGGTGAATTATTAATTCTCTCCAACAGCTGTGCCTCAATGTCCTCTGCTATTTCTTCAATGCGCCGAGTGACGGTGCTCGCTGAAAGAGGTACCTGTGCAATCTTTTTAACAGCAGCCTCTCCTAGAAGTTCACGGCAAATGTCTTTGGCGGCGGGTAGAATAAGGTCTTCACCAATAGTGAATGGCTTCTTGGCCTTAGCAATACGATTAGCCACCAAATATGATGCTCTCAGCGCACTCGCATTCGTTGACGTGGTGGCCATCAGTAACTGCTTCTGCCCTTCATGTTCACGTTTTTTCCTTTGAAAATACTCCAAAGGCTTGTCTTTTATCGTCGGGTGCTTGCTCTCCAAGTGGCGAACCAATTTTGAAGGCTTCATCGCCTCATTAGAGAGCCGGTCACCGCATATTACGCACAGTGGGTTTGGTGCGTGGGAATCGCCTGTGGCTATGAATCCATATTTTAAATATGTTTCTTGATACTGCCTGTTAAAGGCAGCTTTCCCTTTTTTAGCGGGTGCAGGTTCCTGTTCTGTCTCTTCATTGGACCGTTTCCCCTTTGCAAAGAAACTTTGTAAAGAAGTTTGTTTTTTGCTAATTTTTCTCGTTTGGGATTGAATAAAATTTAGTGGGATGTATCACGTGACATTTGGTGTCGCGGCTTTGACGTGCGTCAAGTGAGACGGGTGTAACAGAGAGAATCCGGTCACTGTTCAAAATAAAACATCCTTTTCTAAAAAATAAAATAAAATAATGGAAATTGTAAATTACCTTTAATATGAGTATTTCTATAAGTGTGTTTTTATGTTTGTTTCTTCATTAACGTTATTTAAAGCCAGTCCTCTAATTTATTTTTTATATATATTAACGAGACAGATATTTGGCGCTTTTATTTTGAAGGCGACTCGCCGAGACCTTGTAAACATCCGGTGCTTCGGACGGTAAAAATTTAACAGCTCTAGAAAGTTTGTCTGAAAGACTAAAAGAGTGTCGGGAAAAAGTGTGCCTAACTGACACAAAAAGCACCTGGCTGATAAGGATTTGTTTTCTTTGCAAATGTTATGCTGTATTTATGTCCAGCTTATATTGTGGCTAACGAGCTGTTATTACCGACCCAGGGAGCAGCTGCGTCGGCCGAGCGAGCGAGCTGCTGCGTCGGTCTGTATTAAACTTAAAATGAAACTTATATGAATGTAGAAAGACTAACTCTATTTTATTCCTTTATAGCTCTTACAGTGTGTTTGCTGTGTATTTACTGTACATCCAAGGAATAAAAACATTGTGAACCATCAGTTTGAGAGTCATCCATCATCAGTCAGGGATTCTACAGAAATATTTTTTTCTCTCTGCGCGGCCCGGTACCAAATGTCCCACGGACCGGTACCGGGCCGTGGCCCGGGGGTTGGAGACCCCTGCCCTAGAGGGAAAATAAATGCAGTAATTTACGTGTCCACTAGAGGGCAAATAAGTAATTTTAATGCATTAATTAATGTGTCCACTAGAGGGCAAAGAAATGCATTTAAATGCAGTAATTTACGTGACCACTAGAGGGCAAATAGGTGCATTTAAATGCAGTAATTAATAAGTCATCTAGAGGGCAAATAAATGCATTTAAATGCAGTGATTAATATGTCCACAAGAGGGCAAATACATGCATTTAAATGCAGTAATTAACGTTTCCACTAGAGGGCAAATAACTAATTTTAATGCAGTAATTAATGTGTCCACTATAGGGCAAATAAATGCATGTACATGCAGTAACTTATATGTCCAGAATAGGGCAAATAAGTCATTTTAATGCATTCATTAATGTGTCCACTAAAGGGCAAATAAGTCATTGTATTGCATTAGTTTATATGTCCACTAGAGGGAAAATAAATGCATTTAAATGCATTAATTTATATGTCCACTAGAGGGCAAATACATGCATTGTAATGCAGTAACTTATATGTCAACTAGAGGGCAAATAAATGCATTTACATGCAGTAATCTACGTGTCCACTAGAGGGCAGATAAGTAATTTTAATCCAGTAATTATTGTGTCCACTAGAGGGCAAAGGAATGCATTTAAATGTAGTAATCTATGTGTCCACTAGAGGGCAAACAAATGCATGTAAATGCAGTAATGAATGTGTCCACTAGAGAGCAAATAAGTCATTTTAATGCAGTAATTAATGTGTCCACTACAGGGCAAATAAATGCATTTAAATGCAGTAATTTATGTTTCCATTAGAGGGCAAATAAGTCATTTAAATTCAGTAATTAATAAGTCATCTAAAGCACAAATAAATGCATTTAAATGCAGTAATTAATATGTCCACTAGAGTGCAAATAAATGTATTTAAATGCAGTAACATATATGTCCACTATAGGGCAAATAAGTCATTTAAATGCAGGAATTCATGTCTAAACTAGAGGGCAAATAAGTCATTTTAATGCAGGTAATGCAGTTAAATGCAGTAATTTATGTGTCCACTAGAAGGCAAATAAAGCATTTTAATGCAGTAATTATGTGTCCACTAAAGGGCAAATAAGTCATTTTATTGCATTAATGTATATGTCCACTAGAGGGCAAATAGATACATTTAAATGCAGTAACTTATATGTCCACTAGAGGGCAAATAAATGCATTTAAATGCAATGTCATATTTCCAATAGAGGGCAAATAAATGCATGTAAATGCAGTAACTTATATGTCCACTAGAGGGCAAATACATGCATTTAAATGCAGTAATTTACGTTTCCACTAGAGGGCAAATAAGTAATTTTAATGCAGTAATTAATGTGTCCACTAGAGCAGGGGTTCCCAACCTTTTTTGTGCCGAGGACCAGCAGAAGTATAAACAAAAAGCTCAGGGACCGGTTGACAATTTATGTCAATTTTAATAAACATTTTAGAAAAAAACAATGCATTTTAAAATGCAGGCTATTATTGTTTTACTAACTTTACAATGGTTTCAGGTGCATATATTTATCCACCAACAGGTGGCGACTCATTTTACGAAAATAACAGCCTATTTCAATTGCCAGACCGCTGCAACACTTTGCCAGCTGCTTTTTCCCCCAAAAGTTCGAAGCAGATGTCTTTTGCAGTGGGCAGTATTAGCTCCTCTCCAATCGTAAAGGGCTTTTTAGCTTTTGCAATCTGGTGAGCAACGAGATATGAAGCCCTCGTTGCAGCGACGTTAGCTGATGTTGTGGCCTTTAAAACTTGCTTCTGCAAATCTAACTCACGTTTTTTCCTTTCGAAAAAATCAACTGGTTTGTCTTTGAGAGAAGGATGTTTTGTATTTAAGTGTCTTTGAAGCTTGGATGGCTTCATTGCTTCGTTGGCGAGCGTTTCTCCACATAAAATACATAGTGGGTTTGGCGCCTCCAAATCGCCAATTGCAACAAATCCGTATTTTATATACATAATGTCGTACTTGCGATTAAAGCTTTTGCTTTTCTCTTTGGTAGGATTTTCCACTTGTTCATCACTATTTCTTTTACTCGAACAACCAGTAAAGAAACGGCTCATGGAGGTTTGCTGAGGTCCGCTCATCTCTGCAGCTGACTGTACCTAACCTGCATACAGCACCTGTGCATTGTGCTGTTCAGTCCGGTCGGGTAACAGAACTTATTGTCCGCCAAGCCATGACAGGGCTGCCACTCAAAGAAACACATTTTGATTTATACAAGTTTTGGATGAAATTATATGACAAAAAAATGCTTCAGGTGAAGAATATGGTGTAAAAGTTAACTTATTTCAATAATTCAACTAGAATATGGTGTAAAAGTTAATCTATTTCAATAATTCAACTAGAATTTGGTGTAAAAGTTAATCTATTTCAATAATTCAACTTAAAAGGTGAAACTAATATATTACCTAGTCTTATTACATGCAAAGCATGATATTGTGAACCTTTGTTATAATTTCGATATATATATAATTATACATAATCAGAGAGCAGCGTCTTGCTGGCGCAGGTAACTGCTGCACGGAGATGCGTGACGGACACTGGCTGATTTATGGTTCTGCGTTGCACCAACGCAGAGTTTACGGGGTAGGATACGCGGGGACGCGGACGTACGGTGCGCCTCGCACGCGTACCTATCGCCGTAGCCATGCCGTTGATTTAACGCGGAACCATAAATCAGGCTTAACGCGGGCGCATTGTCAGTTTTCTTTTCGTCTTTTCAACTGAGCACGCAAACACAAACTGAGGGTGCAATGCTTGCTTATGCACCCTCGTAGAACCGGGCCTGGCATAATATATGTCCGTATTGGTTCAATACGGAACTTTTAATTCCCAATTCCCAACTCCTACCTGGAGGTGAAGCCCGAGTCCTCCCCGCTGTCTGGCACACACACATAAAGATCTGGGCACAGACGCAGCAGGTCCTGTTGTCCCGCCACAAAGATTTTGCTGGCCTTAATGTTTCCTGTGTTTTATTTTGTTATTATTGATCAATTTAGTGTTGATGTGTGTGTGACAGACGTGTGTATGGGGCGTTAATGAAAACACGGGACAAATCGCGTCCCGTTCAATACGGGACGCAACATTTTTTTCTCAAATAAAGGACAATTCCGTATTTTACGGGACGGGTGGCAACCCTACTTGCAAGTCTTCTTTTATTCGCCGTATCCAGGCTAAAATGCTCCTGAACTTTTTTTTTTTTTTTTTTTTTTTTTTTTATATTTTTATCCCGGTTTTTTTCCCATTTTTACCACCCCGTGCTCCTACCTACTGACAGTCCTGGGCATTGCGCCCCTCTACCAACCCCAGGAGGGCCCTGCACTGAGCTCAGGTCTCCTCCTTAACCTGAGGAGTGAGCAGGCCGCATCTTTTCACCAGACAGGGTGGGGTTTCTCCGGCCGAATGTAGCGCGTGGAAGGATCACGTTATTCCGGCCGGATCCTCCCCACCCCATCTGGCGCCCCGGTTGGCCAGAGGGGGCATGTATAGCCCAGGACTGTGTGCATGTTTTTGTGAGGGTAGCTCACACTAGCTACCCAGGGGAACACGGGGAGAACATACAAACTCCACACAGAAAGATCCTTTCGCCAACCCCACCCATGGTGTGGGCACTGAAGTCATGGGGGAACTAACACGCACTTCAGCACCCACAGCGTCCCCCGGCAGGAATCGAACCCAGGACCTTCTTGCTGTGAGACCGCTGCACTACCAGCTGCGCCACCGTGCCCCCTCAATGCTCCTGAACTTTTGAAGTTTTGTTACCCGCAGCTGCGCTGGGACGCAAAAAAAAAGGCTGCGCTGAGACGTCCTGCAGCGCGGCTGTCGGAAGATATTGTATGAGGTGAAGTGAAGTGAGATGCCTCACTCCATTGGGAAAAAAAACGTCTGGTGAGTGAGAAATGCCGACAATTTTGATTATCGCTTTTTTGTCGACAACGTCGACGAATCATTGCAGCCCTAATTATGATCGGAACACAAGCCATTCCACGGCCCGGTAGTAACGGCTCTACGGACCGGTACCGGTCCGGGGACCGGGGGTTGGGAATCACGGCACTAGAGGGCAAATAAATGCATGTACATGCAGTAACTTATATGTCCAGAATAGGGCAATTAAGTCATTTTAATGCATTCATTAATGTGTCCACTATAGGGCAAATAAGTCATTTTATTGCATTAGTTTATATGTCCACTAGAGGGCAAATAAATGCATTTAAATGCAGTAACTTATATGTCCACTAGAGGGCAAATACATGCATTGTAATGCAGTAACTTATATGTCAACTAGAGGGCAAATAAATGCATTTACATGCAGTAATCTACGTGTCCACTAGAGGGCAAATAAGTAATTTTAATGCAGTAATTATTGTGTCCACTAGAGGGCAAAGAAATTCATTTAAATGTAGTAATCTATGTGTCCACTAGAGGGCAAATAAATGCATGTAAATGCAGTAATGAATGTGTCCACTAGAGGGCAAATGAATGCATTTAAATGCAGTAATTTGTGTGTCCACTACAGGGCAAATAAGTAATTTTAATGCAGTAATTAATGTGTCCACTAGAGCAGTGATTCTTAACCAAAGGCCCCGGCCCACACTTGGGCCGCGAGCGCCATCTAGTGGGCCGCCAAAAAAAATTCAGTTTTGTACATGTGGGCCGCGAGGGCCGCGGGACTGCATAGCAACTCCCAACCAAATGAGGAGGAGAAGACACTCAGCTAGCTGTACGTGTAATAGTAAGAGAAATGGTGTGTCTTTACCAGCCCCAGTTTTATAATAGATCCATGGTCTTTACAATGTATATATGCAAAAACTAAATTTAATGCTGCTATCCTATCCTCTGTATCTCGCAGCAAACAATTTGAATTCCTTGCCCTAAAATTGGAGCTTCTTAAGGACCACTTTATCACAGTTGTAGGTTGTTACAGACCCCCCTCAGCGAGCAGTGAGGCTTTATTGTCACTGAACAACCAACTTTCAACCTTAAAGTTCAATGAAATTATTCTTATTGGAGATTTTAACTGGGACTGGTTGTCCTCTGCCTCTGACAATTTTAAATCAACCTGTGATTCTTTTAATCTCACACAGCTTATTAGTAGCCCAACCCGTCCGAATCTTAAGTGTCCAGAGAAATCTTCTCTTCTTGATCTGCTTTTAACAAACGCTCCTCATAAATACTCTGATATTGGTATTTTTGCAAATGATTTGAGTGACCATTGTGTTATAGCCACTGTCAGGCAAGCTAAGCTACCAAAAGCAAGACCACACATTGTCCTTAAACGTGATTTTAAGCATTTCTGTGAGCAAGCTTTTCATCATGATTTATGGCTCTTTGAGTGGTCCAGGATCACTCATTTAAATGACGTCGAGCTGGCTTGGAAATATTTTCATGATGCTTTTATTAATATTATAAATAAACATGCCCCTTTCCGTAAATTCAGAGTGAAAGGTAGAAACAATCCCTGGTTTTCTCCTGAGCTGTCCAGTCTCCTAAAAGAGAGGGATGCTGCTTGGGCTAAGGCCAGAAATACCAAATCCCAGGCTGACTGGCTGCTTTTTAGACAACTTATAAATCGTTTTACTTCTTTGGTCAAGAAGGCCAAGTCTGAGTTTTATCTTGCTAAAACCACTAGTAACTTAAATGATCCTAAAAAGTTCTGGAAAGTAATGAAAACGTCTTATGGGAGTGAAGCTCCAAATGAGCTACCAACATGCATTGTAAAAGACTCGTGTAGTCTAACTGATAAATCAGCCATTCTTAATTGTTTTAATGAACATTTTATTTCTTCAGGCTCGTTATTTGACTCCTTAGCTCCACATCCAAACCAGCTGAAAGTGCAGAAGGCTTGCACCTCACCACCCCTTAACAACTCTGTGGCTCAAACATTCAGTTTTACTCCACTTGATGTAGTGGAGGTTCACAGGGCCTTAAAACAAGTGGATCCTGGTAAATCTGCAGGTCCTGACAAACTTGACCCCTTCTTTTTGAGGTCAGCCGTTGATTTTATTGCAGAACCTCTCACCTATATTTTTAATCTTTCCTTGTCCAGCAATGAGATTCCTAACATATGGAAATCTGCCTATGTTCTACCTATGTTGAAAGGAGGTGATCCTACAGCTGTTGATAATTATAGGCCCATTTCTAAATTATGTGTTATAGCTAAAGTTCTTGAAAAGTTTGTAAGCGAACAACTTAAAGAATTTTTAGACACAAACAGTCTTCTTTCTCAACATCAATCTGGTTTTAGAAAACAACATAGCACAATAACTGCTGCTATTAAAGTTGTGAACGATATTGTTGAGGCACTGGATTGCAAGAAATACTGTGCAGCTCTATTTATTGACCTGTCAAAGGCGTTTGATACAGTCGACCATATCATTTTGGCAGATAGACTACACAGGATTGGTTTATCTCGGCATGTCATTCATTGGTTCTCTAACTATCTGTCTGACAGATCCCAATGCGTCCAGTTTGCTGGCTCCTCTTCTTCGTTCCTCCCTGTATTAAAGGGGGTGCCTCAGGGTTCCATATTAGGACCGCTGCTGTTTACCATTTATGTAAACAATATATGTGACAATGTATCAGATGCTGCTTTCCATTTTTATGCAGATGATACGGTATTATACTGTTCATCCCCTTCTGTAGTGCAAACTCTTGAACTTTTGCAGTCTGCTTTTGATGTTGTTCAGTCCCATCTGACCCAGCTTAAACTAGTCCTGAATGCAAGTAAATCGAAGCTGATGTTATTTTCAAATGGCAAACGGCTACCATTAAGTGTTCCAAGAATATTAACTGCTCATGGAGTTGAACTTGAAACAGTCAAAACATATAAGTATTTGGGAATTATCATTGACGAGAACTTGTCTTTTAAACCACACATAGAAAAGCTGGTCTGTAAGCTTAAGATGAAATTGGGTTTCTTCTTTAGAAACAAATCTTGTTTTTCCCTACACGTTAGGAAATATTTAATTTCAACCACGTTTGTTCCTTTACTGGATTATGGAGACTTGCTGTTTATGAACGCACCTGTCACTTATTTGAGAAAGCTGGACACTCTATATCACTGTGCCCTACGTTTTATTACAGGATGTGGAAATCTTGTTCACCACTGCACTTTGTATGCAACTGCAAATTGTCCGTCTCTATCTGCCCGCAGACTTTCTCGATGGTTAGCGTTCATTTATAAATCTCTTCTTGGGCTGGTTCCCTCTTATTTATGTTCTTACATGTGTAGAGTCTCTAATCCTTACAGTTTACGCTCACAGGACGTTCTGCGCATGTTGGTTCCTAGAGCCAACACTGAACTTGGGAAAAAAGCCTTCAGTTACGCTGCTCCCCGGTCATGGAATGACATACAGAACGATCTGAGATTACCTCAACTGATCACTCTGGGGGAATTTCGATCAATTTTAAAGGATCGAGAAACTAGTTCTCTCGGGCAATGTGCTTGTTTTTAATTCAAATGGTGCCAAAAAGTTTTCAAATTATATGGACCCGTTTATGTTGTATGTAATTTGTGTTCCTGACTACAGTGTGCGATTGCTGTTTGTTGTTTTTTGTTGTTGTGTTTTCTGTTGTAATTTATGCTGCCCTCTTGGCCAGGTCCCTCTTGGAAAAGAGATTTTTAATCTCAATGAGTCTTACCTGGTTAAATAAAGGTTATTATTATTATACAGAGAAAATCCTTCATTTTGCACAGAGTAGGTTTAGATCCGCCAGGATTAGGGATCGATTACTTGGGTCTGCGCCCAGAGCGAGCGAGCGCGGCGTGATCATTTATCCCGGCGCGTCCCCGCGGCCGGGGAGGTCGGCTGAGGCTGCCGCTCGGGTGGCGGCTCCGTCGTTACTGCTGAAGGATGGTAGATGTAGATGCGTGGGCTGTCGTGTCTGCTGGACTGGACTGTTTGGGCTTTCTCAAAAGCATCGGAAAGTAACTGCTGCAGCGCGACCAGAGAGCTGCGGTGCCGGCTGTGCCCGTCGCAGCTGATCAGGCTCGGATGAAACCCGACACACTGAGTCCTGACAACTTATTAATGTAAATAACTTAAAGTAAAATCAAACTAAGTTTTGTCCTCGCTGTATTTTTAAATATGCAACCCGGAATGGACAAATTCATCCTGTTCAGTCTTCCCACTGGGACAAAACCAGTGTCTCATACGTTCAGAGACCGTGGCGTTCAAAGTGCGAAAGTGAAACGCCACTGAAATAAAGCACAATGTTTTTCATCAAACATATCCACTCAAGTCTGAACTGAAGTCACAGAAAAAATAAACTGACCATCTTAAAACATCCTGCCCATGTTTGGGTCCAGATACAGCTGTGAAGCAGCTTTCTCCACAGTGAACATAATTAAAACTAAATATCGTTTCAGGCTCATCAATGAGCACCTCCACATGCATATGAAAACCTGACACCATCCAGCCCAGATTTAAAGTCCTGACAGGAGAAGTTTGAGCTCAGTTCTCTCACTGAATGACAGAAAGTGGGGGCATAAGATTATAAGAGGGGAAGAAAGAAAAACTGCAAAACTGTTAAATTGTTAAGATGTGTTTATATTAATTTAGTATAAAAATGTGTTGAGACAATTAACAAAGAAAAGGGGAAATTCAAACTGCTAGTAGAGAAATAAAATAAGATAGCATTTGAAAAATAAAATAAAATCTACTTTACTTTTAAGAGAAAAAAATATGTTTAATTCAAGTTAAACATGTTAATTGGCAAATATGTACTTTTTTTAATATAACAGTCAGATGCAGATGTTGATACAACTATGAGGCTACTTGAATATATACACACACACACACATATATATATGTATATATATATATATATATATATATATATATATATATATATATATATATATATATATATATATATATAAAATTATGTTCTGGACCTTCGCTTGAGTAAAGTTTCTCTAAATGGACCTTTAGTTGAATACCCCTGCTATACAGTGTTTATATTTAATGGGCCCCGGGCCACTCTGTACTGAAAAAATTGGGCCCCAAGGTCAGAAAGGTTAAGAACCCCTGCACTAGAGGGCAAATAAATGCATTTAAATGCAGTAATTTATGTTTCCACTAGAGGGCAAATAAGTCATTTAAATGCAGTAATTAATAAGTCATCTAAAAGGGCAAATAAATGCATTTAAATGCAGTAATTAATATGTCCACTAGAGTGCAAATAAATTTATTTAAATGCAGTAACATATATGTCCACTGTAGGGCAAATAAGTCATTTTAATGCAGTAATTAATGTGTCCACTAGAGGGCAGATAAGTCATTTTAATTAGTGATGCACCGATTGTTCGGTAACCGAAATTGTTCGGCCGAAAATGGCAAAAAAAACACTTTCGGTGTTCGGTGGAATAAGTGGGAAAAAAAAGAACAATTAATAACGGCATTGTAATATAAATAGACTGGCCGCTCCGTAACTGTTGCGCACCACATAAATCGTTGGCCAACCAAAAACTAACCACATAACGCTCCCGTAATGGTTGCGCACCACATAAATAGTTGGCCAACCAAAAACTAACCACATAAGAATTTTACCTAACATTCACCAGCAGGTGGAACCAAAACAACATAAATCAATCTATTACAGGTTTAGATGAGGAAATCAAACAGCGAAGAGCGTGGAGTGAAGTGGTGCGGTGCAAACATGTCAGCAGTGTGGAAGTATTTTAGAGTGGCAAAGAATAATACAAGAATGGCTGTTTGCAATGAATGTTCTGCTCAAATATCTAGAGGGGGCACATCTGCAAAGTGTTTCAGCACTACAAGTTTGATTTATCATTTGAAATGATAAAAAACCCTGAGGTCGGCGCTTAAATGTGCTTTAATGCATTTTTATTGTTTTAAGGCCTATGTTACAATGTTCAGTCAGTTAAGCCTAATGTAAGCTCAAAGATGGCCAAAAAATGTATTTTGCTAATTTTTTTATGTTAAGTTATTGTTCTTAGCTGGTATAATGTCAGCTGGAATATTTAAGAAATGCTGGGAAATTAAAAAATGTTCAGTTTTTTATGTTCAACAAATGTTTTCTACCTTGTAATTTTGTAAAAGATTGTTTTCTTTTAAAAGCATGCCTAAATCAAATTTATTTGATTCATGCAATGGTGAAAAAATTGGCAAAATAAATGAAAAACTGCGAAGAACCATGTTCGGTATTGTTCGGTATTCGGCCAAGTGTTGATTATTATTTTCGGTTTCGGTTCGGCCACAAATTTTCATTTCGGTGCATCACTAATTTTAATGCATTAATTTATATGTCCACTAGAGGGCAAATAAATGCAATTTAATGCAATAATTAATATTTCCAATAGAGGCCAAAGAAATGCATTTAAATGCAGGAATTAATGTCTAAACTAAAGGGCAAATAATTCATTCTAATGCAGTAATTAATATGTCCACTAGAGGGCAAATAAGTCATTTTAATGCAGTAATTAATGTGTCCACTAGAAGCCAAATAGCAGCATTTAAATGCAGTAATTAATGTCTCAACTTGAGTGCAAATATATACATTTAACTGCAGGTAATGCAGTTAAAAGCAGTAATTTATGTGTCCACTAGAAGGCAAATAAGGCATTTTAATGCAGTAATTAGTCCAGTTCAGTCTTCCCACTGGGACAAAACCAGTGTGTCATACGTTCAGAGACCGTGGCGTTCAAAGTGCGAAAGTGAAACGCCACTGAAACAAAACACAAAGTTTTTCATCAAACATATCCACTCAAGTCTGAACTGAAGTCACAGAAAATAAACTGACCATCTTAAAACATCCTGCCCATATTTGGGTCCACATACAGCTGTGAAGCAGCTTTCTCCACAATTAACATAATTAAAACTAAATATTGTTCCAGGCTCACCAATGTTTATATTCATTTATTATAAAAATGTGACAATTAACAAAGAAAAGGGGAAATTCAAACTGCTGGTAGAGAAATAAAACAAGATAGCATTTGAAAAATGAAATAAAATGTATTTCATTTTTAAGAGAAAAAAATATGTGTAATTCAAGTTACACATGTTATGATGTTGCTACAATATATATATATATATATATACATATATACATACATACATACATACATACATACATACATATATACTGTATATTATGATGTTCTGGAGGCAGCACGGTGGCTTAGTGGTTAGCACTGCCTCACAGCAAGAAGGTCCCCGGTTCGACTCCCAGGCCCAGCAGGGGCCTTTCTGTGTGGAGTTTGCATGTTCTCCCCGTGCTTGCGTGGGTTTTCTCCGGGTACTCCGGCTTCCTCCCACAGTCCAAAAACATGCATATTAGGTTAATTGATGATTCTAAATTGCCCGTAGGTGTGAGCGTGAGTGTGATTGTGAGCATGGTTTGTGTGTCTATTGTGTACCTAAAATGAGCTGGGATAGGCTCCAGCAGACCCCCGTGACCCCGCAAGGGATAAAGCGGGTAAGATAATGAATGAAAAAAAAATGATGTTCTGGACCTTCGCTTGAGTAAATTTTCTCTAAATGGACCTCTTAAAGTTTTTCTTGAATACCCCTGCTATAAAGTGTTAATATTTAATGGGCCCCGGGCCGCTCTGTACTGAAAAAATTGGGCCCCAAGGTCAGAAAGGTTAAAGGGAACCCTGCATATTAAGACATGTAGTCCCTAATTAGCCACAATTGTTCTCTTATACTAAAATATGTTATTAGAAACACATAAAATAATCTAATTGCTTTAAAAATCTACAATGTTTATTACATATTTTGACCTGCGGGAGGCGCCATGTTTTACCTGCGCAATGTATTCTGGGGGCGATGACGTACGACGGTGGCTCTGGGAAGATAAGCCCCATTAGTTTAACTGGGACAGGTATCTAAAACATAGTTGAGCAGCTCTCTCCCGGCCGTGGAGGCTGACGAGGGAGCCCATAAGACGTCTCGGTTCAGGCAAACTGGATCAAAGTTCTGTGATGCACGGGAGATCTGCAAAAATGATCAATGTTGTGCGCATCTTACCAGTGCATTAGGCTCCTGCGTAGACGGCGTAGCCTACGCAGGCTACGGCGTAGGCTACGCCGTAGCCTGCGTAGGCTACGCCGTAGCCTGCGTAGGCTACGCCGTAGCCTGCGTAGCCGGGGCTCTACAGCCCGCAGCGCTCCGCCACCCGCTCTCCGCTCTCCGCTCTCGCTGCCGCCGCCGGGATGGAGACGCCGGTGGGCAATATGCACGTTTGAGTGGGCATAGCCCCCCCCCTCTCCCCCCTAAAACCGGCTTCGGTGCTGGGTGATGACAGACCAGAGGCTGAGGGGAGTGGCCCGGGACTTTGACCAAACGGGAGGCGCAGACTTCGCTTCAAATAGGCAAGAAAATCTTTATTTAATTTAATGACGCCAGATCTGGCTGGGGTTTTTATTGTAGCATCGGTTATCTGCTAGTTGAAACGTGTGGTCTGTTAGTCTATCTGAGTTTTATGGTGTTTTTATAGTTCATGCTGTATGGGGCTGCACTTTTTTTAAATTTTATTTTACTTTTTTGTAGGTGCGCCGTCACCTTAATGTTCAGCTGTGTTTTCATCTGTGTTTCTGGTGCGCCGTCACCTGTTTAGCTGTGTTTTCATCTGTTTCTGGGTGTCAGAACAGTGGACGGGGGTTAGCAGGTGCCACCGTGTGACGTACTACCCAGAACGTAAAAAACAATGGCGACCTACATGTTAAATTATATTTTCAAATTTTATAAAAACGAAGACATCAACAAGGTTTTTTATATCACATTGTTATAATTGATACCAACATTTATCTTTTAAGACCTACATGTCTTAATATGCAGGGTTCCTTTTAAGAACCCCTGCACTAGAGGGCAAATAGATGCATTTAAATGCAGTCATTTATGTTTCCACTAGAGGGCAAAATATGTGCATTTAAATGCAGTAATTAATAAGTAATCTAGAGCGCAAATAAATGCATTTAAATGCAGTAATTAATATGTCGACTAGAGTGCAAATAAATGCATGTAAATGCAGTAACTTAAATGTCCACTAGAGGGCAAATAAATGCAGTTAAATGCAGTAATTAATTTGTCCACTAGAGGGCAAATAGTAATTTTAATGCATTAGTTTATATGTCCACTAGAGGGCAAATCATTTATTTTAATGCAGTAATAAATGTGTCCAATAGAGGGCAAATAAGTCATTTTAATGCATTAATTTATATGTCCAGTAGAGAGTATGAACACATATGGCACATATGAGTTGATGTGCCATAAAAAAGAGAGACTGGAATTTGCAAAAATTCATGTTGACAAGCCACAAAGCTTCTGGGAGAATGTCCTTTGGACAGATGAGACCAAACTGGAGCTTTTTGGTAAGGCACACCAACTCTATGTTCATAGACTCAAAAACCAAGCATACGAAGAAAAGAACACTGTCCCTACGGTGAAACATGGAGGAGGCTCAGTAATGTTTTGGGGCTGCTTTGCTGCATCTGGCACAGGGTGTCTTGAATGTGTGAAAGGTAAAATTAAATCTGAAGACTATCAAGGCATTCTGGAGAGAAATGTGCTGCCTAGTGTAAGAAAGCTTGGTCTCAGTTGCAGGTCATGGATCTTACAACAGGACAACGATCCAAAACACACAGCCAAAAACACTCAAGAATGGCTGAGAGAAAAGCGTTGGACTATTCTAAAGTGGCCTTCCATGAGCCCAGATCTGAATCTCATTGAACATCTGTGGAAGGAGCTGAAACATGCCATTTGGAGAAGACACCCATCAAACCTGAGACAACTGGAGCAGTTTGCTCATGAGGAGTGGGCCAAAATACCTGTTGACAGCTGCAGAACGCTCATTGACAAATACAGAAATCGTTTAATTGCATTGATTGCCTCAAAAGGTTGTGCAACAAAATATTAAGTTATGGGTACCATCATTTTTGTCCAGCCCTATTTCATTAGTTTTTTTTTTTTTTTTTTAATAATTATGTTAATCAACAATTCAAAAGTAATGGCTGATTTTGATTATTTAATTTTCAATACATTTTTATTTATTGTTACTTTTGTAAGTTTCAAGTGATTTCAGTGAGAATTGTGGGTTTTTCCTTCTTTAACTGAGGGGTACCAACAATTTTGTCCACGTGTGTATGTATATATATATATATATATATATATATATATATATATATATATATATATATATTTATTAAATATAGTAATAATGCATATATATATGCCTTAGGTTTTTACCGGCATGGTATCAACCATTAATATGTGTGCAGACAAGGTTGAAAAAAAAATTATTGCAGGTCCAGAGGTAATTTAAATCCAGCATGAATAGTACATATGGTGATAAAAACCACATGACAAATGCACTACTGTGTGACTCTTTTCTAATATTCTGACACTGATGTCTTGTGAGTTTGCAGTAAGCAGGAAACTGAAATCTAGCAGGCAAACAAAGAACTTTTTTATTTAAATGATGGAACAATGAATCAATGGAACATAAACTGGTGAAAAATCAAATTTAAACAAATTTTTCACTTGAAACTGAAAATAAAACTCCAGTTTTTTTTTTCAGTAACTGAACTAACTAAACTGAAATCCAGCAGGCAAACAAAGAACATTTTTATTTAAACAATGGAACATAAACTGGTGAAAAATCTAATTTAAAGTGGACCTATTATGAAAAACACGTTTTTTCTTTTTTTTTAAACATATATAAAGTGGTCTCCCCTCACCCTGCCAACACAGGAAAGATGAAATGCCATGAAAATCTGCAAGGTCTGTACAGCCCCCCCCATATTAACAATATGTCGCTAAATAACACTTGTTTTTATGTGTTTTCAATATCATCCGTGAAGTACTGATAAAAAAAAAAAAACATGGTTTGGCGGGATTTAATGTTTATTGTTCATACTTTGCACAACGTAACACACTTAAACACTGGGTATATATATATATATATATATATATATATATATATATATATAGTCAAGTCAAATCAAACTTTATTTATATAGCACTTCTCATACAAATAATGCAACACAAAGTGCTTAACAAAAAAACAAATAAACATAAAACTTATTAATGCCCTGCCCCCCTCCCCGCACACACAAGCACACTACAATTCACCCAGGTTATACACACAGACACACGGTGCAGACATGGCTAGGCACAGAGGATCCAGGTGAGGAAACGGTAACAGGGAGCCGTCCACGCCAGGAGGTCTCATAGCCCGCAGCTATGAGACCTCCTAGCTGCGGGCTATGCATTAGCACCTCCGTACTAGCCTGAGAGAGAAACGGGCGGACTCTGGCTATGTTCTTAACATGGTAAAAACCTATCTTCCACAGAGACCATCCCGGCCCGGACGGATAGAGGAGTCCGCACCACAGCGGTAAAGCCGTGGTGCGGAGCTCCACAACCATCCAGGCCAGAACCACCCCCAGGACGACCCCCTGCAGGCCAGAGTCACTCCCAGCATGGAGGCTCCCCATGTGGAAACACTGGAGCTAAAAGCTACAAGAAAGCAGGATAAAATACCCTAATAGAGTTTAAAAAGTATAAAATAACATAAAATCCTAAAAGTATGTCTAGAAAGCAAGACATTAAAAACTAAAAGAATAGGACAGTAAAATGTATAAAATAGACCATAAATAACAACTAAAATATTTAGATAAAACATTGAGATTAAACAAAAATAAAATATGATAAAAAAGGATAAACAAAATATAAAACAGAGCAGTAAGATCCAATAAAAATAAGGGTGAGTATACAAAATTTAAAAGAGTTAAATGAGTCAGTTAAAAGCCTGATTAAAGAGATGGGTCTTGAGCCTCTTTTTAAAAACATCAACAGTCTCTGCGGCCCTGAGATTCTCCGGGAGGCTGTTCCACAAACGGGGACCATAAAAACTGAATGCTGCCTCCCCGTGTGTCCTGGTTCTAACCTTTGGTATGGTTAAAAGGCCAGCACCGGAGGACCTCAGGGTCCATGAGGGTCGATAGGGTAAAAGTAGTGCAGACAAATAAGAGGGCCCAAGACCATTAAAGGAGCATGAGGCTCCTTTTAAGAAATGAGACTCTCTAGCGCCACCCTTCGCCACGACGGCCGTCGGGGGTACTGCAGCCAACAGCGAAGCCGGCACGGGAGAACGGGGAGAACGCGCATGCAGCGTCATGTGACGTCACATCCGCAGCCCAGCGCGGGAAATTCCGGCCCGGAATTGCAGCACATTTTGCAGCACACAGCCTGTTCAAGGCAACGGAGAGATACACTAGAGGGCTCATTCTTTTTAGTTTGGAACGCTTCCTCTGACATTATTACTAGAAAACTTAAAACGTATACGAATTTATTTCATAAATCCTGCCTCAATCCGGCCTCATGCTCCTTTAAGACACTTAAAAACTAGTAAAAGAACCTTAAAATCGATCCTGAAGTGCACAGGGAGCCAATGCAGCGATTTTAAAACAGGTGTAATGTGCTCCCGCCCTCTGGTCCTCGTCAGCACGCGTGCGGCTGAGTTCTGTAATAATTGTAGGTTGTACATGTTCTTTTTGGGAAGACCAGAGAGCAGGGCGTTACAATAATCTAAACGACATGAGATAAAAGCATGCATTAGCACCTCCGTACTAGCCTGAGAGAGAAACGGGCGGACTCTGGCTATGTTCTTAACATGGTAAAAACCTATCTTTGTTATGTTTTTAATATGTGGAATAAAAGTGAGCTCAGAGTCAAAAATCACACCCAGATTTTTAACTGATTTTGAGGGTTTAAAATCCTGTAACTTTGGTAAAAGTTTCTCTCTCTGGCCTTTGGGACCGATGAGTAAAACCTCTGTTTTGCCCTGGTTGAGCTGTAGGAAGTTTGCTGCCATCCATGACTTGATGTCTAAAATACAGTTAAAGAGGGCATCAATTGGCCCAGTGTCATCAGGAGACACGGCGATGTACAGTTGCGTATCGTCAGCATAACTATGGAAGCTGATGCCGTGTCTCCTGATGACATCCCCAAGGGGCAGCATGTACAGATTAAAAAGAGTTGGACCTAAAATTGACCCTTGGGGAACCCCACACCTTATCTTATAGATTCCTGAGGAACATGTATCCATACTTACAAAGAAACATCGATCAGTGAGGTAGGACGTGAACCATTTAAGAACAGTACCAAAGAGGCCGACCAGGTGCCTTAGTCTATTTAATAAAATGTGATGGTCTACTGTATCGAAGGCGGCGGTTAGATCCAGCAGAAGCAAGACTGTGAGTTTTTGGTTATCTAAATTGCACCTGATGTCATTTAAAATCTTTAAAAGTGCTGTCTCTGTACTGTGGTTCATCCTAAAACCGGACTGATGAGCCTCTAAAATGTGTGTTGAGTTTAAAAATTCATTCACTTGATTAAAAACAAGTTTTTCTAAAATTTTACTTAAAAACGGTAAGTTGGACATTATATATATATATTAGGGCTGTCAAACGATTATTTTTTTAATCGCGATTAATCGCAGAATTTCAAAAGTTAATCGCGATTAATCGCATTTTGAATTGCATGTTTAAAATTCTGTTATTTCGCATTTCAAGGCAGTTTTAAGCCCATAATGTAAATCATTTCTTACCATTGTGTCTTAATTGGGAATCAAATGAACACAAAGAAAGAATTTCCTTTTTGACCTTTTGTATTTTCTTTCAAAAAAGTGCCATGTTAGACCAACTTAAAACACTGTCTACTTCAAATACAGTTTTTCAAATTAAACAAAGTGCCATATAGACAGGGCTGCACATAATTATTTTGGTCTGGTGCTCAGAGGAGCCCCTGGATATGTGACTTGGGCCTCCAAAAACGCGGTGACCCGTCTCGCCGGATCGATAAAAGAGGGATGCAGGAATAAGTTATAGGCAAAACGATATTTATTCACTTATAAAGATGAATGGCTCAATATGGTCCTTTACAAAGTTAATTTATTTCAATAATTCAACTAGAATATGGTGTAAAAGTTAATCTATTTCAATAATTCAACTAGAATATGGTGTAAAAGTTAATCTATTTCAATAATTCAACTAGAATATGGTGTAAAAGTTAATTTATTTCAATAATTCAACTAGAATATGGTGTAAAAGTTAATCTATTTCAATAATTCAACTTAAAAGGTGAAACTAATATATTACCTAGTCTTATTACATTCAAAGCAAGATATGTTGAACCTTTATTTGTTATAATTTTGATGATGGAATTGTTTATTGATTTCATAAAATATTCTCTAATTTATTTTTTATTTGGGGTTTTCATAAACTTTGAGCCATAATCAGAGCAGCGTCTTGCAGGTAACTGCTGCTGCACGCAGTGACGGACATTGGCTGATTTATGGTTCCGCGTTGCACCAACGCAGAGCTTACGGGGTAGGATACGCGGGAGCGCGAACGTACGGTGCGCGTCGCCGCGTAACATCATGCAGCCACTTCTCGGCGAACACACATTTTCTGTTTCTATCAACGGGTAGTGGTTCAGTTTGGCGTCTCTTTGTAGTTGGTGGTGGTGGAAGTTTACTTTAGGAAACAGCAAACATGGCGCTACAGAGGAGTCTTCTTCTTCTTGAGGTTTATTGGCGGTTGGCATCCAGTTTTTTCCGGTGCATTACCGCCCTCTTCTGGATCATTACAGAAGAGTCGACTACGGGTGAGTAGAAGGGACAAAAAGGTTTGCGATTAAAATGCGATTAAAAAAAAATAACGCATTATGGATTGCATTAATCTAATCGCGATTAACGCTGACAGCCCTAATATATATATATATATATATATATATATATAAATAATCATATATAACCAACCAACCAGTACTGGAGTTGAGGGGGGATGAGGGGGGACGGCACCTCCCCCTGAAATAAAAACGGTCCAAATCATCCCCCCTGAAATAAAAACGGTCCAAATCATCCCCCCTGTAAAACTGCCATCCCTCCTTTCCATCCCTTATGTAATTTCATCAATGAATGTGGTTTTACTGCTATTTCAACATTTAGAGTCATCACCAGAAAAACAACACCAGAAAAATAACTTATTTGACAATTTTCACCTGTTTCAAGTAAATTTTCACTTGAAATTAGTAGAAAAATCTGCCAGTGGGACAAGATTTTTCTTCTTATTACAAGCAAACAAATCTTGTTCCACTGGCAGATTTTTCTACTTATTTCAAGTGAAAATCTACTTGAAACAGGTGAAAATTGTTGTTCTTTCCAGTGATGAGTCTTGGTTTCAGATCTTCCAAGCACCTGAAGCTGTTCAACGACACCTTCAGAAGACGCACGGTCCTTCCTTGAGCCAGCAATAGTGCATACATGTTATTTATATAAAACTTATGTTTTATTTTTTTAACAATAAAGTTGCCATTTGTGAAAATTCAGTTTTGTGATTTATTTACAGTTAACATGATTCATTTGTCTTGTAACATAAGAAATTAAATGATGAATCAGAGTAAAGAACTATGGTGTAACTGTTTAGAATTCAATTAAATCTTCCCGTGTGGATTAGTGTGAAGACGAGGTGACCCGGATCCCTTTTCAGGTAACTAAAGGCTGATTTATGGTTCTGCGTTACACCAACGCAGAGCCTACGGCGTAGGGTACGCGTCGATTTAACGCAGAACCGTAATTCGGGCTTAAGATCCGTTTACACAGTGTCATAACTGCCGTCGAGCTGCGGGACATCGGACGCTCTCTGTCCACACTAAAACCGTTAAGCCAGTTAGGACAGTCCAATACAAAAAAAATAAAGCAATGGAATTGATTTTGTCACCGAAGCTCCCTCGCATAGGACATGCTTTGTGTACGCAGCCGGCTGCTCTGCCCGGAGAGGCTTTGTCTCCCCCCCTGCTACACGTCATTCAAGCAGCCAATCAGCACAGAGCCTCATTATCATAGCCCCGCCGCTCAGAATTACTCACAGAAAAGACGTTAGAAGCGGTAAAACTAGAGACATGGCCCACAGGCCCGAATTTCTGATTTATGTAGAAAAAACAAGCTTTAGATTGTTTTTAAGACATTCAAGGCCTGTTTAAAATATACATTAAATGCCATAATAGGTCCCCTTTAAGATAAACACATTTTTCAGTTGAAATTGAAAACAAAACTAAAGATTTATTTTTTTCTCAGAACATAACATGTCTAAATTGGTACCTTTAACGGTGCTTTCCGAGTAAAAGCTGCCCCCGCTGATACCAGACATAATTTTTTATCTTGTGTGAATACGCTGATGACGCCTTAGATGACCTTGTCGGGTAAAAGCTGCCTCACACTGATCACATCTGTAAGGCTTTTCTCCAGTGTGAATACGCTGATGACGCATTAGATTACCTGACATGTTAAAAGCTGCCCCACACCGATCACATCTGTAAGGTTTAAATCCAGTGTGAATACGCTGATGATTCCTTAAATGATGTTGTCGGGCAAAAGCTGCCCCACACTGATCACATCTGTAAGGCTTATCCCCAGCGTGAATACGCTGATGACTCCTTAGACTACCTTGTTGGGTAAAAGCTGCCCCACACTGATCACATTTGTACGGCTTTTCTCCAGTGTGAATACGCTGATGACTCCTTAGATGACCTGACAACGTAAAAGCTGCCCCACACTGATCACATCTGTAAGGCTTATCCCCAGTGTGAATACGCTGATGACTCCTTAGATGACCTTGTTCGGTAAAAGCTGCCCCACACTGATCACATTTGTACGGCTTTTCTCCAGTGTGAATACGCTGATGACTCCTTAGATAACTTGACGTGGTAAAAGCTGCCCCACACTGATCACATCTGTAAGGCTTATCCCCAGTGTGAATACGCTGATGACTCCTTAGATGACCTTGTTCGGTAAAAGCTGCCCCACACTGATCACATTTGTACGGCTTTTCTCCAGTGTGAATACGCTGATGACTCCTTAGATTACCTTGTTCGGTAAAAGCTGCCCCACACTGATCACATTTGTACGGCTTTTCTCCAGTGTGGATACGCTGATGACGCCTTAAAATACTTGATGTGGTAAAAGCTCGCCCACACTGTTCACAGGTGTACGGCTTCTCTTCAGCATGAATCGTCTTTCGGACCTTCAGACCTGGTGAAGTGGTGAGGACTTTATCCCTCCTATTTTTTCTCTCTTTGGCTTTATGTTTCTGTAAGGAAAGAGAAAAAGACTTAGATCCTGTTGTTGGTTGACCTGACAAATCCTTTTTCAGTTCAAGTCAAGTGCTGTCCGTCATGTTCGCAGTGAAACAATCAAGAGTTATGTCTGAGTGCTATGTTAAGCATGTTCTGTTATCAAAGGCTCTTGACAGCCAGAAACATTCACATAAAACATCTCAATATGTCAAAACAAAAGTGTGAAGGGCTAAAGCTACCCACCCTCAAAACAAAATCATACATTTTTTATAGAAATTCCACTGAAAAGATGTGGGGATTAATGGTGTAATTTTTGTAAAGCAAATGTTCAGATTTTGGCCGTTGTTTGTATTGTTGTTGTTTCAATCTCTGTGAGCTGGTCAGGTTGAAAATCTATTTTTACAGAGCTGGACAATTTTTTAGCATATATGTTCAATATATGAAATAAATTGCAGATGTGTGTGTGTGTGTGTGTGTGTGTGTGTGTGTGTGTGTGTGTGTGTGTGTGTGTGTGTGTGTGTGTGTGTGTGTGAGAGAGAGAGCGTGTGTCGGGGCTTGAAAATTCTGTTATGTACAAAAGACCTGGCAAAACGGTTTGGGAACCACTGCAGCACCACAAGGACACGGCCTGAAAACTGGGCTGTCTTAAGTGTTGCGTCCTTTGTTCAGGGCTTGTGGACAAACTCAGTGAACCCAGCATGGATTTTTTTTGTACCTTTGGAACTTTCATTTATTGAGGTGAAGTTTATTTGGTTTTGTCTGATTTGAAGCCAATTTAAGGTGTTTCATGTTCATTTAAAATTATATGTTCATTGTTACTACTACTGATGAGCCCAAGTTATTATTATCGTGCATTCCTTGACTGTTAAAAGTATTGTGTTGCATTCAATACATTAACATAAGAATAAAGTTATTAATCTCCAAATGGAAATGTTTATTCAGAGGTTCGCTCATTACATGAATAAAAATACTTTTGAATTTGAATCCCATTCACTAATGCCCTGCCTACAGTATACATCTATATTATATATTCAGACGTAGACAATTTTAAAAGTCTCTTGGGAAGGTCACGTGATTTGTGTTTTCAGCTGCTCAGTTCAAAGCTACTGACAATGAAGATCTAAGATGGCGGAGTGAGTGGCAGCATTTTTGCAGGCTCCGTTAAGAGGCACTAATTAGTCCTTGAAAATATTTATATTTTTAGGTAACAACCCAAACTTATTCACTTGGACATTGTTGCTCACTTAAATTTACCAAAAGAAAGCACACTTCTTCAAGCTTTCTCTTTGGACACTTAAGAAGACTGTTGGCAAGTAGATCTGTTCTGGGTCTCTGGAAAGCGCCTAGAGACAACTTTTGTTGTATTAGACGCTGTATAAATTAGGGCTGAACGATTAATTGCATTTGCGATAATATCGCGATGTGATAAAACAAGATTTTCTAATCGCAAAGGCTGCGTAGGGTACGCGTACCGCGTACCCTACGGCGTTGGCTCTGCGTTGGTGTAACGCAGAACCATAAATCAGCCTTAAACCACACCTGCAGCCCGTCAGCTCATCAGGAGGAGAGGATAAACAGCGGGGCTGCGAGTTGTTCATTGCTGGTTCGTTTTGTTAACTCTGTGAGCTTTGTTGGTTTGTTTGTTAGTTTGCTGGTGGTTTTTTTTCTCTCTGTGATTTTTTTGTTATTTATGAAGAAGTTCTGAGTTCCCTGTGAGGAAGGTTTTTTTTTTGCTCCCTGTGGGAGTTTTTCTGTGTTTTTCTATTAAACTACGCCTCATTTTGGCTAAAGTTTAACCCGGTTTGGTGTCCTGTGATTGGGTTCAGAGAGAACGACCCATAACACTTGTGTACAGCCGTGTGTAGACGTGTTAAAGAGGTAAAGCCACAGATTTGTTTTTTCTTTATGGTTGTAATCTGTGCTTTAAATAAATCTGACATTGTTTATTATAAAACAGACTGATTTATTGCTTGTGTAGTTGAAAAATACATGAGAACAGGACCTTGAAAAAAATAATCGCATATTAAATCGCAATATAGAGGAAAAAAAATCGCAATTAGATTATTTTCAAAAATCGTTCAGCCCTAGTATAAATACAATTGAATTGAATCTGGAGCAAATATGTCCGAACACGACTACTCTTTAACTGCTCTCCTGGAGGCGTGTGGGGACAGCGATATCGAGGACATTGAGGTCTACGTAAACTCCTCTAAAGGAGGCAAACTTAATTTGAGTCACACGCCTAATAAAAGTCCACACGCAAAGAAGACGAAAAATAGGGGGAAACAGGATGGCGAGGAAGAGGAGGCGACCAGCGCTGCTATTCTCCATGCAGTTACGGCTCTAACTGGAAAAGTGGATACGCAGTCTGAACTGCTGAAAAGTCCCTTCGGTTGGGTGGGCTTGAGTCTTTTTCTAATGTTATAATGGAAGTTTAAGTCTTCTTGAACATGAAGAATTTTGTAATAAAACTAAAAATCTGGTAAAAGAAATTGATGACTTGGACATGTCACAAAAAATGAAAACAGCAAGGCTTTATTAGTAGTATAAACAATTTTTGTCACAAATCAGATTTAACAGAAGAAGAACAAGTCAAACTGCAGGATCTACAAAACCAACTGGATAATCTTTATGTGGAAAAAGAGAAAGGGGCATTTATTCGCTCAAGAGCTCGTTGGCTAGAGGTGGTGAAAAAAACACTTCTTGTTTCTTAAGTCTGGAAAAACACAGACAGACGAAAAAGAAAATTCATAAACTGTTGATTAATAATACCAGCATTGATAACCAAAATCAAGTGAATGAGGAAATAAAAATGTTTTATAATAATTTGTAAAGGTCAAAATTTTCAAGGGAGGATTGTGAACAGTTTTTTTTTTAAATAAGGGGGTGTGGAAAAGAAATTGATGAGAGTTTTGTGCAAAATATGGAGGATGACCTTAAAATTGAAGGACTCAATATAGCAATTAGACGAATGTCAAAAGGGAAGTCTCCAGGGCTTGACTGTAGGGGTGGGGGGGAAAGTGACTGTATTGAAACTGACAGTTATGTGATGTTTCTTGATTTTTTCCAAGGTGTTTGATACTGTTGAACATTCTTTTTTGTTGACAGCTCTGCACTTTTTGGGTTTTGGGATTCATTTCTGTAATATTGTTAAAATGCTATACACCGACATCAGCAGCTCTGTTTCTCTTAACCCTGGAATGACTCCTAGATCTGCAGTGTTGCGTGGTATTCGCCAAGGCTGCCCGATTTCACCAAAACTTTTTATACTGCCAACACAACTACTAACATTGCTTATTAATAATTCTAAGGATATTCAATGAGTCACAATCTTCAGCAAAGAATTTAAGATAAGTCAATTCGCAGATGATACGTCTATGTTTTTAAAAGATAATTCAATGGTGAATGAGGCTTTTAATACCATTTCAATCTTCTCCAAAGCATCCGGATTATCTCTTAATATTATAAAATGCAAACTTCTCCCTATACATACAAGCTCTGAATCCTCTATTGCTTCAATTGAAGTCAAACCGGAAATTAAATATCTAGGATTAACAATATCTAAAAATCTAATTAGAAGAGAAGACACTAATATCTCCAGCCATATATTAGATATGAAGAAATCACTCAGCCACTGGTTAACTAGAGACCTTACTATTTTTGGCAGAACCAATTTATCTAAAGCGGAAGGTATTTCCAAACTTATTTATCCTTGTCACTCATTATATATCTCCTCAAATAATGTTAATAAAGCCAACACAGTTATTTACCAGTTCTTGTGGAGGAATAAAACACATTACATCAAAAGATCCTAGCTGGTTAAGGAGTATGTCAATGGTGTTATTAAAGCTCCAGAATTCCAATCTATGATCGGCACATTTAGAGTGAACTGGATAAAAGCCTGTCTGTCACAACGAAACTCCATGTGGTTTCACATCCCAAGATCTTTGTTTAAGAAGATAGGATGTCTAGATTTCGTTTTGAAATGTGATTTTGATGTGAACAGGATCCGCATTAAGTTGACTAATTTTCACAGACAAATACTTAGTTTTTGGAAAAATGGTATTTGTCCACAACTTCTCTCCTCATAAGTCAACCAGGCTGTGGTGCAGGGTCGGCGCCAGAGTAAATATTCAGAGGGGGCACAAGGCTTATTAGGGCGGGCACCAAATCAGTCGTGTAGGACAAAATTTTAAGGAAAAAAGTGCATTCTCACTGTTTTCCTATTAATAATCTGTCTAAAACAGCCTTTCTCAACCTTTTTTCAGTCATGACACCTTTCAAAAGTGAATAAAATCTCACGACACCCCAAAGTAAAATATAATTAAAAACCGCACTGCATCGCTCTGACTGTAAATGCATAAGTCCTGTTTATTTTGTATCAATAACTTGAACACGATAACTGCAACAGAGTAGAAGTCATCGTTCACTGTTGTGCTTGTTTGCCACGCTGATGGACAGAAACTATGGTGATTTTTAAAAGAAAGACTGCCTAAAGAGACTTTTCCAGCCGGCTTCACTTTGAACGGCCGGTGTGAACCGGCTGTTCAAAGTGAAGCCTGATTTGTGGCTCCGCGTTAAATCGACGCAGAGCCTACGCCGTAACGTACGCGGCGAAGCGCACTGTACGTGCGCGTCGCCGCGTAAGCTATGGCGCAATCTCTGCGTTGGTTAACGCGGAACCATAAATCAGCCTTAAGGCTGCGAGCGGCGACTGAGGGGGAACAGTTTCACCAAGAGTAGAAGGCAGCGCCGGGCAAGTTATGCCACAGTTTGCAGATGGATTGTTGATGCGTGGGCTAACGTGTCTGCTGGGACTATTTTGTGAGCTTTTGCAAAAGCGTGCATTTCCGAGGCGCCGCACGGCACGGAAAGTGACTCTGACAGCGAGGAAATTCGGACTGGCACAGCTGATTTAGCGGAGCTCTTTAATGTGTGCTTGTGTGTGTGTTCTGCGGCGCGCGCGCGCACGTGTGTGTGTAGACGGCGCCTTTTCGGTCGGTGCACCGTGTGTGTGTTTTAAATACAGAAATGACACTGAGGGTATGCCTTTCCACACGGCGCCCGTATGGTCGATAAAATACGGTATTTATATATGAAATGTCAGAATAGGTAATTTTTTGACGACACCCCTGAAGCAGTCAGACGACACCCCAGGGTGCTGCTACTGAGCACGCGCCGTCTCCTTTCACTTCCGGGTGAATCCCCTCCCCCGGGGGAAAACCCCACCCGGGGGAAATTCTCAAGCATGCGCAGACTGCAATATCAGATGCAATATCAGATGTCCCCGTATACATGGCGTTAACAACCCAGTAATATGACACTATTGACAACATTTGTTGAATTCATTGACCTGATGTGCTTGGTAATGTATTTTTGGGATAATTGGATCTTTATAATTTCGAGCCTGGTTAGATATGGATGATCTCTGTGTCGAATTATACATTTTTTTCTGCAAAATTTGGATTAGCAACTGTAGAATTTCTAAGACGATTTGTTATATCTTATAGGACTCATAATATGTATGCATCAAAATGTTAATTCAAGGCTAAGGCAAAATATCGAGATATATATCGTGTATCGTGACATGGCCTAAAAATATCGAGATATTAATAAAAGGCCATATCGCCCAGCCCTAGGCTAACGTTAGATAGCATTTAGGAAACTAAACTACACTACCACTAAACTATAACCATAACCAGCACATTAATTACAGAAAGTAAGGCATTATTTAGAGGAGTGTATTTAGCTGGCACTGAACCCCATGCTGAGTTTCACAGCAGTGGTGTTGCCAGTGTGCCCTGGCTGAGCTTCAACATCCACCCTATTACTTATCCATTCATTGGATGGTTCAGTTCTTGCAGATATGAGGATCTTTTTTGGTTTATTAGTTCAAAGTTTGTTTTTATGTATAATAGATCTATTTTCATGAAAATACGGTATATATTTTATTTTGGCTAATATGGCTGTTATCATGAAAGAAACGGTTGTCATGTTCAGTTTTGAGGTAGAAGGAAGCTTCTGGCCAATTCCAATGTTTCAAATGTGATTTCTGCATCATAAATAATGACTGATTAGACACCAAGATCATCCATATCAGACAGTCCCGCAAATGATGGCTGCCATCTTTAAAAAATGGCGGCCATCTTGAATATTAAATGACAACTTCTCAATTATCCAAGAGACATCTACCAAGTATTATATGTGGTAAATATGTCCAAAATATCATATTATGTCCCTAAGTCACATAAAGAGAGTAGTTTCTGGCATCCATTTTGAAAAATGGCTGCCTTGGGCGCCATGTTGAAAATTCACGATGGCTCCACTTCCATATCTTTTTGGAATGCCTTTGGCTATGTGTGTACCAAATTTCATGCTTGTATCACAAACTGAACGATTGTTTTGGTTATCTCCTGCACTAGTTTTATTAACAATTTTAAGATTTTTTTCACATGTTTCAAAAGAGTAGAAAACAAAAATGCAAGTAAAATAAGTCTAGACATTACTTGTTATTCTAATGTAATAATTCATCTCCTTTTCTATGCTCCATTATGTGAATTTAAATGCTTAATTTATTTTGTTATTCATATGCACCTTTTAATTCTTAGAGCGCCTGTTTTTTTGTTTTTTGTATTCCTTACGAGAATCCCCATTTTTTATTTTCCTTTCTTTTCATATTGCATTTAAATTGATATTTGTCCATTATCCTCTTTGAGAGCTTGTATATTTACAATAAAGTTTTGTTACAAAAAGAAAAGAAATAAAAAAAGCTACTGACAATGAAATAAAGCGTTTGGATCATCAGCAGTAACCCCCTTTACACCAAGCTGGTTCCAGGGCTGGTTCTGGGCTAGAGCCAGACTTAGCACCAGTTCTTTGGTTTTACACAGCCTAAGCACCGGCTCCTGGCTCTCAAAACTGGTGCTACGCCAGCCCTCTTTGGTTGCTGGGCCAGCTCAAAGAACCAGTTACGTCAAGGGCTGGGGGCGGGGCTGGGGGCGGTGTTACTGAACAACCAAAGCAGAATAAACACGGAAGAGCGCCGTTTTTAAACAACGGAGCGTTGAAGACGGCGGTTAAGTTAGCAGACTCTTTTATTATTACATCCATTTATTTAATAATGAATGTAAAACAGAAGCAGCAGTGGTCTACGGTACAAACCATCAACAGTAACGTCGGTGGAGCCCGCCGATGGAGCGCAGCCTCGCGTCCGAGCCCGCTCCCAGCCCGTCCCCGCGGGCCGGGAATTTTTATTAAATAAATGGATGTCATAATAAAAGAGTCTGCTAACTTAACCGCCGTCTTCAACGCTCGATCCATTTATTTAATAAAAATTCCCGTCCCGCGGGGACGCCTCCCAGCCCGCGGTTCTGGTTCCGCGTTACACCAACGCAGAGCCTACGGCGTATGTTACGTAGGAGGAGAGGAGAGGAAAGGAGAAGAGCTCCTCAGGAGAGGAGCTCCTGTCCCCCGGGGCAAAATATTAAAACTTAATAAAGTGCCATATTAACAGCGCTACAGCAGGAATTAAAACAGCTTTTAATTGTCGGTTCCTCATATGGTGTGACGATCGACGCAGAGCCTACGGCGTAGATTACGTGGCGACGGGCGCCGTACGCCGTACCCTACACCGTAGGCCTGCGTCGATTTAACGCGGAACCATAAATCAGCTCCGGAGCCGGCATTCAGCCAGAAATTTTCAGATCAAATTTCTTAACAGGCGTTATTTGGATAAACTGAGCCCAGGTTGGGGATCTTAAAGGTTACTTTTACGCCTGAAAAAATATTAAAACTTAATAAAGTGCCATATTAACAGCGCTACAGCTGAAATTAAAACAGCTTTTGGCTCTAAGCTTCCTGATCAAGGTAGGGATGAAAACGAGGGGGAGTGGTGACGTGATGACGTGGCTCTCTGGCCAGCTGCAGGCCAGCACCAGCTTGTGTGAAAGCAAACGGTTCTTACTTAGAACCAACCGCGAACCAGCACTAGCACCAGCCCTGGAACCAGCTTGGTGTAAAAGGGGTAGAAAGAGCGAGGAGGAGCGGGAATGTGGACCTGAACACTGACCTGCAGACCAGCGGAGGAAGAGTCTGCTTTGGTCCTGCTGCTGGACTCCTGGTCCTGGTTCTGATCTCGGTCCTGGATCTGGTTCTGGTCCATCTCCTCCAAACACGTGTCCACCACTCGAGTGTTTCCTGCTGGTAAATGTAGGATTATCGTCCCGGAGACTAGAATGTTGTATTTAGAGGGAAATGTTCTCCCCCGACAGCGCTGTATTCACTCTAGTGTCTAATAGAGTCCAACACAAACTCACCTCTTGGTAGCGACATTCATTTGTCAGAGAACCTCCCGAGTCCGACTGCCGCGGGGCTACTGCGCATGCTCCTGACTACTGTGGCATGCTGGGAAATGTCGTTTTCATGTCACCTTCGTCATGATATTGCCGTTGTGTTTACTAGCAACTCGCATCCTATTGGAGCAGCGGGATCACGTGACGACCGCGCCTCGACCCGCGGGCCAAAATCTTCCTCCGCTCAGAAGAAACTAGTACCGTTTTGCGGCCCCGATCTCGGGACTCTTGGGGGGTTTTGAGCTCTGGACTTTTACTGATCAGGTAAGCATGAATCAATCTTTTTGATCATACAGACTGTGTCGTCTCCAAAGGTGGGAGCGGGATGAAACGATAACGGGGTTCACCTTACGGCCTAAAACTCTCTCAGCTTGATCCAGCCTAGCGTTAGCCGGTAGCCGTTAGCCTAGCCGTTATCCGTCAGTGAGAGTTGTGCTCTTATGCTGGCGAGAAGAAGTCCATAGTACCATAAAAATATACATATAATGCCGCTTTCCATTTGTGCTCGGAAGTGGGGATGTCCCAGTTCCCAGTCGGAATTTTCAACTGGAACGCCCCTCGAAGTGGGATTTCCCACTGGGAAAGTGGGAGAGTCTTCACCACCCCCGAGTTCACATTCCAAGATGGCTGCCCCGGTTGTAAACAGTAGAAGAGAGCTCTGTAAAAATTCGTAGCACTTCATTCTAGTTTTGGTCACACTAAATCAGTCGTATACAAGTATTTTTCGGCATATATATGCTGCTATAGTGTAATTTACATTTTTCATGTGGTATATGCGAACTACAAACTTGTTTACCTACTTTGTAACTGGAACGCTGATAACTCGGCTGTGACGTCATTCCCAGTTCCAAGTTCCGACTTCCGAGGTAAATGGAACGCAGGATGTTTCTGAATTGAATTGAATTAAACAAACCCGTATTTAATTATTTTATAAACCATGGCTCATATTTTAACTGGGCTAAAGTTATCTGTTGTTTTTCACAAGCTGAGAGTTTGGTTTGCTGTTCATTCCACGTGAGCAGATCGTGCTAAACTCAAGTTTGACTCCACAGTTGGACTTTTGAGGTGGTTCATCCGTTGTTTTGGCCTGGAGGACACAAAGAGGAGACCAGTATAGAGCTGCATCAGTCAGAGCTGCACTGATGCTTCTCTAGAACAATAGAAATAGAAGAGAAATAGAAAGCCTTTATTATCATTAGACTGGTACAATGAGATTAGGCAGCAGCTCCGTGAAAGTGCATATATGCAAAGACTATGGAAACAAAGACTGTAAACAACAAAATGAGAAACAGGAAACATAAATACAACACTGTGAAAATGAGAGAATAATGATGCACATGAATGAGTAAAGACTATTGCACATAATGAATGAATAATATTGCACAGTGTGAGGAGCTTATGAGTTGAGAAAGTTCCCAGCTTTGGGAAAGAATCTGTCCCTGAGTGTGTTTGTTGGGATCCGTAAGGACCTGAAATCCTCCCAGAGGCAACAGGTCAACGTGGGACGAGAGGACAGAGAGAGACTTTCAGGATTTTTATTCCTACCTCTGTTTTGAGTCACCGTCTTGTTGTTGTTTTGAATACTTGAAGTTTGCACTTTAATATTTTCCCACCAGGCAACACTCGTGTTTGGAGGAGATGGAGCGGGACCAGATCCAGGACCAGGATCAGATCCAGGACCAGATCCAGGATCAGATCCAGGACCAGATCCAGATCCAGGACTGGGGTCAGAACCAGGACCAGGAGTCCAGCAGCAGGACCAAAGTGGACTCTTCCTCCGCTGGTCTGCAGGTCAGTGTTCAGGTCCACGTTCCCGCTCCTCCTCGCTCTTTCTGTTGCTGCTGATAATAATAATAATAATAATTCATTTTATTTAGCGGCGCCTTTCATGTCACCCAAGGTCACCTTACAGAATAAAAACAAAACAATAAAATACAGGAAATACAATAGAAATACAATAGAAATTATAATACATACACACATACACAATACATACAATAGACAACCGAGGAGCAACAGTACAGATAACAGAGCAGTATGGTGGGAAGTAGTGTGTGGTGACCGGTCAAAGTGAATGGGCAAGTTTAAACAGGTGAGTCTTGAGTTGCGTTTTGAATGTGGTGATGGAGTCTATTTGTCTTATGTATGGGGGGAGGGAGTTCCAGAGTCTGGGTGCCGTGCAACTGAAAGCTCGGGCACCCATGCTGCTAAGGTGTGAGGTGGGAGTGAAAAGAAGTCCAGCAGAGGTTGAGCGGAGGGTGCGGGAGGGAGTGTAATCTTTTAGTAGGTCACAGAGGTAGGTGGGGGCTAGGTTGTGAAGGGCTTTGTGGGTGAGGAGGAGGTTTTTGTAAATGATACGGTATTGGACTGGGAGCCAGTGGAGTTGGATAAGGACGGGGGTGATGTGGTCAGATGACTTGGTGCGGGTGATGATCCGGGCGGCCGAGTTCTGTATGAGTTGTAGTTTGTTGGTGAGTTTGGTTGGGAGGCCAGTGAGGAGAGCATTACAGTAATCGATACGGGATGTGACGAATGAGTGGACCAGGATTTCGGTGCTGGATTGGGACAGTGCTGGACGGAGTCTGGAGATGTTGCGGAGGTGGAAGAATGCAGTCCGGGCGATGTTATGGATGTGAGGTGCAAATGAGAGTGTATTGTCCAGAATGACGCCGATGATCCAAACGCTTTATTTCATTGTCAGTAGTTTGAACTGAGTCAGCAGAAAACACAAACACGTGACCTTCCCAAGAGACTTTTAAACCTGTCCATGTCTGAATATATAATATATACAGGACTGTCTCAGAAAATTAGAATATTGTGACAAAGTTCTTTATTTTCTGTAATGCAATTTATAAAAAAAAAAAAAAAAAAAATGTCATACATTCTGGATTCATTACAAATCAACTGAAATATTTTATTATTTTAATATTGCTGATTATGGCTTACAGTTTAAGATTAAGATTCCCAGAATATTCAAATTTTTTTGAGATAGGATATTTGATTTTTCTTAAGCTGTAAGCCATGATAAACATTTAGACATTTCCGTGAACTTTTAGATAGAACTTCACATTTTTAGGTCGTTGTCACAACTATTCCATATTTCTCTCGCCTTAATTGATGTCCATCTCTTTTTAATATTTGTTCTTGCTGTAGTCATCCCAAACTGAGTTTCCCCCTCAGGTCAGAGTGGTTTCTTTTATTTAGAACAAATCCTGAATGCAGTTTGGAAGCAGTTCCTGCTGCTTTAAAGGCTCTGCTATATCATGTAATTTTAGAATATTTAATAAAGAGATTATTTGGTGGTTTATAATAGTCAGATTTATTAATTGTCCTTAAAGCTCTTTTCTGTAATAAGAAAATAGGGTTTGTTTTATGGGTGTTACCCCATACCTCCACACAAGTCATGTATGGAACTATGAGTGAGTTATACATCAAAAACTGTGCTCTTTGACAAAAAAAAATAATTTGTTTTACTTAATATTGCTAGGGTTTTAGACATTTTGGATTTTACACTATTTATATGTGATTTCCAGACAAGTTTATCATCAATAATTACCCCCAGAAACTTATTTTCATATACTCTTTCTATTTCCATACCACAGATTTTAATTATTTGATTTTTTTTTTCTAGTGCCAAAAATTATGAACTTAGTTTTAGTTAAGTTTAATGATAGCTTATTGATATCAAACCATGCCTTCACATTTTTCAGTTCTCCTTCCACCACTTTCAGCAGCTGTTCCAAATTCTTCCCTGAACAATAAAAAGAAAACAAAAAAACGTAGGATGGATAATAAAGGTTTTTGTCGTCAGCAAACAAGACACATTTTATTATTTTAGACACTTTACAAATATCATTTATATATAATATGAACAATTTAGGACCTAATACGGAGCCTTGTGGGACACCAAAGGTGACTCTTCCTAGTTCTGATTTCACATTATTTAATTCAACATATTGAAATCTATCAGCGAGATAACTCTTTATCCATGAATTGGCAATCCCTCTGACACCATATCTCTCTAGTGTATTTAATAAAAGATTATGATCTACGGTATCAAATTCTTTCTTCAGGTCAATAAACACCCCCACTGTATATTCCCCGTCCTCGATAGCAGTTGAAATTTCCTCTACTAGTTCCATCACAGCCATTGAGGTGGACCTATTACCTCTGAACCCCTATTGATGATTGCTCAGCAGATTGTGTTTCTAATACCTCACATACCCCTCTTCAGGACTACAATAACTACAGACACACTGAGTTTCAAACAAATTAACTGTGGAAAAATTGAAACATTAAGATCTAAACTTCAAACACTTTATTTTTCTAAAAAGGTCAGTCGCCTTTTTCACTTCAGGTTCTCTGTTGCAGAGAATGTACAAACTAATTCTTCCATAATTTCACCTAATACCTCACATACCCCTCTTCACAACTGCAATCACTACAAGCATGCTTAATTTCAAACAATTTAACTGTGGAAAAATTGAAATATTAAGATCTAAACTTTAAACACTTTACTTTTCTAAAAAGGTCAGTCGCCTTTTTTGCTTCAGGCTCTGTTTTGTAGAGACTATAAAAATGAATTATTCCATAATTTCACCCAATACCTCATATACCTCTCTTCACAACCACACGCACTACAAGCATGCTTAATTTCAAACAATTTTACTGTTCTGATTACACCTTTTGATTTGGAACAGTCTCTGAGTGTTGTAATATTGAAATGTTTTTCTATACAGTACACTGATCATTTTGATTAGTATGTTTGTTCGATTGTCACTACATGGTTTATGATGAGGTAGCACATGGTTGTCGAATGGCTATGGCATG
The DNA here is from genome assembly GCF_033807715.1 of Cololabis saira. NCBI lineage: Eukaryota > Metazoa > Chordata > Actinopteri > Beloniformes > Belonidae > Cololabis > Cololabis saira. The sequence goes on from NC_084607.1 coordinate 7,341,899, forward strand.
GTCAGAATGTCCATATTAAGGTAATTTTGTAAAGATGGTCAAACTACAATTGGTGTTAATCTATCTAATGTAACTACTTTGGCTGACATTTATTGTTGTTTCTGTGTTGCTGTTTCTGTTACAGTTTCACTAAAGTACTTCAACTATAGATGCCTAAATCATCCTTATTGTGTCAAGGTCTTTATTGGAGTGTGTTTAGCTCGCTGTCTACACTGTGTACCACACACACAGGTCAGGGCAGGAGAAATGCTGAATGATGACATTTTGAGTTTGTACAGAATGCATTAAACACACCATCAGTCATCTCAAGGAATTTCTATAAATAATTTATGATTTTGTTCTGAGGGTGGGTAGCTTTAGCCCTTCACACTTTTGTTTTGACATATTGAGATGTTTTATCTGAACGTTATCTACACATGTTTTGCCTAATAAAGGTGCCTGTGATATGCAAAAAAATATTTGGTAACTATTTTGATTCCCTGAATCATGCAAATAAAATTAAACAGCATTAAATAGTAGCCTTATATTGTAAACCAACTGTAAAAATGTAATTTTTCAGTAAGCTTTATCTGGTTTCAAACTGACACAATGCACCCCTTGAACTAACTGAAAGAATAAGTAAAACATAATATTACAAGACCTCTTTTTGGGTTGATAAAATAAAGTGCAAACAAAACTTTTACTTGAACATGTTTTGCATAATAAAAAAGGTGCCTGTGATATACAAAAAGTATTTGGTCAGTCACTATTTTGATTCCCTGAATCATGTAAAGAAAATTAAACATCTGCATCAAATAAAATTTGATTCGCGACGCGCACCCTAAGCCTTACCCTACGGCGTAGGCTCTGTGTTAGTGTAACGCAGAACCATAAATCAGGCTTAAAAGTAAACAGACAACATGCGCGCACATACCCGTGCATGACAGGCAGATACACAAGGGGAGAAGGGACTATTTCTTTCATTTTTATTTTTCAAACAACTTTATCCTTATGAACGCAATTGTTATATAGTCCAACTTTCCTTATTTTGCTCAGAACCCTTTTTTTTCTCCTCTTCGGCGTGAGCCCCCACAGAGCAGTGGGCCCGGGGCGACTGCCCCCTCTGCCCCCCCGCCTGCTCTGTTAGTGCATTTACTTTAACATATTTTGCACAGTAATTGCACATCAAATAGTAGTGCATGAGGGGCTTCTTTGCTGTTTCTAAACATTTTTAGCCAGGAAGACAAGCCTGTCTACAACGTTTGGCTTGAGGCATGCACGGTGGCATGTAACAATGCCCCCACAAACACAACCCAGTGTGACGGTTCCCTGGTATATGATATGGGGTTATGTTATATTATTGTGTCATAGAATATGGTGGTAGTGTGTTATTTGATTGGTCTGGTGTAGCATTTTATATATTATATATTGGTTATTTAGATTCTCTTTGCTTTTCAGTCCTAATCCTTTTTTCCTTGTTTTTCAGTGGACTGGGGAGCAGAGCAATCATGGCCAGCATTAATCAGCCAAGTGTCGGCACCTGGGCCCGGGTGGCCGACACCCAGTATAAAAGCCTGTCTCCCCAGTCCCTACAAGAGTTCTGTTGTATTCAGTTCTCCTCTACCCTCTTCCACTATGCACCTTTTTCATCATTTCTGTTAATACATCCAACATGCACCCACATACATTCCACTCATGCATACACACACTACACTACTGATTACTGACTTCCACACCTCATCTGTTTGTTTGCTCACTCATTTGTTCGTTTGATTATTTACCTTTGCTTATTTAATAAATTTATAGTATTTTGAGTACTGCGTCTCCCCTGTTTTTTTGTTGTACCCTTGGCTCCCCTAGGCCAGGGTCTAACAAATGGGGGCTCGGTCCTTTGAATTTGGAGTAGTTTGGCTGTAAGTTTGGAGAGTCAAGTGACTCGCCCTTCTGCCTTTTGTTCTACTTATTGTTCTCTGCTGCGGTTGATTGATGGCTCGTTTGCCTTAATTAATGGCTCATCAACACCGTGGTTTTGTGAATGAACGTGCGGTGACGTCATTTGGGAATCATTCCGGGGGTTCCTTTTGTCCATTCATCAGTCCGGTGAGTACAGACTAAGCGATGTTTACTTCAGCGTACACGCTGGTGCATGTACTCGGACTTTGGGAGATGCAGTCATTTGTTTGATCGTTTGAATTTGATTTATTGAAAAGTTTGGTTACTTTGCATTAAGTTTGATTAAGTTGTGCTAGTGGAGAGGTTTTCTGGTTGCGGTGCTGCTTAATTTAAATACATATACTGTGTATATATATATAAGTGTTATCATAATATAGCCTATATATAGATATATATTGTACAGTTTGCGTAACTGGTTTTGTTTTTTTTGTTTAATATGAGTGTCCCTAGTAGGCGCGGTTAGTTTTCTGGGTTAAATAGCTCGCTGGGTCTAGGCCAAGGGGTGGTTTAGGTGCACAGAGCGGCTGTAGCGGCTGTGTGTAGGCCTTTTTGGCCTGTACATAGTCTGTCTCGGGGGCACAGCTGAGGGGTGTACGCGGGTCGCCAGTTTCTGGTTGCCCTACCTGCCTCTCGGTATTCAGTGCATAAGTACCTACCGCAAACCGTGCATGAAGACGGGTGGAGTTTAACTTGGGGATTATATAGGCTAGAGGGGCACTTGTATTTTTCTTTTTTTTTTTATATTATTACCAGCTGAGGAAGTTGTAAGCGCACGCAGCCAGGATGGTAACTTTAGAGGCATTTATTGCCTGTCCATCTGAGGACCTGTTAATACAATGCACTAAAGACCAATTAATTAAAATAGCAGACCATTATAGAATTAAACTTGATACAAATGATAAGAAAACTAAGGAATCCATAATAGCAATTTTGAGACACCATTTATTTGAGAAGGGTTTGGCAGAGCCAGAGAAGGTGTCTCCTCCTCCATTAAAGGTTGCATCGGCAGTGCCTACATTCATCATGCCGCAGACAGGTCTGACTTTTGAACAGCAAAAAGAGTTAATTTTGTTACAAGCTCGAGTGCAGGCTGACCAGGAGAAAAGTAGGTTAGACGTGCAGTATGCGATTGAAAAAATGAAATGGGAAGTAGAGCAAAACAGGCTGGACCTGATAAGGGATGGTAAAATTCCAGGTGCTGCACAAATGTCCATTAAAGAACCGGCAGAGTCCGCAGTGGGTTTTGATATTAACGGTAACTTACGTCTGGTCCCCAAATTTAATGAGCGTGATCCGGAGGCATTTTTTGCCATGTTTGAACGTGTGGCAGACGTTCGTAATTGGCCTGACTCTGCGCGCACTTTGTTGTTGCAGTGCGTGTTGACTGGCAGGGCGCAAGAGGTGTTCTCGGCTATGAGTGTGGCTGACAGCCAGGATTATTCTCGGGTCAAAGCAGCAGTGCTCAAGTCTTTCGAGCTCGTCCCCGAGGCGTATCGCCAGCGTTTTAGGTTCTGGAAAAAACATGACAAGCAAAGTCATTTAGAATTCGCACGTGATCTGACTACCAGTTTTACACGCTGGCGTAATTCCTCGGGTGTAGAAACCTTTGAAGAGTTGTGTGATCTGATGATTTTGGAACAGTTCAAGAACTCTATTCCACCTCGAGTGGCAATGTACCTAAACGAGCAGAAGGCACGCAACGCAGCAGACGCGGCAGCACTGGCTGATGACTATGTTTTGACGCACCGGGGAGAGTTTAAGGCGGGCAGTGGTAACACTGCTAATAATGAATCTCGTGGCCGATCAGATAGACCTCTTCATGTTGAACAAGCTAAAAGTGATGTTAATGGCGGTAGTAAGTTGCGTGAGCCAGACAAGGTTTGCAATTACTGTCATAAACGGGGCCATTGGAAATTTGAGTGTTTTAAGTTAAATGGAAACCCCAGGACTCAATTGGCTGGTCATTCGCAGCAAAAAGGGGCTGGCGCAGCCGCTCCACGTCCGGTGTCCACTTGTGCTACGCCTAATTGCGGCCCTAATAAGGACACAGCAGTGGCAGCTCTGGATTCTTACCGACCGTTTATCATGAAAGGCTCTGTGGCTTTGCTGCAAAATGGGGAAGAAGTACCAGTAACTATTCTGAGGGACACGGGTGCTTTTGACTCGTTTATTCAGGCTGGTATTCTGCCTTTAACTCAGGATTCTGACACGGGTGACAAGGTGCCTATCCGTGGCATAGATATGAACATTCTGTGGGTTCCCTTGCATAAAGTGTTGCTCAAATGTGAATTATTCCAGGGGGAAGCAAGGCTTGCTGTGCGCCCAGCGCTGCCAATCCCAGGGGTGACTGTGATCCTGGGGAACGACTTGGTTGGTGCTCGGGTGTGGGCGGAGGTTCTTCCACCGGCAGTGGTGACGTCTGTGCCTTTGATAACTGATGGTATGGATAAAAGTGAACGGGACTTTCCAGAGGTTTTCTCAGCGTGTGCAGTGACACGGGCAATGGCCAAGTTAAAGGGGAAATCTGAGTCAAAAGAATCACTTAAGCCTAACATATCAGAAAAGTTTTCTATACCTCTTGCTGATTTTCCCCTATCCATAACGCGTTCAGATCTGGTGGAAGAACAGCAGACGGACCCCTCTCTGAAGGAGCTGGTGCCGCTGATACGACCAGAGGATGAGATCGTTGACAGTGCTTGTGGGTATTTTCATCAGAACTCGGTGTTGGTGAGAAAATGGCTGCCACATGATGGAAGGTTTGTGGGTGAACCAGTGTTTCAAATTGTCTTGCCAGCTAAACTTCGACAGGCAGTGTTAAAAGTAGCGCATAATGAATCTGGACATGCAGGTGTGAAAAAGACTTATGACAGACTACTTAGGCAGTTCTTTTGGCCTCGTATGAAGAGAGATGTGGCAGCATACGTTAAAACATGTCATACATGCCAGTTAACTGACAAGCCTAACCAGAAGTTGAAACCAGCTCCATTGTATCCCATTCCGGCCATAAGCCAACCTTTTGAACATCTAATCATAGACTGTGTTGGTCCTCTACCACGCTCAAAGTCTGGAGCAGTGTATTTGTTAACAGTAATGTGCCAGGCAACTCGCTACCCTGCTGCCTATCCTCTCCGTACTATAACAACGCGGTCAGTGGTGCGGGCTCTTTCTCAATTTATCTCTGTTTTTGGTGTTCCGCAGGTCATTCAGTCGGACAGGGGTTCTAATTTCTGTTCACATATGTTTTCTCAGGTCCTGAAACAGTTACGGGTGCGCCACAATCTGAGCTCGGCATATCATGCACAGAGTCAGGGGGCCTTGGAGCGTTTTCACCAAACGTTAAAGGCGATCTTGCGTGCCTACTGTACAGAGATGGGTAAAGACTGGGAAGAGGGTCTGCCGTGGCTGATGCTTTCTACTAGAGAGGTAACACAGGAGAGCACAGGTTTTAGTCCAAACGAGCTTGTATTTGCTCATACAGTGAGAGGCCCTTTGGCAGCATTGTCTGGTGATTGGGTGGAGGCACAGCCTCCCAAAAATTTGATTGACTACGTTAATGGGTTTCGTCATCGGTTGTACACAGCCGGGTTGATGGCTAAAGAAAATTTAGCGGCAGTTCAGGGTAAGATGAAACAGTGGTATGATACTAAAACCGAGCGCCGTGAGTTTAGTCCGGGAGACCAGGTGTTAGCCCTACTCCCCATTGTCACTTCTCCTTTTCAGGCCAAATTTTCCGGTCCACACACGGTGGTTAAAAAGGTCTCGGAGCTAAATTATATTATTTCAACGCCTACACGTAAGAAAGCAACCCAGCTCTGCCATGTGAACTTGCTGAAGCCATATTTTGCTCACAATTCTGAAACACCTGTGTTGTGTGTGCAGCCAGAGGTTGGCTTGGCTCATGCCGTTTGCATGGCAGCTCCGGTGGTTCCTCCTATTCGGGAAATGGAGGAGGATGGTCTGAGTACACCTGATCCAGCGTTGGTGCACGGTCGGGTGAAAAATTCAGAAGCGCTTGCGTGCCTTGATACGCTCTTGGCTCATTTGCCTGCGTCCGGCCGGAAGGAGCTTGCGGGGTTAATCCGTGAGTTTCCGTGCGTATTTGGTGATACACCGAGTTGTACTCATTTAATTGAACACGACATTGACGTTGGTGACGCGAAACCAATAAAACAGAGGTTTTACAGGGTAAATGCTGATAAGCGTCAATATTTGGAAGCCGAGGTTGATTACATGTTAACAAACGGTATTGCGGAGCCTTGTGCATCTAGTTGGTCTTCACCTTGTATATTGGTTCCTAAGTCGGATGGTACATTTCGTTTTTGTTCAGATTTTCGTAAGGTGAATAATGTCACTAAGCCTGACTCTTTTCCACTTCCTAGAATGGAAGACTGCATTGATCAAGTGGGCTCCGCTAAGTTTGTGAGTAAATTTGATCTACTGAAGGGGTACTGGCAGGTGCCTCTGTCAGCACGAGCGCGGGAGATAGCTGCGTTTATAACACCCAATGGTCTTTATTCTTACAAGGTCATGCCATTCGGACTGCGCAATGCGCCTGCTACATTTCAGCGCCTGATGACTCAAGTAATTTGGGACATGCCAGGGTGTGCAGTGTACCTCGATGACGTGGTAATCTATTCAGATACCTGGGAAGTTCATTTGGCACGCATTCGGGAGCTGTTCAGACGCCTGAAGGAGGCAAGGCTCACAGTCAATCTTGCAAAGTGTGAGTTTGCGAGGGCGACTGTGACGTACCTGGGTCGGGTGGTTGGGCAGGGCCAAGTCTGTCCAGTTGAGGCTAAGGTTCAAGCTGTTGAGCGGTATCCGGTTCCAACCACAAAGAAAGAGCTTATGCGTTTCCTTGGTCTGATAGGTTATTATCGGAGTTTTTGTAGGAATTTTGCAACGGTTGTGGCACCTCTCACTAACCTACTTAGGTCTAAGGTACAGTTTGACTGGACACCAGTTTGCCAGGAAGCATTTGAGCAGGCTAAATCACTTTTGTGTACCGCTCCTGTTTTGTCGGCTCCACGTTTGGACAGGCCGTTTACGATCTACACAGATGCCAGTCATGTGGGGGCGGGGGCCGTACTTATGCAGGAGGACAATCTAGGAATAGATAAGCCTGTTAGCTTTTATTCCAAGAAATTCAACTCTTACCAGCTAAACTACTCAGTCATTGAGAAAGAAGCATTGGCTTTGATTTTAGCTTTACAACACTTTGACGTTTATGTTGGCGGTAGTGCCCCTGTTGTCATTTATACGGATCATAATCCATTGACTTTTCTCAACTCTCTACAGTGTCCGAACCAGAGGTTGATTCGATGGTCACTATTCCTGCAGTCCTATGCCTTGGACATTCGCCATGTTAAAGGGACGGAGAACGTGGTGGCCGATGCGTTATCACGGGCTCCTCATGACTGAAGTCCTAGTCTTATTCATCTCCAGTGGTCCTCCATTTGCTTCTGTCTTTCACCCCTTAAAAATGCTTCATTGGATCCGGTTGCTGGGGTGGAGGTCTGTGACAGGTGGTTGGTGGCCTTTGGAGTAGAGGTTCAGTACACCAGATAGGATTGTTTTTTTGTTTTTTTTTGTAAATAGGTTTCCGGTGATCCCGTTGGGACCCCGTCTTTATGGGGGGGGGTGTGACGGTTCCCTGGTATATGATATGGGGTTATGTTATATTATTGTGTCATAGAATATGGTGGTAGTGTGTTATTTGATTGGTCTGGTGTAGCATTTTATATATTATATATTGGTTATTTAGATTCTCTTTGCTTTTCAGTCCTAATCCTTTTTTCCTTGTTTTTCAGTGGACTGGGGAGCAGAGCAATCATGGCCAGCATTAATCAGCCAAGTGTCGGCACCTGGGCCCGGGTGGCCGACACCCAGTATAAAAGCCTGTCTCCCCAGTCCCTACAAGAGTTCTGTTGTATTCAGTTCTCCTCTACCCTCTTCCACTATGCACCTTTTTCATCATTTCTGTTAATACATCCAACATGCACCCACATACATTCCACTCATGCATACACACACTACACTACTGATTACTGACTTCCACACCTCATCTGTTTGTTTGCTCACTCATTTGTTCGTTTGATTATTTACCTTTGCTTATTTAATAAATTTATAGTATTTTGAGTACTGCGTCTCCCCTGTTTTTTTGTTGTACCCTTGGCTCCCCTAGGCCAGGGTCTAACACCAGTCTCACATAAAAACGTACCCTGCCTACGTTGGTCAAAGTGCAAAAACGTAGAGGGGTTACAATAATAGCCCTTGAATTGTATAACTGTTACATTTTTCTGACTTATTTGTTTCGTAATCGATTAATCTGTCGATTATTTTTTCGATTAATCAATGAATCGGATAAAAAAAAAGCATTAAATTCCAACCATTTATTTGAAAACAAAACTGACAGTGCAAATTCACAGTGCAGATAATGTTCAGAAAGTTCACAAACAGGTTGCTCCTTGAACATCCCTAAGCTTTTAAAGTATTGATTAAAAAAAAACAAAACTAAATGGACTAACACAGAAAACATACACATGTATGCTTTACATCTGCCAAATATATAAAAAATAAAGTGCACAAAAGAGGCATACTTTGTTTAAAAGGGACCTGAGCTGTCAGAACAATAAATAAATTATAAAAAATAAAGAAAAATACAAATCAGAAACAGGATTTGTTTGAACATTACAATTTGTTCTCTCACTGCCTTCACTCAAAAAACTAAGGATCTTACCAAGAAGTTTTCTTATTTCTAACTTAAAAATGCCATTACACCTGATAACACACATAACTTAAAAGGTTAGGTGTTTTTCCTACGTGTTTCTATTGAACTTGCATTTGTGTCAAGCAAATTTTAAGTTCTAGTTAAGTTTTAAGTTAAAGTCTTTATAAGATTGTGAGTTTTGGCAGTGTTCAAAATAAAATTATGAGAGTTGCTGTATTGGAGCACATTTTCTTTTAGTTAAAACTGTAGCGGGAACAGATGTTTAGAGGAACCTATGTATGTACCGGGTTAGAGGGGGAACATATAGGAGAACGGACCACAAGAATATAGCGTGGATTAAAAATAAAAGTTAAGCACTGAGCTACATGTTTCTCCCATCTGGGCCATTGCAGACTGCCTGAGCATGCCATGTTACAAAAACCAAACACATCCTCCGCCTCTTTTTTTATTCCTTTACGCGCGGGGCGTCAGCGCGTTGTGCCGCATTAAATGTAGTCCGGGCGAAATACCTGCTTTGAGCTGGCAAAGCACAAGCTCCTCTACTTCCGCTCCGCGCTCAACTCAACTTCAGCTCCGCGATTGTGAAGAGAACCATTCTATATTTTTTGGACTATGATGATGCCTATGTATGTTTGCGTTTTATATTATTGAATGATGTCTGCCATTTATTTTAATGTTATTATATTTTCTGGAATTGAAATGCAGTTTCATACAAAAACAAAAACCTTCAGCTCCGCGACTTAGTGAGTGACGTAATACTCGCGCAACACAACGAATCAATAATGGAATTCGTTGCCAACGCTTTTAATAATCGATTTTTAGCGATTTTTAGCGATTCGTTGTTGCAGCCCTAGCCGTGACACCAAAAAACATGGCAGACATTTCTCATTTTTTAGTGAAACTAATCAATATTTTGAGTTAGGTTCTGCATAAAAATCTGTTTTGATTACATTTCTAGCGAGAAATAGCCCAACACTGAAAACCCTCTCAGAGGGGGGACTAATAGCTGGGACCAATAGGTATTTCTTTGCCAAGTGAGTTAGCCTTTGAAAGTTAGGTTGGTGGCGCTTCCACCAGTCAAGTAGCTCGGTCTCTGGGTCAACCTCAGGGATCAATTACGTTGCCAGCTCAGTCTCTATTTTAATTGTCTCTGACTGGTGGGGAGATGCCACTGATGTGTTCTTCTTGAAGAAGGCAGCTAAAGTAATTTTTTTCTTGGCAGAGGCTGTTCTTCTTTGCACACATGCATGGCTGGACTGGGCTGCTGTGGTGTGCGCTTGTCACCAGCAACAGGTAGAGATATGAGTTCAGTGACTGCTCTTTTTTTGACTTGTTCAACCTTGTCTGGGTCAATGTAGGTTGTACGGAACCTTGGGTCCATCAGTGAGGACATGTCCAAGAGTTCATCTTGCACAGTGTTGCTGTATTTATCATTGAGGTACTGCATTATGTTTGTTTTTATTGTTGCAGTGAGCTCTGTGTCTTTTGCCTCTGGCTGTAGGAGACTGGTTTTGAACAAATGGAGCACCGGTTTAATGCATGAAACGCTAACATATGAGTCCTCAGAGAGTGCGTTGGTAAAGTCTTGGAGTGGTTTTACAGCTTTATTTATTGATTCTAAGACCTCAAGATCTTGCCAAGTGGCCACAAGATGGCGACTTTTCTTGTCCGAACCCAGGGCCTTCTCCTGTTCGAAGAACCTCTCGATCATCTTCTGGCGTGGGCCCCATCTGGTCGAGGACTCTGTTACTAGCTGATGTGTGGGTAGACCAAGCTCGGTCTGCACTTAAGCCATCTCTTTCCTTTTTTTCCAGCTGTAAGAAAAGGCAGACACTTTTTGCCTTTTTGCAAACCCCAACAGCACGATTGTCCCTTCACACCATTCTCTGTGATAGATATAGAATATACAAGCAAAACAAATTTTAGTGGAAACCTATATTCAAACTTTCTTCACATATCTGCATTTTATTAATGCACACAAAGCACATGCACACAAGAGTTATTATAGTTTTGTATATTTACCATTAGTTTTCATTTTTATTTAGATATTTTTTGTTTTCTATTCAGTTTCAGTAATCTGTTTCCTTGTTTCAGTTTAAATTGTTTAAAATGTTTTAGTTATAGTATTTTTATTATGTGCACACACACGTATGCATGTGCGCGCATACACACACACATAGTGTATACCATTATATAATTAATCATGCAAATTTTGAGGAAATATGTTGGTTTAATACAATGCATCAATTACATCATGCATTAATTAAGCTGTTCGTGTTCAAATGGTGAAATAGATATGTTCCGTTTTTTTTCAAATCCCCCCCGGACAGGGTGTAAGGAGAGTGGACGTGGAATAACTCAGCTTTTCTTTTGTTTTTATTTTCTTGAAATTAATTTACCGCTTCTGTGGCAGCAAGACATACATCAGGTTGTAGCAGGTTATAAACCTGTGAAAAAAGGAAAATCCAAGTACAACGTAAGTTAATTGCCTCAAATATAATCAATAACAACAATAAGCAATAACCATCGTCATCCTCATTGTCATCATCCATCACAATTAAATGGGGATTTACAAATACAAAATAAATTGCATTGCACGTTTGCAAGTAAACACAGGAAGTCACATCTTAAGCTTTTGGCCACGATGTTCAAAACGGCGTGCTCCGCCACACACACACACATCTCCGGGTGCCGACAGCGCAGCAGCGCAACATCGGCACAGCAACCATGACATACACAAGCGATCGTGGCCGCGAGATACGGATCCAGCACAGCAAAAAACAAACCGTCGCATTAACGAGCTGAGCCCTTACCGGTGCCGCATCACTCTCCCGACAATGTGACGTCATCGCACGGATCGCTTCCACTTATGGCGCAGCCGGCGGCACACAGCTGGTAAATAATCACACCACACCCGGATACGTGGACCACCCACCTTACACCCCGTTCCTCCTACCGCGATTTTAAAAGCTTATTCGTAATGTTAATAATTGAAAGTGATTCCTAACTTAACACTTGGGTTGATTCTTACCTATAGCACAGTTCAATTTATGTCCAAAGCACTGAAGGCTGGGCCACCCATTGTCTTTCAGAGCTTTTATCATGTTGGTGCCACTGTCTGTAGTCATACAGGTGAGTCGGTCCTTGTTATGACCACCTGGCTCACGGTAGATCACAACAAGTAGGGAGACCACACAGGTAAACCATTTCATGTATTTATTAAAAATAAGGCCCTAAGGTACAAGGTAACTAAAGATAATAATGTGCAAAGTAACAAGAAACAACTAAGGGAAAAATGGTTGGCCGTTGTTGTCACAGGCAGGGAGGGAGAGAGAGTGGCGGCCCTGGAACCCTCTCCTTAAATACCCTCCCAGGCAATCAGACCCAATCCTGTGCACCTGGATTGGACCTGACCTGAAAGGCAAAAATGAGGAAAGCACCAAGGCACCAGGGAAACAGCGCCTCCCCCACCACACAGGAGGAGGACCGCTATTCCCAATACAGAGATACATAACACCCCCCCCCCCTTAAAACAGAGGCCCCACACCATGGCCTCTGTAAATAAGGCTTTCAGTACTGCCTACACCAACAAAAAAACATGACCCACTATTACCATTTACCAGTACTGGTGGTAACTAGTTTGACTATGTACACATAGAACTCATGGTCAATTGGGGGTCGGACCCCACCCTGCTGGTTCACCCCTACACACCTCCACCCACCACTGCCCAGCCACCCGCAACTCCTGGTACCGGGAGAGCATCTTTAAGGAAGAAAGACAAGGTTAGATGGGATATTGTGAAGAGCAACTGAAAGGGGAGGAACCGGCTCACTCCAACCCTTCGGGCGCACGTGACAACGCATCTGCTATTACGTTGTCCACACCACGTATGTGCCGGATGCTCAGGTTGTATGGCTGTAGAAAAAGCGTCCACCTCATCAGCCGCTGGCTCGGACTCTGCAAAGAGTGAAGGAAGGTTAGGGGATTGTGGTCTGAATACACGACTACTGGATGGACTCCCCCACCCACATACACATCAAAATGCTGCAGAGCCCACACCAGCGCTAACGCTTCCTTCTCTATCGTCGAGTAGTTTAGCTGGTGGCGGTTAAACTTCTTTGAAAAATAGCTGACTGGCCGATCCACCCCTTCACCATCAGTCTGCAAAAGGACACCCCCAGCCCCAACCTGACTAGCATCTACTTGTAACCTGAATGGCTGATCTAGTCTAGGCGCTGCCAGGACAGGAGCTGTACTCAACAGCATCTTCACCTGGTCAAAAGCCTACTGGCTGGCAGAAGACCAAACAAACTTCGCCTTTGCTTTCAACGAGTCCGGGACACACAAGTCCGGGACACCAAAAGTCCGGGACACCAAAAGTCCGGGACACCAAAAGTCCGGGACACCAAACTCTCTCTGTATGGCCGCCACCACTTCCGGCTTCTTCGACCGACCAGGCACAACATCAAGACTCAGTTTATAATGCTCAATAATTCGCCACAACTCCTCAACCTTTAACTGCTGTAACAACTTAATTGATGGGGCTCCCAAAAATTCCCTCACAGGATCCATTTCACCCCAACTCTTATGACTACAAACGCCCAACCAGTAACTGATAACCAGCAATCAATAGGCAACCAAGGCCACAATGTCAAACCAAATTCAAACCATTTACCAGGCCATCACTATCATAAGTATAGACAAAAGACCCTGTTATCAACTATAATACCCCAACATGGGACGGCGAGTAGCTTTACTTAGCGAGAGAATGAAGCGAAAGAGCTGCCCCGCGTCTAACTCAAAAAAAAAAAATCCCTGACTAACCACAACCTAGTCTTCAGTGCGCTCATAGCAGCTTAACTACCAACAGTACCCTAATGGCACTGCTGAATAGCACCCCGGCTTACAGCACACATAAAAACAACAAACTAAAACAAAAAACAAAAAAAACAAACAAGCGTTAAGCGCTTCTCCTCCTACCACGGGGGTTCATGTAGCTCATGGTATCTAAACCACACGCTTCAGACAAAAGGTGGGCGACAACAGTAACCCCGTCTACTCACCATCCAGCTGAGGATCATAACCGATAACCAGGTCACCACTCAAAGGAGGAAAGTGGCCACAGTCCTCCCCTGCTGCAAGCCAAGCAAATCAAAGTTTACTAAGGAAAACCAAACCACTTATTGAGCAATCAAACAAACTAACCAAACACTGTGAGTCTCCTACACAAGTACTACCGAACTATCCAGGCATTAGTAAGGTACTGACAACCTTACCAATTTCCTGGACGAGCCCCCATTTGTTATGACCACCTGGCTCACGGTAGATCACAACAAGTAGGGAGACCACACAGGTAAACCATTTCATGTATTTATTAAAAATAAGGCCCTAAGGTACAAGGTAACTAAAGATAATAATGTGCAAAGTAACAAGAAACAACTAAGGGAAAAATGGTTGGCCGTTGTTGTCACAGGCAGGGAGGGAGAGAGAGTGGCGGCCCTGGAACCCTCTCCTTAAATACCCTCCCAGGCAATCAGACCCAATCCTGTGCACCTGGATTGGACCTGACCTGAAAGGCAAAAATGAGGAAAGCACCAAGGCACCAGGGAAACAGCGCCTCCCCCACCACACAGGAGGAGGACAGCTATTCCCAATACAGAGATACATAACAGGTCCTCGACAAGATTCCAGGAGATCAAAGCGTCTTTTAGCCCCTGGGCAATTATTTCGCCTTTGTGCTCATCGGGGAAAAGTAAGCCGTTTGGAGGGGATGGTAATGAAATGCACCGTTAAACTTAAGTAGGGCTGCATCACTTTGCTGGACCACAGATCGGTTGTTGCTGAGTAGAACGACACCCCTTTCAGCTCCGTAGCGATTTTTTGGCGTGTATTGTTATACAGCTGAGGCAAGGCAACTTCAGAAAAATGTTTGTGGCCTGGTAGCACGTACCTCGGGTCCAAAACTTTCAGCAGGTGAATAAACCCCGATTTTTCCACGGTGTATATGGGTACCATATCTTTTGCAATATACATTGTGACTGCATCCGTGACCACTTTCCACTGGGCTCCTTTCTTATCATAAGGGATACAGTTTGTAAATGTCTCCATGACGCTAGGTTGTGTTTTGGTGGCGGTGCTTGGGCTGCCGCGGTCTTGTTCTTTTCGGAGGTAGCAACACTTCTCCCACTCGGCAGCATGCCTCTGTTTGAGGTGCTGCTGTAAATTAGTAGTACTGCTACCTTTGGTAGCAACAGCCTTTAAGTAAACTTTGCAGTGAGGTGTTGTTTGTTCTATGTCTGACGCTGAAAATCTAAACCAATTCCAAATAACTGAAGATACATTTCCTTTCTTCTGAATGAGCTCTTCATCGTTTGTCGCCATGTTGTTTGTACATGAAACGCACGGGGGCGCGCGCGTGCACTCTGAACTACGGTAGTCCAGCAGGGAGTGTTGGTGGCCGATATTGAAGATAAAATCGATTTTCATTAAAACAAATTGAGGCAAGGTACAAATTTGAATTAATCAATTTATCGCCATCACCTATGTCACATGCTTGTTGGCATGGTTTCACAATTATTGTTGTACGGCTTGAAATGGTGGTGTTGGTGGTAGAAGTATGTTCCCTTCGTGGCACCTTTCTCGTTGGTAACAGCCAATGGTGCCAGGCCACACGTGCCACGGCTCCACTATTAAACATGTTCCCAAATTTTCTGAGATGCACATCTAATCCATGGAGATCTATTGTGTTCTTGCTGACTTTGCTCATGATGGTGCCACAAGATTGACAGCAGAATTGAATACATATTTAATATTGCAATTATTTTTTTGGTGTATTGAGTTGTGTACAGTTGTGTGTAGAGCAAATTATTTTGTGTAAGCTTTAGAAACCCATTAGTTTATGTTTGGATACTTTCAATTTCCACAGTTCAACTGTAGATCAACTCAACTTGTATTTCTTATGACAGTTTTCTTTTGTTGAGGACATCACAGTTGTCATATAGTGCACCTGAAATGTTTTTTTTTTTTTTGGCACTTGATAGTAAGAGGGGGGAAGACGCACAGGAAAGAGCAACAGGCCATGGGCCTCAGGTACAAAATGTACGGCGAACAAAAAAACGCCACTTTCTACGCTCACGGTCGGATGTTTAGAAAGTGATTTGAACGTGGAAAGTTGCGGTCCTTCACGCACAAATCGTATCATACGCACTTTTTAGGTTTTGTCCGTTGGCAGGGGCGGAGCAGGGGTCTCAGCCCAGGGGGGGCGAAGCATTCTTGATGGGCCTTTGTGGCCTAAACATTCCCGTTAAAACATAATCGCTAAAAAAAAAAAAAAAAAAGGACACAGATCAGCCCCTCGACACAGAACTACAGCAGGCAGGAACACAGTCAGAACCATTCACATGAAGTTTCAGCACCAGGGATTCTGCCAGTCATGATGTCAACCCTAATTATAAGTCTAATGCAGACTTTAAGATAGGCATCAAACTGGAGATAAAAATCAAATGACATCCAGTGATGTTGGATTCAATACAGCTGAGTAACACAATTCAGACACACGTGTTCAACCTACACGACAACAGTTTACAATGTGTGACTACATGTATTTAACACAATGACCGAGCAGACACGGCGGTCAAACGGCAACAAACAATATAGGAAAGGCCATATATTCAGCATTATGACAATGTTATCGGAAATAATGAATATTATGACAGTTTACCAATGATGGTTTCATCCAGTGGTGGACAGAGAACCACAACAAAAAATATTTATGTTGGGTCCAAATCAACATTACATAAATTCATAACGAGGAAAGACACAGACTACATTGGAATGGGTTTTTAACGCACTTCTGCAGAAGGGGGGAAGCAGAGGAGTTGCAGGGCAACATGGCCCTCATTGAGAACTCCTGAGCTTCCCAAAGATCCTCCTCCTGCATTATGCTTTTATTGAGAAACTTGACAGGAAATGACCATATAAGGACAGTCAACAGTGAACGGTAGACAGTGGACAATGGACAATGGGAAGATACAGAAGCTTTAAGTTTTAAAAGGACAAAAAAGGTCAATGGGTCAATGGGGCCCCTTCCGGACAAAACGGGAAGTCTTGAACAGATGCACCAGGCTAACCTTTAGTAAACCCAACAATTTCCCTCCTGTTGTTCTTTTGAAACTTCAACTAATATCCGTCCATTAGGCTTAGAATAATAGCCTCACACATTTAAGAAATAGCTAGGAGAGTTTATAACACACTTAATGCAAGCTTGTCAACAGGTGGTTATATGTCAAGGAAATATGTCAAGGGAGAGGCGAAAACCCGGTTATATGGGGCAAAATTCCTCTCCGACCCTCCTAGTGAGCTATCACTCATGGCCAAGACACATACAAGCTTAAAACATTTCACAGTAAACAAAATGAAACGGTCTAGTGTCATCATAAACATCCTTGTCATCAGTTAGAGTTTGTTGGAGTTGTTGGTAAATAGACCTCAGAATACTGGACTATGGAAGTTTGCAATGGTCCATTGCACGGAGACACAGAATGATACAGGTAGTGAAAACACAGAACAGTACCAGGACAGTGATGAACGGAATTATAATTTTAGTCATTATGTCAGTCCAGGGGTCGGAAGTCAGCCAGGACCCAAAAGTGGTGCCTGCTGAGCGTCTGTCTTCTGACACGACTTTGACCAACTGACGTAATTCGGCTATAGCTTTGGTAATATTACTTTCAGCACCACATTCATCATTCATTAGTTAACCCCACAATTTACATCCAAGGGGGGGAAAAGTACACCTTGAACGATCCAAAATGCAAAAACTTTAGTTAAGGCTACACTTCTGATGTGACAACTGGCTAAAAGTAAACCGACAACATGCGCGCACATACCCGTGCATGACAGGCAAACACACAAGGGGAGAAGGGACTATTTCTCTAATTTTTACTTTTTTTAAACAACTTTATCCTTATGAACCTAGGTGTTATAAGTAATCCCTTGCTATAACGCAGTTCACCTTTCACGTCTCGCTGCTTCATGGATTTGCATTGTGCATCGTGTTCTGCATTCTAATTGGCTAATCAGTCTCCCCGCTTCTTCACTTCCTGTGTTAATAACGTCGGTCGCTTAGCAACAAGCTGAGAACGGCCAATGAGCTTCAGCAGCAGCTCAAGAACGAGATTCTTTGATGAATCGTTTATTACAGTTCTCAGATATAATCGATGGTGGCATGTCGGTTTATAAGAATCTTTTTGCCCAGAAGAAAAAAGAGCAACAACGAGCCATAACTTTGTTCTTCTCTCGGAAAAACACACCTGCACCGCAGGCCTTAGAAGAGAAAGACACTACAAAGCGAAGTCGGGATTCAGCAGCAGCTTCTCTGGTGACGGAGGCCGGGACTAAGACCCGTCTCTCCTCCTGGTGATGGAGCCCGGGACCTAGACCGGTCTCTCCTCCCGGTGACGGAGGCCGGGACCCGGACCGGTCTCTCCTCCCGGTGACGGAGGCCGGGAGCCGGACCGGTCTCTCCTCCCGGTGACGGAGGCCGGGACCCGGACCGGTCTCTCCTCCCGGTGACGGAGGCCGGGACCCGGACCGGTCTCTCCTCCCGGTGACGGAGGCCGGGACCCGGACCGGTCTCTCCTCCCGGTGACGGAGGCCGGGACCCGGACCGGTCTCTCCTCCCGGTGACGGAGGCCGGGACCCGGACCGGTCTCTCCTCCCGATGACGGAGGCCGGGACCCGGACCGGTCTCTCCTCCTGCAGCTGCACAACTCCGAGTTACAGCAACTTTGCTCTTTATTTCTCACATTTGCACCTCGATAATCCCGTTGGTACAACTTGTCTTTATTTTTGCAACAGAGGAATCAGATCGTGATGCGTCGTGTTTTAAATATAAGTTTAAGTTGTTCACGTTGTTATTCTTATGAGAGAGGTGATCGCGGACATCCACAATGTGTAAGACTCAATAAACGTGTACATTGGGCTTAATCCGCTAGTATATAATACGCCTGACAATAAAGCGGGACGATGAGCTGTTTTTCGTCCCACCGACTTCAGTTCTGGTGTCGGTTCTCAAAATACAAACAAGAAAAGGAAGTGTATTGATGCACTAACGCTGCCCATAAACATTCACAAATCCTTAAGATCATAATAAAACCACAACTCTTCATGGAACTCAACACAAAGCAAAGAACAACAATAGCCATACTGCAATGCAGCTTAAATTATAAGAAATGCTCCCAAATAAATAATTTTTTCCAGGCCTCAACTTCTGACAGGATTGTTTTTTATTTTTTTAATTAGTTTTACTTGTTTTTGCAAGTTCCTTGTTAAGATGAGCAGTTTTTAATGGATAATTATTCTCATTATCATATTCAAATATATCTATTGAGGGAGGAGTGTTGTTCAAAGAAACATGTGGATTTGGGCGTACGCACAGTTTTGAGAATCAGAATTTTTTTTTTGCGTACGCAAGAATTCCAGGCACGGATTCACATTAAAATCCATGCACTCTTTGTAAATGAGGCCCCAGGATTCAAACCTGCGCTCCCTGCATGCGGGCAATAGCCTTGTAAATGGGGCCTGCCTAACCCCCCACCCCCCCCCACCACCACGTCGGTCGGGCTAGTTTCCCCGGTGTGTCCCGCATGTCGCCACAGGTCAGGCGCCCGTCGGGACCTTTTCAGCCGATTCGACATGTTAAATCGGCGTCGGCCGTCGGTCAAACAGCTCACTCTGTGATTGGCTGTTCAGGTAGCGAATCAGTGCACGAGAAGAGAAACGGAAGTGACGAAAGTAAACAAACTGCGAAGGATAAGAGGACCATGGATGTATTATATTAGAAGAGGATCAGAATTCGGCTGTATCAGAATTCGGATCCCCAACCTGGGCTCAGTTTATCCAAATAACGCCTGTTAAGAAATTTGATCCGGTGTTTCGGGGATCAGAAGAGCCGGCGGCCCTGGGGAGCAGATCACGGCCGGGGAGACAGACGTGATCGCTGGGTCTTCCCGGGGAGAAACCTGCAGCTCTGTGGAGAATTATCGCTGGCTGAAATAAATCATTTAGGAAGATAAATGTTGGTTTAATAGATTAAATCTAACAGTTGTATCTGCCACATTAGTTTTTCTGAATATAAAGTTAAGCTTCATGTTTTTACTAGATAGATAGAACTTGAAGAAAACATGAAGCTTCACTTTATATTCAGACAAAACTACAAACTACAGACAAAACAAAGCTACAACTGTTAGATAATTTATATATATATATATATATATATATATATATATATATATATATATATATATATATATATATATATAATCTCCAGTACTCGAGTTGTACGAAATGTCAGGGGGGATGGTGGATTCTATCATATGAGGACAGATAATTTGTGCTGATTACAAAATAATATAATATATACCGTATTTTCACGACCATATGGCGCACTGTGTGGAAAGGCGCACCCTCAGTTTTGTGTGTCATTTTTGGTTTTAAAACACACATACGGCGCACCGACCCAAAAGGCGCCGTCTACAGAGACGGAGCTGCACACACACGCGTTGCAAAACACACGCGCTAAAAATAGAGCGGAAGCAAAACTTAGTTTGATATTTTATTTCACTTTTCACATCAATCAAACCCTTCAAAGGTTCATATTCTGTTTCTGCATTAAAGAATTTAAAAAAACCACCGGGGCGCTGCACATAAACCTGTCTCAGCCACCAGCCCTTTTCATTTCCCTGAGACAGACCCCAGAAATCCCTTCTCGCAAAGCGGCCGGGAACCAGGTCGATCGGAGCCCGCTTGGGGAACCAGGAACTCGGGCTGCAGCAGCGCCCATCACCGCGGCTTTAACCGGGGAAAGTGACCGGTTCCGACCGGCCGGGACCGGAGGAGCCCGCCTGCACTGTCTGGTAGTGGGGGCTCCCGGGGAAAGAGCACCGGCATTTCAGCCGGATCTGCCCCGGGGATGCGGCGATCGGACCCCGCAAACCCACGGCAGGTGCATCCTCTGTTCCGACATGCAAAACACACGCGCGCTGCAGAACAAGTGTGCTTATTTAAATAGAGCGGAGCAAAACTTAGTTTGATTGTATTTTATTTCACTTTACACATCAAGCAAATCCTTAAAAGTTTTCATCTTCTGTTTCGCATTAATCAGCTCAGTGAATGGTCTCATTCACGTCCGCAACTCAAGGCTTCACCCGCCCCCTTCTCTTTTTACCGTTCTCATGGTGGCCGGCCTCACATTACCGTAATTCAGGTAATAGACACGGCGCACTGTTTCATAAGGCGCCCGGCACATTTAAAAAAAATAAAATAAAAAAAAATGTGCGCCTTATGGTCGCGAAAATACGGTACTACAAATAATAGCACTGACCAAAGCACCTGCAGAAATACTGCAGAAATGACATAGCAGCTGTAAATGCATCACTGGAAAAAACAACAATTTTCACCTGTTTCAAGTAGATTTTCACTTAAAATAAGTAGAAAAATCTGCATGTTGAACAAGATTTTATTGCTTGTAATGAGAAGATAAATCTTGTCCCATTGGCAGATTTTTTTGACAAGACCGTTTTTATTTCAGGGGGGATGCCATCCTCCCTCATCTCGAGTACTGTGTATATGTATATATATGTGTGTATGTGTATGTATATGTATATGTATATATATATATGTATGTATGTATGTATGTATGTATGTATGTATGTATATATATATATATATATATATATATATATATGAGAGAGAGAGAGAGATTATTGATTATTGCGCTGCTGCACTGTCGGTACATCAAAGCTGTCACAATTTTAATAAAGATAGAATCCTATAGTTAGATAGTTAGAATGAACATACCAGTCTATTGAATTTCATTTTATTATTAATTAACAAAGTTCTTCTCCTCTCTGGTGAGTTGCTCTCTCTGCAGCTCCTATTTCAGCTCCCGGACATATTCTCTGTCAAAACACAGCAATGAAAAGTAGTTATTTCATGAAAATACAACGAACTCCCGATATATAACGTTGTCATAACACTTTTTAATCGTTGTCCTTACACTAAATTGAATTAAAAAAAGTTATATAATAACGTTACTTACTTTTGTATTGCACTTGTGTTTTCTCAATAAAGCTTTGAAAAAAAAAGCGCTTCCCAGAACTTCTGATTTTCCCTTGTTTTTGAGTTAATACAGACTACCGCTGCCTGCTGGTATGGAGGGGAATTACCTCTCACGCATGCGCAGAACGTACGTGCCAGTCAGGCCGTCGGGTGTCGTCTTTAAAGTGTGTTCAAAAAGCCCGACAGAGCCCGACGCGAGCCGACACAGCAGTCGGCAGAGAGCGGGGGAAGTCGGGTTGGTGTGTCAAGACCTTTAGTCAAATGACAAAGCAATGGAGAGTCAGATTGTATCCTCTACCATCCTTCTGATTATACCTTTGATTTGTCACAGTCTGTGAGTGTTGTAATATTGGTTTATTTTTATTATTATTATTGATATTGTTTTTCTACACAGTACACTGATCATTTTGATTAATATGTTTGTTCGATTGTCACTAGATGGTTTATGATGAGGTAGCACATGGTTGTCAAATGGGTATGGGATAGTCAGAATGTCCATATTACGGTAATTTTGTAAAGATAGTCATACTACAATTGGTGTTAATCTATCTAATGTAACTACCGTGGCTGACATTTATTGATGTTTCTGTGTTGCTGTTGAAGTTTCGCTAAAATATAGATAGATATAGATACCTAAATTATCCTTGTTACGTCAAGGTCTTTATTGGAGTGTGTTTAGCTCCGTGTCTATACTGTGTACCGCACACACAAGGTCAGGGCAGAAGAAGTGCTGAATGACTGAATTTTGAGTTTGTACAGAATCTCAAGGAATTTCTATAAACAATTTATGATTTTGTTCTGAGGGTGGGTAGCTTTAGCCCTTCATACTTTTGTTTTGACATATTGATATGTTTTATGTGAATATTTCTGGCTGTCAAGAGCCATTGATAACAGAACATGCTTAACATAGCACACATAAAACTGTTCATTGTTTCACTGCGAACATGACAGACACCACTTGACTTGAACTGAAAAAGGATTTGTCAGGTCAACCAACAACAGGATCTAAGTCTTTTTCTCTTTCCTTACAGAAACATAAAGCCAAAGAGAGAACCACAAGTTACTGCTGTGATAGGAGGGATAAAGTCCTCACCCATTCACCAGGTCTGAAGGTCCAAAAGAGGATTCATACTGAAGAGAAGCTGTACAGCTGTGATCTGTGTGGGACAGCTTTTACCCGACAAGGTAGTCTAAGGAGTCATCAGCGTATTCACACTGGGGATAAGCCTTACAGATGTGATCAGTGTGGGGCAGCTTTTACCGAACAAGGTAGTCTAAGGAGTCATCAGCGTATTCACACTGGGGATAAGCCTTACGGATGTGATCAGTGTGGGGCAGCTTTTACCCGACAAGGTCATCTATTGAGTCATCAGCGTATTCACACTGGAGAGAAGCCTTACAGATGTGATCAGTGTGGAGCAGCTTTTACCGAACAAGGTACTCTAAGGAGTCATCAGCGTATCCACACTGGAGAGAAGCCTTACAGATGTGATCAGTGTGGGGCAGCTTTTACCCAACAAGGTCATCTAAGGAATCATCAGCGTATTCACACTGGATTTAAGCCTTACAGATGTGATCAGTGTGAGGCGGCTTTTACCCAACAAGGTAGTCTAAGGCGTCATCAGCGTATTCACACTGGATAAAAAATTGTCTGTGATCTGTGTTGGGCAGCTTTTACTCGGGAGAGCTCAGTTAAAGTAACCAATTTACACATGTTACATTGTTCTGAAAAAAGAAAAACTGGAGTTTTGTTTTCAGTTTCAACTAAAAAATGTGTTTAAATTAGATTTTTCACCAGTTTATGTTCCATTGTTCCATCATTTAAATAAAAAAGTTTTTTGTTTGCCTGCTTGATTTCAGTTTCCTGCTCACTGCAAACTCACAACAAGACATCAGTGTCAGAATATTAGAAAAGAGTCACGCAGTAGTGCGTTTTTCATGTGGTTTTTATCACCATATGTACTATTCGTGCTGGATTTAAATTACCTCTGGACCTGCAATCCACTGCCAATCCAGGAAGCAGGAACACACGGAGGCACACGTCAAGCACTGGAAATCTGCAACAAAAACCACAAACAAAACACAAAACCAACAAAACCAATATGGAGCCGACCAAAACACAAGCAGCAATCAACCCAAATCACAGTCTGAGCTAAGCTACCGCTAACTAACCCCAAAAACTACAGAGCGAGCATGCAGGTGAACGTGTGTGTGTGTGTGTGTGTGTGTGTGTGTGTGTGTGTGTGTGTGTGTGTGTGTGTGTGTGTGTGTGTGTGTGTGTGTGTGTGTGTGTGTGTGTGTGTGTGTGTGTGTGTGTGTGTGTGTGTATGTTTGTGTGGCTGTGTGTGTATGTGTATGTATACGTGTGTGACTGAGTGGCTATATATGTGTGAGTGTGTGTGTATGAGAGTGTATATGTATGTGTGGCTAAATATAACTGTGTGTGTATGTGTGCATGCATGAATGTATGAATATGTATACGTGTACGTGAGTATGTGGGTGTGTGTGTATGTGTGTGTAATAAACCAAACAAAGCTCCACCTGAAGTGTATCTATAGTGGGGGAGGAAGGGGGGGGAGCAACCCCGCCACCCGCGAGACCAGGGGCCGACCAGGAAGAACCCGGAACACAGGCCACCAGCAACCCCATAGAGGGGAGGGGTAGGAAGGAGGTAACCCACTGCCAGCGAGGCGAACATGGAGGGGAAGGACAGGGTATCAAGCTGACAATGATCCCCCCCCCCCAGAACTAAGTGTCCTTGTTAAATATATTTATTAAATGTTAAATGTGCAGTGTCTACAGTGTTATTAAAACCGTGAGGCGGGGAGTGCCGGGCCACGCGGGACAATGCCCCCCACGCCCCGGACCCCACGCCCCTTCGCCTATGTGCGTATGATTCAGGTAAGGAGGGGAAGGAGGGGGAGCAGAGGCCGAAGCCAGGAGGCAGGAACAGGGGAGCCGGCCCTGGAAGGACGTCCACGCTCCCCCACCGGCCATCCAGTTGACGGGGGGCGGCCCTCCGAGCCGAACCAGGCCCCACCCTACCTCCACGGGCGCCGCCGGAGCCCCTAGGCGGAGGGGGAAATGGTCCAGCATTCCTCCATTCATACCCGGCCCCACCCCCCCCTGGGGCCACCCCGGCGGACCCCCAAAAGCTCACGGAGTCCCCACCGATGCAGGGGCACGCGGCCCCCGCCCAGCGACGGAGGACCAAGGCAGAAATTTTGCAAAGTCAGCTACTGCCCCTACTGGCCACACAGAGAAGCAACAGATAAAAGCTCAAAGAGCTGCACAGTTGCAGCAGTGTTGTTTCCATCATCCTATTGTCAGCCTGGCAGGTTTTTACCCATCTATGGTTTTTAATCCGAAATGGGAGCAAATTCAGCTACAAGAGCGGCCTGGGGTTGATTTACACTTAATATTTAAAGTGATATAGTACTAAGTGTGATACTGAGTGTCATCTAGTGTAGGCCCGCTGCCCGAGCGGCAGCCGACCTCCCCGCCCGCGGGACGCGTCGGCTCCCGCTCAGCCGGGCGGTTCCTCCGGCCTTCCGGCCCGCCTCTGCGGGGCAGCTCCCCCCCGGAGTCTCGCAGCGAGCCCCAGGTCTCCCCTTCCACCCCAGGTGTCCCGCCACGGAGCCGCCGCCGGGCAATTCATGCGCCCCCCTTAACTTCTCATGGTGGCTTCAATTACGTCCTCTTAAGCCTGAATTATGGTTCTGCGTTAAATCGACGCAGAGCCTACGCCGTAGGATCCCTGATCCTGGTGGATCTAAACGTACTCCGTGCAAAATAAAGGATTTTTTCTGTAAATACACACCATTTCTCTTACTATTACACGTACAGCTAGCTGAGTGTATTCTTCTCCTCATTTGGTCGGGAGTTGTTATGCAGTCCTGCCGCCCCCGCGGCCCATAAGTACAAAACTGAAATGTTTTTGCGGCCCTCTAGGTGGCGCTCGCGGCCCAACGTTGGGCCGCGGCCCTATGGTTAAGAATCACTGCACTAGAGCGCAAATAAATAGATTGAAATGCAGTAATTAATATGCCCACTAGAGGGCAAATAAATACATTTAAATGCAGTAATTGATATGTCCAAAAGAGGGCAAATAAATGCATTTAAATGCAGTAATTTACGTGACCACTAAGGGGCAAATAAATGCATTTAAATCAAGTAATTTATGTGTCCACTAGAGGGCAAATAAATGCATTTAAATTAAGTAATTTACGTGTCCACTAGAGGGCAAATAAGTAATTTTAATGCAGTAATTTATGTGTCCTCTAGAGGGAAAATCAATGCATTTAAATGAAGTAATTAATATGTCCATTAGAGGGCAAATAAACGCATTTAAATGCAGTAATTATAGTCCACTAGAGGACAAATAAATGCATTTAAATGCAGTAATTTACGTGACCACTAGATGACAAATAAGTGCATTTAAATGCAGTAATTAATAGGTCATCTAGAGGGCAAATAAATGGATTTAAATGCAGTGATTAATATTACCACTAGAGGGCAAATAAATGCATTTAAATGCAGTATTTTATGTGTCCTCTAGAGGGCAAGTAAATGCATTTAAATGCAGGAATTTATGTGTCCACTAGAGAGCAAATAGATGCATTTAAATGCAGTAATTTACGTGTCCACTGGAGGGCAAATACGTGCATTTAAATGCAGTAATTTATATGTCCACTAAATAAATGCATTTAAACGCAGTAACTTTTATGTACACTAGAGGGCAAATAAGTAATTTTAATGCAGTAATTTATGTGTCCACTAGAGGGCAAATAAATGCATTTAAATGCAGTAATCGATGTCTACACTAGAGGGCAAATATGTCCTTCTAATGCAGTAATTAATATGTCCACTAGAAGGCAAATAAGTACATTTAATGCAGTAATTTATATGTCCACTGGAGGGCAAATAAGTGCATTTAAATGCAGTAATTTATATGTCCACTAGAGGGCAAATAAGTGCATTTAAATGCAGTAATTTATATGTCCACTAAATAAATGCATTTAAACACAGTAACTTTTATGTACACTAGAGGGCAAATAAGTAATTTTAATGCAGTAACTTATATGTCAACTAGAGGGCAAATAAATGCATTTAAATGCAGTAATTAATATGTCCACTAAAGGGCAAATAAGTGCATTTAAATGCAGTAATTGATATGTCCACTAGAGGGCAAATACATGCATTTAAATGCAGTAATTAATGTCTACACTAGAAGGCAAATAAGTAATTTTAATGCAGTCATTTATATGTCCACTAGAGGGCAAATAAATGCATTCAAATGGAGTAATGTACGTGTCCACTAGAGGGCAAAAAATGCATTTAAATGCAGTAACATATATGTACACTAGAGGGCAAATATGTACATTTATTGCAATAATTAATATGTCCACTAAAGGGCAAATAAATACATATAAATGCAGTAATTTATATTTCCATTAGAGTGCAAATAAATGCATTTAAATGCAGTAATTTATATGTCCACTAGAGTGCAAATAAATGCATTTAAATGCAGGTAATGCAGTTAAATGCAGTAATTTATGTGTCCACTAGAGGGCATGTTACACCCGCAAACGTAATAATAATAATAATAATAATAAACCACAAACGTAATACAAATCTGCAGCTTTGAATGTAATAATACCGCAAATGTAATACATTTCCCACAAATGTAATACAATTTGCCTACTGCAAACGTAATACTGAATTTCCTGCAAATGTAATAACTGTTACATTTGCAGGAAATTATTACATATGTGGGAAGGTGAAAATCTGTAAATGTAATAACTTCCCACAAATGTAATATGAGACGAAATAATGATCTTTATGGTTGTTGTTGTTTGTTCTTTCTTCTTTTAATGAGGGAGGTGTAGATGTCATTTTGAGTATTTTAACAAGATAATTATTTTTTTTGGGTACAAATTATTATTCAAAGAGAAATATTTGAATACATTAAAGGAATCTGTAATGATTAAATTATAATCTATTTTAATAAAAAAAGAATAATTGTGATAATCACAATTGTTTTAATAAAATTATTATTACTATTATTATTATATTTTATTATTTCTTCCCCATATACACACATATACAAAATCACACATACAATAATATAACTAAAACACACATTGTACGCCCACAAACAGAACAAGCTTTAACAGTACAATGCAACTCTTTTCTTGATTTAATTCATGAAATTCATTCATTTTTGTTTAATTTATTTTTGATGCTTTGGTAATATTGTTGTGATATTTACCATTGAAGCAAATTTGAATCTAATTGAATGAAAGAAAAAACATGAATACTAAAAATCTTCTCTGTATACAAGTTGCTCACTAAATGTCTTCAACAGGCTGACATTTTCTTGCCACATATTCTTGTTCTTTAGATTCTTGCTTATTTTATTGTGTTGTGTATACAAATGAGCAATAAATTCCAGATTTTTAGGAAAATCTGTTATTGCAAAGTGCAAAAAACACAGATTTAGCAAAAACAGGCTAAAGCTCCACTTGCTGCTAAACCAGTGAAAATAAATAAAGAATAGTGTCCACGGGTGCAAAATCCAGGTAATTCAATTCAATTCAATTCAATTGTATTTATATAGCATCTAATACAACAGATGTTGTCTCTAGACGGTTTCCAGAGATCCAGAACATGAACTTAGACATAAACATAAACCCCCGAGCAATTATTACATAAACAATGGCAGGTAAAAACTCCCATAGTGGGAGAAAAGCCTTAAGCCAAACAGTGGCAAGGAAAAAATCCCCTTTAGGAGGGAAGAAACCTTGAGCAGGACCAGGCTCATAAGGGGGGACCCTCCTGCCGAAGGCCAGACTGGGGGAGTCGGGGACGTAGGTAAGGACGGCAAAAAGCAAAACAAAACACTCAGTGAAGCCCCTGACATCCACTGAGACCCAACCTTTGGTGGCATCAAATCCTCTCTTAGCTAGTTCTGGGATATCCGATTTCTTCACGACTAACCTCCTGTTGCACAAAATGGACTTTCCATCATCACTCAAGGAATACTTGTCCCTATTTCTCCATACTCTGACCGAAGCTGACCGTTGAATTTTCGCCTTGTCTGCAACCGGGACATCAAATTCCCCCTTGAATACCTTAAGTATAGTACTGTAGGTCTCATCATCCATTGGGCATACGCTTTGTCCAGCACATGTCATACAGAGTGTGGACAGTAGAATCAACGTTATGCTGAGATTAATCTTCAACCTGCGAGAACACAAATATGATTTGGTATAAATCTTTTTTTCTTAGACAGTAGTGCAATGTGCAATGCAACAAGCACTTATTATATATATGCAATTAAAATAGCACTTTATATCTAGTGTGCAATTGGGCAAGTTGCAATATAATACGCACTCAACACGTAACTTTGTGTGTTTTATTAATAATGTGATTTCTATGTTCAAAACCAACCTGCCAATGGGACTAGAAATGGAAATTAGCCATACGGCTATAATCTCACATGTTCACATGAATATGTGCATCAGCATGTCCCATTTTTTCAAAAATAAATCAATTTAGAAATCTACAAATGTCTTACATATAGTACCTTTAAGACTGACAGCAGTCAGTCTGTGACCATCGCTGTCTATGGTCCTGAAGTCTCAGACAGGTCACAGCCTAGAAGGTCCTACAATAAAACACATAAGATTTCTGAGCATTTACACCTCTGACCACAACGGTCTTATAGACCACAACTGTAATATAAAGTATTACAATATCAAACTGCATTTTGTGAAAACAAACCAAATGCTGATGTTGTAAATAGTACAGGCTATAAACATTATGCATAACATCTTAAAACAACATAAACATCTAAAATGATCCTTACTAATAACAATTAATGAATTATAATGTTTTCAAACATTATAATTGAGGGGATCCTAGAGTGCTGCAAAAGAAAAAAAAATGTAACATCGACATGTTTGACAATCTAGCGGACTGAATGTTTAAGGTAGATTTCAACGAATCCATTGATACCAAATACATCATGCTGGCTGACCGGGAAAGGAGTGAAAGTTGTTGCAAAGTTGAACTGCTTTACCGCGAAGTGACTATCGACTTCATTTTAAGCTGGCATGTTGTGCAGCTAATTATGGTGGAGTATCATGCTACATAAGAGGAAAAAATACAAGAGTGACACTTTTGACAATGTAGCAGACTGAGCTTTAAAACTACCGTGAAACCATCATATATCTTGAGATTTCAATGAATTAATCGATACATCATGCTGACTTACTGGGAAAGGGGTGAAAAGTTGTAGCCTGTTTTACTGCGAAGTGACCATTGCCTGTGCATCTTCTTTGTTCCTGATTGGCAGAGTGTTGGTGCATACCCATACATTCATTTATTTGCAGCAACAAATCATTAACAAATACATCACACTTAATTGAAAGGCCGTTTATTTAAAATAATGTAACATTGGGAAATTTTCTGGTACTTACCGTAGCCTACATGGCAATTCTCACTTTCCTGCATTCACATAGGGTAGATTAATTTAAGTTCACCAGTCATTATTTATTTGCAAGCCTTTAATTGTCAGTGTTCAGACAGTCTTGGCCCATGTACCTATCAAAAAGAACACGGACCAGTCTTAAATCTTGACAAATGTTTTTATTAGGCCTACTTCAAAGAATGGACTACCTATTCAAGTTTTTGGCTTTTGATATGCAGACATTAAATGGTTCAAATATTGGCTCATAAGCCACCAGCATAGGCTCGCATCCATAGCCCTTAAAATCATATGAGCATGAATGAGCTGTGTGTGTGTGTGTGTGTGTGTGTGTGTGTGTGTGTGTGTGTGTGTGTGTGTGTGTGTGTGTGTGTGCGTGTGTGCGTGTGTGTGTGTGTGTGTGTGTGTTATTAATAACTTAACACTGCTCTGTCACTTTCTGACCTGCCCCACCTGACATGCGGGTTGCTTGTCAACATTCCAGTCACTATTGGAAGGTGTATTGGAAGTAAACAAATAAACAACAACAACCACAAAGATCATCAATTTGTCTCATATTATATTTGTGGGAAGTTATTACATTTACAGATTTTCACCTTCCCACATATGTAATAATTTCTGGCAAATGTAATAGTTATTACATTTGCAGGAAATTCAGTATTACATTTGCAGTAGGCAAATTTTATGACGTTTGTGGGAAATATATTACATTTGCAGGATTATTACATCCAAAGCTGCAGATTTGTATTACGTTTGTGGGCTGTTATTACGTTTGCGGGTGTAACAGGACAAATAAGTAATTTTAATGCATTAATTTATATGTCCACTAGAGGGAAAATAAAATACATTTAAATGCAGTAATAAATAAGTCCACTAGAGGGCAAATACATGTATTTAAATGCAGTAACTTATATGTCCACTAGAGGGCAAATAAATGCATTTAAATGCAATAATTAATATTTCCAATAGAGGGCAAATAAATGCATGTAAATGCAGTAACTTATATGTCCACTAGAGGGCAAATAAGTCATTTTAATGCGGTAATAAATGTGTCCACTAGAGGGCAAATAAGTCATTTTAATGCATTCATTTATATGTCCACTAGAGGGCAAACAAATGCATGTAAATGCAGTAACTTATATGTCCAGAAGAGGGCATCTTCTGGACATCTTTGTATAGTAATAATATTAATGAATTATTACATTTTGTTGTCCTGCCGATGGAGGCCCAAATCCTCCATGGCAGGATCCTTTCATACCCCATTCTCACCGACAAGGACGCTCATTCACGCACCGTTTCCCCCTCCCCGGGGGGGTCCAGCACCGTCCGGAAAGCACCACAGGCCGCGCGGCGAGCCCCGCCAGGCCCGGGCAATGCGACCCGCCTGTACCAGGCCGGCGAGGGAACGCGGGTGGTGTTGGCCCCTCTCCCGCCCCTGGTGTTGAGTGCATGTAATTAATGCAATAAAAACAGGGAGGGGGAGGTCAGGGTATCATACTGACAATGACATTGTGACTCTAGTTTAAGTCTTTTCTTTACTCTGCCACTATTTTTTCTTTATTCTGGAAAGCACCTTGAACTGCTTTGGTGCTAAAATGTGCTGTAAATAAACTTGCCTTAAGTTGATTCTTTTGGTTTGGACATTGGAAAACATACATGATGTCACTATTCCTGTCTTCCACTGTTTGATTGAAATGTGCCTGACTAAAGTCAGTGTTGGGCAAGTTACATCCAAAATATAATACATTATATATTACTAGTTACTGTCATTTGAAAGTAATTAGTTACATTACAATATTACTATATCTGAATTGTAATGCGTTACACTACTTGTGTATTAATTTTGAGTTACTTTCAACAAAATAGCAAAAAAAGATAAATCTTGTTCCACTGGCAGATTTTTCTACTTATTTCAAGTGAAAATTTACTTGAAACAGGTGAAAATTGTCAAATAAGTTATTTTTCTGGTGTTATTTTTCTGGTGATGACTAACTGTTGAAATAGCAGTAAAACCACATTCATTGATGAAATGACATAAGGGATGGAAAGGAGGGATGGCAGTTTTACAGGGGGGATGATTTGGACCGTTTTTATTTCAGGGGGGATGATTTGGACCGTTTTTATTTCAGGGATGATTTGGACAGTTTTTATTTCAGGGGGGGATGATTTGGACCGTTTTTATTTCAGGGGGGGATGATTTGGACCGTTTTTATTTCAGGGGGGGATGATTTGGACCGTTTTTATTTCAGGGGGGGATGATTTGGACCGTTTTTATTTCAGGGGGGGATGATTTGGACCGTTTTTATTTCAGGGGGGATGATTTGGACCGTTTTTATTTCAGGGGGGGGGGGGGGGGGGGGGTGATTTGGACCGTTTTAATTTCAGGGGGGTGCCATCACATCACCCCTCATCCCCCCTCAACTCGAATACTGCTCACACGGAACTCAGAACTTCTTCATAAATAACTCCCAGAGAGAAAAAAAACACCAGCAAGCTAACAAACAAACCAATAAAGCTCTCAGAGTTAACAAAACGAACCAGCAATCAACTCGCAGCTGTTTTAACCTCTCCTCCTGATGGGCTGCAGGTGTGGTTTAAGGCTGATTTATGGTTCCGCGTTACACCAACGCAGGCCATACGCCGTGGGTTACGCGAACGACTGCGTACCCTACGGCGAAAGCTCTGCGTCGATTTAACGCGGAACCATAAAACCATAAACCATAAAACAGCGCGACTGACTGTGAGCCCGGCTCGGGCTCCTCGCCGCGCGCAGCTCCTCGCCGACTCCGCGCTCATATATATTTAATAAATGTATAAAGCCCATATATTAATAAAGCCTCACTTGGCCGAGCCCTAACGCTGAGACCATGGTAGATTTAGGTTACACGCGGACACGCCGCACTGTTGACTTTTCCCTGCCGGCTCTGCTCACTGAACAGTCCCCACACAAACAGTGTCCAGCGGCGCTACGTTCCGCCGCGCCGCGTTCCCAACGCTTTTTTCTGTTGTCGGGATGTCTCGCGGACGCGGTGTTGGTGAATTCTTTAAAAAACAACAGCTAAACGGGTTAAAATGCGTTGTAACGCGCGTTACTTAGATTGTAACGAGTAAAATATTACCGAAAATGTATTAGTAATGCGTTATATTACTGCGTTACAGCAAATAGTAATACATTACTGTAATTGCGTTACTTTTGTAACGCGTTACCCCCAACACTGACTAAAGTTTACCATAAGAAGTTACCTGTTGAACCCCCCGTGGAGAAGACTGATGATTTTCCATTTGCAGATATTCTGGTGTGATTGCTGCAGTGTGATTAGTCTATTCTTTTGAGCGAGAGTATAATGATAGAAAGGGTGGAATGGAATAAGGAAAAATATATTTTATGATATGCGAGTGACCTTATTAAATGATTCTCTGTCACACCACAGTCATGCCCGCATACTCATATCTCCTGCTACATTTAAATCATGCATACATACTCATATCTGCATACATCATTCACATATCTTTATATCTACATGTTATGTACATGTCAGATGAACACCACATTAGTCTATATGCACCCCATACAGTGTAGTGATCTGATATTTTTAGATGATAATCATACAGAAACTAACCATCATCAAGCTTCAGACGGGGTCTTTGAAGAAATCCAGATCAGCGGAATAACGAGAGGACACATGTGGCCGCATCATGCAGTAAAAAAAACACACACACAGACAAAGAAACAGCTTTTTTATCTTTCTTCAAAGTCAAAGCAGCGCAAAACATATAGGGATTCATCAGAAGCTCTGATTACATTTACCATTAAGTTTACTGTTAGCATAGCAACTTAAAACATACTGTATGCCAATAACGCTTTTTCTTGATTTGGTCCCATTTCAGAATGTGACATGGTAGTCACTGAAATCTAATGCTTAAGTGTCTGCTCAGTTGATTTTGGCTAAATATTAAAATATAGTGTTAAATAAAGGGAATTGTTGAACAGAATGAGGACAGTACAACACAGACTTCAATTATGTAGTATGAATCAGCTGAACGAAATACAGATGTCATGGTGTCATTTTAGAATTATTGCAGGTCCAGAGGGAAATTAAATCCAGCATGAATAGTACATATGGTGATAATAACCACAAGAAAAACCCACTACTGTGTGACTCTTTTCTAAAATTCTGACACTGATGTCTTGTTCTGAGTTTGCAGTGAGCAGGAAACTGAAATCCAGCAGGCAAACGAAGAACTTTTTTTATTTAAATGATGTAACAATGATACATAAACTAGTAAAAAATCTCAAAACTGAAAACAAAACTCCTGATTTCTTTTTTCCTCAGAACATAACATGTCTAAATTGGTACCTTTAACTGAGCTCTCCAAGTAAAAGCTGCCCCACACTGATCACAGACAATTTTTTATCCAGTGTGAATACGCTGATGATTCCTTAGATGACCTTGTTGGGTAAAAGCTGCCCCACATTGATCACATCTGTAAGGCTTATCCCCAGTGTGAATACGCTGATGATTCCTTAGATTACCTTGTTGGGTAAAAGCTGCCCCACACTGATCACATCTGTAAGGCTTATCCCCAGTGTGAATACGCTGATGGCTCCTTAGATTATCTTGTTGGGTAAAAGCTGCCCCACACTGATCACATCTGTAAGGCTTATCCCCAGTGTGAATACGCTGATGACGCCTTAGACTACCTTGTTCGGTAAAAGCAGCCCCACACTGATCACATCTGTAAGGCTTATCCCCAGTGTGAATACGCTGATGATTCCTTAGATGACCTTGTTCGGTAAAAGCTGCCCCACACTGATCACATCTGTAAGGCTTTTCCCCAGTATGAATACGCTGATGAATCCTTAGATGACCTTGTTGGGTAAAAGCTGCCCCACACTGATCACATCTGTAAGGTTTTTCTCCAGTGTGAATACGTTGATGGCTCCTTAGGTGACCTGACATGGTAAAAGCTGCCCCACACTGATCACATTTGTACGGCTTTTCTCCAGTGTGAATACGCTGATGACTCCTTAGACTACCTTGTTCGGTAAAAGCTGCCCCACACTGATCACATCTGTAAGGCTTATCCCCAGTGTGAATACGCTGATGACGCCTTAGATGACCTGACATGGTAAAAGCTGCCCCACACTGATCACATCCGTAAGGCTTCTCTCCAGTGTGAATACGCTGATGACTCCTTAGATGACCTGACATGGTAAAAGCTGCCCCACACTGATCACATTTGTATGGCTTTTCTCCAGTGTGGATACGCTGATGACGCCTTAGATGATCTTGTCGGGTAAAAGCTGCCCCACACTGATCACATCTGTAAGGCTTTTCTCCAGTGTGGATACACTGATGACTCAATAAATGACCTTGTCGGGTAAAAGCTGCCCCACACTGATCACATCTGTAAGGCTTATCCCCAGTGTGAATACGCTGATGACGCCTTAGACTACCTGACATGGTAAAAGCTGCCCCACACTGATCACATCTGTAAGCCTTATCCCCAGTGTGAATACGCTGATGACTCCTTAGATGACCTGACATGGTAAAAGCTGCCCCACACTGATCACATTTGTACGGCTTTTCCCCAGTGTGAATACGCTGATGACTCCTTAGATGATCTTGTCGGGTAAAAGCTGCCCCACACTGATCACATCTGTAAGGCTTAACCCCAGTGTGAATACGCTGATGACGCCTTAGGTGACCTTGTTCGGTAAAAGCTGTCCAACACTGATCACAGCTGTACAGCTTCTCTTCAGTATGAATTGTCTTTCGGACCTTCAGACCTGGTGAAGTGGTGAGGAATGTATCCCTGCCATCCCAGCAGTAACTTGTGGTTCTCTCTTTGTCTTTATGTTTCTGTAAGGAAAGAGAAAAACACTTAGATCCTGTTGTTGGCCGATCTGACAAATCCCTTTTCAGTTCAAGTCAAGAGCTGTCTGTCAAGATCGCAGTGAAACAATGAAGAGTTTTCAATTCAATTCAATTCAATTTTATTTATATAGCGTCCAATACAACAGATGTTGTCTCTAGACGCTTTCCAAAGATCCAGAACATGAACATAAACATAAACCCCCGAGCAATTATTACATAAACAATGGCAGGTAAACAATGGGGGGGCGGGGGGGGGGCACATTTATCCTGAGCTTTGCCACAACAAAACTCCATACTTTGATGCACTGGCAAAAAAAAAAAAAAAAACGGAGACCAACAACACTATTCCCACTGAAAGAAGACAGGATTTGGGGGAATACAGGCTCGTTTGGGAGCTACAGATGGCCAGGTCTACTTCAGGCTGAATCATATTTTATTAAAAAAACCTTTCTGAACTATGTTGTTGTTTTTTAGCTCATGTCAGTCATCTAGATTTTTATACTGAGTGGACATGTAGTGCTTCAGTTTGAAAAAGTATTGACACGTGGTCTTTTCATAACCATATTGTTCTATAATTCATAACCAAGATCATTCTATCTTCCATCTTGATCTTCTCTGTTCTACAACAGTGGTCCTCATTGCTGGTCCTCGAGAGCCGCTGTCCTGCATGTTTTTGATGTTTCCCTGGTCCAGTAAACCCTGATACAGATGACTGTGTCACCAACGGCACCAACGGCAGCTGTCGCCGGCTTTCCCATTCATTGTGTATATACTGCCGCTGTGCAAGGGCACAGGGCTAAGCGCCAAGGTCGGCGACGCGCAACAGGGCGCACGCCGCCGGGTTGCCGCGGCGGCAAGGGCGCAAGCTGCCCATGCGAATCGAAACATTTTTAATTTAACTGTGCGCCCTGTGACGGCATCTCGGCAGTGTCCAATATGAGAGGTGGTGGAGGGAGAAAAAAACTTTTGCAAAAAGCATTTTGTAGATCAGCGACGATCAAGGGTGGAAGAAAGAATGATCTTGGCTGTGAGTGTGAGGAGCTGTGGGATGCGAGACTGCAGGCCTATCGGGACATCAATAAAAAGGGACACAAGTGGAGAGAAATCTCCCAGAATTTGGACATACCTGGTGTGTTTAAAAGTGGTAGAAATGTGATATTCTTTTGCTCTTTTAACAATAAAATGTTAATTTAAAATAAAACCTAGCATTTCCATGCCTCATATCAGGATCAATTGAATCATTTATCAATATATGGTTATGAAAAGACCACGTGTCAATACTTTTGCAAACTGAAGCACTACATTTCCACTCGGTATACAAATCTAGATGACTGACATGAGCTAAAAACATAGTTCAGAAAGGTTTTTTAATAAAATATGATTCAGCCTGAAGTAGACCTGGCCATCATGGAGCTGTAGCTCCTGAAAGAGCCTGTATTCCCCCAAATCCTGTCTTCTCATGAGGATTTCATGGACCCATCCCCTCCTTGCTGCTGCTGCTCATCTCCTCCTCAGAAGAAGAACTAAAGCGAGGGCTTTTCTTTGAAGCAGGGACAGATGCATTGTGCAAACCGTAGCTACTGTACGTTGAAACGAGTGGGAAAACGGCGCCAGACCGGAAAAACTTTTTTCGGTCGCCTAGCAACTTGCAACGAATATGCGCGCTGCTCTGCGCCGAGTCTGCGCCCACTCGCCGCCGACTCTGCTCCCACCTGCGCCGTCTCTGCGCCCACCCCGGCGGTGTTGCCACGTTCTATGTGAAAGTAGCTTTTTTCTGCTGAAAAAATGCATATGGAAATTTCGGAAGAGTGTCTTTTAATTAAAAGTAATACGTGTTTACGCACAACAGCGCTACAATGGCTTCATTAATACGCAGCATATCGCTCTTAATTTTAATTTCTAGTTTTTGCTGCAGATAAGATATTTACTCCAGCCTATGTCTGTGTGCTTGGCGACGGACACTTGTACTGTTTGTGCGTGAAGGTGAGGGCATCCGTGGCGTGTCTGTAGAGCGTTGTCAGGATGATCCATCCATGATTTTGCGGGGTTTAACACAAATACACAATTGAGCTTGAGTATTTCGTTGAGTAATAGTATGTTTTGTTGAAAATGATTCCATTCCTTTTTTAATAAATGTTGATTTCTTTAACTTTGTACCTTTGATTGAAACGTACTAAAAACAGAAGTAATCTCCAGGTTTGATAAATCACAGTGCAAATGCTATTTTAATCTATTTACATTTTCTTCCTTCCAGTATTGTGCAAAATAGTGTGTAAATGCCATATCTTGCATATTCCTTGAGACAAACTTATTAACTAATAAGGGCTATTTTGCATATTTGAAAGACAGTGCAAATCTGTGAATAAATCGGGTTGTACATTTACAGTATTTGCGTGTCATTACTGTGCTATGAGGTTTGCACACACCACAGGACTGTCTCAGAAAATTTGAATATTGTGATAAAGTTCTTTATTTTCTGTAATGCAATTAAAAAAACAAAAAATTCATACATTCT
This sequence comes from Cololabis saira, assembly GCF_033807715.1. NCBI lineage: Eukaryota > Metazoa > Chordata > Actinopteri > Beloniformes > Belonidae > Cololabis > Cololabis saira. Next base: position 7,380,566 of record NC_084607.1, read on the forward strand.
GGATTGATTACAAATCAACTGAAATATTGCAAGCCTTTTATTATTTTAATATTGCTGATTGTGGCTTACAGTTTAAGATTAAGATTCCCAGAATATTACATTTTTTTGATTTTGATGATCAGCAATATTAACATAATAAAAGACTTGCAATATTTCAGTTGATTTGTAATGAATCCAGAATGTATGACGTTTTTGTAATTGCATTACAGAAAATCACAATATTCTAATTTTCTGAGACAGTCCTGTACATGCAATGCTTTAGTAGATTCAGCCCAAACACTGCATCCAAATGCTCCTGGCCTGGCCCCTCTGTCACATTTTAGAACCGATTGTGGCCCGTAATCAGAAAGGTTTGCCCACACCTGGCCTGGAGGGTAGACGGTGGCCTATTTTGCCTAAAGTTAAATAAGTACATTTTAAAATTTTGAATAAGGTCTATTCTGAGGCAGAAGTTCTTAAAAAAATATTTTAATTCGGGGGGCACGGTGGCGCAGCTGGTATTGCAGCCATCTCACAGCAAGAAGGTCCTGGGTTCGACAGAGCCTTCTGCCCGCGGCTCTGTCTCTCCGGGCAGCCGGGTGGGGGCGGCAGTAGCTTAGGTGGTAGAGCGGGTCGTCCAATGATCGGAAGATTGGCGGTTCGAATCCCGCTCTGTCCCAGTTTGCTGTCGTAGTGTCCTTGGGCAAGACACCTTACCCACCCCGTGTGAATGTCAATGTCAATTTTATTTATATAGCACATTTAAAAACGACCGAGGTCGACCAAAGTGCTGTACAGTATACAATAAAATGAAATACCAAAAGAAAATACAGTACAAAGTGTAGAAACAATAAAATCACTAACATGCTAGAATGATCAATAAAATAGTAATACAAAATAGAAAATAGAGAATAGACGGCAAAGAACAGACACAAAGTGCACAATCACTTCTCACATTCGGCAACTAATTTATCATACACTAAAAGCCATAAATAAATAAGTTTTCAAAGAAGACTTAAAAACCTCTATGGTCTGAGCAGATCTAACATTCAGTGGCAAACTATTCCACAGCTTAGGGCCGGCCACCGCAAAAGCTCGGTCACCTTTAGTTTTGAGCCTGGATTTAGGGACGTCCAAAAGCCTGAGAATGTGTTTGAATGTGTATGAATGTTTGGTGGTGGTCGGAGGGGCCGTTTGGCGTGATATGGCAGCCTGCTTCCGTCAGTCTGCAGGGCAGCTGTGGCTACAAAACGTAGCTTACCACCCCCAATGAGAATGTGTATGAATGAATAATGATCTCTGTAAAGTCCTGGGTGCCTTGAAGGGCGCTATATAAAACCAGGTCATTCATTTTCCTGCATACAAAATTAGGAGGCGGACGCCCCCAGTTCTCAAAACTCCGACGTCATGAAAATAGTTATTTTCTGCATTTAAAAAGTAATAAATCCTGTTACCGACGAGAAGCGGCAATTTTGTCAGGGCTGAAAGTAGTGCACAAATATGCATGAAAGGTGATAGCGAGGGTCAGAGTGCAGGACAGGACGAGCTGGAGAGGCAAGGGTAACTTTAAGCCTGAATTATGCTTCTGCGTTAAATCGACGCAGAGCCTGCGGCGTAGGGTACGTGGCGACGCGCAACGTACGCCGTAGGCTCTGCGTTGATGTGACGCAGAACCATAAATCAGCCTTTAGTCAAGTTTCTAAGTCATTAGGAGCATATCAACGCGAAGCCAACGTGTACGTGATTTAAACATGACTTTTTATTCATCTTTACAGATCTCAAAAACACAGAGCCAGTCGGTTTGACAAACGGTGGCTGAACCAATTTACCTGCTCAGGCAAACTGAGGAAGGTTTGGTCTGTTATTTATGACAAAAGCACTGTGAGCCCCATGCAGCAGGAACTATCACTATTTATGTCTGTATCAAAATAAATACAAAAATACTTAATGCATGAATTGTTTTGTTTAAGGTGAAGACACCTCTGCACAGCGGACTGAAGGAGAGGCACTTGGATGTTGTGAGGAGACCATGATGGACCAGACCAGACCAGACCAGATCAGACCAGGACCATCCATGGACCAGACCAGGACCAGACCAGACCAGGACCATCCATTGACCAGACCAGACCAGGACCATCCATGGACCAGACCAGACCAGGACCATCCGTGGACCAGACCAGGACTAGGACCATCCATGGACCAGACCAGGACTAGGACCATCCATGGACCAGACCAGGACTAGGACCAGGACTACAAGGAGCATGAGGTTCTACAGATGGAACAATAGGAGGCTGAAATGCTCTCTGTGTGGTTGCGAGATTTGTCAGTAAATGTCTGAAACCCTACATAAAGTCAAAATCATACCAAGACTACTTGTCTTATATCCAGTCAGAATGTTTTATTTCTAATCCAAAAAAAGTCATTACATTTAAAATAAGACAGTCATCTAAAAAGTATCTCGTTCTAGAAAACCATTTTCACTCATTTCAAAGACATTTTTTTCCTGTTCCATTGGCAGTTTTTTTTTTTACTTTTTATTTTTGGTAAGATTGAGTTCTTATATTTGTATTTATATTTTTATGTTAATAAAATAATGCGTTAACATGATAATTGTCATATTTTTTACATGATTTTCATATAATTTCCATGCTTTGTAAATTGATTTCTTGGGAAAAAGGGGCAGATTAAATAAGATTCTTCTTCTTTCTGCTCCCTTTCATTCAGAATTTAGGAACGTTTGTGTTTATATTAATTTGTTTTATTTTATCAATTAATGAAATAAAGAATAAAGAAATATATTTTTAATCATATTCGAACTCCCAAAATACAAAATATCTTGTAAAAAGTGTTTGCTTGAGCCAGTTGAAGGCACAGTTTACCCGCACACGTGTGATCAGGATGGTGCCATTTCTGCTTCAATTAGAGCCAGGAAAAACCCTGTATATATACATAAAATATAGTAACATTGCACATATGCCTTAGGTTTTTACCAGCATGGTATTAACCATTAATATGTGTGCAGACAAGGTAAAAAAAAAAAGATAGGATGTCTAGATTTCATTTTGAAATGTGATTTTGATGTGAACAGGATCCCCATTAAGTTGTCTAATTTTCACAAACAAATACTCGGTAAATGGTATTTGTCCACAACTTCTCTCCTCATAAGTCAACTTTATGGAACAATAGAGTAATTACAATTAGTAGAAAATCAGTATTTAAAATTAATTGGTTTGATAAAGGCATTATATATGTAACTGACTTAATGGATAGTAAAGGGATTCTTTTAAGTTAGACAGATTGACAAAAAAAAAAAAAAAAATTAAATTGTTCTCATAAAGAATTCAACAAAATATGTAGTGTTATTCCTCTACCATTAATTCACCTAATTCAGAACTTTTTGGTGTATAATACAGCTTCAAATGTATTACCAAATCTATTAATTGAAGGATGTACTCTGACTGATAAAAAGTTTGGTAACAAGTTTTCTTGTAATGTTTTTAAATCCAGATTGTTCCATGATTTTTGCAGAAGGATAATTCAACAGGATTCTTGCATGGTAAATATAAACACATTAAACAAAGCGCATTCCCAATTTATTAAATGGCCTATTTTGCCTAAAGTTAAAGAAGTACATTTTAGAATTATGAATAAGGTCTATCCTGAGGCAGAAATTCTTAAAAAAGCTTTAAATTTGAGGTAGATCAATGTTCCTTCTGCAAAAAGGATGAAGAAACACTGGATCATTTGTTTTATGAATGTCCTTTGTCTCATTGTTTCTGGACAGACATATGTAACAGGTTTGGATCCGTTGTGACAAATGACGAGTCATAGGTTGGTTTTATACATTTATTTCTGCAGAAGACACAAAAACACATTAATAAGTCTTCTGGACCCTCTTTTTTTACTCCTTCTGCTACCCTCATCAGAGCAACGCAGCACTGTGTAATTTAATTGATTTTCCTCTACAATGCAAAGAAATACACTCCTACATTTTCTCAAACAAAAGCTACCAAAACAGACAGGAAAATAATATTTTTAACGAATAAATAGCTAAATCATAAAAGCCAATATGGGAACAGTGACACCCAACGATCAAAACAAAACACTGTATATATGGGATAAACACATAGAAAACAAATAATTTCACAAAGGAAACATACCTGCAGAAGACACAAAAAACACATTAATAAGTCTTCTGGGCCCTCTTTTTACTCCTCCTGCTCCCTGAACAAACAAAACAAAAAGGGGAAAGTGAGCACTCAGAGTCTCTGCAGCGCCGTCTGGTCCACACTACCACCTGCTGGTTTAAACCAGTCACCGCCCACCGCCATACAAAAAGGCGCAAAAACAAAAACATCCACAAGAAGCATATTAATCACCAAAACAACACAAAACAGCCACGTAATGTCAGTGGCATTTAAAGTATACAACATGCGCCAAAAATGCCAACATAAATGGATAATTTCTTAAAGAAAATCTGTTAAGAAACGCAGCAGCAGTTCCCAACTTACACTCATCAGAGCAACGCAGCACTGTGAGGAGCTGACATATTTATGATATTTGTATATTCAGAAATTATCCATTTATGTTGGCGTTTTTGGCGCATGTTGTATACTTTAAATGCCACTGACATTACGTGGCTGTTTTTGTGTCTTCTGCAGGTATGTTTCCTTTGTCAAATTAATTGTTTTCATTGTGTTTACACCATATATACAGTGTTTTGTTTTGATCGTTGGGTGTCACTGTTCCAATATTGGCTGTTATGATTTAGCGATTTATTAGTTAAAAATACTATTTTCCTGTCTGTTTTGGTAGCTTTTGTTTGAGAAAATGTAGGAGTGTATTTCTCTGCATTGTAGAGGAAAATCAATTAAATTACACAGTGCTGCGTTGCTCTGATGAGGGGAGCAGAAGGAGTAAAAAGAGGGTCCAGAAGACTTATTAATGTGTTTTTTTTTGTCTTCTGCAGAAATAAATGTAGAAAACCAACCTATGACTCGTCATTTGTCGCAACGGATCCAAACCTGTTCCACTGGTGCCGTGACCCTTTGGATCTTCAGATCAGCTTGATGCTCATCGCCGCGGATGCTGTGCTGCTGTCCTGATCTGAGTTTCAGGATTATTGTATGGTCAGGTTTTGATGGACTGTAGATTTTGGCGTGACTTTGCTTTCTGTGTTAACTGTTTCTGTGGAAAAAAAAACACAACGCAAGTGCTTTTGATGGTTGATAAAAGCAGCTAAAGTAAATATGGATGAGTTTAATACTTTTAAATGCAGTTTTAAACGCAATTTGAAAACAAAAATGATTAAAGTGGGTTTTCCAACTCTGTTACACATACACAATTGGATTTCTCTTAAAATTAATAATGTTCCACCTTTTGAATTAAGCCATATTATTTTCTTCATGGGTGATTTGGAATTTTCTGTTTCTGATATTATTAATATAATTTTGTTACTGGGTAAGTACCATATTCATTGTGCCAAATGGAGAAATTGTAAACCCTCCTTTCGGGGTTTTATTAACGATTTTAAGATTTTTTTCTCATGTTCAAAAGAGTAGAAAACAAAAATGCAAGTAAAATAAGTCTACACATTGCTTGTTATTTGTTATTCTAATTTAATATTTCATCTCCTTTTCTATGCGCCATTATGTGAATTTAAATGCTGAATTTATTTTGTTATTCATATGCACCTTTTAATTCTTAGAGCGCCTTGTTTTTTTGTTTTGTGTATTCCTTACAAGAATCCCCATTTTTTTATTTTCCTTTCTTTTCATATTGCATTTACATTGACATTTGTCCATTATCCTCTTTGAGAGTTTGTATATTTTCAATAAAGTTTTGTTACAAAAAGAAAAGAAAGAAAAAGCTACCGACAATGAAATAAAGCGTTTGGATGATCAGCAGCAACAGAAAGAGCGAGGACGAGCAGGAACGTGGACCTGAACACTGACCTGCAGACCAGCGGAGGAAGAGTCCACTTTGGTCCTGCTGCTGGACTCCTGGTCCTGGTTCTGGTACTGGTCCTGGATCTGATCCCGATCCTGGATCTGGTCCTGGTTCTGATCCTGGTTCTTATCCCGGTCCTGGATCCGATCCCTGTCTTGGATCCGATCCCGGTCCATCTCCTGGTCCTGGATCTGGTCCCGGTCCATCTCCTCCAAACACAAGTGTTGCCTGCAGGGAAAATATTAAAGTACAAACGTCAAACCATAATGAGCAATATTAAAAGGCTTGCAATATTTCAGTTGATTTGTAATGAATCCAGAATGTATGACATTATTTATTTATTTATTTATTTTTTTTAAATTGCATTACAGAAAATAAAGAACTTTATCACAATATTCTAATTTTCTGACAGTCCTGTATTTATGTTTCCTGTTTCTCATTTTGTTGTTTCCATAGTCTTTGCATGTGTGCACTTTTACGGAGCTGCTGCCTAATCTCATTGTACCAGTCTAATGATAATAAAGGCTTTCTATTTCTCTTCTATTTCTATTGTTGTAGAGAAGCATCAGTGCAGCTCTGACTGATGCAGCTCTATACTGGTCTCCTCTTTGTGTCCTCCAGGCCAAAACAACGGATGAACCACCTCAAAAGTCCAACTGTGGAGTCAAACTTGAGTTTAGCACGATCTGCTGACGTGGAATGAACAGCAAACCAAACTCTCTCAGTTTGATCACCCTAGCGTTAGCCTAGCCGTTAGGCGTTAGTGCGAGTTGTGCTCTTGAAAGATCGTTGTATAAACTCTCTACAAACACAATAAACACACTGGTTTGTGATGGCTAACGAAATAAAACAGATTCCTCTGAATTATTACTTTTATCTGTGCACTCTGTGCAGTGTGCACTGACGGCTACCGGCTAACGCTAGGCTGGATCAAGCTGAGAGTTTTAGGCCGTAAGGTGAACCCCGTTATCGTTTCATCCCGCTCCCACCTTTGGAGACGACACAGTCTGTATTATCAAAAAGATTGATTCATGCTCACCTTATCAGTAAAATTCCAGAGCTCAAAACCCCCCAAGAGTCCTGTGATCAGGGCCGCAAAACGGTACTAGTTTCTTCTGAGCGGAGGAAGATTTTGATCCGCGGGTCGAGGCGCGGTCGTCACGTGATCCCGCTGCTCCAATAGGATGCGAGTTGCTAGTAAACACACCGGCAATATCATGACGAATGTGACATGAAAACCACATTGCCCAGCATGCCACAGTAGTCGGGAGCATGCGCAGTAGCTCCACGGCAGGCGGACGCGGGAGGTTCTCATGATGCCGCGTTCCATTTGTCCTCGGAAGTGGGGATTTCCCAGTTCCCAGTCGGAATTTTCAACTGGAACGCCCCTCGAAGTGGGATTTCCCACTGGGAAAGTGGGAGAGTCTTCACCACCCCCGAGTTCAGATTCCAAGATGGCTGCCCCGGTTGTAAACAGTAGAAGAGAGCTCTGTTAAAATTTGTAGCACTTCATTCTAGTTTTGGTCACACTAAATCAGTCGTATACAAGTATTGTTCGGCATATATATGCTGCTATAGTGTAATTTACATTTTTCATGTGGTATATGCGAACTACAAACTTGTTTACCTACTTTGTAACTGGAACGCTGATAACTCGGCTGTGACGTCATTCCCAGTTCCGAGTTCTGAGGTAAATGGAACGCAGCATCGCCCCCGGGTCTCGCACTCAGCAGGCACGCCGATTTTTCCCAGTGGCCAGCCGCGGTACTGCAACAACAAATCCCATGGGGCCCAGAAAGCTTTTTTCCCATAGACCGCAATAGTAAAAGAGAAGCCTCTAAAACTGTTCACAAGAACCTCCAGCTGTAATCACCGGTAATTACTAATCTTTGTATTCTATATTTTTAAGTCATGGACTTTATATCTGTCAAAAATGTTTTATAACGGCCAGAAAAGTCAAAGAAAAGTCTCTTTCTGGGCGTGACGTCACGGCTGACGTCACAGCCGTGTCCGTGCATTCCACGGATTATATTAATATATATTATGTAATTATATTATATTAATACATTAATAATATATGTAATACTATACATGTAATAATATACATTAATTAATATATTATATTAATATATATTATATTAATATCCGCGTCATTGCCCCGGGGCATGATGGGAGGCCCCAGAGCATCATGGGAGGTGACTCAACTGCGCATGCTCTATGGGCCGCATAACGCGGAAGTAAACCCGGAAGTCAGAGATTTTTTCGGCGTATGCGCTGGCTGAGCAGAATGCATTGAAATGAATGGGCGGCCAAGGCTAGTTCCGGCTGATGGCGGAGGGAACAGATGCACGGTAAACTGCTCCGAGTAGCGAAGCCCTAAAAAGCGGAAAACTCATTCAAAAAAAATCTCTGTTCAAAGTAAACATTACCGAAGACAAATTACAGCCACTCACCGTCCTGTAAGTAATCCCATATTCCTAACAACACGCAAGAATATGGCTAAAAAGAATACTAACACTAATGCACGTGCACGTGCACTCCTACAACACGACTACTGCGGACCAGAGAACATGGAGACAAACGCCAAAGGCACTAAAAACTCTTTGACATCACCTTCTAAACCACCAGCTTCACAGAAAAAACAAAGAGGAGTCGAAAACACGACTACAGAAGGCAAGGCTGGAGATGACTCAAATGCTGCGATTCTAGCAGCAATTGGGACACTTCAAAGCATGATGGAGGACTTAAAAAAAGAACAAAAAGAAAACACACTCACCATGGCCAGCATTGCTAAAGCGGTCGAGTTTAACTCAGCTGAAATCAAAGAATGCAAGGGAAAAACCAAAGAGCTGGGAATGGAAAAGAGACTGCTCAAGGAGAAAAACACAGAGCTGGAAAAGAGAGCTGCAGAGTTGGAAAGGTATAAAAGGAGATGGAATCTAAGAGTAAATGGGCTGAAGGAACAAAAAGAAGAAAACACGCGTCAGGTGATGGTGGATATCGTCGGAAAAATCGCCCCACATTGGAAGGAGAAAATGGATTTCATAATAGACTCTGTGCATCGTCTAGGGCCAAACAACGCAGACCGTCCTCGCCAGATCATCATGCAGTTCACTGGAAGGCACTTCAGGGATGAACTCTGGCGTACCACCAAACATCACACCGTCTGCAAGGAGCTCAACATCCGCTTTGCAGAAGATCTCACCAAAGAAGACAGAGAGGCACGTAAAGCTGTATGGCCAAAAATTGAGCAAGCAAGGCAGGCAGGTCTTAAGACGATGTTCCGAGGCCCCCATGCCTTCATCAATGGACAGAGAGTCACACCATAATCCAGTAACAGGTGGGATTTCTAATCCTACAAACAAGTGAGTTTGGATAAGCACTTAACATGCTCAGGGTTTTGCTACTATTCAGGTTCAGGTTAACTTGCGTCTACTCTTGTTAAATCCGTTCAGTTCCGTTAATTCATCTCAGTTCTTATTTGTATGTTGTTTGTTATATGTTTTTGTTAAAAAATTACATTTCTCTGATGTCTGTTAATGCAAGGGGTCTAAGAGACATAACCAAAAGGAAAAGCTCTTTTTTGTTTTGTAAAGGGAAAAATTTTAATTTTATTTTTCTACAAGAGACTCATTCCAAGGTTGAAGATATCACTTTCTGGTCGAAACAATGGGGAGATGAAATGTATTTCAGCCATGGCACTTCAAGATCAGCAGGGGTCGCCATTCTACTGAAAAACTTTAAGGGTCAGATTATCTCTCATGTGGCAGATGTTAATGGTCATTGGCTGATACTTATGGTAACGATTGATGATTTCAAATTCATCTTGGTAAACATTTATGGCTACAACGGGATCACTGAAAATAAAAACCTATTAGAACAAATAGGCTTACGATTAGATAATATTAAATCAACATATTCAACTGAGAACATCATTATAGGTGGTGATTTGAATTTAGTCCATGATGAATTCCTTGATAAATGTCCGACTAGATTTTCTTCAAGTCATCCAAACAGTACTTTCACTAACTTCTGTAATGGCCATGGATTAACTGATGCTTGGAGACATTTAAATCCAGGAATACTTAAAGGAGCTGTATGTAAGAGCAATAATAAAACGAATCATAAAATGACCCCGATATGTCAACAGACATTTAAAAATCATGTTCATTTCAAATACTTATGTCACTGACAACAGCACTCAAGCCAGGATATTCCAGTTTAAAAAGAGGAGTTGCAGCCCTCAACTGATGTTTATGTTGTCATTTTTTGTTTTGGCCTGAAGCTCCATCCTCCACCTATCTCCCAATCACCAAGTCAGTATTGTTTCGGCATCGGGGTTGCCAGCTCGGCTCTAATTATCGCAGCCATGGCAGCCTACGTTCCTGCTGCATTCTGCAGCCTACCTGGCAACCTCTGGTCGGGGGGAGGAGGGGGAGGGTACACGCTGATCAACAATATTTTTAAAGTGACTGCAGTACCAGTTTTGGCCATTTCTTACAGACGGCTCCTTTAAATTATCATGGTTTAACTCCAATTATAAATCCAGAATTGACAATTGGTTAATTGCAAACAACCTCCTAAATTATAATCTCAGCTCTGATATCTCTGCCGCTCCACTCACTGATCACAGTGTTATCCTTTTATATGTAAAGCCTAACAACAGGAGAACCTGTTCCAACAAATATTGGAAGTTTAACTCTAGTCTAATTAAGAATGATGTTTACTGTCAAAATATTAAATCACTAATTACAGAAATTATAAATTCAGAAGAACTAACAACACCTGTCAGAAAATGGGAATTTCTGAAATATAAAATACGCCAATTTACCATCTTATTCAGTAAAAAAAGTAAAAAAGATTTTGAGAAAAAGGAACTAAACATTATCAAACAATTAAATGTTTACTGCAATAAACTTAACCCTACGGAAGAGGATAAACAGAAAATACTAAATCTTCAACCTGAATTGGATGAAATGTATATTCAAAGAGCACAGGGAGCCTTTATTAGATCTAGAGCTAAATGGATAGAGGAGGGGGAAAAAAACTCTGCATACTTTTGCGGCCTTGAAAAAAGAAGACAAAAGAAAAATAACATTAATACCTTATTAGTAAATGATATAGAAATCACAGAACCAAATTCAATCTCCTTAGAAATACTCAAATTCTATAAACAGCTTTACAGTTCTAAATTCTCTGAGGAAGACTGCCATACATTTTTAAAGGATATAGAAGAATATATTCCCAAAGTTGGGGATAATTTCAAACAAACATGTGATAATCAAATAACAATGGCTGAACTGGATGGAGTGATTGGCCGCCTCTCTCTTAATAAGGCACCTGGCTCGGACGGCCTCACAGGAGACTTTTATAGACATTTCTGGGAAGACATAAAAAAATTACTTCATCAAGCTTTTGTGGAAATATTTGAAACTTGTATAATTCCACCCACAATGAGACACAGGCTTATTATTTCAATTCCTAAACCTGGGGCCTGTACTACGAAGCAAGTTCAACATACCCAGGATATCTTTTCCTTATCCAGATTCACTAACCCGGACAATTGCAATCACGCTAAGCGGTCACACGACGGTGGTTATCAACTCGGTATATCAACCCAGGTTTCTCCAATCTGGATATGAGCGCGTGCACATAAAAGGGTGGTGTTTTCAGCACATGACCAATCGCAAGCATGGAGAAGTCTGCTATCAGAGCCGCTTATTTCAGTAGCGAAGAGCAAACAATAATTTTACGGAAATATGATGAGTATAGGCATATAATACAGGCAAAAAGCAACACAGTTGCAGCTGCAAAATGCAGGAAAGACAGCTGGCAAAAGATCGCTGACTGTATAAATGCGTAAGTTCATAGGGATATAAACATCACTGCCCCATCATTAGGGCATAAGTAGATCTGACTATAATTACAGTTGTCTATTCTGTTAAATGCATGTGTTGCTTAGATGTATTCGTATGGCGTGTATGACAATTGTAGCCTCATTCCTTCAGCTGCAACCCCAGCGGAGTGAAACGCACATGGGAGCAAATAAAAAATAAATATAAAAACATAATTCAAAGCGGTAAGTAGGCTCACTTTCATATCTTAGAAATACAACAAGTTCTGGCCACATACGGGTCGAGCAGCTGACACAAATATGCCATGCCCTCCGCCGAGAATCTGGATCGTTCATACAGGTACTCATCAGGGAAAGCAAAGGGGTTTTGGCGGTCCCTGAATACGCGTTCTCTTCGGAGGGATCCTCTCACGATCCGCGCACCGAGCTCCACTGGATTCTCTTCGAAAGGGCATGCCATTTTCCAAGAGAGCTGATTGGTCAGTGGGCGGTGCTTTTATACCCGGCGATCTGTATCTCGAACATAACCTGCTCCGGAGCAGGTTAGCTGTTCAGCATAAGTTACCATGGCGATGTACCCTGGTAAGAAGTGAACCACCGTCGTAGTCCTGAAAACCCAGGGTTAAACCGGAAGTTACCTCGCTAACCCCAAATCCCGCTTCGTAGTACAGGCCCCTGGCAAGGACCCCAGATTAATAGAAAACAGAAGACCTATTACTCTTAGAAATTCTGATTATAAACTACTCACCTATATTTTCTCCACCCGTCTTCAAACAGAAATTTCACATCTCATTGCAGAAACACAATCTGTTTTTTTAAAAGGGAGATCAATCCACAATAACATAAGGTTGGTAATGGACATTATTGAATATAGAAATCAAATTGAAAATGATGGTTTTCTTTTGTTTTTAGACTTCTATAAAGCATTTGATTCAGTAGAGCACCCATTTATCTTCCAGGTTCTTGAACATTTAGGTTTTGGAATCAAATTTAGGAATTTAGTTGGTGGATTGTATCAGAATATCAACAGTTGCGTCGTACTCCCTCATGGCACCACCCCCAGCTTTAATGTTAGTGTAGGGATTCCACAGGGTTGCCCCATTTCACCATATTTATTCATATTGGTCACAGAAATGTTAGCAATTTACATTCAAAATTGTAATGAAATTAAACACCTACATGTCTTAGGAACCGACATTGTTATCAGCCAACTGGCGGATGACACAACAATTTTTGTACAAGACAGACATCAAATTCCAATAACCATTGACAAAATAAAAAATTTCTCTAAAGCCTCAGGGTTAACCTTAAACTTAAATAAATGTGAACTTTTTGCAATTCACGATACAACACTTAAAGACATTTGTAATATCCCTATCAAATCAGAAATCAAATACTTAGGAGTGTACCTTACTAAAGACCAAAAACAAAGTCAATACTTGAATGTAGAACAAAAAATAAAAACGACTAAAGCCATACTGAACTCATGGCTCCAAAGAGACCTCTCAATACTCGGCCGGTGTCGGTGCTTTTTTTTCCCACCTGCTTTTTTTTCCCGGCTCCCCGTACGTGATGACGTTCCGTCTTGTGATTGGCTTATGACCGTACGTGATGACGTTCCGTCTTGTGAAAACTGATGATTATTAAATGTAATAAAGCAAATCGATAATTTAAAATGTCTATTAAGATCAAAATATTTAACTGCTTACTGCTATGCAGCAAGCAAAACATTGTTTACCCTATACTGTATATAGTAGGCTATTATTGTTCTCAGCTCACTGATGAATCTCCTAATGAAGAGAGGAAATAGTGAAAATAGTCCCTAATAAATATTTTAACTCTAATACTTTTTTTAGCCTATGTCAGTAAGATCACTGATAATTCCTTGTATATGTTTCTTCTCCCTTTTACCTCCACTATGATCTGCTGCTTCTGACTAAAATACCATCGCGGGGAAAAAAATGCACACTTCCGGGGAAAATATTGCAGCCCGATACAATCTGGTACCCACACCGGATTTATCTAACCAAGATGGAGTGTTTATCAAGATGTATTTACCCAGCCTAGTGCTATCCCAAATAAACTGATCAAATCTATTAACCAAATCAATCTAAATTTTATTTGGAGAAACAAGCCACACTATATGAAAAAAAGTGATATGATTAAGGAAATCAAAGATGGTGGCCTGAAAGTTATTGATTTTGATTGCCTTAATGGAACTTTAAAAATTAATTGGCTGAAATTTTGGATCAAACATAGCAACTCATTTTGGTACTGTATCCCAAATGCCCTATTCAAGAAGATTGGAGGTTTGAATTGTCTTCTTACGACTGATTTCAATGTTAATAAATTACCAGTATCATTATCAGAGTTCCACAAACAAATCCTATTATATTGGAAAATGTTATATGTGCATAATTTTTCACCCCACACCACTATGATTTTGAATAATAGATATATATTATACCGGAATAAATCATTATTTTATCAAGATTGGTATGAGAGGAATATATGGTCTATAGTTGATTTAATGGATGCCAATGGTAATCTCTTGGATTATGAACAATTTTGCACTAAACATAAATTCAACCCCTCAAAATTAGATTTCACTAAATTACAAAAAGCACTTCCCCATGGATTTGTTTTTCTAACAAAAAACATATTGGCACACCAACCTATAATGCCACAACTGGCCCCATTGTCACTACAGGGGATCTCAGTCCTGGACAAGAAATGCAACAATAAATTCATTAGAAACTGCCTAAGTGGAACTTTGTTCCCCAACAAACAAAACAAAAATGATATACTACATAAATTTGATAAAAAATCAATTGATAAATTAAGCACAATGTACCTAACATTTCCTATACCCCCCAAAACGAAAGAAACGCACTTTAAAATTATGAACAACATTTATCCTTCTAAAGAATTACTTAGATTACGCTTTAATATCGTGACAATATGTGCACATTTTGTGAAAATGAAATTGAAACTACGGACCATATTTTCTTCTCTTGTGATTGTTGGGCGTCGCCCATGTGAACTCTGAACTTATAAAATGTATGAACATTTTGTGTTTATGAAGTCCAGTAAGGCCAGACTCGGCCCTCCTTCCTGAAGTCAGTTTTATGACCCCCTGCTGCTAACTTCTGGTTATCTCGGCCTGGCCCGAGATAGTAAGTTTATGACCCCTAGAGGGGGGGGTCAAAACAGATCAAAGCAAGCAAGGAAAGTTTCTGCAAGGGAACAGACTTCCTTGGGGATTTACGACACCTGGGCCGGACGCAGCGGAGCCCAAAAAGCCAGGCCTCCATGAACTACAATCCCCCAGCGTGCCTTGCGTGGGGGGGGGGGGCGGCGCCTACAAGCGGCGCGCATCCAATCACAAACGAGGCACAGATGACGTCACCGCAGGGCGCGTAGGATCAAAACTCTGCAGCTGCTCCCTTTTCCCTCTCTCTCCACTTCATCTCATCGGCACTGGATCTTTGGCTCCAGGCCAAGATCCCATCTTTCTCCCCCCCGGGCTGGGGGGAGGCAGGAGGCCCGCATCGGACCGGGCCCGCGGGGTCCGGCCGTTGAAGCGGCGGCCTCCGGGAGGCTCCGGCCTTTCACTAAACTCTCTCTTCCGATCACCCTCTCATCCTGAGCAGCTAGACCTTTGGCTGCGTGCCAAAGATCCCATCTCCTCCTCCCCCCCCTGGGAGGGGGGAGAGAAGATCCAGCGGATCGTTGCTCCACGGCCGGCCCATGCTCTGCATGCCCTCGCTCCAGCTTGGCCTGGAGATCCGCTGCGGTCACGGAGCGAGGCAGCGCCCCGGCCCTCCTGCTCCTCTTAACCTTTTCTCTGCTTGAGTTCCCTTAGCCCGGAAGCCAGATTCTTCAAGATCCGTGAGCCCGCGCCTTGGTGAAAGACGGCGACGGCCCTGATTCCAGTGGACTGTCCTCGCACGCCTGGAGGCGCGTCAAGCGGCTCCGTGATCGGAGAGACCCTTCCCGGCTGTGAGACGCAGAAAGACTGCATCTCTTTTCAAAGGAGGAACGTGGAGAGCAAGCTGAGCGGCTGCCCGCCCCGGGGAACCCCTGCAGGATCGTCCTGCCCGTGGGGTCTCCACAGGACTGAGCCGAGCCGAGCCGCATGGTGGAGCCGAGAGAAACGAGGCCGCATCGGACTGGAACCTCGACAGAACCCGCAGCTTCCCGATCCCGACCGGAAGGCGTGAGGTTTTGAGTCTGAGTGTATTAGTTTAACTGGGAGTGTTTCAGAGCTAAATCTGTGTTCAGAGCTGAGATTACATCAGCATCATTATCATGACTGTTGTCATTAATTTGTAGTCACCACTTTCTGCTAGTCATTCATGTTTTAAAGCGCCGTTTCGTCAGTTGATCACGGTTTAAACAGCGGGATCACCATCCGTTCTAAGTGCACGTGGCGTGGTTACAGTCCCGCCCTCTTTAAATAGGCAGCCTTCTTTCACCCACGTTGTTGAACCGTACATGTTCGTTGATATCATGTTTAATATTACATTTGATTCTTTTCTTTTCATTCCATGCATTTAACTTTCATTTTTATTGATTGTTGTTTTTCTAGTTAATTAATTGTTTTATAATAAGTAGTGTGCCGTCAGGATTTATTGGGTATCTATTCACATCTTCTTTGATACCCGTATGTAAATAAATTCTGATTGATTTTTAACGAGTGGTTGTTGTTATTTCATGCAAGATTTGGTCACAAACTGATTGCTTAAGCAGAGCCTAGTGTTCGGATATCACTCCTTCAATTGTTATTCTGTAAGATATAGTAAGATTTGCTGTTCTGCAGGATAATTCAAATCATATGAGACTGATTTTCTGCTGTTTAGTTATCACAATTCCTCCGGAGTAAGGCCCGGCGGTGGTGCCCCGACGAGAATTATTATCATTTTGATAATTCAATTTGATAAATAGTCAACTTTATTAATTATTAATAATTATTAATAATATTCATTAATAGCCTTCGATAACTGGACAGCCAAGCTACCCGAGTTGCACAACATGATGCAATACAAACATTCTGGAATAATATTCACAGATTTATTAAACGGAAAATTGCATCGTTCCCATCCTCTATTTCTAAAGATAACGTAACTTTTGGTATGATCTTGAAAAACAAAAATGATGAACTCTGTTGCAATGTAATCCTCTGCTTGGCCAAATTTTTTATCCACAAGAATAGGATACTAAAATCATCCCCAAAATTTTGTGTATTTATGAACGAATTTGAAATGTATTTGAAATCTCTAAAACGTATAACAACAATTAAGGCACGAAATTTATATGATCTCTTAAAGAATTTTCCCTACTGAATTGAATAAAATCAGTCTGAATTCCCCCTTATAAAAGCTGCTTTTTTCCTTACTAGTTTTATTACTTTACTAATTGAATTACTTATTTATATAAGTTCCTTTTATTTCATTATGTCTGTTTATTATTTATTTTATTCAGTCTGTTGCACTTTATGTTAAAGCATTTTAAAATATGTCACATTAGGGTCAGTTTTATGTTCCCTTGTTACTCTTTCTGGATTTCTGTTTTAATTCGTCATGCTCAATTCACTCAGCTGTTTTAGTCTTTTCTATTAATAACGTCATGTCATTATATGTACTACATTTGTTTAATTGTTGTTTATTATTACTGTTGTAATTGGACATGTACATTACTACCTGCCTTGGGAACACCTGAATGTGTTTTCACTAATTGTAACATCTGACCTTTCAATAAAGTTTCTAAAAATAAATAAATAAATAAATAAATAAATAAATAAAAGAAAAAAAAAATGAATGGGCGGCCATTTTTGATGTCCCATCCAGTTTTATAATAGATCCATGCTGCCAATGCAGAGCGACGTCGTCACACGGCGGCCATCTTGCCACAGGAGAGCTCGCTCACTCATAACATTGTGTTTAATGGTGCATGTACTGCTTAAAGGGGACCTATTATGAAAAACACGTTTTTTCTTGTTTTAACATATATAAAGTGGTCTCCCCTCACCCTGCCAGCACAGGGGAGACAAAATACCATGAAATTCTGCATGGTCTCTGACCCCCGCTTTACAGAGTCCCCCAGTGTCCCGTGACCTTTTTTTGAGCCATTCTGAATCTGCGCCTATGGTGACGTCACCATAGGCGCTCATTTCCAGAGGTTCAGCCTCCGCTGCTGAAACCACGCCCACAACCAGCTCTCTCCGCTGCTGGAGCGGTCCTTCCTTCAGCCAGTCGGACGCGGCGCCGCGGCGGAGCGGATCCGGGTTAAATCATCCAGGTTCCCGGGTGGTTTGGGAGCTGGGTCCTCGGGAGTCCGTCCCAGGTCGGACCAGCTTCACCCTCCGAGATTATCAGGCAAATCTGTCGGTTTGATCTCCGGTAACGGGCGATGCGCTCCGAAGCCGATCTGTGCGCCCGCCGTGGGGTTGCGGCGCCCGTCGCGCAGCATCCGCCGGGCAGATCCGGCTGAAATTCCGCTGGTCGGTCCCCGGGAGTCCCTGCTACCAGTCCAGGCGAGTTCCTGCGGTCCCGGCCGGTCGGAACCGGTCAGATTTCCCGGTTAAAGCCGCGGTGATGCGCGCTGCTCCAGCAGCGCTGCTCCTGGGCGCCCGGCGTGGCTCCGGGACCAGCGTTCAGCATCCGCCGAGCAGATCCGGCTGAAATAGTGCATAAATGTTATTTATATAAAACTCATATTTTATTTTTTTAACAATAAAGTTGCCATTTGTATTCTCCTCCCCTGCTACACGTCATTCAGGGAGCCAATCAGCACAGAGCCTCATTATCATACCCCCCCCTTCCCTAAAAATGAGGCGCAGAAAAAGGGGTTAGAAGCGGTAAAACTAGTGACTGGGCCCACAGGCTGGATTTCTGATTTATGTAGAAAAAACAAGCTTTAGATTGTTTTTAAGACATTCAAGGCCTGTTTAAAATATACATTAAATGCCATAATAGGTCTCCTTTAAACAACCTTAACTTGCTCAATTCTCAACAGATTTTCAAACAGTTTGGTTTGTTATGAACGTCAGAGATGTAGTTATGACACTGCATACTTGTGAATAATTATAAACATTGAAAAACGTACTTTTGTATGAAAATAACAACAGATAGCTATGACATGGTATTTATATTACATGAATATTTCTATAGTATTCTTAGTAATATTTATATTTACATTATAACATATATACATATATTATTACCTTATAACATGTATATATATTATTACATTATGAAGTATTTATATTATGATATTATAACATGTATATATATATATATATATATATATATGTATATGTATATATATATATATATATATATATATATATATATATATATATATATATATATATATATATATATAATATATATATATATATGTTATATAAATACCATGTCATAGCTATCTGTTTCTTGTTATTTTCATACAAAAGTACGTTTTTCAATGTTTATAATTATTCACAAGTATGCAGTGTCATAACTACATCTCTGACGTTCATAACAAACCAAACTGTTTGAAAATCTGTTGAGAATTTAGCAAATTAAGGTTGTTTAAGCAGTACATGCACCATTAAACACAATGTTATGAGTGAGCGAGCTCTCCTGTGGCCAGATGGCCGCCGGTGAACGACGCTGGAGACTCCGCCTCGAGTCATCTAGCCTTTATATATGTCTATGGTTCTGACAAATGAATGTCGCTACCAAGAGGTGAGTTTGTGTTGGACTCTATTACCCCTTTTACACCAAGCTGGTTCCAGGGCTGCTGCTAGTGCTGGTGTTGCAGCCGGTTCGCGGTTGGTTCTAAGTAAGAACCTGTTGAGAACCGTTTGCTTTTACACAAGCTGATGCTGGCCAGCAGCTGGCCAGAGAGCCACGTCATCACGTTACTGTATACGTCTGTGTACGTCACCATTTCCCGGTACAACTAGTGCCAAATTCAGTCACCACAACAAAGATGGAGGACTTCGCTATGCTGCAAGTGTTGCTGCTGGCTTCTCAAGCCTTTCTTGGACAGCAAAAGTTTGTGATCCCGCAAGTTGATCTTGCTCGTCGAGAATGCTACGAACAGCGATTACGCTTGAGACGGGTAAGTGTCTAACATGTGTTACTTTTATAAACGCTGAACGTGAGATGCCTTTGTTGTTCTGAACGTTAGTGAAGAGCTCGTCCTCACAGCGCGTGTGTCTAAATTCAACAAACAGTCAAATGTTCTGGGGTAGAAAAAAGAAAACATTATAGGACACTTCTGTTTAGTTTATTTGGGACTTTGGAAGCAGTAATTATAGATATGAAGATACTTTGCTCTCTGTAATGGTGTCATGTAGTCGCTCGGCTGTGCCGTGTTTTCATTGTCTGCATTTAGTACACGTGGTTATTTGTTAAAAGCTGATAAGAAACCTGCTAACGTATACATGGCAGGTAAATAGTAATTTCTCTGCCATGAATTACTTTCTTCAGGGAGTAAAATCTAACGTTACCTGTGGAAACCTTTTTTCTAATCCCATACTCTTGTCTCAGAAAGCAGTTTTTTACATTGTAATTGCTATCATATATGTATATATATATATATATATATATATATATATATATATATATATATATATATATATGTGTGTATACCGTATAGATACATACACAGTATATTTATACTATGTACTGTATAAACATACTGTGTATTTTTATTTTGTATTTGTTTCTCAGTTGTATTGCATTTAAAAGCCAATACTAATCAGTCATTATATTCAGGGCTGCACATAATTATTTTGGTCTGGTGCTCAGAGGAGCCCCTGGATATGTGACTTGGGCCTCCAAAAACGCGGTGACCCGTCTCGCCGGATCGATAAAAGAGGGATGCAGGAATAAGTTATAGGCAAAACGATATTTATTCACTTATAAAGATGAATTAACAAATTATGGTGCGTGTTAGTCTGTAGAGTCAGTATAAAAGCATATTTTGCCGGTTCTGGAGTGGTAGAAGATGCTGTGATGTTTAAGATTAAGATTCCCAGAATATTCTAATTTTTTGAGATAGGATATTTGATATGTCTTAAGCTGTAAACCATGATCAGCAATATTATAATAAAAGGCTTGCAATATTTCAGTTGATTTGTAATGAATCCAGAATGTATGACATTTTTGTTTTTTTTAATTGCATTAGAGAAAATCACAACATTCTAATTTTCTGAGACAGTCCTGCACTTCATCTTCCTCTGACCAGCATTTCTTTCAGACCCAGCTGTTCTGTCAGTCAGTGCAGGCAAGCCCGGTTTTCCCGTCTCACAGCATTTTCTACCTAGAGAGATATAGTAAAAAAAAAAAAAAAAGCCAAGTATACTATGATGTAGTTTGGATACCAAAAATAAAGACATGTCAAATAATCTTGTTACCTTCCATAAGATCGCAGCTGACTGGGGACACGATCTCCAGGTCTA
Source organism: Cololabis saira (assembly GCF_033807715.1). Taxonomy (NCBI): domain Eukaryota; kingdom Metazoa; phylum Chordata; class Actinopteri; order Beloniformes; family Belonidae; genus Cololabis; species Cololabis saira. The sequence continues at coordinate 7,401,802 of NC_084607.1, forward strand.
GCAACACAAACTGATCCCGCAGGTCTGACTTCTCCAGCTTCAGTTACAGCACCCGAGCTTTATGCCCCGTATTGTTCAAACACTGGCAAGGCTCGACATTTGCTTTCAAATAAACAAAACGATCATGTTTGTATGACATGACACACCCGACTTTATCTCTGTGCAGATATTGATAAACCTCAGAAACTTTCAGATTGTCCATTGCGGATTGCAGGAAGTAGGAGCAGATCCTGCTGTCAGTTCTGCTGCTGTCATCACGTTCTCCTCCCAGTTCTGCACTGAATTCTGTGGGGAGAGTAACGCCATCTCCAGTCAGAGTAGTAGAACCGTGTTCCCATGACAAAGACATAGTTGTCGACATTAAAAACTCACGAGCAGCGAGTCTTTGCTTTAGGTTTGTGTCCACGCCGCTGTGTTTACACCGGTAAACGCTGCGCAAACCCCTCCCGCCGGAAATTACATGCATTAATGCAGTGATTCTTAACCATAGGGCCGCGAGCGCCATCTAGTGGGCCGCCAAAAAAAAATCAGTTTTGTACGTGTGGGCCGCGAGGGCCGCGGGACTGCATAGCAACTCCCAACCAAATGAGGAGAAGAAGACACTCAGCTAGCTGTACGTGTAATAGTAAGAGAAATGGTGTGTCTTTACAGAGAAAATCCTTCATTTTGCACAGAGTAGGTTTAGATCCGCCAGGATTAGGGATCGATTAATTGGGTCTGCGCCCAGAGCGAGCGAGCGCGGCGTGCTCATTTATCCCGGCGCGTGCCCGCGGCCGGGGAGGTCGGCTGAGGCTGCCGCTCGGGCGGTGGGCTCCGTCGTTACTGGTGAAAGATGGTAGATGTAGATGCGTGGGCTGTCGTGTCTGCTGGACTGGACTGTTCGGGTTTTCGAAAAAGCATCAGAAAGTAACTGCTGCAGCGCGACCAGAGAGCTGCGGTGCGGGCTGTGCCCGTCGCAGCTGATCAGGCTCGGATGAACCCGACACACTGAGTCCTGACAACTTATTAATGTAAATAACTTAAAGTAAAATCAAACTAAGTTTTGTCCTCGCTGTATTTTTAAATATGCAACCCGGAATGGACAAATTCATCCTGTTCAGTCTTCCCACTGGGACAAAACCAGTGTCTCATACGTTCAGAGACCGTGGCGTTCAAAGTGCGAAAGTGAAACGCCACTGAAACAAAACACAAAGTTTTTCATCAAACATATCCACTCAAGTCTGAACTGAAGTCACAGAAAAATAAGCTGAGCATCTTAAAACACCCATGTTTGGGTCCAGATACAGCTGTGAAGCAGCTTTCTCCACAGTGAACATAATTTAAACTAAATATCGTTTCAGGCTCATCAATGAGCACCTCCACATGCATATGAGAACCTGAACCTGAACCTTAAATTGTTAAGATGTGTTTATATTAATTTAGTATAAAAATGTGTTGAGACAATTAACAAAGAAAAGGGGACATTCAAACTGCTGGTAGAGAAATAAAATAAGATAGCATTTGAAAAATAAAATAAAATCTACTTTATTTTTAAGAGAAAAAAATATGTTTAATTCAAGTTAAACATGTTAATTGGCAAATATGTACTTTTTTAATATAACAGTCAGATGCAGATGTTGATACAACTATGAGGCTACTTGAATATATATACACACACACACACACACACATATATATATATATATATATATATATATATATATATATATATATATATATATATATATATATATATATATATATATATTATGATGTTCTGGACCTTCGCTTGAGTAAATTTTCTCTAAATGGACCTCTTAAAGTTGAATACCCCTGCTATACAGTGTTTATATTTAATGGGCCCTGGGCCACTCTGTACTGAAAAAATTGGGCCCCAAGGTCAGAAAGGTTAAGAACCCCTGCATTAATGCAGAGGAATGGCAGCGCCCGTGTTTTGGCGCGTAAACTTGTCTATATAAGACAGATGATTTGATGCAAAGTTTTAGAGTCGGTACTTGGACCATGCCGGCTCTCCTGTGTATGGGTGCTGATTGTAATTCTTGCAATAAAGACCTGCACAGTATTTGGACGGAACACCAACTGAAACTTTGACTCCAGTGTTTTTTCTTCAAGTCCATGGATGAAGGAAAAACATAGACCATGTGGGGTAGGAAAAACTTTGATTTATTGTGGAGGTCCCGAAAAGGATTTTCACTACACGTGGAGAAGACTGATGATTTTCCATTTGCAGATATTCTGATGTGATTGCTGCAGTTTGATTACTCATGCTACTTTTAAATCATGCATACATACTCATATCTGCATACATCATTCACGTATCTTCATATCTACATGTTATGTACATGTCAGATGTACACCACATTAATCTATATGCAACCCATATAGTGTAGTAATCTGATATTTTTAGATATTTGTTTTTAATTTTATATGGATCCCCATTAGCTGATGTAGTTTGCATCAACTACTCTTCCTGGGGTCTGATCAACAAAACAATAAAAATAATATGATAAAAATACAGTTCAGAAATACACTAACAAACATCACAAAAAGATTTATATAGACAACATACAGCTATAAAAGTAACATTTAACAAATCAGCAAATTTAGCAAACATCACAAAAAGATTTACATAGACAACATACAGTCTATAAAAGAACCAGCTTTTTTTAAATCTTTCTTCAAAGTCAAAGCATCTCAAAACATATAGGGCTTCATCGGAAGCTCTGATTACATTTACCATTAAGTTTACCGTTAGCATAGCAACTTAAAACGTACTGTATGCCAAAAACGAGTTTTTATTAATTTGGTCCCATTTCAGAATGTGACATGGTAGTCACTGAAATTGAATGCTTAAGTGTCTGCTCAGTTGCTTTTGACTCAATATTAAAATGCAGTGTTAAATATAGGAAATTGTTCAACAGAATGAGGGCAGTACAACACAGAGTTCACTTATCTAGTGTGAATCAGCTGAACGAAATACAGATGTCATGGTTTCATTTTAGAATTATTGCAGGTCCAAAGGTAATTTAAATCCAGCACGAATAGTACATATGGTGATAAAAAACACATGAAAAACGCACTACTGTGTGACTCTTTTCTAATATTCTGACACTGATGTCTTGTTGTGAGTTTGAGTGAGCAGGAAACTGAAATCCAGCAGGCAAATAAAGAACTTTTTTATTTAAATGATGGAACAATGGAACATAAACTGGTGAAAAATCAAATTTAAGATAAACACATTTTTCAGTTGAAACTGAAAACAAAACTCTCAGAGTAAAAGCTGCCCCACACTGATCACAGTTATTCAGTGTGAATATGCTGATGACGCCTTAGACTGCTTTGTTGGGTAAAACCTGCCCCACACTGACCACATCTGTACGGCTTAAATCCAGTGTGAATACGCTGATGACTCCTTAGATTACATTGTTTGGTAAAAGCTGCCCCACACTGATCACATCTGTAAGGCTTCTCTCCAGTGTGAATACACTGATGACTCCTTAGACTACCTTGTTGGGTAAAAGCTGCCTCACACTGATCACATCTGTAAGGCTTCTCTCCAGTGTGAATACGCTGATGACGCCTTAGACTACCTTGTTGGGTAAAAGCTGCCCCACACTGACCACATCTGTACGGCTTAAATCCAGTGTGAATACGCTGATGACTCCTTAGATTACATTGTTTGGTAAAATGTGCCCCACACATTTCACACCTGTAAGGCTTCTCTCCAGTGTGAATACGCTGATGACTCCTTAGACTACCTTGTTGGGTAAAAGCTGCCTCACACTGATCACATCTGTAAGGCTTCTCTCCAGTGTGAATACGCTGATGACTCCTTAGAGCACCTTGTTGGATAAAAGCAGCCCCACACTGATCACATCTGTACGGCTTAAATCCAGTGTGAATACGCTGATGACTCATCAGATTACATTGTTTGGTAAAAGGTGCCCCACAGTGATCACATCTGTAAGGCTTATCTCCAGTATGAATATGCTGATGACGCCTTAGACTACATTGATAGGTAAAAGCTGCCCCACACTGATAACATCTGTAAGGCTTCTCTCCAGTGTGAATACACTGATGACTCCTTAGACTACCTTGTATGGTAAAAGCTGCCCCACACTGATCACATCTGTAAGGCTTTTCTCCGGTGTGAATACGCTGATGACTCCTTAAAGCACCTTGTTGGGTAAAAGTTGCCCCACACTGATCACATCTGAAAGGCTTCTCCCCAGTGTGAATAAGCTGATGACGCCTTAGATTACCTTGTTCGGTAAAAGCTGCTCCACACTGATTACATCTGTAAGGCTTTTCTCCAGTGTGAATACGCTGATGACTCCTTAGACGCCCTGACATGGTAAAAGCTGCCCCACATTGATCACATCTGTAAGGCTTATCCCCAGTGTGAATACGCTGATGACTCCTTAGATGGCCTGACATGGTAAAAGCTGCCCCACACTGATCACATCTGTAAGGCTTATCCCCAGTGTGAATACGCTGATGATGCCTTAGATCACCTCGTTGGGTAAAAGCTGCCCCACACTGATCACATTTGTACGGCTTTTCTCCAGTATGGATACGCTGATGACGCCTTAGATGATCTTGTTGGGTAAAAGCTGCCCCACACTGATCACATTTGTATGGCTTCTCTTCAGTGTGGATACGCTGATGACGCCTTAGATGATCTTGGCGGGTAAAAGCTGCCCCACACTGATCACATTTGTATGGCTTCTCTTCAGTATGAATCCTCTTTCGGACCTTCGGACCTGGTGGAGTTGTGAGGAATTTATCCCTCCTATTTTTTCTCTCTTTGGCTTTATGTTTCTGTAAGGAAAGAGAAAAATACTTAGATCCTGTTGGCTGACCTGGCAAATCTTTTTTCAGTTCAAGTCAAGTGCTGTCTGTCATTTTCGCAGTGAAAAAAGTGAAGAGGTTTATGTCGGAGTGCTATGTTAAAGGTATTGTGACATGAAAAACACATTTTTCTTGATTTTTTGTGTTTAGTTGGGTGTCTTGACATCAATTACACCCAAAAAAACTGAACTTTTAACATTCAGGGTATTGTGTGCTTTCTGGGAATTTCCGCATAATTATACAAAAACGGCGCATCTGGTTTGGTGGAGGGGCCGTTACGTAACGGCCCGCTAAATCACCGCCCCCTCCACCCAGCTCCCTGCCCATCAGCGCTGAGCCGCGGGCTGGAGGGAGAGAGACGGCCACCGCCTCTCTCCTCTCCACCCGCGCTCTCCTTTTTTTTCGCCTACGACCTCAGATCAGACGAGACAACCCACTGATTTAAGCATATTACTAAGCGGAGGAAAATAAACTAACAAGGCAGTAGCGGCGAGCGAAGAGGGAGGAGCTCAGCGCCGAATCCCCGTCCGAGCGGCAGGCTTGGGAAATGTGGCGTACTGAAGACCGCTTGCGGTCGGGTGCCTGACCCAGGTGCCTGATCGAGGCTCAGCCCGTGGACGGTGTGCAAGACAAAATCACATACCATTGAACCACTGTCTGCTGTGTGCGGGGAGTTTGGGGGAGAGGAGGAGTGGAGGATGGGGGGGGGGTGTTGGGAGGAGGAGCGGGGCAATGATTGACAGGAAAGGGGGAAAAGGAAGCGTTTTTCACTGCGCACTGCACACCGTCATAAAAAAAGCCAGGCATGGAGTACTGGAGTGAAGCTTTTCTTGTTACACCCTTTTAGACACATTTGAGGGATATTGGCCAAGACTTTTAATAGTGTTAAAAGCATGTTAAAAATTATGTCACAATACCTTTAAGCATGTTCTGTTATCAATGGCTCTTGACAGCCAGAAACATTCACATAAAACATCTCAATATGTGAAAACAAAAGTGTGAAGGGCTAAAGCTACCCACCCTCAGAACAAAATCATAAATTGTTTATAGAAATTCCTTGAGATGACTGATGGTGTGTTTAATGCATTCAGTACGAACTCAAAATGTCATCGGTCAGCACTTCTTCTGCCATGACCTAGTGTGTGCGGTACACAGTGTAGACAGCGAGCTAAACGCACTCCAATAAAGACCCTGACGCAATAAGGATAATTTAGGTATCTATAGTTGAAGTACTTTAGTGAAACTGCAACAGAAACAGCAACACAGAAACAATAAATGTCAGCCAAAGTAGTTACATTAGATAGATTAAAATCAATTGTAGTATGACCATCTTTTTCGGTCAGGCGGGGGAGAGATTTGTCCGTCAAGACTCCTCTCCCTGACCCTGCCCCTGCCCCTTCTCAACCTTTCCCTGACCCTGCACCTAACCTGGAGCTTGCTGATTGGGCCGGAGCTTCGGGAGCTGCGTGCTGGCCTGCGTTCCCCACCCCCGGTCATCCCGTTGCTGCTTCCACCTGCCTGCTGTGTGCTGTTGACATCCCCGACCTCCAGTCTGGCCCTCGGGAGGAGGGTCCCCCCTTATGAGCCTGGTCCTTCTCAAGGTTTCTTCCCTCCTAAAGGGGACTTTTTCCTTGCCACTGTTTGGCTTAAGGCTTTTCTCCCACTATTGGAGTTTTTACCTGCCATTGTTTATGTACATAATAGTTGCTCGGGGGTTATGTTCTGGGTCTCTGGAAAGCGTCTAGAGACAACTTTTGTTGTATTAGACGCTATATAAATAGAATTGAATTGAATTTACAAAATTACCTTAATATGGACATTCTGACCATGCCATACCTATTTGACATGTGCTACCTCATCATAAACCATGTAGTGACAATCGAACAAACATACTAATCAAAATGGTCAGTGTACTGTATAGAAAAACATTTCACTTTACTGTAAATAGTTTAACTGTAAATAAATGTAAATACACTGTAAATACTATAAATAATGTAAATAGTGCATCTTACACATTTCTAATTTACTTAAAGGTATAGTCTGCAATCGTATTCAAAAACATTTATTGTTATACTGGGTGAAATGTTCCTTCCATCCTGAGAGTAGCCAGTGAATAATGTGTTCAGAAAAAGGAAAGAAAAAAATCCAACCTCTCTGAAAGCTTTAATCTTGTAAAAATTCTAACCAATCTGTTTTTTGCGGTCTGAATGAAACGGATTGGTCCAGGACCAGAGGCTTGGCAGGGGGGAAAGAACCAATCAGATGCCTTCATTTTAAGTCCTGCCCACGCCCCCCCGTCTTATGCGCGCTCTCGTCTCGTCTCTCTGCCTCCAGCCTGCCTCTGCTTCCTGCAGCCTCCAGCCCCCTGTGTCCGCTTCCCACGGGTCTTCCTTGGCTAAGACTGTCCCAGTGTAACCCCCCCCGGCTCCTCCAGACCGACTGGCAACCGCGGCCTGACATCGGAGGGCCGCCGCCGCTCCCGGCTTCAGCGCCGGCTCACGGTCGGGTGGTCACGTCGAATGTAACGGCTCGCCCTGTTAAATAGGATAAAAAAAAGGAAGCCAAAGTGCGATTCTGCGCCACAGGTTGTCTGCTACTGGGGGGTCCGTGGCAGACACTCCTGTTCACTCCTATTTTTCTCTCTTTTACTCCTGTTTTATTCCCATTTATTCCTTTTCACTCCTGTTGCCTCCTGTTTACTTCTGTTTAACTTTGTTTCCTCCTGTTTTACTCCTGTTTAGTCGTTTTTACTCCTTTTTTTACTCCTATTTTACTCTGTTTTATTCCCGTTCCCTCCCGTTCCCTCCTGTTTACTCGGCGTGCGTCACGAGGCTGATTTTGGGAAAACTCCTGTGGTCATAAATCCGTTCCTGTCCGGTTTCAGGTCGTCATCCGTCGGTCATCGTCCGTCGGTTCGTCTGCCACAGACCCCCCAGTATGGGGGTCCGTGGCAGACCCCCAGTAGCGGAGCACTGGTGGCGGGGGCGCGGAGCTGCCCTGCAGGCTCTGTTGCCATGGCTACGCCGTAGCCTACGGCGTAGGGTACGCGGCGACTCGCACCATTCTGCGTTGGTGTAACGCGGAACCATAAATCAGCCTGCAGTGTGTTCTGTTCTGAACTTCTCTATTGTGGTCATTTTGCTGCGACGTAGGGTCCCTCCGGGTCCCTCCGGGTCCCTCCGCCTCTCATTGTTGTGTCTAAAAATGATGCGCAGTGCCCACCCCATCAGAAACGGTACAGATATTCTGTGATATTTTTTTATATTTATAAAAAAATAAAACTATAAAAAAGGATCCCCATAACTTTGATTGGATGGGCAGGATGCACGTTTGGGTGGGCACAGCTCACCCCTGCCCCCCCCTAAAATCGGCCTCGCTTACAGGTGAATGAGACATGGGGTAGTTTTGTTGAAAATGTGCTGTCCAGGGGGCACGGTGGCGCAGCTGGTAGTGCAGCCGTCTCACAGCAAGCCTCACAGCTGACTCCATCACCGGAGAAACACTTTCTGGAGTCCTAAAGCACCTGCAGCCGACTCAATATTAAACTCTGAAAGACGCCTAAACATTCAATAAAAACTTCATTCATTCAACTTCATTCATTCATTTCTGAGTCACATCAGTTCGTACCAACCAACCTTTCAGTTACATCTTAGTTTTATTTTAAAAGACAACTTTACAGAACCGGTTCTTTGCTGCAAAATGTATTTTAATGTTTTTCTGTCCAGACACAGTTATGGAATGTTTTAGGATCTGGCTTTTATCTCGAGTAGTAGTAGTTGGGAGAAATCTCAATTAGGTTCTAGGAGTGGTCGGCTGTACCAAAATGAATCACACACACACACCTCTTCTTTGCTATGAGATATGAATACATGTATTAGCAAAAAGCAAGCATTTACATAGAAGACATCCATAAAACTACCCGTTTGCTAGGATGACGGGCCAAGTCACCCCCCGCAAAACAGCAGTACACACAAGATTACTCGTTTGCTAGGATAACTTGTCGGGTTACCCCCCGCAAAACAGCAGTACACACAAGATTACTCGTTTGCTAGGATAACTTGTCGGGTTACCCCCCCGCAAAACAGCAGTACACACAAGATTACTCGTTTGCTAGGATAACTTGTCGGGTTACCCCCCGCCAAACAGCAGTACTCGTTTGCTAGGATGACGGGCCAGGTCACCCCCCGCAAATGGCAGAGCAATTACTCGTTTGCTAGGATAACGGGCCAAGTCATCCCCCGCAAAAGCAGTACACACAAAATTACAAAATTGAGGGGAGACCTATTCGCCCCCCCGTCCGCAAGCTCTCAAACTAAGTTTCGGCTCCCACGGAAACCAAAATCCCGTGCGAACCAGGCTCTTTCTCACAAAAAACAGGCATTTGCTATGATAAACAGCAGGTGCGTGGCTGACTAAAAACTAAAGCTGTGTTTTGGGAATCTAGGGCATTTTCAGGACACAACATTTATTTTTTCTCACTTCATCTACCGAGAGAGCTCACTGTAGTGATCATCACGGCTGTTTACATCCCGCCTGATGCCTGCGTAAACACAGCGCTCTCTCTCCTGTTGAACATCATTAACGAACATCAGCGGGCCCACCCAGATGGTGTTCACATTATTGCAGGAGACTTTAACAAGTCCAATCTAAAGACTGTGCTGCCAAATTTTTACCAACATGTTAAATGCCCCACCAGGGGAGAGAACACTCTGGATCACATCTATACCAACATTAAACGTGCCTACACAACCACACCCCTCCCTCATCTCAGACAATCAGACGATCTTTCCCTCCTGCTGTCCCCAGCATACAGCCCCCTCAGACGCAGAGCCAGACCCACTACAAAGCCTCTACAAACACCTCCCTGGCCCAGGTAGTCGTCCCGTCCTGCCTGAAATCAGCTACCATAATCCCAGTGCCGAAAAAGTCTCCCGCCACCAGCCTGAACGATTACCACCCAGTTTTTTTTTACCTCCCTCACCCCGGTAATCACCAAGTGCCTCGAGAGACTAGTTCTTCACCATATTAAGAACCACCTCCCCCCAGACTTTGACCCATTCCAGTTCGCCTACCGGGCAAATAGATCCACTGAGGACGCCATCGCTATAGCTCTACACTCTGCTCTGACCCACCTGGAGCAACAGCAGAGCTACGTTCGGATGCTCTTCATGGACTACAGCTCTGCATTTAACACCATAATCCCAGACATTCTCATTACAAAACTGACCACCATCGGCCTGCCCCTTCTCACATGTGCCTGGATCAAAAACTTTTCCACCAACCTTTCCCCAGACTGTGAGACTCGGCCCCCACCTGTCCTCCACCCGCATGCTGAGCACCGGCTCTCCACGGGGCTGTGTGCTGAGCCCCCTCCTGTACAGCCTCTACACCAATGACTGCAGTCCGACCCACAACAACAACCTGATAGTGAAGTTCGCTGACGACACTATGATGGTCGGACTCATCTCAAAGGGGGACAAGGCAGCCTACAGAGAGGAGGTTCTCAAGTTGACAGCCTGGAGCTCAGAGAACAACCTCACTCTGAACACCGGAAATATGAAGGAGATCATTGTCAACTTCAGGAAACAGAACACCGACCCAGCCCCCCTCTACATTAACGGCCAGGGAGTGGAAGGGGTCCACTCCTTTCGGTTTCTTGGCCTCCTCATCTCCGACAGCATCTCCTGGTCTGAGAACATCACCACCATCACCAAAAAGGCTCAGCAGCGGCTGCACTTCCTGAGAGTCCTCAGGAGATACAAGTTGGACTCCAACCTGCTGCTGACCTTCTACCGCTCATCCATCCAGAGCCTGCTGACGTACTGTATTACAGTCTGGTTCGGCAGCTGCACTGCTGCGGACAGAAAAAGGCTCCAGAGGTGAAAGCAGCGCAGAAGATCATCGGCTGCCCTCTCCCCCCTGACAGACATTTACACCTCCAGTTGCCTCAGCAGAGCCACAAAAATCAAAAAAGACAGCTCCCACCCCGGCTCTGACCTGTTTGACCTGCTGCCTTCAGAAAGACGCTACAGAGTCATCAGGTCAAAAACTAACAGACTAAAAAACTGCTTTTTCCCTAAAGCCATAACCATCCTGAACAAAATGTGAATGCCTTAGTGTGCAATTACTGTTTTTACCGTGCAATACTTTTCCTGGACTATCTGTGCAATATTCCACCACATGTGTAACTATGTTTATTATCTGTAGATAGGATCTCAGGTCTTGATTTCACTATTCAAATGCACCTTAACCTTTTTTATATTTTATATTATTTATATTTCTTATATTTCTTATTGTTTGCACTGTCTTGCACTGGAGAGGTGATGCTGCTTTCAATCTCACTGTACCCAGGTATAATGACAATAATTACAATAGTATTCTATTTTATTCTAAAATATCAGCAAGTGTTCAATGGGAAGCAGGAAAAGCAGTAATGCGAGGTAAAATAATTTCCTTTTCTTCAAATAAGAAAAAAAAAGATAACTTAAAAACAAAGGAATTGGAATGCAAAATTAAAACGCTAGAGGAGGCCTTCCGGACCTCTGCAGATGAACATATCCTTAGTTAGTTAGTTAGTTAATATTTATTTATTTCGGTCAATCACAAACGTAAAAATCAACAAACAAGATAACACAGGTTTTTCCCTGGTCAACATTGTGATTATTTTGACCAAAAAGGTCTGGGCTTGAAGCATAAAGCTTATCTTGCCCACCTTTTAACAGAATAGAATATACAAAAAGAACAAATGAAGTATCATAAGTCTACACAAAATAATAATAGTAATAATAATTATTATTATTATTACTAATAATAATTGTCCTTAATAGAATAAGGAAAACTAAAATAGAATTAAATAAAATAATTGACGCAAAAACGCAGTTTCTAGTACAAAGGCTTCGCCTGGAAAACTTTGCACACGCTAACAGATCCGGGAACTATTTAGCCAATCAATTAAAAATAAACAAAGAAAAAACAACCATAACAAGGACCAATCAGGGGAAATTACACATGATCCCCGTTTAATAAATTCCGTTTTTAGAGACTTTTACTGTAAACTATATTCATCACAAATCGAACCATCTGACCAATCCATCGATCAGTTTCTTGGAGAAATTAATTTGCCGAAGTTACATCAGGAGCAGGTTACAAATTTAGATTTGCCGCTCTCAATAGGAGAACTCCATGAAGCTCTTCAGCATATGCCTAATAATAAAGCTCCAGGCCCAGATGGTTTTCCAGCTGAATTCTACAAGGAATTCTGGAGTATATTAGCACCAACATTTTATAAAATGATCCTAAATGTGAGGGAGAATAGAAGCTTATCCTTAAATATGAATTCTGCTAATATTAGTCTCTTATTAAAACCGAATAAGGATCCTTTGCTCCCACCGCCCAATATCATTGATAAATGTAGATCTTAAAATAATCAACAAAGCTCTTACCAAACGTCTGATAAGAATCACTCCTTCTATTATACATCCGGATCAAACAGGTAATGCCTTTATCAATATTAAACAAAGTTTCTGTAATAGCAATGATACTAAATGGATGAGTGAATTGTTGTAGATACTGTTTGATATCATTGAAATCTGTATACACACTTCTGCTATTAAAATGTATTATTGATAGTTTTCCCATTGTATTGATACTGTTTACATACTGCTCTTGTGTGAAATAGTTACATCATTAATGATGGGAGAGAAAAAGTTATTATCAGGATCAATATCTGTGTTAAAATCTATTGTGTTGTGCTCCTTGTATTCGAAAGTTTCCAGTTCCATTTGTTTCTGGTGAAGAGTTCTCTGTAGCATGTCCATATCATTGTTGTTCCTTGGTGTAGTCTGTGTGTTGTGCATGTTGGAAATATATTCATGTTACCGGTACCTTAATTCCGTTGGTATCAGTACTTGTCGAGTTCGTTAATATTCCTCACCACCAACACTTTTGCTTCCTCTGGAGTGCCGTTCAGTTTGATGAATATCTTGCAGCTTGTTACCCGGGTGTGTTGGATCATGTGTTGCTTCTTGAGTTGTCTTGCTTTTTTTGCGATGTCAGCTTTTTTTTGGTTAAGTGATCATTCATGAACACATCCGTTCCTTTCAGTTTGCGTCCTTGTTTCAAAAGTGCCATCTTATTTTTCCGGTTGACAAATCTCAGTGGATGACATGTCTCAATGTGCTCCGGGTCCATCTCTATCCCCTTGCTAAGGAGGTAGGATGCCACCTGTTGCTCCACTGAACACGTGTCTTGCTCACTGGACTCCCTGTTGTCCGTGGCCACCGCACGCTCATACAACGTGGCTTGATCTTGATGCCGGTGATGACCACATCATTCATGCGGGAGTATTGCTCCAGCTCGTCCACTTGCCGCTCCAATTCCCCGATGCGCCGGTCCTTCTCCGCATTCTGGAGGCGCAGTTGTTTTACCTCCTCCAGTAGCTCCAGAAGTTGTTTCTGCTGCACTAGGAAAGCAGTCATGTCCTCGGTTAAGGAATTGAAAGAAGTTTTTATTTCATCAAACTCCTCCGGTGTCGGGCTTTTTTTCGGTGGCATTCTGGTGTTCACACCGAGTCATCCAGCAGCCGGCTGCTCACCCAGCAGCAGGTGCCTCCATCAGTGCAGGAGCCTCGTGAATAATTAAATAATATAAACATAAATAATAATTTAAACATTGTAGAAGATTTTTTTTACCGTTTTGTTATAACAGAGTTACATGCATTTGACAATGGCTGGGGAAAAAAATTAACCTTTAGTGATTCTAGTGGAAAGACAATCTATTGTCTGTGTTATTTTCATCATTATTGCTTACCAAAAAAAGAACCTCAATCAAAACAAAAATGTAAGCTAAACAACAAATTGGAAATTTACCATGGGGTGTGGTACAACCAAGGGCTGTATTTCTGGTTATTAAGCCATTCAGGATCCCAGCCAGATGTTCTGTGTTTAGTGTTCTGTGTTTTTTTTTACTGGGTCACCAGTCAGACCGGGGTCACAAGTCGGACGGGGGTCGGCAGTCGGACCGGTAAATGCTGATTCATGGTTCCGCTTTACACCAACGCAGAGCCTACGGCGTGACCTACGGCATAGGCTCTGCGTCAATTTAACGCAGAACCATAATTCAGGCTTAAAGGTATAGTTTGCAATCCTATTAAAAAACATTTATTGTTATACTGGGTGAAATGGTCCTTCCATCCTGAGAGTAGCCAGTGAATAATGTGTTCAGAAAAAGGAAAGAAAAACATCCGACCTCTCTGACAGCTTTAATCCTGTAAAACCTCTGACCAATCCGTTTCATTCGGTCCGAAAGAACCAATCAGATCATCTGCATGCTTGCTCTGTAGTTTTTGGGGTTAGTTAATCGCGGTAGCTTAGCAAAAAAAGAAGAAGAAAAAAAAAAAAAGAAAATCTATTTTTACAGAGATGGACAATTTTTTAGCACATATGTTCAACATATGAAATAAATTGCAGTCGCATTTGAATGCAAAAGGTGTGTGTGTGTGTGTGTGTGTGTGTGTGTGTGTGTGTGTGTGTGTGTGTGTGTGTGTGTGTGTGTGTGTGTGTGTGTGTGTGTGTGTGTGTGTGTGTGTGTGTGTGTGTGTGTGTGTGTGTGTGTGTGTGTGTCGGGGCTCGAAAATTCTGTTAGGTACAAAAGACCTGGCAAAAAAGTTTGGGAACCACTGCAGCACCACAAGGACACAGCCTGAAAACTGGGCTGTCTTAAGTGTTGCATCCTTTGTTCAGGGCTTGTGGAATAACTCAGTGAACCCAGCATGGATATTTTGTACATTTTGAACTTGCATTTATTGAGGTGAAGTTTATTTGGTTTTATCTGGTTTGAAGCCAATTTAAGGTGTTTTGATGTTTATTTAAAATGATATGTTCATTGTTACTACTACTGATGAGCCTAAATTATTATTATTGTTCATTCCTTGACCGTTAAAAGTATTGTGTTGCATTCAATACATGAACACAAGTATAGTGGCTGATAATGACCCCAATTGATCAATCAACCGGCAGGCTAAGCATGGGAGATACTAAAACTGTCCGACGCGCACATTAATATAATAATCCACTGTCCAAACAATAAGCTCAAGTTTAAAAAGGGTTTACTATTTCAGTGCATCAATTATCACAATACAATCAAATACTTGTAATAAATATGTGCAAAATAGCTTGAACAATGAGCAATCAATTAGTGTGAGTTGATATCATAATAAATAATGCGTAGTGCGTAGTGCGGTCAACAAAGTATGCTCTCTCACCCCAGCTCACCCCACCTCCATAAGCCAGCCAGCCTGCAGACGGGAGCGGAAGAGAAGCCTTATTTGTATACGCCCAAAGACCACCCACAGAGACACTCCTACGACAAGGAGCCACTGAGGTGCCTTCATTCATTAAACCCATCACCCAATCCAGTGCTCAATACCAATTCATTCGGCTCCTACAATAAGAATAAAGTTATTAATCTCAAAATGGAAATGTTTATTCAGAGGTTCTCTCATACATGAATAAGAATACTTTTGAATTTGAATCTCATTCACTAATGCCCTGCCTACAGTCTACATGTTGAGAGCATTCTTAGGACTGGTCATGTTATCAACATGTCAGGAGGCAGCACCAGACACATGGTGGTGATGCTGCTATGAGGTGTTGGACGGTGAGGATGAGTAAGGACAGTATCCACACTAAAAAAATGTGACTACACCACTGGCTGCAACGATTCCTCCAGTAACTTGATTACAAAAAAAGATCGAGAAATTTTCTCTGCCTCGAATTCAGCCTTGTTTAATTCAAGGATAAATTTAAACATCTGTTCCGTCAATCCATGCTACCCGTCAATAACTGCTACTTTGTGGTTCTGCGCTCAGTTGATTTTAAAAGTTTGATTGCCACGTTCATAATTTCTTGCATCCCTTCGGTCCACGCTGCTGTTAACGGTGACATCCTCAAAGGGAGCATTATTTGATAGGATGTTACTGGACTATCAAATTATGCTCCCCCTGAAATATTGATTTAAAATGGATAATGTGGGAGGTTGAGTATTTGATCCTTCAAAATACACTACCCATGACATGAATTGCAATACACTTTGTGAACATTACACGATGAAGAGAGAAAAAAAAAACAATTCTATCGCTTTATTTGATATTCATTCACTCATTCGCCTTTATTTAAGAAGTAGGTCATTAGGAACACATTCTTATTTACAATGATGGCCTGGCAAGCGAAAAGGACCACTTGGGGAAAAGGGAAGTGGGCTGGGGAGTAAAACACAGTGAAATTGTAGCTCTACAAAAGGTAGAAAATCATTAGGTAGCATTTTTTGATAGGGTAGCAAAAATCGATAGATCAGCCTGGTTAAATAAAGGCGAATGACTGAATGAATATCAAATAAAGCAATAGAATTGTTTCTTTTTTCTCTTTATCGTATCGGTTTATGCGGCGGTAGCATTTTTCGACAAAGCAGCAGAAATGGACAGAACACCTCCAGACTGCTGCGCCCGTGAGCGCCGTCTCATTCATCATTATATATATTATAAACTCAGACGTAGACAAGTTTAAAAGTCTCTTGGGAAGGTCGCGTGTTTGTTTTTTCTGCTGCTCAGTTCAAAGCTACTGACAATTAAATAAAGTGTTTGGATGATCAGCAGCAACAGAAAGACTGAGGAGCGGGAACGTGGACCTGAACACTGACCTGCAGACCAGCGGAGGAAGAGTCCGCTTTGGTCCTGCTGCTGGACTCCTGGTCCTGGTTCTGACCCCGGTCCTGGATCTGATCCTGGTCCTGGTTCTGACCCCGGTCCTGGATCTGGTCCTGGTCCTGATCCTGATCATGGATCTGATCCTGGATCTGGATCTGGTCCTGGTCCTGGATCTGGTCCTGGTTCTGATCCCGGTCCTGGTTCTGATCCCGGTCCATCTCCTCCAAACACGAGTGTTGCCTGGTGGGAAAATATTAAAGTGCAAACTTCAAGTATTCAAAACAACAACTTAGAAATGTGTCAACAATTTTATTTTTTTCTTTAATAAATAAACAAGACGGTGACTCAAAACAGAGGTAGGAATAAAAATCCTGAAAGTCTCTCTCTTTTTTTTTCTCTGTTAAGTATTAAACTATAAACAGTCCATGTTGCTCCTTTACGGCAACTTATAATACTGATGTAGTCCAGTTAAAATATAAGCCATGGTTTAAATAGAATTAAAATCATTAAATACAGGTTTGTTTAAAAAGTGTTTAAAAGCCTTTAAAAAGGTATGGTGTGTTTTTGTTAACAAAACATTTTTGTAATTTCATTCTTATGTCATAGAAGTTTGTTTGTTTTGTTTTTGTTTTTGTTTTTAAAAAAAAAAGAAGAAATGGTTATGTAGCGTCCTCTCGTTGCATAGGTAAATGAGAGGAGCTTCTGAGTTCTTTTACTTAACTCTGAATAACTTAATATTAATTATTCTGGATTTCCTTTAAATTAATAAAAGCTCTGACTGTTTTAAAACCACACTATCATGAACTTACTGTTGAAATGCAGTTTTTACCCTAAATCAAACGTATTAGACCCTTTTTAAAGTTCAGTTTTACTGTAGTAATTACCTATTTGTACCCAAATGGAACCTCTATATCTAAATATAGAGGTTCTAAATCACAACAGTCAGTATTTATAAAAAAAATAATGAATCAATCATGTATTGATTACTGCAATGATTAGTTCACATGTTGAGTAAAAAATTTAAATAGTAAAATGTAAACAATAGTAAATGTGCTGTAAAACCCAATGAGAAATACCTCTATTCTTTCAGGAATAATAATTAATACTCAAAAGTTTTGTTGTTTCCCAATACCAAAACAGAGAGATAGCTAATTTTATTGAGATATCTTAAAAGCTGTCCCTGATTTATTTTGTCAACAAACAGTGGTTTGGTGGAACTAAATCAGGCTTGAAGCTGTATTAGCAAAATATATTATTTTGTACCAACCGTAAGTTATTTCTATGTTACAACGCTTGCAGTAATCTTGTATTTACATTAATAGGCTATTATTAAAACTTTGACAATGATAAATAAATACCCTATTAAAATGTGTCTGCAGAACAAAGCTCTGTAGTAGGAAATTGAAGTTAGGCCATGGCAGTTACAGCCTGGTGTGGTGAGTCTTAGCGTTGTAATGCAATGACTCTTGTCACCAAGCAGTCTTACTCAAATAAACATATTCTATTCTCTCTGCTGTCCTGCAATATGACATCTACAAGCATGGAAGATGAGGGACATACACATAGCAGTAGGGTTGCCACCCGTCCTGTAAAATACGGAATTGTCCTTTATTTGAGAAAAAAATGTTGCGTCCCGTATTGAACTAATACGGGACGCGATTTGTCCCGTATTTTCATTAACGCCCCAAACACACGTCTGTCACACAAACATCAATACTAAATTTAACAATAATGAACAAAATAAAAACACAGAAAACATTAAGGCCAGCAAAATCTTTGATTGTGTAAATGAACTTTTACACCATATTCTAGTTGAATTATTGAAATAAATTGAACTTTTACACCATATTCTAGTTGAATTATTGAAATAAATGGAAATTTTACACCATGTTCTAGTTGAATTATTGAAATAAATGAACTTTTACACCATATTCTAGTTGAATTATTGAAATAAATTAACTTTTACACCATATTCTTCACCTGTAGCTATATTCTACATCTTGGCTGATGTGGACATACGTAGCATAGGAGGCTATTTCAGTTACTAGTACGGTTGTCTGTCTGTACAGTCATGCAAGTTCAATGCTATTAAAGCGCTTTAAACTTTAAATCAAAGCGTTTTGTTTTTTTCATATAAAATAAACAGATTTTTATGCAGTTTAGAAGTTTTGGGGCTTTTTTTTTGGCTCCTGCGCTGCTGAAATCGGGACGTCCCTTATTTCTATTTCTGGAAGGTGGCAACCCTACATAGCAGAGAGGCAGAAATGTCAGCGCCCAGAGTTATTTGTTTTATTACAATGTTATTAAGATATTGAAATAAATATGCCATGCCATATGCTATGTTTTTTTTTCTTCCAAATATCACACTGCTATAAGGCAGCCAGCAGTTCTACACGCAGCGTGTGTGCCCTTATTTTGCACTGAGCACCTGCCCCCCAAAATGTCTGTGCACACCACTGCTTACGGACCCCAACAAACACACTCAGGGACAGATTCTTTCCCAAAGCTGGGAACTTTCTGAACTCATAAGCTCCTCACACTGTGCAATATTCTTCATCCAATATGTGCAATATTCTTTACTCATTCCTGTGCATCATTATTCTCTCATTCACTCATTTTCATAGTGTATATATATATATATTTATGTTTCCTGTTTCTCATTTTGTTGTTTCCATAGTCTTTGCATGTGTGCACTTTTACGGAGCTGCTGCCTAATCTCATTGTACCAGTCTAATGATAATAAAGGCTTTCTATTTCTCTTCTATTTCTATTGTTGTAGAGAAGCATCAGTGCAGCTCTGACTGATGCAGCTCTATACTGGTCTCCCCTTTGTGTCCTCCAGGCCAAAACAACGGATGAACCACCTCAAAGTCCAACTGTGGAGTCAAACTTGAGTTTAGCATGATCTGCTCACGTGGAATGAACAGCAAACCAAACACTCAGTTTGATCAGCCTAGCGTTAGTGAGAGTTGTGCTCTTGAAAGATCGTTGAATAAACTCTCTACAAACACAATAAACACACTGGTTTGTGATGTCTAACGAAATAAAACAGATTCCTCTGAATTATTTACTTTAGTCTGTGCTCTCTGTTCTCCCGCAGGCTCCTCTCGCTCCTCCCGTCGTCCGTCCCGCTAATCCGTCCCCCTCCTTCTTTCCGCTACAGTGGACATGTCTCCTCCTCCTCCCATGGAGCTGCTGGCTGCGATACGTCAACGACGCCGCCATATTGGATGTGGCAAGACTGCGCTGTAAACTAATACAAGTAAATGGACTTATTTTCATAAAGAGCCTTTCTACAAAGAAATTTACGTTTTACGTCTCATTTATTCATTAACACATGCACTAATATACTTGGGAAACAGTTAGGCACCAAATATAATATATTTAATTTTCTCAGATGGCAAAAATAAGGACTTTATTGATCCCACATAGAGTAATTCATGTTGTATCAGCTATAGAGAACAAGGTAGTGCCGAAAAACAATATATATCCCTCTTCACAAAAATAAGAAAAATAGAGATACATATTTTCTCATCAACAAAACATATTTTTTAATTTTCAAGTAACAAAATAACATATTTTAACTATTTTTCAGATTTTTTCAATTATTTTATTGTCTGAAAAATGGTTCAAATATTATTTTATTGTCTGAAAAATGGTTCAATTATGTTATTTTGTTATTTGAAAAATTTTAAATTTGTTTTGTTGATCTATTTTTCTATATTTTTCTTATTTTTGTGAGGGGGGATATATATTGTTTTTCGGAACTACCTTGTTCTCTATAGCAGATATAACATTAATTACTTCTATGTGGGATCAATAAAGTTCTTATTTTTGCCATTTTTTAGACAGAAAATAAAATGTTTTGTTGATGAGAAAATATGTTTCTCTATTTTTCTTATGTCTATGCTTTGACCTGTCTGTGACGTCATTACAACAGTTTTTCGACTCGTACCCATAAACTTGAATTCGTGTTCACAGTGAAGACTCGTAGTCGTAGAAATTAGAGTTGTATTCACAAGACTGCACTCACAGCTTTTAGATTCATACTCACATAAAAACATCCTAACCCTAATAATTTATCAGACTCATGTGTGTGACAGCATAATTTTGGGTACAACTTTTTTATTTACATACAAATGTTTATCATTAAAGGAGCTTGAGGCTGTTTTTTTTTATTTGCAAAATGTGCTGCAATTCGGTCCCGATTTTCCCGCGCTGGGCTGCGGATGTGACGTCACATGACGCTGCATGCACGTTCTCCCCATTCTCCTGTGCCGGCTTCACTGTTGGCTGCAGTACCCCCAACGGCCATCGTGGTGAAGGGTGGCGATAGAGAGTCTCATTTCTTAAAAGGAGCCTCAAGCTCCTTTAAGAATACGAATAGTTATAACATGGGCACATCTTTTTGGAAGTTATCTAACTCCATAGATACAGAACTTATTTTTTCTTTCTGTGCGGCCCGGTACCAAATGACTGCTCCAAATGACTGCTCTAGTGACTGCTCTAGTGGACATATAAGTTACTGCATTAAAATGTATTTCTTTTCCCTCTAGTGGACACATAAAGTACTGCATTTAAATAAAGGCATTTAAATGCAGTAATTTATATGTCCACTAGAGGGCAAATAAATGCAGGAAGTGAATCACTGAATCCTGGATGGATGGATGGATGGATGGATGGATGGATGGATGGATGGATGGATGGATGGATGGATGGATGGATGGATAGATGAAGGAATGGATGGATGGATGGATGGATGGATGGATGGATGGATGGATGGATGGATGGATGGATGGATGGATGATGGATGGATGGACGGACGGACGAATGAAGGGATGGATGGATGAATGGATGGATGGATGATGGTTGGATGAATGAATGGATGGATGGATGGATGATGGATGGATGGACGGACGGACGAATGAAGGGATGGATGGATGGATGGATGGATGGATGGATGGATGGATGGATGGATGGATGGATGGATGAAGGGATGTATGGATGGATGGATGGATGACTGGATGGATGAAGGGATGGATGGATGAATGGATGGATGAAGGGATGAATGGATGAATGAATGGATGGATGGATGGATGATGGATGGATGGTTGGATGAATGGATGAAGGGATGGATGGATGGATTGTTGATGGATGGATGGATGAATGAATGAAGGGATGAATGGATGGATGGATGGATGGATGAAGGGATGGATGGATGGATGGATGAAGGGATGGATGGATGGATGGATGACTGGATAGATGAAGGAATGGATGGATGAAGGGATGGATGGATGGATGAAGGGATGGATGGATGGATGAATGGATGGATGAAGGGATGGAAGGATGGATGATGGATGGATGGTTGGATGAATGGATGAAGGGATGGATGGTTGATGGATGGATGGATGAATGGATGAAGGGATGGATGGATGGATGGATGAATGAATGAAGGGATGAATGGATGGATGGATGGATGGATGAAGGGATGGATGGATGGATGGATGAAGGGATGGATGAAGGGATGAATGGATGGATGGTTGGATGAATGGATGAAGGGATGGATGAATGGATGGATGGATCGATGGATGGATGAATGAAGGGATGAATGGATGGATGGATGGATGAAGGGATGGATGGATGGATGAAGGGATGGATGAAGGGATGAATGGATGGATGGTTGGATGAATGGATGAAGGGATGGATGAAGGGCTGAATGGATGACTCACGTGATGCCAGGAACATGTCAAGTATCTAAACACCTGAATATTCTGGAATCAGCAAATGTATCACTGACGTTGCTGCACAGGGGGGCGGGGCTTCACGATGACGTCACGTGAGTGGGCGGGGCTTCATAGTGACGTCCCATGAGTGGCCGGGGCTGATAACACCTGTGGACTGGAGTCACAGCCGTCATCAGGTGAGGAGCGGACAGGTGAGTGCAGGTTGGGGGTTAAAGTCCAAACATAAATGGCAAACCTCTGGCAGGTTTTGTTGTTGTTGTTGTGGAATTAGACTTTATGAAATCAAAGTGTTGTCAGTCTTCTGTTATTTCCTCCCGAGTTCCTGGTTCCTGGACAGAAAAGCAGAACCAGCAGGTTTTCCGGTTATCTGAGGGTCAGGCTGGTTATCTTATTTCAATGTAGCGGATCAAAACAAACATCGACTCGTTTAGGACGCACCCAGGATCCAGGATCCAGGATCCAGGATCATCCAGGATCATCCAGGATCCAGAATCATCCAGGATCCAGAATCATCCAGGATCAAGGATCCAGGATCATCCAGGATCCTGGATGATCCTGGATTCTGGACCTTCCTGGATTCAGGTCTTTCAGGACTTGGATCCAGGAGTCGGTCCTTGGTCGTTCACCTTGGTCAGAACCAGAACTATTCAGCTGCTACTTACAGAGATCGGACCTCTCCGGGTCCAGACAGGTCCAGACCGTCCAGACGGGTCAAGACCTTCCAGACGGGTCCAGACCGTCCAGACTGGCCCAGACGGATCCAGATGGGTCCAGTCGGATCCAGACTGTCCAGACAGGTCCAGACTGGTCCAGACCGTCAAGACGGGTCCAGACGGGCCCAGACGGGTCCAGACGGGTCCAGACGGTCCAGTCGGATACAGACCGTCCAGATGGATCCAGACTGTCCAGACTGTCCAGACGAGTCCAGACGAGTCCAGACGGGTCCAGGCGGGTCCAGACGGGTCCAGACGGATCAAGACGGGTCCAGACGGGTCCAGTCGGATCCAGACTGGTCCAGACGTTCCAGACGTTGTGGATCTAGACTTTATGAAATCAAATTGTTGTCAGTCTTCTGTTATTTTCTCCCGAGTTCCTGGTTCCTGGACAGAAAAGCACAACCAGATTTTCCGGTTATCTGAGGATCAGGCTGGTTATCTTATTTCAATGTAACGGATCAAAACAAACAGCCGAAGGGACAGATACAGAAAACATAGACAGACATAAATGGCTATCTGATGCCTGTATCATAGCGTTTCAAATCAAATCAAATCAAATCAAACTTTATTTATATAGCACTTTTCATACAAATAATGTAATACAAAGTGCTTAACAAAAAACAAATAAACATAGAACGTATTAATGCCCTGCCCCCCTCCCCGCGCACACCACAATTCACCCAAGTTCCACACACACAGACACACACGCAGACACACGGTGTAGATATGGCTAGGCACAGAGGATCCAGGTGAGGAAACAGGGAAACAGGGAGGTAACAGGGAGCCGTCCACGCCAGGAGGTCTCATAGCCCGCAGCTACAAGGGGGGGGGGGCCCGGACGGATAGAGGAGTCCACACCACAGCAAATTTTATAGCGAATGCTAATTTGCAACACTCGTCCCTAACAGGGCTCACATCACAATTAAAAGAAAGGAGTTAGAAAAGTACACATACTTGACATGCCCTTACAAACATTAAAAACATACACAATACAAACATTAAAAATTACACACGTAATAAGAGCTAGCTTTGCTTATCTAGGCCTATCTGCACACACATCTCTACTGCTATAATTATTTCAACATATAGCCTAACTATCCTACCTATATATGCTACTAATCCCTTATAAGAGGAACCTCATCTACACACCCACACACACCTACACTCACAAACACATCCACCCACCCCCATACACACACACCTACCCCCATGAACGGATTATAAAATAAGATAAGATGAATCTTTATTGCCTCCCTTAGGAGAAATTTGTCTTGGACACGAGAGGCACAGGCGACAATCACACGCCAATAAACATAGAAACATAACCCCGAAGTCTTTACCCACATATACAATCAAACCATACTATAGTTAACACACATCAATTCCCACTCCCGGTTCCGAAAAAACCTATTACACAATACCCCTGAGTAGAAGAAAAGATTATTGCACAGAGCCCGACTGAATTTATTGCTCAGATGTCAACATTGTTGCACAAATGACCTACGCAAGAGAACCTACACATTATTGCAGAGCCAGATTATCCAGGATCCAGGATCCTGGATCCTGGATCCTGGACCTTCCTGGATTCAGGTCTTTCAGGACTTGGATCCAGGAGTCGGTCCTTGGTTCGTTCACCTGGGTCAGAACCAGATCTATTCAGCTGCTACTTACAGAGATCGGACCTCTCCGAGTCCAGACGGGTCCAGACCGTCCAGACGGGTCCAGATGGGTCCGGACCTTCCAGACGGGTCCAGACCGTCCAGACGGGTCCAGACTGTCCAGACCGTCCAGACGGGTCCAGACGGGTCCAGACCATCCCGACGGGTCCAGACGGGTCCAGACTGTCCAGACCGTCCATACGGGTCCAGACCGGTCCAGACCGTCCTGACGGGTCCAGACCGTCCAGACCGTCCAGACCGTCCAGACCGGTCCAGACCGGTCCAGACGGTTCCAGATGGGGCCAGACGGGTCTAGACCGTCCAGACCGGTCCAGTTGTGTCCAGACCGGACGGTCTGGACACGTTCGGGTTGGTTGACAGCTTCATATGAAATCTCAAAAGTGGTGTCAGATAGGCCTTCTGACACCACTTATAGTGAACCGATTGGTGGTTGGGGTTCTTGGACGTATGAAATGTGTTCCCCCAGACATTTTCCCAGTTTATGTCCTCCTCCGCAACAGCCAAGTCTCTAGTCTAGACCAGTGTCTCCCAACCTGGGGTCCGGACCCCCCCTGGGGGGGCGCCAGAGATCTCTGGGGGGGCGCGAAACTTTGTCTGCTTTGAAATTATGCAGTTGTAAAAATTATATTACACATGTTAAATAAATAAAAAATCATAATAACACACCTAATGGAATACAGTAATCCAAGTCTGTATAAACCCACTTAGAAATATATTTTGATAATTTTAAAATACTAAGTTATTTATCAGGATAAAAACTTAAAAACGTATTATTATATCATTATTCAACATTTAATCATACTACTACTCCGACAGGTTGTCTCATATTAAAAGAGACATTTTTCAGAAATATTTTTATGTCCTTGCAATAATTTTTGGTGCGTATTTTATACATTGGTGACACAAAAGGAAGGTGAGAAAAACAAAGTACAGGGTAAACCAAAGAGAAATGTATAAACAAAAACATAATTAATGTTCATTTTTTAAACGTTTTTGGTATCATTTTTTGTAACAAATCACTTTACTCTTTTGCTGCTAGTACGTACGGGTCGGGGGGGCCGGCTTGTCTTAGACACAAGTAGGGGGGGCTCCATGGAAAAAAGGTTGGGAACCACTGGTATATAGACCATGCCTTGGCGAGGGGTAGCTTCTTCTGTGTGTGTGTGTTTGAAGTCGTGAATACACCACTGATACGAGACCTCTGGTGTTCGTTGTGAATAGCCAGTCTACCACAGGATGTGTCTGCAGCTTAGAGTTCGTGTTTTGCAGCGTTTTTACCTGCTGGGATATAAATAGTCTGAAGGTTGTGTTGTCGTTGGCTCTAGGTGTCAGTCATTAACCTGCCGAGGTAAGAGAACATTCCTGAGGCGGCCTGGAGACACGTGGACTAAAGAAACCTGGACCAGAGAGACCTGGACCAGGACTAAAGAGACCTGGACCAGGACTAAAGAGACCTGGACCAGAGAGACCTGGACCAGAGAGACCTGGACCAGGCCTAGAGACACCTGGACCAGAGAGACCTGGACCAGAGAGACCTGGACCAGAGAGACCTGGACCAGGCCTAGAGACACCTGGACCAGAGAGACCTGGACCAGGCCTAGAGACACCTGGACCAGAGAGACCCGGACCAGGCCTGGAGACACCAGGCCTAGAGACACCTGGACCAGAGAGACCTGGACCAGGCCTAGAGACACCTGGACCAGAGAGACCTGGACCAGGCCTAGAGACATCTGGACCAGGCCTGGAGAGACCTGGAACAGAGAGACCTGGACCACGCCTAGAGACACTTGGACCAGGCCTAAAGACACCTGGACCAGAGAAACCTGGACAGCTCCTAGAGAGACCTGGACCAGGCCTGGAGACACCTGGACCAGAGAGACCTGGACCACGCCTAGAGACACCTGGACCAGAGAGACCTGGACCAGAGAGACCTGGGCAGCTCCTAGAGACCTGGACCAGGCCTAGAGACACCTGGACCAGAGAGACCTGGACAGCTCCTAGAGAGACCTGGACCGTGTTGGACCTGGGCCCAGACATGTCTCTGCGGAAGGTGGTGCCTGCTGTGCTGCTGGTGGTGGTTCTCATGCTGGGGTGAGTTACTAACACCAGACCCCCCCTAGTAGACCTGAACCCAGGACTAGTAGAGCTGAAACCAGGACTAGTAGACCTGAAACCAGGACTAGTAGAGCTGAAACTGATTTACAAAAGCTAATGCTTGATGTCACGACAGAATTGAGTAAGTTAAAAATATGGTCCTTGAAAACAAATTATCATTAAACATGAGTAAGACAAAAACAATGTATTTTGGTAATCGGAGAAGTGATATGCAAATAAAAGTTGAATTGGATGGCAGTGATATTGAGACAGAAAACGAAATCAGATTTCTTGGAGTAATAATGGATGATCAAATTAGCTGGAAATCTCATATTAAGTATGTACAAAACAAAGTTTCAAAGAGCATTGCAGTACTTAACAGAGCAAAACAGGTTTTGGATTACAGGGCCCTTCATATTCTTTACTGGTCACTAGTTCTTCTATTTCACTTACTGTGCAGAAATTTGGGGCAATAACTATAAAACCAGGTTACATTCATTACTCATACTTCAAAAGAGAGCAATACGATACATTCATATGGGTGGATATCGAGATCACACTAACTCACTATTCTTACAGTCTAAAGTATTAAAACGTATGGATTTAGTGGCATTTCAATCTGCACAAGTAATGTTTAAAGCAAAAAATAATTTGCTACCGGATAACATTCAGAAATTATTTATTGGGAGGGAAGGGGGTTATAATTTAAGGGGAAACCTAAACTTCAAATCTTTATTTGTGCGTACAACAAAAATAAGTTTTTGTGTATCAGTTTGTGGAATCAAACTGTGGAATGATTTGAATTTGGAGTTAAAAGAATGTACAAACATAAAACAGTTTAAGAAGAAATATGAAGACATAGTTTATTTGAGGTATAAAAGTGAAGACTGTGTTTAAAGATCAGCAGCTGTGTGTGTTCTGCTATTTCGTCATGTTGTCTTTGTATGTTTGTATAGATATACGTATTATATTTATATCATAGTTATATTTATATCATAGTTACTGTATATTATATTTATGATAGAGCTTACATTTGGTATTAAACAGGTTATTTTTGTAAAAAATATGTATTTATACAAATTAGTGTATAGTATAAAACATAAATACAGGCATATAATTTATGTTTAGTTGTGGAAAGGGGGTGGGATTATTTATACTTCCTCTCACTCCTTTTCGAACATGTAACTGAAATATGTTTTTTGATGTGTTTTTTTTTTCTTTATGTGGTGGAATGCCCACCTGTATTTGTTTCTCTTATCTTTTTTTCTTGTGTTTTTTAAATACATGTTCGAAATAAATAAAAACAAACGAACGAATGAACGAAACCAGAAGTAGAGCTGAAACCAGGACTAGTAAAACTGAAACCAGGATTAGTAGAGCTGAAACCAGAGCTGAACCCAGGACTAGTAAAACTGAAACCAGGACTAGTAAAACTGAAACCAGGATTAGTAGAGCTGAAACCAGAGCTGAACCCAGGACTAGTAAAACTGAAACCAGGACTAGTAAAACTGAAACCAGGACTAGTAGACCTGACACCAGGACTAGTAGAGCTGAAACCAGGACTAGTAAAACTGAAACCAGGACTAGTAGGCCTAACACCATGACTAGTAGAGCTGAAACCAGGACTAGTAGACCTGACACCAGGACTAGTAGAGCTGAAACCAGGACTAGTAGAGCTGAAACCAGGACTAGTAGACCTGACACCAGGACTAGTAGAGCTGAAACCAGGACTAGTAAAACTGAAACCAGGACTAGTAAAACTGAAACCAGGACTAGTAAAACTGAAACCAGGACTAGCAGAGCTGAAACCAGGACTAGTAAAACTGAAACCAGGACTAGTAAAACTGAAACCAGGACTAGTAGAGCTGAAACCAGGACTAGTAGAGCTGAAACCAGGACTAGCAGAACTGACACCAGGACTGGTAGAGCCCTGAGTCCTGGTCTAGAATATCGTAGATCTGTTCCGGAGCAGAATTCTTGATCTAAAACATCCCAACATTTGTTATTGAAGCTCCCTGGTTCAGATCTGATTATTGCTGATTGATCTGATTATTGATGATTGATCATATTATTTATTGATCAGTGTTTCTGTTTGGACCTCCAGAATCCTGCACGTCTACCTGCGGCGGCCGTTCAGGTAAGATGTTACTCTCCCCCTGGTTGACCCCACTTCCTGGTCCTGGTTCCTCTGAGCTCCTTCGGACCTGAACAAATTCACATTCAGGTCTGAGTGTCAGCTGGACACGTTCAACCACAATGATCCGGTAGGTCGCAGTCCAGGACCTGCACCTGACAGGACTGGATTAGTCCTGTTTGGACTGGATTAGTTCTGTTTGGACTGGTGTCAGTCCTGTTTGGACTGGATTAGTCCTGTTGTGAACTGGTGTTGACCCTGTTTGGACTGGATTAGTCCTGTTTGGACTGGTATCAGTCCTCTTTGGACTGGTGTCAATCCTGTTTGGACTGGGGTTGGTCCTGTTTGGACTGGGGTTGGTGCTGTTTGAACTGGGTTAGTCTTGTTTGGACTGGTGTCAGTCCTGTTTGGACTGGATTAGTCCTGTTTGGACTGTTGTCAGTCCTGTTTGGACTGGATTAGTCCTGTTGTGAACTGGTTTTGACCCTGTTTGGACTGGATTAGTCTTGTTTGGACTGGATTAGTCGTGTTTGGACTGTTGTCAGTCCTGTTTGGACTGGATTAGTCTTGTTTGGACTGGATAAGTCCTGTTTGGACTGTTGTCAGTCCTGTTTGGACTGGTGTCAGTCCTGTTTGGCCTGTCCCTGACCGAGGTCCACTCGTGTGTTTGTCTGCAGGGTCTGCCTGGGCGGGGACGAGTCCCGGGACAGAACGGAGACCAGGTGAGTAACGCTGACACCTGAGCTGATCAGCTGACCTTTGACCCATAACTTGTTCACCTGAAACTCACCTGCTGTGTTTTCAGGGTCGCGGTGGACGTGAAGGAACCCCAGAACCAGACGGCGTCCAGGTGAGTCACACCTCCACTTCCTGGGAGGAACTGATCAGCTGACCTGGGATCAGACACAGTAAGCAAGCTAGCAGCTAGCTACTGAGACAGGGTTAGTTATCACAAGCAGTTAGTTTGGGCTATGATGAGCTATTATTGTCACCTTTATTCAAAAAACTAAACATACAGGGAATGCATTATACATCGAATAATGCATAGTTGTAAAATATAATGTAAGAAAACCCAGTAAATGAAATAATTTAAGCTATAACACTAGTGTACGTTATTACGGTGAAACAGACTAACCTCAGAACCTTTTCAAGAAAATTGAAAGTTAAATATTGCAAAATAAAACCGTAATAATTAGTATGATGAGGTTGTGCTGTCCTTTAGGGCCAATCGGGCCAAGTGCTTGTAAATTTGAACAACGTCTCTACGATAAAGTTCGGCCGAGCAATAAGCGTCCGAATTTTCGCCTTTTTTTTTTGCTTTTTGGCATTTAGCATTGCCATGGTAACACTTTTGACTGAGAAAAGTAATTGAGGTTTTCTCGGGCCCTGGTGTGCAGTGGGACTTTTGCGACTTTAGCTTGTTAGCAAAATGCTAGCAACATTGCCCTATGGGCCATTCTGGACGATTGCAATATGGTCATGCCACTACTTGGCATCCCATAATAAAGGTCCCAGTATGTTTTCCGGTCCTCCTTCACCTTCACCACTGGAGGGCGCCGACTACCTGAAAAACTAAAGAACCTCCAAGAGCTCATTCAGTTTTAAACATGAGGCCAGAATGGTACCGGTACCACACCCGGATGGGTTGTCATGGAAACATGAGACATGCATCCCTTAATGATCCTCGTGAACCAGAAAAACAGTTTAAAACAGATTAAAACTGAACCAAACTGACCCACTGAGATTCTGTTGTTTGTGTTTGTGTAGATCTGCTGCAGAGTTCTGCAAAGTCCCAGATGAGCTGCACCTGGAGGCTCCGGACGGGTGAGTTTCATCATCGTTATCAATCAATATTCAATATCATGATCGTTATCATTGGTAGTCAGGAGGCTCCTGGTTACTAAGGGTGGAGGAGGCTCTGACTCCTACCTGACGGAGGTGTTTCTGTGTTTGACGTTGCAGCCTGACGTACCAGCAGCCCGGCATCGTCCAGGGGTGAGTAGATGCAGATCTGGTCTGGTGTTCATTTTTGTTTATTTCGAACATGTATAAAAAACAAGAAAAAAGATAAGAAAACAAATCCAGGTAGGCATTCCACCATATAAAGAAAAAAAACAACAACATCAAAACACATATTTCATGTGTTTGAAAAGGAGTGGGAGGAAGTACAAACTTATTTAATCCCATCCCCTTTCCACAACTAAACATAAATTATATTTCTGTATTTATTTTTTATACTATACACTAATTTGTATAAATATATATCATTTTTACCAAAATAAACTGTTTAATACAAGATGTAAGCTCTATCATAAATATAATATAACTATGATATAAATATAATACGTATACGTAATAATAAGTAAATAAACATACAAAGACAACATGGCAAAATAGCAGAACACACACAGCTGGTGATCTTTAAACACAGTCTTCACTCTTATACCTCAAATAAACTATTTCTTTATATTTATTCTTAAATTGTTTTATGTTTGTACATTCTTTTAACTCCAAATTCAAACCATTCCACAGTTTAATTCCACAAATTGATACACAAAAACTTCTTTTTGTTGTACACACAAATAAAGATTTGAAGTTTAGGTTTCGTTTAGGAGTTTAGGAGTTAGTGTGATCTCGATATCCAGCCTTATGAATGTATCGTATTGTTATCGTAGTTATTGCCCCAAATTTTTGCACAGTAAGTGAAATATGGAAGAACTAGTGAACAGTAAAGAATGTGGAGGGCCTTGTAATCCATATTCTGCCCATATGGTGTTGTTGCTGAAGGTCTTTCCTGACCCCTGACCTCTGACCCCTGACCCCTGCAGCCGCACCGACGTCGTCACGGTGACGCCCTGGCTGGCGCCGCTGGTCTGGGAGAGAACCTTCAACCCGCTGCTGCTGGACGGCATCTACCGGCAAAGGAACATCAGCGTCGCCGTCACCGTGTTCGCCGTGGGGAGGTAGGTGACATCACAGTGACATCACAAACCCCGCCCCCCAGCCCCGCCCCTGACCCCGCCCCCCCTTCCCAGGTACACCAGGTTCCTCAAGGACTTCCTGGAGACGGCGGAGCAGCACTTCTTCGTTGGTTTCCATGTTCACGTTTACGTTTTCACCGACCGCCCGGACGATGTTCCCCGAGTCAAGATGGCCGCTGACCGGCAGGTGAGTAGGTGTTGCAGGTGGGGGCGTGGCCTGGAGAGCAGGTGGGGGCGTGGTGTGGAGAGCAGGTGGGGGCGTGGCGTGGAGAGCAGGTGGGGGCGTGGCCTGGGGAGCAGGTAGGGGCGTGGCCTGTGGGGCAGGTGGGGGCGTGGCCTGTGGGGCAGGTGGGGGCGTGGCCTGGGGAGCAGGTAGGGGCGTGGCCTGTAGAGCAGGTGGGGGCGTGGCCTGGGGAGCAGGTAGGGGCGTGGACTGTACATCAGGTGGGGGCGTGGCCTGTGGAGCGGTAGGTTCAGGTGGGGGCGTGGCCTGTGGAGCAGGTGGGGGCGTGGCCTGTGGAGCAGGTGGAGGCGTGGCCTATGTAGCAGGTGGGGGCGTGGCCTGTGGAGCAGGTGGGGACGTGGCCTATGTAGCAGGTGGGGGCGTGGCCTGTAGGGCAGGTGGGGGCATGGCCTGTAGGGCAGGTGGGGGCGTGGCCTGTGGAGCAGGTGGGGGCGTGGCCTGTGGAGCGGGTGGTGCAGGTGGGGGCATGGTCTGTAGGGCAGGTGGGGGCGTGGCCTGTGGAGCAGGTGGGGGCGTGGCCTGGGGAGCAGGTGGTGCAGGTGGGGGCGTGGCCTGTAGAGCAGGTGGGGGCGTGGCCTGGGGAGCAGGTGGTGCAGGTGGGGGCGTGGCCTGTAGGGCAGGTGGGGGCGTGGCCTGGGAGCAGGTGGTGCAGGTGGGGGCGTGGCCTGTGGAGCAGGTGGGGGCGTGGCCTGGGGAGCAGGTGGAGCAGGTGGGGGCGTGGCCTGTGGAGCAGGTGGTGCAGGTGGGGGCATGGCCTGTGGAGCGGGTGGGGGCGTGGCCTGTGGAGCAGGTGGTGCAGGTGGGGGCATGGCCTGTAGGGCAGGTGGGGGCGTGGCCTGTGGAGCGGGTGGGGGCGTGGCCTGTGGAGCGGGTGGTGCAGGTGGGGGCGTGGCCTGGGGAGCAGGTGGTGCAGGTGGGGGCATGGCCTGTAGGGCAGGTGGGGGCGTGGCCTGTGGAGCGGGTGGTGCAGGTGGGGGCGTGGCCTGGGGAGCAGGTGGGGGCGTGGCCTGTGGAGCAGGTGGGGGCGTGGCCTGTGGAGCAGGTATGGGCGTGGCCTGTGGAGCAGGTATGGGCGTGGCCTGTGGTGCAGGTGGGGGCATGGCCTGTAGGGCAGGTGGGGGCGTGGCCTGTGGAGCAGGTGGGGGCGTGGCCTGTGGAGTGGGTGGTGCAGGTGGGGGCGTGGCCTGGGGAGCAGGTGGTGCAGGTGGGGACGTGGCCTGTGGAGCAGGTGGGGGCGTGGCCTGTGGAGCAGGTAGGGGCATGGCCTGTAGAGCAGGTGGGGGCGTGGCCTGTGGAGCAGGTGGTGCAGGAGAGGGCGTGGACTGTACACATGCATGAGATGAAATGACAACTTAAATTGGTTTTGTCGGTTTCTTTAGCATCTTTTCAACTTTCTGTTTTCAGAGCTATCATTATTATTATTATCATTATTATTAGGACCCAAGCACTGACAGTGTGAAGGCCCTTTTGTATCTGTAGGATATGTTCTCGTTTTCCTTGTTTTTCTCGTTTTTCTTCTGATGAAATGACGGCCTTTTTGCCCCCTAAACGTGCCCCAAAAGTCACCAAATTTTGCAGGCTAAGCCAGGCCTGGGCGAAAGATGTGATATTTAATGGTTTAATGGTTAATGGGCCTGGCCTAATGGCTTAACAGGGCCCCCTAGAAAACTTTGTGCCTCAAGCCCCACAATACGGTTTGACATACATGCACGAAAATCGGTACACACCTGTATCATGTCGCAACTTGAGAAAAGTCTCTTGGCGCCATGGCCGAAACCGAACAGGAAGTCGGCCATTTTGAAATAATCGTGTAATTTTTTTACATAAAGAGTCGTGGGTGGTGTCATCGGACTCGGTTTTGAGTACTTGACCTTCATTGGCATGAATTAGCCCCGCCCCTTCTTCTGATTGGTCGATATGTAATAGTTCCTATTTTATCGCTGCTTGCAGCTTTAATTACTATTATTACTATTACAGTTATTATTATTATGATCATTATTATTATGATTATTATTATCATTATTATTTTATTAATAATAATAATAATAATAATAATAATAATAATAATAATAATTATTATTATTATTATTATTATTATTATTATTATTATTATTATTATTATTATTATTATTATTATTATTATTATTATTATTATTATTATTATTATGTGTAGCCTCATGATACTTCATTTCTTCTTTTTAAGATAGCCCAGACCTTTTCGGTCAAAATAATCACCATGTTGACCAAAGAAAAACCTGTAAATGTTTATTATCTTGCTTATTGATTTTCATGCTTATAATTGACGGTGGTTCCTTCTCCCCAGGTGACGGTGGTCCCGATCCCGGGATCGAACCGCTGGCAGCAGATCAGCGCCAGCAGGATGCAGCGGATCCAGACGCTGATCGAGGAGCAGCTGCTCCACAACGCGGACTACGTCTTCTGCCTGGACGTTGACTCCAGGTTCCAGGGCCGCTGGGGGGCCGAGTCCCTGGGGGGGCTGGTGGCCGCGGTGCATCCAGGTAGGTGGTAGGTAGTAGGTGGTAGGTAGTGGGCGGTAGGTAGTAGGTGGTAGGTGGTAGATGGTAGGTGGTAGGTAGTAGGTAGCAGGTGGTAGGTAGTAGGTGGTATGTAGTAGGTGGTAGGTGGTATGTAGTAGGTGGTAGGTAGTGGGCGGTAGGTAGTAGGTGGTAGGTGGTAGGTAGTAGGTGGTATGTAGTAGGTGGTAGGTGGTATGTAGTAGGTGGTAGGTAGTGGCCGGTAGGTAGTAGGTGGTAGATGGTAGGTGGTAGGCAGTAGGTAGTAGGTAGCAGGTGGTAGGTAGTAGGTGGTAGGTGGTAGGTAGTAGGTGGTAGGTAGTGGGCGGTAGGTAGTAGGTAGTAGGTGATAGGTAGTAGGTGGTAGGTAGTAGGTGGTAGGTGGTAGGTAGTAGGTGGTAGGTAGTAGGTGATAGGTGGTAGGTAGTAGGTGGTAGGTAGTAGGTGGTAGGTGGTAGGTAGTAGGTGGTAGGTAGTGGGCGGTAGGTAGTAGGTAGTAGGTGATAGGTGGTAGGTAGTAGGTGGTAGGTAGTAGGTGGTAGGTAGTAGGTGGTAGGTGGGAGGTAGTAGGTAGTAGGTAGTAGTTGGTAGGTGGTAGGTAGTAGGTGGTAGGTGGTAAGTAGTAGGTAGTAGGTGGTGGGTAGTAGGTAGTAGGTAGTAGGTGGTAAGTAGTAAGTAGTAGGTGGTAGGTAGTAGGTAGTAGGTAGTAGGTGGTAGGTGGTAGGTGGTAGGTAGTAGGTAGTAGGTGGTAAGTAGTAAGTAGTAGGTGGGAGGTAGTAGGTAGTAGGTGGTAGGTAGTAGGTGGTAGGTGGTAGGTGGTAGGCAGAAGGTGGTAGGTGGTAGGTAGTAGGTAGTAGGTGGCAAGTAGTAGGTAGTAGGTGGGAGGTAGTAGGTAGTAGTTGGTAGGTAGTAGGTGGTAGGTGGTAAGTAGTAGGTGGTGGGTAGTAGGTAGTAGGTAGTAGTTGGTAAGTAGTAAGTAGTAGGTGGGAGGTAGTAGGTGGTAGGTAGTAAGTAGTAGGTGGGAGGTAGTAGGTAGTAGGTGGTAGGTGGTAGGTAGTAGGTGGTAGGTAGTAAGTAGTAGGTGGGAGGTAGTAGGTAGTAGGTGGTAGGTAGTAGGTAGTAGGTGGTAGGTAGTAGGTGGGACGTAGTAGGTAGTAGGTGGTAAGTAGTAGGTGGGAGGTAGTAGGTAGTAGGTGGGAGGTAGTAGGTGGTAGGTAGTAGGTGGTAGGTAGTAAGTAGTAGGTAGTAAGTAGTAGGTGGGAGGTAGTAGGTAGTAGGTGGTAGGTGGTAGGTGGTAGGTGGTAGGTGGCAGGTAGTAGGTGGTAGGTAGTAGGTGGGAGGTAGTAGGTAGTAGGTGGTAAGTAGTAGGTGGGAGGTAGTAGGTGGTAGGTAGTAGGTGGTAGGTGGTAGGTAGTAGGTGGTAGGTGGTAGGTGGTGGGTAGTAGGCGGTAGGTGGTAGATAGTAGGTAGTAGGTGGTGGTAGGTGGTAGGTGGTAGGCAGTAGGTGGTGGGTAGTGGCCGGTAGGCGGTAGGTGGTAGGTAGTAGGTGGTAGGTAGTAGCCCCCACCGGGTCACCTGTCCCTGGACCCGGGGGTTAAACATCTGTCTATGTCAAACATCTGTCATTGTTAAACATCTGTCCACATATTAAACATCTGTCCACATGTTGCCGTGGCGATGATGGAAGCTCCGCCTTCCTAGTTTCTTCAGAAACGTTTCCGTTATGGCTGCTTCTCTGATTCCGGTATCTCTTACCGCCGGTTGTTCCTGCAGGTTACTACCGGGGCAAGCGCGGCGGGTTCCCCTACGAGCGGCGGCCGGCCTCCAGGGCCTTCGTGGCCCCCGGGGACGGGGACTTCTACTACGGGGGGGCCGTGTTCGGGGGGGCCCTGCAGGAGGTGCACCGGCTGGCCAGGACCTGCAGGGAGAACCTGGAGGCCGACGCGGCGGCGGGGGTGGAGGCGGCCTGGCAGGAGGAGAGCCACCTGAACAGGTAGGGGGGGGGGGGGGCACCTGGACAGGTAGGGAGAGGGGCACCTGAACAGTTAGGGGGGCCACCTGAACAGGTAGGGGGGGGGGGGGTCCTGCACAGGTAGGAGGGGGGGGGGGTCCTGGACAGGTGGGGGGGGCCTGAACAGGTAGGGGGGGGGTCCTGGACAGGTGGGGGGGGGGTCCTGAACAGGTGGGGGGAGGGGTAACCTGAACAGGTAGGGGGGGGTTCTGGACAGGTGGGGGGGGGGGGGTCCTGAACAGGTAGGGGGGGGGGCACCTGAACAGGTAGGGGGGGGTTCTGGACAGGTGGGGGGGGGGGGTCCTGAACAGGTGGGGGGGAGGGGTGACCTGAACAGGTAGGGGGGGGGGGTCCTGAACAGGTGGGGGGAGGGGTGACCTGAACAGGTAGGGGGAGGGCACCTGAACAGGTAGGGGGGGGGGGGTCCTGGACAGGTAGGGGGAGG
The DNA here is from genome assembly GCF_033807715.1 of Cololabis saira. Classification (NCBI taxonomy): domain Eukaryota; kingdom Metazoa; phylum Chordata; class Actinopteri; order Beloniformes; family Belonidae; genus Cololabis; species Cololabis saira. The sequence continues at coordinate 7,438,936 of NC_084607.1, forward strand.
GGCACCTGAACAGGTGCCCCTTAATTAAGGATAATTAATAGATCTGACTATTATGAACCAACAAATAATCTCTTTATTAAATATAATACTCTAAAATTCCATGATATAGTAGAGCAGAAAACAGTTTTATTTGCCTTTAAGGCAGCAGAAACTGCTTCCAAACTGCATTCAGGATTTTCCTTTTTTTCTTCTTCTTTTATTTCTTCTTTTTTCTCTCCCTTTTTTCCCTTTTTCCTATTTTTCCATTTTTTCCTTATTTTTTTCCTTCTTTTCTTTTTCTCTCCTTTTTTCTCTTTTCCCTTTTTTCTTCTTTTTTTCTCTTTTTTCTCTTTTTTACTTCTTTTTTCTTATTACAGAAAATAGCTTTAAGGATAATTAATAGATCTGACTATTTATGAACCAACACATAATCTCTTTATTAACTATAATACTCGTAGTAGAGCAGAAAACTGTTTTATTTGCCTACTTCCAAAAGTGGCCCCTGCCCTCTAGATTAAATTTTTCTTTAAGTCTAAGATATGAAAGAAAATTGCCATTTTCAAATAAATCATTTATTATTCTGATGTTTTTTCTTAACCACTGGGCCCAATAGATAGGCTGTCTTTCTATTTTTATTTTTGGATTGTGCCATATGGACGCATATTTTTGAGTAAACTGAGAAATCTTACATCTCTTATGCACCTCCTGCCAAACAGCTTTGGAATGTCCTAGAATAGGGTTATTCTCCTTATTTTTCCCGTTTTTAACTGTTTGTGCTAGAGCCTCTATAGGTTTAAAGGGGAAGGTGAGTTCCCGCTCAATCAGGACCCAGTCCAGATCCGGACCAGCTTCATCCCAGTGTCCTGTAAGCTTGGACATCTCAAAGGCGACATTGTAATATTTTATGTTTGGCAGTGATAAACCTCCTCTCTTTTTGAACTCAAACAATTTATCCAAACGAATTCTTGGCTTTTTTCCTTCCCAAAGAAATTGTTTTATCATTTTGTCATACCTAACTAATAGTTGTTTTGGAATGCATATGGGTATCATCCCAGTTAGGTAATTTATTTGTGGTGCAACAACCATTTTTATTGCATTTATTTTCCCCCATAGAGTCAAGTGTAATTTAGTCCAATTATCCACATTAGTTTTAATTTTGTTTAGTACTTTTTCCATATTAGTGGTCATAATTTCCCTTATATCTGTATCTAATTCTATGCCTAAATATTTCATCCCCTTTGGTAGCCATTTGAAATTAAAACCTGATAACTGATTATGTGAACATGTTTGAGACACTGGCATAGCTTCTGATTTTTGCCAATTGATACAGTAACCGGACACTTTAGAATATGCTTCAATAGTTTCTAGCAAAACCGACACAGAATTGTCTGGATCCCGACTCAGTACCAAAATATCATCAGCATAAAGAAATAATTTATGCTCCCTGCCACCTCCAATGGCACCCTTAATTCTCGGCTCTGCTCTGATCGACGTGGCCAAAGGTTCTAAAAAAATTGTGAACAATAATGGACTTAAACTGCACCCCTGTCTAGTAGACCTAGATATATCGAAAAACTGAGATATTATCCCATTAGTAAAAACTGCCGCTTTAGGGCTGGAATATAAGACTTTAATCCATCTGCAGAAACCATCACCAAACCCGAATTTTGAAAGAGTTGCAAATAAAAAAGCCCATTCCACCTTATCCACCTATCTTATTTGAGCATCAAGTGATATGGCTGAAACAGGGTGAGGGTTAGTTTGGTTCATCCAAATTAAATGCAACAGTCTCCTCATGTTATCAGATGAAGATCTGTGTTTTATAAATCCAACTTGGTCTTTGTGAATAATTTTAGGTAGAACCAAATCTAGTCTCCGTGCTAATGTCTTGGACAATATTTTACAATCAACATTTATTAGGCTTATAGGTCTATAATTGGCTGGGTCCGTTGAATCCTTATCTTTCTTTGGTATCAGTGATATAATAGCCTGGTTAAGACTTTCTGGGAGTGAACCATATTGAAACGCTTCATGTAAAACCTCCGTGAGAAATGGGCAAAGAATATCAATATATTTCTTATAATACTCCGCCGGGAAACCGTCTGTACCAGGTGACTTACCGGGTTTCATACCCTTAATTGTGGTTCTAACTTCAGCTTCCGTAATGGGAGCATCCAGACTATCCTTTTCCTCTGAAGACAATTGTGGCAGCTCTACCTTCTGGAAGAAAAGGTTCAAGTCTTCTTCACTAGCTGAACATGAAGTCGTATACAAATCTTCATAAAGGTTTTTGAAAACTTCATTAATGTTTTTGGCTGAAGTGATTAGTTTATCATCTTTTCTAATTGCTGTAATAGTGTTAGTTGAGTCCAGGCGTTTCAATTGTCTTGCCAATAATCGTCCAGTTTTTTCACCATTTTCATAAAAATTTGTTTTGAGCCTAAATAGCGAATACTCTGCTTTTTTATTGTATATTTCATGTAACTCAAATTTTAGTTTGCAGATGTTTCTGAAACATTCTTCATTATATTGTTCAGCAAGTTGCTTATCCAATTTACCTATTTCTTTTTCCAATTGTTGTACTTTTTCTTAGTTGTCCTTTTTCTTCCAGGAACCATAAGCCATACATTTCCCTCTAATGAACGCTTTGAGTGCATCCCAAACAGTAGCTAATCTTTCTGTTGATCCTCTATTAATATCTAAAAACACTCTAATATCCTCACCAAGTTTTGTAGCAAACTGTTCATCCTGCAATAAACTTACATTTAACCTCCACCTCCCAGTATTACCTTTAGTAGATTGTAAATTTATATGTAATTCGACCAGTGCATGGTCTGTTATTGCTTTAACCCCTATATTGCAGTCTATTACGAGGTCAACAAGTGAGCTGGCAACCAAGAAAAAATCTATTCGTGAATAGGATCTGTGAGTGTGAGAGTAGAATGTGTATTCCCGTTTTTTTGGATTTACGAGTCTCCAAATATCTGTCAAACCCAGCTCTTTCTGTAAAGTATCTAAAGCTGCTCCGTCTCTGGAGGATGTCCTTGTTCTGACATTACTGCGATCCAAGTGATCATCTAATGTTTGATTGAAATCTCCACCTAAAATAATCTGACCATCTGTATCAGCCAGTATTTTATTGACCTCATGAAAAAATTGTGTGTTTTCTCTGTTCGGCGCGTATAAGTTGCCAAGTACGACTTTAACTCCATTAATTAGTGCCTCCACCACTAGGATACGTCCATGAGAGTCCTTAAACTGATTTATTACAGTAAAATTCAGTTTTTTGTTGACCAGGATAACTACCCCACAGCTCTTACTTGATACTGAGTTATGAAAGACATGACCGACCCAATCCCGTTTCATTTTTAAAGCTTCATCTTGGTCCCTGAAATGCGTTTCTTGGATATATGCAATATCTGTGCCCTTAGATTTAAGATAAATTAGTATTTTTTTGCGTTTAATTGGTGTGCTACAGCCATTAATATTCCATGTAACTACATTTATATGCCCACTATTCATTATTCCCAGAGTACCCAGGGGTCAAGGGGGAGTGTGCTGCATTTGCCCTGCTATAAAAGGTAATCCACCAGAAATAATATCTATGACCCAATAGGAACACAACCTATATGGACTACCAGGCCAATTTTTTGCTGGAAATTCAATATGGCCACCTTAATATTGGCCACTTATCAAAACATAGCTTGGTGATAATTTTTGAACCAAATGGGCTAGAAATGCAAACTTGGTGTCTATTTAATTGTTTCAGAGCATGAGAAAACCATTAGAATAGAATAGAATCTGGACCTTTAATTTGCATATTTCCAACACGGACGTCCCTGAAAATGAGCTTTACTATGGATTTTTCTAGTGACAGCTAACTGTTATGGCAAATAATCTGCTTTTTAAGCAATGTCAACACATTTGGTCAGTTTGAGAATTCATTTCTATGTTGTCAATATGGCTGCAGTCATAAATAACGTATGGAATTACATTTTAGCTCAGATTCTTTCTAGAGTTGTGGGGATGATTGCAGAAAAACAATATGAGAAAACGTCTACAATGTATCTTAAAGATTACATTTTAATAAACTAAATATAAGACATATATACGCAGACGCCGCATCGAGTGTTCTTGCCCGCTGCTGCGATACGTCAACGTTGCCGCCATATTGGATGTTCAAGACTGCGCTGTAAACTAATACAAGTAAATGGACTTATTTTCATAAAGCGCCTTTCTACAAAGAAATTTATGTTTTACGTCTCATTTATTCATTCACACACGCACATAATATATTATTATATTATAATATATAATATAATAAAACAAATTTTCAAATAACAAAATAACATATTTGAACCACTTTTCAGACAATAAAATAACTGAAAAAAATTGAAAAATGGTTTTGTGACTTGAAAAATTTTAAATGTTTATGTAAAATATGCTTTGTTGATGAGAAAACGTGTTTTTCTATTTTTCTTTTTTTTGTGAGGTTGGATATATATTGTTTTTCGGCACTACCTTGTTCTCTATAGCTGATATAACATGAATTAATCCTATGTGGAATCAATAAAGTTCTTATATTTTCCATCTGAGAAAATTAAATATATTATATTTGGTGGTAACTGTTTCCCAAGTACATTAGTGCGTGTGTGAATGAATAAATGAGACGTAAAACGTACATTTCTTTGTAGAAAGGCGCTTTATGAAAATAAGTCCATTTACTTGTATTAGTTTACAGCGCAGTCTTGAACATCCAATATGGCGGCGACGTTGACGTATCGCAGCAGCTCCATGGGAGGATACGTATGTCTATGGGTCTGACCCCTCAGGTCCTGCCAGAACCTTCCCGGTGGTCCCGGCAGTGAGAGCAGACCCACTGGGTCGGAACTTCCCGACCTGCAGGAGACGTAACAGTCCGACTTCCGTCCTGCTTTAGCTCGACTTGTGTCTGGTCCGAACGAGGCCGGACCCGGGCTGGTGTCGGACCCGGTTCTGGTGTCGGACCCGGGCTGGTGTCGGACCCGGTGTCGGACCTGGTGTCGGACCCGGGCTGGTATGTAGTATACAGTATGCAGTATGTAATATGCAGTATGTAGTATATGGTATGTAGTATGCAGTATACGGTATGTAGTATGTAGTATATGGTATGTAGTATGCAGTATGTAGTGTACGGTATGTAGTATGCAGTATGTAATATGTGGTATGTAGTATGCAGTATGTAGTATGCAATATGTAATATGTGGTATGTAGTATGCAGTATGAAGTATGCAGTATGTAGTATACGGTATGTAAGATGCAGTACGTAGTATGTAGTATGTCGTATGAAGTATGCAATATGTAGTATACGGTATGTAGTATGCAGTATGTAGTATACGCTATGTAGTATGCAGTATGTAGTATGCAGTATGTAAGATGCAGTATGCAATATGTAGTATACGGTATGTAGTATGCAGTATGTAGTATGTAGTATGTCGTATGAAGTATGCAATATGTAGTATACGGTATGCAGTATGTAGTATGTAGTATGTCGTATGAAGTATGCAATATGTAGTATACGGTATGTAGTATGCAGTATGTAGTATACAGTATGTAGTATGCAGTATGAAGTATACGATATGTAGTCTACGGTATGTAGTATGCAGTATGTAGTATGTAGTATGCAGTATGCAGTATGCAGTATGTAGTATGCAGTATGTAGTATGCAGTATGTAGTATGCAATATGTAGTATGCAATATGTAGTATGCAATATGTAGTATACGGTTGTATGCAATATGTAGTATGTAGTATGCAATATGTAGTATACGGTATGTAGTATGCAGTATGTAGTATGCAATATGTAGTATGCAGTATGTAGTATGCAATATGTAGTATACGGTATGTAGTATGTAGTATGCAGTATGTAGTATGTAGTATGCTATATGTAGTATGTAGTATGCAGTATGTAGTATGCACTATGTAGTATGCAATATGTAGTATGCAGTATGTAGTATGCAGTATGTAGTATGCAATATGTAGTATGCAGTATGCAGTATGTAGTATGCAATATGTAGTATACGGTATGTAGTATGCAGTATGCAGTACGTAGTATGTCGTATGAAGTATGCAATATGTAGTATACGGTATGTAGTATGCAGTATGTAGTATGCAGTATGTAGTATGCAATATGTAGTATGTAGTATGCAGTATGTAGTATGCAGTATGTAGTATGCAATATGTAGTATGCAATATGTAGTATGCAATATGTAGTATGCAGTATGCAGTATGTAGTATGCAATATGTAGTATGCAGTATGCAGTATGTAGTATGCAATATGTAGTATGTAGTATGCAATATGTAGTATGCAGTATGCAGTATGTAGTATGCAATATGTAGTATGCAATATGTAGTATGCAGTATGTAGTATGCAATATGTAGTATGCAGTATGTAGTATGCAATATGTAGTATGCGGTATGTAGTATGCAGTATGTAGTATGCAGTATGTAGTATGCAGTATGTAAGATGCAGTATGAAGTATGCAATATGTAGTATACGGTATGTATGCAGTATGCAGTATGATAAGTGGCCAATATTAAGGTGGCCATATTGAATTTCCAGCAAAAAATGTACCAGGTAGTCCATATAGGTTGTGTTCCTACTGGGTCATAGGTATTATTTCTGGTGGATTACCTTTTATAGCAGGGCAAATGCAGCACACTAAGAAAACAGGGGACTTGCCCCCCGGGTAGAGTGTGTAAACCTTTGTCTCCCCTTAGACTTTTGCATGATACTGTCTCTCACTACTTCCACACATATTAATGCCTTACTCCTGCAGTCATAAAAAAATAAAAAAAGGAAAAAATAAAAGTGCCTCCAGAAACATTGTCCCAGAACAGGAACACACATAGTAAAAAATAATATTAACTCAAAAAACACCGCCCTTAAAACAAACATGACAGTGTAATAAGCCTTGGGCTCAAAAAGATTCTGGTCCGTGTAGGTCCTGTAGACGGTACCTGCTCCTCCCTCCCACCGTCCGGGAACAGCAGCGCCCCAGAGTCTCCGCCGAGCCTTCAAAGTAAAGTTCCACTCTCCTTCATATTCACGTCAAACAGTCAGTCTTTCCCCGTGCTTTGGATGTTATCCCGGACAAAGACCTCAGCTTTCTTTGGGTCGACAAAGCCCAGTCTTTTCCCCTTCCATGTAAACCTCAGAATTGCCGGGTGTGCCAGCGTGTGTTTCACCTGATGATCCCACAGGGCTTTCATTATTGGGGAGAACCGTCTCCGCAGATCGGAGCGCTCCTTGGTTATATCCTCGTAAATTGAGAGAGTGCAGTCCTCCCACCGTATCCCTCTCTCTTTTTTCGCGGCTGCCAAAACTTTCTGCCAGGCCGTGTATCACAGAAACCTCACCAGTATCACCCGCGGCGGTTGGTTGTCGCCCGACCTGGGTCCTCCACTTCTGTGGCTCCTCTCGATCTCATATTCCTCCCCCTGCAGCCCCAGTCCTTCGTTCAGTATTTTCTTTATGTAGTCATTCATTCTATTACCCATTTCCTTTCCTTCTTTCAGTCCGATCAGATCCGATTTTCATGGTCATCCACGCGGCTCCAAAGTTGATCCACCCTTTGTCTCAGCACTTTATTTTCATTAATCATGCCAGCGTTACTATCTTCCACATCAGAAATACGACTTTCCACCTCGTCAAGCCGTGTTTGCAAAGCACTCACTGTGGTTTTTAGTTCTGTCGTGTCTGATTTAATCATTGACACATCACTTGCCACCTTATTCAGAGTCGAGCTCATCCTCGAGATCTCCGCAAGGATATCCCCCATGTTGTTCCTCGGTGAAGCTTCACTGCAGGTGGGGCTAGCAGGGTTAGCTTGCATGGTAGCTGAAGTCAAGCGCGTTTGTAAACTTCGTTTTTTCTGGTTCATTTTGCGGTTCAGACCTGCGCAACTTCGTGTAACTTTGCCTTTACAGGAGTACCGACTATTTATGACATCAAATAAACTTCCACGGAGATATACATTAGTTTCATCCGTTGTCGGCGGAGAGCAGGAGCTTATCTAAAACGCAGCCATTTCCCAGGTCTTCCTCACGTGACTCCCACAACTTAGATTTTACAAATATGAGAACATGAGTTAAAGGGAAAATCTCCAACACTATTCTTTACAACATCAGAATGTCCTTTTTCTGCAATATCAAATAGCAAGCAAATTAGTGTTCACAGATATGTAATCCCTATGCAAGTTTGTTATTCACAGTATAACAAAGAAACAAAGAAACATGGCCAACTCTAAAACATCAACTATTGTTTGGCATCGAAAGTGGTTATATTGGAACTAATGCTTACTTCTTCACACACTCTGTTACAACAGATCACATGTTCCTTCCATACTGACAGGAGCAATCCCCTCATTGCTACTGGCTCCTGGCTCTGCTTCTGACACTAAATCACATTTTAAAAATGGTCTTAATTCTCAGCACAAATCTCCCCTTTTTACAAAGCCTTCTGATGAATCATCTCGCATCTCAGGGCACTTTGCATATAGAGCAGGTCTACACCATACTCTTCATTATATGAATTCTAATAATATTCACTCAATGAGCAATCCTACTTGCCCACTCTGGAGGTGTGGGCTCATGGCTGGTGCTGGATCTTGCAGCTGACTATGAGGGGCTACAAGACAAAGTTTCCTAGTTATGTGGCGTCGCATCATACTATTATTTAAATTATATAATGTTATGTTATTTGTGTTGACTTGATAATTAACTTCCATGGTGGTTTGCAGGCAAAGTTTAACATCTTGCCTTACCCGTTTCATCGTCCTCATTTGTCCGCGAGCTCGCTTTTGTGAAAAAGTTGCCAATTTTGGCACACTTTGCTGCATCTGATTCCAGAGCTTTTCTCTTTTTTAATCGTTGCTTCTCCGCGCCATCTTGCTCTTTCTACTCTCCATCTCTCCATTACCCCCCACCCCCCCAAAAAAAAAAACTGAACACCAGCCCTCGCGGCCCAAACATCGGACCGGTCCACCGGGAATTGTCCCGGTCCTCCCGATTAGCCACTCCGGGCCTGGGTGCAGCAGAGGCGCCGCCTGGAGGGGAGCCACTGAAATGCGGGGTGAAGTATGTGGGAGGGGTAATTTTAGCTGCCTGGCTGAGGGCCTGTTGGTTAAAAACCTGTGACAGAGTTCTGACCGGCAGGCCGATGACTTTAGAGCATAGTGATGCTGTGCTCTGCAGTCTGTTCTTGTTCTGCGTGCTGAGGGAGTGGAACCAGCAGGTCATGGAGAAGGTCATGATGCTTTCCAGGAAGGCATAATAGAAAGTCATCATGATGTGTGTGCTGACTCTTAAGGAGTTGAGTCTCCTGAGGAGGTACAGCCGTTGCTGACACTTCCTGAGAATCTCCTCTGTGTTGGCGGAGAATTTCAGGAGGTTGTCAAAGCTGGTGCCCAGGTATTTGTACTCTTCGACTACCTCCACTGGCTTCCCGTGGATGGTGGTGGTGACTGCAGCAGCCAGATCCCTCTGTCTACTGGAGAAGGTCACCACCATTTCTTTGGTCTTGCTGGTGTTTAGTTCCAGTTTGGAGCGGTCACACCACTCAACGAACTCCTGAAGAACGGGTCCGTGATGTTGTGAGGTGCCTGACAGCAGCGACAGGAGAACTGTGTCGTCAGCGTACTTTATCCGATGGCGGTTGGGCTGAGTGGCTCTGCAGTCATCGGTGTAGAGGATGAAGAGCAGGGGGGGAGAGCACACAGCCCTGGGGGGAGCCAGTGGAAGTGGAGCAGAGGTCAGAGAGAGAGTTGTTGACACGAACCCTCTGAGTCCTGTTGGTCAGAAAGTCCAGGATCCACAGGATTAACTGGTCATCCAGGTGAAAGTGGGAGGAAAGTTTAGTGGCCAGGATGTGGGGCTGCAGGGTGTTGAATGCTGATGAGAAGTCAGCAAACAGTAGTCTGTCAGATGAGTCAGGGAGCTCCAGGTGCAAAGGTGCAAAGATTTTTGCATCATCAACGCTTCTGCCTGCGCGATATGCAAACAGGAGTGGGTCCATTAGGGAGTCAGTTGCTCTGATGTGCTGTTTTATGATCTTCTCCATGGCCTTCATCACCAGGGAGGTGAGGGCCACAGGACGGAGATCATTCAGAGTCTTTGGCTTATTTTTTTGAGGGATAACAAATAACGGCTGTTAAGAAATTTGCTCCGATGTTTTCGGGGGATGAGAAGAGCAGCCGGCGATTTATGGTTAAATCGACACAGAGCCTACGGCGTACGGCACCGTACGTGGTATTCTCTGCGTTGGTGTAACACAGAACCATAAATCAGCCTTTATTCTGGCGAGATCTGAAGATACGATGCAACAACGAGCAAGCGAGTGATTATGTACATTCACTGTGTATGTGAATATTGTGAAAGTAAAATATATATTTCTCGCTAGAAATGTAATCAAAACGCATTTTTATGCAGAAATGAACTCAAAATATTGATTTTATTCACTAAAAATTAGAAATGTAGATATATATAGATTCATACACCCTACCCCTCATTATGTCCACTAGCCCTACATGCAAAGAGGAATTGGGACACCACTACCTTCACGGGAACGTGCATAATTTAAGGGTAGGGCTGAAAAGAAGGGGGGCGGGGGGGGATTGGGACTGGCCCAAAGACTATTCCCCTCCTCTACTTCCTGTGTGCAGGTACCTGTGGACTCACAAGCCCACCAAGGTTCTGTCCCCGGAGTATCTCTGGCAGGACTTCAAGCCCCGGAACCTCGAGATCCACATCGTCCGCTTCTCCGGAGTCATCAAGAATTACCAGGAGATCAGACCCAACTGAGACCCGGGAGGGGGGGGTCGGGGCTCCAACCTGCAACCTGGAGATCAGCAAACTTCCTTCAATAAAGTGTTTTGAATTAAACAGAGTTTAATTCTCTGTGGTCCCCGTTTATTGGCTTCGTTACCTAGTGGGGGCGGGGGGGTGGTGATCTCGTAGCCCTTGGGGTTGGGGGTCGGCTTGGGGGGTCTGGGGCGCGGGCCTCTGGTGGCCCCTGGGGGGCGGTGGGGGGGGCCGCGGGGCCCTGTCCCTAGCCGGTGGGGGCCTTGGGGGCCTATGGGGGGGGTTGGGTTGCCTCATGGCGGTGGGGGGGGTGGCTGGGGAGGGCTCGGGCGGGGGGCTGTGGCTTGGGCGTCTCCGGGCCTCCCGGGGGGGGCTGGGCCGTGGACGTGGGGGCCTCCATTGGCAGGACATCAAAACTTAATAATTTATGAATATTATATTATACAAAGATGTTTATTATTATTATTATTAGTATTATTATTATGTATAGTATATTATATTATTATTAGTATAGGTATCGTAGAATTAAACAGAGTTGAATTCAGAACCAGAATCTGAGCCAGAATCTGAATGCCGTGTTTCTGTTTGTTTGACTGAAGAATGTTTATAAAGTTTCCACTGAGGTCAGGTGTAAATCTGTCCACATGTGAAACATCTGTCCAGATGTCAAACATTTTTCCACTTATTATTTAAAATCTGTCCACATGTCAAACATCTGTCCATTTATTATTTAAAATCTGTCCACATGTGAAACATCTGTCCACATGTTAAAAATCTGTACACATGTCAAACATTTGTCCACTTATTATTTAAAATCTGCCCACATGCCAAACATCTGTCCAGATGTCAAACATTTTTCCACTTATTATTTAAAATCTGTCCACATGTCAAACATCTGTCCATTTATTATTTAAAATCTGTCCACATGTGAAACATCTGTCCACATGTTAAAAATCTGTACACATGTCAAACATTTGTCCACTTATTATTTAAAATCTGTCCACATGTGAAACATCTGTATACATGTTAAACATCTGTACACATGTTAAACATCTGTCCACAATGGAAAACTTAATAAAAGGCTTACAATATATCAGTTGGTGACTTTTTTTTTCTAAATTGCATTACAGAAAAAAAAGAACTTTATCACAATACCCCCCCCTCCATCTTTCCGCTACAGAATGTTGACCTATGTTAAAGCGACACTACGTAACTTTTCCACCTTAATATCATATTTCCAGAGTCATTGTGATGGTACATCAACTTCCAACAGGTTTAATGACACCTCTGTCATGGTCTGAGGGGTCTGTATCGCCTTCACTGGCACTATGTAACTCTGAGGAGCATGGTAGGAACCCTGCCACACTAAAAAACTACACATTTTACGGCTTTGACTGCTTTACGGCATACGTCACTTCCCCCTCCTTCCCGATTCGCAGTCGAGACGAAAATGGGTGGGGCGTGGAGCGCAGAGCTCAGCAGAAGCTGGTAACCCATTGCTGTGTTGTGGCTGCAGCAGCTCCACATAACAGACCAGGGAAAAGATCCTAATGGTTTAACTTTTCAACGGTTTCCTGCTCGGAGGCAGAACCACGCAGGCCAAGTATCTGATATAACAAAGTAAAAGAGTGAAAGAGTCGTCGGCTCGCTTTGGATCGCGGCTGTAACGACCAAACACACAGTAAAGCCTGAATTATGGTTCTGCGTTAAATCGACGCAGACCTACGGCGTAGGGTACGTGGCGACGCGCAACGTACGGTGCGTGTCGCCGCGTACCCTACGCCGTAGGCTCTGCGTCAATTTAACGCAGAACCATAAACAGCCTTAAACCACAAACACTCACACAGACGGGTCGGATCAAAACACGGGTTTTATTCCCCACTTCGCCAGCTAAACGCAGTTGCTGGCCAGCTCTCTGCGGTGCAATTAACCCCAATCTTCAGATAAAACTAGGAAAAAATATTAACTCTTATTTGTAGCTGCAGAAGAAAAAAATTATCTCACGAGGAAAACAAAAATATTGCTCACGCCTCGGAGCCTCTTCAGCATAATATAGCAGTCAAAAAAAAAGAAAAGTAAGAGGGATACAAAACATGTACTGTATGTTGTACTATTATACAAATTTATTGAAACACATGGCTCTTCAGTAGGGATTTCATATGGATCCAGACCGTTAATAATCATTATTTTCTCGATATACCGCTCCCTGGCTGGTATCCCGGTAAATTCCAGTTCCTTTCCAGCAGTTTAACATCTTTTTTTTTGCGTTCCGTCTGTTCACTTGGTGAAACAGAAAAGCATCCCGTCTCCTCTCATCAAAACAAATGCAGCGACGGGACAGGATCTTTCCGGCAGTACGCGCTGGTGCTCATGGGAAACGTAGTGTTCTTTCTGGTAAAGCACTACCGCTTTTGTCCAAAAGATGCCGCCAAACTCAGAAAAGCTGAAAGTTACGTTGTGCTGCTTTAAAACAGGAAATGGTGAAAGCATGGAAGAAGAAAAGAAAAGTAGAATTAAAGGTCCACTATGGATTTTCTGAGCAGTGGCTGACTGAGAGTAAGAGACGAGAGGAGAAGGAGAAAAAGAAGGCTGAAAAAATAAATGCGATGATAAAAGAAGATGAAGAAACGACTTCTTCACGGAGAAACCTTGATGTTGAGAACGGTAATAGGGGACGCCCTAATGACCAGTCGGACTCTGACTTAACTGATCAAAACAAACCTGAGACTTCAAAACGAATACGCGTGACTCCCGTAAGGATCGTAGGGATCCTGTTAAACTGAAAAAGGTCTCGAAACGTGCTTTTTCTGCACCATCTCGGGTTCAACCAACTCGGGACGTAGAAACAAAACATAAAGTTGAACCTCGCAAACAAAAGAAAGACCTGTATCCTGTGTCCGACCTTAAACAAATAAAACAAAAACCTGGATATGGTAAAACAGACTCAGGCTCCGGCTCAGACTCTGACTTGGACTCTGAATCTAACCCAGGATGTGCTGCGCCCCCCACCGACCTGATTTGTCCATTAATCCAGGTGACTAATCCGCATTACTGTCAAGGTGGTGATGACAACCCGACCATTATGGTTTTTCGAGCATGGTCCAAAGATGAAATGATGAAAGCTGCTGATGGTCTTGCAGACCCATTTCAGGATGCCAACCTGTTCCCAACTGACTTGGTAGAATTGATGAACAGCTTTCACCTGAATGGCTTAGAGGTGCTTCATGTGGTCAGTAAAAAACTTGGGCACAGACTTGGACGTATACAAGGTGATTTCACTGGACATGACGCAGCAAATCCTCCAGTGATTTTACCTGCTTACTCTCATGCCTTGACGAAGCAGTAACACGGTTAAACAATCGCATTATTACGATCTTCTGTAGGGGAGCAGACTACACCTGCATTGCGGCATGCAAACAAAGGGATCCAGAACATGCTGAAGACTACGTAGTTTGTTTAGAAGCGGTTTTCAGGCATAATTCTGGCATTCCTTATAACCCCGCAGACAATGGAGCTTACCAGCAACAATTGAAAAAAGCGTTCCTGGAGGGACTACTGCCCACAGTGCGACATTTTGTAATGAAGTACTGGGTTCCTCAGACCACGGGCTCTGTAGCAAAGGCCGTGGAATTTGCCTCCCACGCACAAAGGGCGGTGTCCGTGAAAAAAAAGTCAAGGGGGTGCGTATGCTGCAGAAGAAGACACAGAATACGTTGAATACTCTGGTGATTATCGGAGTGACGGACGGGGCAATCTACACGGAAGAGATCATTTCCACCGTAGACGAGGGGGGAGGAATGCAGGAGGGAATTGGGAAAAATCTGATCCAAATTGCTGGTATTGCGGGAAAACCTGGACATTTTTCCAGGGATTGCAAGACTAATCCTGCAAATAAAAGAAAACAGCCACAGCAAGATAAACGTCTGGATAATCCCAACTCAGCCCAACAGAAATGACTAGTATCTGAAACTCCGAAACAGGGTCCAGACGATGTGGTAGACATCTTTGCAGCCCTTAAACATGCCCGTCAAAATAATGAATTGCCATTCATAACCCTCAGTATTCAAGGGGAAAACTATTGCTGTCTTTGTGATTCTGGGGCTTGTAGAACTGTTTTACAAACTACTCCCCCAAAAGTAACCTTATCTTCGGATGAAGTATATGTGAAAACAGCAAGTGGACACATGGCAAAACATTGGTTGACAAATCCAGTTTCCGTGTGCCACAAGGACACCGGAAGAACAGCTTCCTGTCTTGTTCTGGTCGACCCTTCATGCCCAGTAAATTTGTTAGGCAGAGATTTAATATACCTCCTCGATATTTCCATCATTGTAACCAAGAGCGGAATGAGAGCAGAGATAACTCCAGCTGATTCTCAGGATGTCTTTGTCGCACAGGGAATGGGGCTACCACATTATTGGTGGGCCCTAGATCTGGGTAACCAAACAGTAGCAGATGAAATATTGCAAGTTACAAAAACTAAAGTCGAACAGGGGGAATTTATGCCTCGTGACGCCCTCCATGTAACTATGAGGTATGACACAACCCCTGGCCCAGATCCATCTTATGATATAAAGCTTCATAAACTACGAGATCAGGTCATTACGGTTTCCCATTTGTACATCTCTCCGGATGGAGACTCAGTATGTTCGGTAATATTGTCACAAGAACAGAAAAAACTCCTGTATCAGCCTCTCCCGCACATCTCAGTGTGCAGAGTAACATGCAGAGATTGGAAGGAAATGTCACATATTCTCCGCACAGCTAAATCAGACACATATGATCCAAAAACGGAAAGAGATGGCTGGCTTACAGGCAGCCGCACTCATTACCTGCGGCGTACCCTCATTTGGAGGGTTAAAGTGACACCTACAGCACAAATGGACGAATGACCGTGTGATAATCCTACAGACGCTTTTGTAAATTTGGAGAAGTACCCAGAATTAAGTGAAATCCCTTCAGAGTTGTGGTCAAAAGGCCCAACTGATGTTGGACTGATCAAAGGCTGCACCCCGGTACAGATTTAACCTCTGTCCGGAGTCAGACCAAACATCAGACAATATCCTATCAGCCCTGAAGCACGGAAAGGGATTGAACCTGTAATAGCTGATATGGTAAAATCTGGGATTGCCCGATCCCCCCCGATCTTCATTGTGAAGAAGCCACACTCTGATAATTGGAGAATAGTTCAAGACCTTCGAGCCTTAAATGAAGCCGTCTTACACGCAGCGCCGGATGTACCAAACCCACATACTATTTTAAATCAAATAACACCATGGAGAGAATGACATATAAATTTAGAATGAAGGAAAATGTCTCTTCGACTAAATGGGAGAAATGGACCCGATGGGACACAGTGGGGAATACTTGAAATCTGTCTTATTCATATCTCTCTCTCTTGGATCTATTGTAATTTAATAATAGACACATGTAGCCGCAACTGTTGTAATTGTTTTGTTTGTTTGTTTGTTCTTTTGAAATTTTTCAATAAAAATTAAAGTTTAAAAAAAAAAATCAAATAACGCCAGAGAAACGTTTTTTCTCTGTTGTTGATTTGAGTAATGCATTCTTTTCCGTTCCAGTGCATCCAGATTCACAGCACTGGTTCAGTTTTATGTTTAATGGCAAAAAGTACATGTACACCCGCTTACCACAAGGATTTTGCAACAGCCTGCATGAATACACTCTCGCGCTCATACAATCTATGTCAACATGTCAGATTCCGACGCACACACAAATGTTATTATACGTGGATGACATTTTAATCACAACTGACACAGAAGAAAATTGTAATCAGTACAAATGTTATTTTATTTTTTTAACAATAAAGTTGCCATTTGTGAACATTCAGTGTTGTGATTTCTTTACAGTTAACATGATTCATTTGTCTTGTAACATGAGAAATTAAATGATGAGGAATTGGAGTAAATAACTGTGGTGTACCTATTTAGAAGTAGTGACCCATTCCCCTCTTCAGGGAACTAAAGGCTGATTTATGGTTCCGCGTTACACCAACGCAGAACCTACGGCGTAGGGTACGCGTTGATTTAACGCAGAACCGTAATTCAGGCTTTAAGATCCCAGGGAGCCGTTTACACCGTGTCATAACTGCATGCGAGCGTCCGACTATCGCGTCGAGCTGCGTGACATCGGACGCTCTCTGTCCACACTGAAACCATTAAACTCGCGGCCAGTTAGGACAGTCCAATAGAAAATAAAGCAATGGAATTGATTTTGTCGCTGACGCTCGCTCGCATCGCATGGGACACGCTGTAATAGTGTACGGAGCCGGTTCTTCTGCCCGGAGAGGCTTTGTGCCCTCCCCTGCTACAAGTCAGTCAGGCAGCCAATCAGCACAGAGCCTCATTATCATAGCCTCCCCGCCCCTCAGAATCCCTCATAGATAAGGTTAGAAGCAGTAAAAATAAAGACATGGCCCAGAGGCTGAATTTCTGATTTATTCAGAAAAAACAATCAAAAGCTTGTTTTTAAGACATTCAAAGCCTGTTTAAGATATACATTAAATGCCATAATAAGTCACCTTTAAATAAAGGCAAATGACTGAATGAATATCAAATAAAGCAATATCAATAGAATTGGTTTTTTTTTCTTCTCTTTATCGCATAATGTTCACAAAGTGTAATGCAATTCATGTCATGGGTAGTGTATTTTGAAGGATCAAATACTCAACATCCCATATTATCAATTTTACATCGTGCAAGAAATGATGAGGGTGGCAATCAAACTTTGAAAATCGACTGTGCGCATGCGCAGAACCACAAAGTAGCATTCAGTATATATATATATATATATATATATATATATATATATATATATACAATGGTATATACTATATATATATATATATATATATATATATATATATAGTAGCGTAGATATATATAAAGGCTAGATGACTCAAGGCGGAGTCTCCAGCGTCGTTCACCGGCGGCCATCTTACTACAGGACACTCTTTGGCGCGCTATCATGTTGCTGTTGGAGGGTGAGTGGTCTGTTCAGACAAAAATACTCATAACTTGCTGAAATCTTGATGGATTTACAAACAGTTTGGTTTATTATAAACGCCATTAACGTGGGTATGATTCGAGATGCTTGGACATGTTGAAATTGTATCCTTTCTTTTCGAAAAACGACTTAATATACACACATGTAATAATGTAATAATATACATCTATACATATATATATATACATGTTATAATGTAATAATATAAATACATGTTATAATGTCATTATATATATATACATATATATATATATATATATATATATATATACATGTTATGTCATAATATAAATACATGTTATAATGTAATAATACATATATATATATATATATATATATATATATATATATATATATATATATATATATATATATATATATATATATATATATACATACATGTTATAAGGTAATAAGATAAGGTAAAAATATATATAACTATAAATGTTATAATATACATATAAATATTACTAAGAATACCAAATATTTATTTAATATAAATACCATGTCATACCTATCTGTTTCTTGTTATTTTCATATAAAAGTACGTTTGTCAATGTTTATAATTATTCACAACTATGCAGTGTCATAACTACATCTCTGACGTTCATAACAAATCAACCTGGTTGAAAATTGAGCAAGTTATGGTTGTTTAAGCAGTACATGCACCATTAAACATATAAAACATATAATTACGAAATATAAACAGTATATCCATCCATCCATCCATCGTCCGCCCCGGGTCGCGGGGGCAGCAGTCTCAAAAGAGATGCCCAGACTTCCTTCCTTCCTTCCTCCAGCTCTTCCTAGGGGAGTCCAAGGCGTTCTGTATACATTGGAATGAAAAATAATATGCTCATTATACCACAGTTAACAACCAATCAGATTGCAGGATTTCACCTTTCTGTTTTATAATGGTAGTTTTACCAACACTTTTTACCAACACTGTGTGTTGTCGGTAATGTCCGACACATTACCGTTTGACCTTCTGTTTTTTCTCCACCGCCTGAGTCTGACGTCCCCCCTCCGTCTCTCTCTGGTCCTCCGGCTCAGCATCCCGATAAAACAGCGTCTCCAGGACCGCCTCCTTCTTTCCCGACGTCAGCAGCCCTTCAAGCAGGGAGTCGTGGATCTTCTTCCACGAGCTCATCTCTGAGCTCCAGAGAGCGGCTCGGGCCCTGATGAACTGCGACACCTTGGTCTTGTTGCCTTTGGCCAGGCTGATGCTGTCCTTGCAGATGGAGAAAATGTCCACCCCGATGAAGAAGACATTGGACACGAGGCCGAATCTGGCCATCTTGGAGGCAGCCAGAGACCGGGGGACTTTAAGTAGAGCTTTACCACTCTTCAACGCCTTGAAAGCCGAGCAATTGCGTGTGAAGGAACAGATTTTTTTGCCAACGCTACCAACCGTAAGGAGCCCCTTTCCCACGTCAGACGGACCAAACTCAGTCGCCTCCATTTTGGAGATGGTTTGTCTGGTCACCTCCTCCAGAGAGTCCTGGAGTTTCGTCACATCCTCCATGAAGCTTTGGAGGACTTCCCCGGCTTTCTTCTGCTGCGTGCAGTTGACTCTCTTTTTGGTGCGGGTCGTGACGAGGCTGTTGACCCCGCTGGTGATCCCCAAGCCTAAGCTGGACATGGTCAGAGCGAGAGACACTCCCATCGTGACAGGGATCAGCGCCACACCGACGATGGACAGCACGCCCCCGATTATGCCCACCGAGCTGCCCGCCACGCTGGAGATCTTCGCTCCTTTACTCATCCGGTCCAACTGAACCGCGTTTCCCTCCAGCTCGGTCAGCGACCGCAGCATCCTGGGCTGGCGCTCGCTGAACTCCTTCATGAAACCGTGATACGAGTCCTCCTGGAACAAGAACACCATCAAGTGTGTGTCCATCCTGGGAAAGTAACATTTAAAAACAGGGAAACACGGAGTTGTAAGTGAAATGTATATATGAACATCAGTGTTCGTAAGATTAAAGTTCACACTTCTACTGGGGGGGCTGTCCATACGTCTCAGCCGCGTTGGTGTTAATAGTTTTACAGGTGGAGGCGACCGTCATTGTTTACCTCCTCACCTGTTTTTCATTTTGCGGTTCCATGCACATCTAAATCAAGCTATTGGCAAAGATCTAGCTTTCGATTAAAATTTAATTGTTTTTTTGTTTTTTGTTTTTTCTTCTTCTTCTTCTTCTTCTTCTTTGTTAGAAAAGTCATGTTCTTTTTTTTTTTTTAATTCAATCACAATTTAAATGACAAAATCCAGCACTACATAATCAGACTGTGACCATGGGGAGTCCATGGCCACCTCACTTGATTGCTGCTGATTGAGTCCACCTGCATCAGGGAGGAGTTCAGGTGGATTAAACCAAATTTAATGTTTCTTTTTGGGTGTTATGGCAAATAAATGTTGTTTAAAAATGACATTACAAAAAAATAGATTGGGAATGATTTTGTTAAGAGGGGAGGACCCTGACTAAAGGCACACATGTTTTGTTAAGTTTTAAAAACTGTAATGGTTTATGCCGGGTGGGTGGAGTCTTGGAGAAGGCTTGGGTTTAAAAGTGGGTGAAACCCTCAGTTCACACTCTTTTTGCCCTGCTGTTGCTGTGAGGAGCTGTTTGCCTGTTTTAAAGGCATGTTGGGACCGCCCCAAGTAAATTGCCACCTGTGTGCCTGAGAAATAAATCACCCTGAACTTTGCCCTGTTGTGTCTGCCTGCCATCCCTTACTCATGTTGAGAGTCTCTGGTCTAGTGCTGAGGTGTTACACTACCTTCGCCTAAGCCTGTGTGACATTTGGTGGCAGTGGTGGGATGGCAGGCCGCAGAGGGTCCAAAGGAGGGGCAAATAGAAGAAGGGATGGTTTACGTTCTAAGGTTACAGAGGGGCCAGATGAAGCTGGTTGGGCCACTGTGGGCTCTGAAGGCTCAGGGGAGGAGGACCTCACCGATATTGAGGAAAATGCAGCCAAACCTAAGGCTAAGAAGGCTATGGCAAAATTGCGCCATCTACAGCCAGATGAAGCCAAGGCTGGGAGGTCTACTGAAGCAGGCTCCTCAATGATGCAGGTCCAGGCCAAACCCGAGGAAGGGACAGAGCTGGCCTCCCTTCTCAAGGATTTCCTGCTCAGCCAGAGACATAGAGAGGACGTTCTTGTTAATGAGCTCAGAGAGCTGAAGACTGCTGTGATGTTGCCGCCTCCCAACATTGCCGTCTCTGGCCACAGCTCCGTCGCTGGTGGAAGTCCACGTATGCAGCTGCCTACACCAGCTCCTCGACGTAACCGTCCCACCCCAAGTTCTATTCCCAATATTCAACTGTTAGGTTCCTAAATCATCACATAAATTAATAACTTAGGAAAAGACACCAGAGACTGTGGAATGATTTTCAAGGCGCTTCTGCAGAAGCTTGGAGAGAAGTCCTGAGGAGCCCAAAGGCAACACGGCCCTCCTCTTTAGAGCTCGTCAGACCTTCTCCCGACTTGCTGCTCCTGCAGGACGCTTTTATTCAGCAAGGATGACAGGAAAAACCATATTTGGTAAACAATGAACAATTAGAAGAAACAGATGGTCAAACAGATCAGATGATGGTTGAAAATTCACACCTATGACTTTTCAGTTAATAAGTAACTTATCTGTGGTGTGCAGAGCAACAGACATCCTTTTAAGAAATGGTCAAGGGGTTTTTGTTGTCATGAGATGGTCAACTAACCCTTAAAGACAATGAGACGGCTGTCAGTCGACCCCCCCCTTACAAAAACTCAGGAAGGGCTTCGCTGTCATCTGTTAACATGTGATAACCAACAGTCAGCTTAAAGTCTTGAAACAACATGAAGGGTCAATAAATGAGCCCCTTCTGGACAAACATGAACTCTGTGAGGTTTTGCACAGATGTGTCTAAAGACACTGGTCAGCTGTTAACAAAGCAGACAACCCCCACTAAATACCTTCAGGGAATGGCCTGTCCTGTGACTTCTGTTCCTATTCTGATAGTTTTTTATTTTCATAATGACAATCTTAATTCAAAAGAGTTGATTAACCTCACATTTCCCTCCTCTTGTCATTTTGAAACTTCACAGCACCCAAAATAAAACACTCCAGTGTCATCATAAACATACAGGTAATGAAAACACAGAGAAGTACAAAGACAGTAATAGTCGGAATCGGAATCGTATTCTCAGTCATTATGTCAGCATGACTCAGTAATGAAAAAGTCTCTTCCATTCCTCTCGGACTCCTCTCCTAGTTTGTTGTCGCAAGTCAGTTTGGCTAGTCATCTTCTTCAGGCCGTGGCTGGCGAGATAGGCATCAGGTGATTTCTTCAGCGGGCAAAGGTTTGAGTACCGCCCGACTTCTCTGCACTACTCAAGCCTGGATCATTTCTCCGCTAGCTTTCACTGCAACTGGTGAACGCAGTAGATCGTTCAGGAGCCTTTTACTGTTGCCGGTGCTGTCGGTGTCCTGATTTGGACAGCAAAAGGGCCCGTCCTGACGGGTGATGACGTTTCACCACACGACCCAGGATCTGGTCACCCATTTCCAGCAGTTCCTGCTTAGGAGAGGGAGAGAGGAAGAAAACAGCAGCCCAACAAGAAGACGATTCTCATGTACAGTTCGACTAATGGCCGTCATTCAGGCCATGGCTTTCTTGAGCCTTAACTTAACATGCCATTAGTTCACTCCAAGTATGAAATCCATATGAACAATTTCAAATGGATAGGTCCCTTCATGTTGTATCTGCAACATGTCGGAAAGCTCCTACTAAAAATTTTTAAAGGGTATTTAGTATTTAATCCTCATGATGTATCATATGTACCCTTACTCCCTCCTGTTGAGCCATAGAAACTCCCTATGGCTCAACTTAGCCACCAAGGGGAACAGATTCCTTGGAAGCACCAGTTTGCTTCGCTCCAGACAAAGGCCTTCTGAAGTTACAGTAGCTAGTTGCAGTAGCACCTTCATTTAGCCAAATGCTTTTCTCTCTTTTCAAGAGCATTGTTTCTAATGTCAATAGGGGTGGGGGTTTCGTTGTCAACAGACCCCCTCCTTGTTGACCTTTCCCTGGAAGGGTCAGGCTGCCAGAGTCAGGCTCCCCAGATAAGTGGCCCTCCCACTTCTTGACCTTCGCACCCTGGCAAGTCGGCAGGTCTGACCCCCTAGGGACAAGAGGTCTCTATGTCCTTCAGATCCTCCCTCCCATCACCAGATTAGATGGGGCAAAAACCTGTTAAATTCTGTCTCCTATCTGAGCCAAGGACCACAAAACTCTTCTTTCAAAACTTTCTTACTTCAACCCAAGTGGGTTATGGTCTTATTAAAGTAACACCACATAAAAACTGTCAGTGCAGCAACTCTCCTGCAATGTAAACAGTAGTCTTCAGTGAACTTATATATATATATATAAACAATAAGTCATAATCACAAAACGTCGGACTGAAAGGAATCATTCTATCAAATAATGTCTTCTCAACTGTTGTTGAGCTATATTTTCCCCAAATCAAAAAGAAATACCAGAAAATTGTAATAAAATTGTCAGAAAATTGTCTCCAGATAAATCATGAGTACTTATAAAAGTCTTCAGGAGATTCTTAACCTTCTGTTTGCATGCTGCAATGCAAATGCATGCTCTTCTATGAAGACTCATAGAAGTCTTAAGAAAATTGTGGGATAAATTCCCATGCGTAAACTACACATAGACAAAAAACCACTAACATTAAACACTCACTTCAGATCATCTGCATGTGGGTTTGTGTATCAGTGCATATGTGTAAATTATTTCTCCTCAAACTACACTAACCATACTCAATTGGTGCATTTCAGATGAACTCCCAAACTAAATGGTAGAAACACTGATCCCAAATGTACACATTTTCAGTGTGAATAAGCTAGTATACACCCAGAAGTATGCACTTAGAAGTTTTTCTCTTCTAAAAAGATTGTACAACGGGTTTTTTTTCTCCTCCATACAACCCTTTCTGTGTAAAATATCACTGACATGCAAATGACAGTAGGCACATGAACAGCCTCACTCCACTGTATCCAAAACACAGCAGCGCTAATTTCATTGTACGAAATCCAACCCTGATGACGCTGTCAATCATCAGTAGTGACCTCACAACAGACAGAGTAAGGATAAATGATTGATTTGTTTTACATTCATGTCACAAACAACCCAATCATTTCATCTCATGCTCGCAAATCGCAGGAATCCCATTTCCATACAATCCAAGTCAAATACAGTGTTACAAAAGTAATCTGCAAATTAAATGGTGAATTAAACCAATTTGAAAATTCTATGATTCTATGCCTTCATTCAGGCTTAGAATGATAGAAATACTATATTTCCATGTCTATGTTTTTTCCAAGAGGAGAGCTGAAAACCCCCCTTCTTCCCAACAAACACAAAAAGTTTTCCCTCAGACACAGAGCCTTTCAGCCGCTCGTAAAGCGGAGAATCCTCTCACGCACACACAGACACACAGCTGCAGCCGTTTGTATCATTTTAGCAAAACCTTCGACAGAGAAGCTCATACGAATTTAAACTTTTTACCTCTTA
This sequence comes from Cololabis saira, assembly GCF_033807715.1. Lineage (NCBI taxonomy): Eukaryota > Metazoa > Chordata > Actinopteri > Beloniformes > Belonidae > Cololabis > Cololabis saira. Next base: position 7,463,338 of record NC_084607.1, read on the forward strand.
ACATATTATCTTATAATATCCAAATATATTCTAACATGTTTCTTTATCCAATTTCCCATTTTAACGCACAACTATAAGGTCAATAGAATCATATTTCTCTTTCTCTTAAAATGACAGAAACTTTCAGCTGTTCACAAGGTCTAATGAATACACACACACAGACAGTGTCTCTCACATACACACACACACACACAGAGACACACAGAGAGCTGCAGCTTGACACACACACACACACACACAGAGTCACACCCTGCTGCAGCCCGCAGCAGCCCCCCACTTCTCTCAAAATCCATCCTCTCCTCACAGGTTTGCTATTTTCTTGTTTTTTCTTCTAGTCTTAAATTAGTCCATTTACTTCTTTTTAAGTTCCGTATATTTCACAAGATTTTGTCTCAATCTTTCTTTACCTAAAGTTTTTAGGGACGTCTCCCCATCAATTAAGCATCTTTTAGAGATTCTTTAAGCATAAATTTCAGCTTAACCACGCCTCTGCTATTTTTAGTCAGTTATTTTTCTTTCCTAAGTTTCTCTCAGAACGTCCTCTCTATCCTTTTTTAACAGTTTGGTTTTAGCCTGATCTTTTAGTGAACAATTTAAATTTTGCCTCTCAATTTTGGAAGCCCCACATTGAACAGACAGTTTCCTGTCATAAACATCAGACAAACATTAGACAAACATAAAACACAATCATTAAAAATCATTCCAATAGAAACCCCTTCTCGTTATTCTGTACTTTTAAAGTCCCTGACATTCAAAAGCCGGTCCCCGACCGAGTTAGATGTTGGTCTTACGCACTGCTCTTAGGCTAGTATTTTTACAGGCCCCTATGCCTTCATAAAAATCGGGTCCCCGACCCGCCGCCAAACACCGTTTTCGCTAACCCTCGTGGTTAGTATACACAGAAATTTCACTCGTATTTTACACAAAAATACTTCAATACCCCAGGTATTTAAGTAAGAGGAGGTCTCACCAGTCTCTTAGTGCTTTCCTCTGGCTCGGGAATCTCATCGTCTGGACTCTGGAACAGCGCAAGATCAACCTGGCCCCGTCCCTGAAGTCGGGAACAGCTGTCGACAGATTTAGATGGCCTCCTTTGATCGTACGCCGTTCCAATCGTCAGAACTTGAGATCCCGGGTTTCTCGGCACCAAATGTTAGGTTCCTAAATCATCACATAAATTAATAACTTAGGAAAAGACACCAGAGTCTATGGAATGATTTTCAAGGCGCTTCTGCAGAAGCTTGGAGAGAAGTCCTGAGGAGCCCAAAGGCAACACGGCCCTCCTCTTTAGAGCTCGTCAGACCTTCTCCCGACTTGCTGCTCCTGCAGGACGCTTTTATTCAGCAAGGATGACAGGAAAACTCATATTTGGTAAACAATGAACAATTAGAAGAAACAGATGGTCAAACAGATCAGATGATGGTTGAAAATTCACACCTATGACTTTTCAGTTAATAAGTAACTTATCTGTGGTGTGCAGAGCAACAGACATCCTTTTAAGAAATGGTCAAGGGGTTTTTGTTTTCATGGGATGGTCAACTATCCCTTAAAGACAATGAGACGGCTGTCAGTCGAACCCCCCCCTTACAAAAACTCAGGAAGGGCTTCGCTGTCATCTGTTAACATGTGATAACCAACAGTCAGCTTAAAGTCTTGAAACAACATGAAGGGTCAATAAATGAGTCCCTTCTGGACAAACATGAACTCTGTGAGGTTTTGCACAGATGTGTCTAAAGACACTGGTCAGCTGTTAACAAAGCAGACAACCCCCACTAAATACCTTCAGGGAATGGCCTGTCCTGTGACTTCTGTTCCTATTCTGATAGTTATTTTCATAATGACAATCTTAATTCAAAAGAGTTGATTAACCTCACACAACCCATTGATTCTTATGAACCTGTGGCTCATGCCGACCTAGTCTACCGTGGAGGCCCAAAGATGCTCCCTTTTGAACAGGGGGAGGACATTGAGAACTTCTTAGTCCGCTTTGAGCACATGGCTCGTACTTGGGGCTGGCCTCCTTCTGAGTGGGCATGCAGATTGGTACCATTGCTCACTGGAAAGGCTCTTGATGCCTATTCAGCAATGGATGAGCAGGATTCAAACAGTTACCCTGACCTTAAAACTGCACCTCTAGCTAAATTTGACATTTCCCCTGAAACATATAGACTCCAGTTCAGGTCCACACATGTACCCTCTGGTGAATCTCCCAGGGAGACATATGACAGGTTAAAAGGTCTTTATAGGAGGTGGATAGCACCGGAGCAACGATCCAAAGAAGAAATCGCTGAGGTGATCGTTCTTGAACAGCTGCTTCGCATGCTTCCGGTAGAGATGACGACCTGGATCAAAGAACATGAGCCAAAGGATGGGCTGACAGCAGCTAAATTGGCTGGCCAGTACTTGAATGCCCGCAAGGGTACGAGACCACCCCGGAAACTGAATCCAAGAGAATCGGTCCAGTGGACAAACGATGGAACTGATCATCCACCATTCAGAGGAACTGATCACAGGCAGAGTGGCCAGGGTCTGTCCAGACAGGCAAAAGGACATTCTGAGCGAGGTTATCCCTCTAATGACCTTATTTGTTTTCACTGTCAGCAGCCAGGTCATCGGGCCTCAGTCTGTCCCCTGAAAGGGCCCAAGCTGTCCAGTCTCTGCCATATACCTCATTCCCAAGCCCATGTTGCAGACATGTCAACTACACCAGAGCTGGGTGTGGACTCTGAACCAGTCTTTACAGATGCAACTGCCAATGGTGATCATGTCATGGCTTTGCTCGACACAGCAAATTGCTTATCAAACGTGACTTTGTGCCTCTTGGCAGTCTTGACTATAGTAATGTCACAACTATTCAGTGTGTTCATGGTGATGACAAACCATATCCAGTGGCTGATATGACTGTCACTGTTGATGGTCAGTGTAGCAGAGTGAGTGCCACGGGGGCCCGACCGACAGGATGGAGAGACACGGAGTTTCGTGCAGAACCCTTTTTATTTCAGTTTCACCCAGGACACAGTGCACAAGCACCTCACGCCAGCCGCAACTCCTCCGGACCCCTTGCTGCTGTCCAGCTCTGCCTTATAAAGGCAGGCAGGGTGGAGAGCGGCAGCCACTCAGGCGGATGGGACACAGGTGCGTGTGCGCAAGAGTAGAAGCCAACATCGCCAGGAGAAGGTCAGAGGAGCTCCACTCTGTGAGGATGTCCCTATCTTGAAAACCGCTAAAGAATGGCAAGTACCAGTGAATATTGGGGAGCTTCAAAGAGCTGACCCTTCTCTCTTTCCTTTGTTTGCCAGGGTAGCTGATGCGAAAGCTACATGTCACCCTGACCATAGTGAGAGATATGTACTGAAGAATGAAGTGCTGTATGTGGTGGGTGAACCAGAGAATCGCTTGGTGGTACCTGTCAGTTGCCGGCCACTTGTGTTGCATCTTTCCCAATCCATCCCATGGGCAGGTCATTTAGGCCGAGATAAAACATTTGCCCGAATCAAAACTAGATTCTTCTGGCCCTTAATGCTTAAAGATGTCATTAAGCATTGTCAAACCTGTCCTGAGTGTCAAAAGACTTCCTCCAGGCGACCCAAGAACGTCCCTCTTTAGCCTCTGCCGGTCATCCACACTCCCTTTCAGCGGGTTGCCATGGACATTGTTGGGCCACCTGAGAAAAGTAGTGCTGGGCATGAATATATCCTTGTCATTTGTGATTATGCCACCCGCTTCCCAGAGGCTTTTCCGCTCAGAAGTATCAAGACACCTCAAATAATCAAAGCCCTTGTCCAGCTGTTTTCTCGAGTGGGTATCCCGGATGAGATCTTAACTGATCAGGGTACCAATTTCAACTCACAGCTCATGAAGCAGCTACATAAACAGCTTGGTATCACTGGTATCCGTACAACCCCATATCATCCACAGACCGACGGGTTGGTTGAGCGCTTTAACCAAACACTGAAGGCAATGCTCCGAAAGTTTGTGGATGACACAGGTAGAGATTGGGACAAGTGGCTCCCTTTTGTTCTTTTTGCTTACAGAGAGGTACCACAGGCCTCAACAGGGTTTTCTCCATTTGAACTCCTGTATGGTTTCTCTGTTCAAGGACCGTTGGACCTTTTAAAAAGGTCATGGGAGTCCAAAAAGGCCTCCTCACAAAGTGTCCTTTCATATGTGCTACAGATGCGAGACTGTTTTGGGCGGTACAGGGCTGAGGCAAGAGACAATTTAGCAAAATGCCAACTAAAGCAAAAGACCTGGTATGATCAGAATGCCCAGAACAGAGTGTTACAACCAGGTCAAAAAGTGCTACTGCTGCTCCCTACAACAAGCAACAAACTTCTAGCCCAGTGGCAAGGGCCATATCCCATCATTCGCCAAACTGGTCCGGTGACTTATGAAGTCTCTCATCCAGATAAAGGAAAGGCCTCCCAAGTGTACCATGTCAACCTTCTTAAAGAGTGGAAGGAGAGAAGCATGTTGGAAGAAGCTAAGTCAGGAAAATCTCTCACCACAGGCAGCTTGGGAGGGGATGTGATGCTGGCACAGGAAGTAAGTTCAGAGGATGAGATGGAGAACACAGATCTCTCCATGCTTACCACCATTCAGCAGGCTGACCTCAGTCACTTGCCTGAGAGGCAGGCCCTTGAACTCTCACGTTTGTTTCAAGAGTACCCAGTGTTGTTTAGTGGGAAACCAGGGAAAACTCATTTAACTGAACATGTCATCCGCTTGAAGGATCCCAACCCCATCCGTCAGTGACCATACAGGGTGCCCGAGAGGCTGCTAGGCCCTCTTAATAATGAAATTCAAAATATGCTGGATCTCGGCGTGATTGAGCCATCAAACAGTGAATGGTGCAGTCCTATTGTACTTGTTCCAAAAAAGGACACCACACTCAGAACTTGTAATGATCAGAGGAAGTTGAATGCAGTGTCTAAATTTGATGCTTATCCTATGCCACGGATTGATGACCTACTCGAGCGGCTAGGCAGAGCTGTGTACGTGACCACGATGGACCTCTGTAAAGGATACTGGCAAGTACCACTGGAAAAGGCATCCAGAGAATACACTGCTTTCCGCACCCCCACCGGCCTCTATCAGTATACATTAATGCCCTTTGGACTTCATGGGGCACCTGCAACTTTCCAGCGTCTAATGGATAGAGTTCTGCAAGGATGCGAGCAGTTTAGTGCTGCCTATCTTGACGATGTGGTTGTCTTTAGCATCTCATGGGGTGACCATCTATCCCACTTGAGACAAGTCATGAACAGGATTCATTCTGCAGGTCTCACTCTTAACACACAGAAATGTGTCTGGGCAAAGAGGGAAGTTCGCTATCTTGTATATCACCTTGGAAATGGAGAAATTCGGCCACAAGTCGACAAGGTTGAGGCCATCCGAGATAGTCCAAGACCTCAGACTAAGAAACAGGTCAGATCTTTCTTAGGACTTAGGACTTAGGACTGTCGGATGGTACAGAAGATTCATACCCCACTTTTCCACCATCGCAACTCCATTGGTAAATCTGACTTTAAAAGCAGCTTCCAATTCAGTGAAAAGGACAACAGAGTGTGAGGCAGCATTCCTCCAGCTAAAAAATTATCTCTGTTCCTCTCCTGTTTTACGAAGCCCTGACTTCACACAACGCTTTCTTGTGCAAGTTGATGCTTCTGGTGTTGGCCTTGGCAGCGTATTGGCACAAGGAAAGGAGGGTGAGGAACAGCCCGTCTTATACTTGAGCCGCAAGCTACACCCAAGAGAGACCAGGTATTCAGCTATCGAAAAGGGATGCCTGGCCATTAAGTGGACGTTGGATAGCCTCCGCTATTATCTTTTGGGGAGGACTTTTGATCTGGAGACGGACCATAGGGCGTTGAGCTGGATCAACTTTATGAGGGACAAAAACGCAAGAGTCACAAGGTGGTATCTGGCCCTACAACCCTACAGCTTCAACATTCGACACAAGGCCGGAAAGGCGAACGTACTAGCTGATTACTTGTCCCGTCTTCCAGAGCTGGCTGCTGCTGGAGATGGGGAAGATAAATGTGACCATGGGGAGTCCATGGCCAACTCACTTGATTGCTGCTGATTGAGTCCACCTGCATCAGGGAGGAGTTCAGGTGGATTAAACCAAATTTAATGTTTCTTTTTGGGTGTTATGGCAAATAAATGTTGTTTAAAAATTACATTACAAAAAAATAGATTGGGAATGATTTTGTTAAGAGGGGAGGACCCTGACTAAAGGCACACATGTTTTGTTAAGTTTTAAAAACTGTAATGGTTTATGCCGGGTGGGTGGAGTCTTGGAGAAGGCTTGGGTTTAAAAGTGGGTGAAACCCTCAGTTCACACTCTTTTGCCCTGCTGTTGCTGTGAGGAGCTGTTTGCCTGTTTTAAAGGCATGTTGGGACCGCCCCAAGTAAATTGCCACCTGTGTGCCTGAGAAATAAATCACCCTGAACTTTGCCCTGTTGTGTCTGCCTGCCATCCCTTACTCATGTTGAGAGTCTCTGGTCTAGTGCTGAGGTGTTACACTACCTTCGCCTAAGCCTAGGTGTGACACAGACAAATATTTTGTTCAACATGTCACTAAAGGAGCTTGAGGCCGGATTGAGGCAGGATTTATGAAAGAAATTTGTATACGTTTTAAGTTTTCTAGTAATAATGTCAGATGAAGCGTTCCAAACCCAAAAGAATGAGCCCTCTAATGTATCTCTCCGTTGCCTTGAACAGGCTGTGTGCTGCAAAATGTGCTGCAATTCGGGCCCAAATTTCCCGCGCTGGGCTGCGGATGTGAAGTCACATGACGCTGCATGCGCGTTCTCCCCGTTCTACCGTGCCGGCTTCGCTGTTGGCTGCAGTACCCCCGACGGCCGTCGTGGTGAAGGGTGGCGCTAGAGAGTGTAATTTCTTAAAAGGAGCCTCATGCTCCTTTAAACCTTCATATACACATTAGGCTTGTTTAGTTTTTATATGTTTTAAGGAATTTTTTGAAATTAAATTTTTTGAAAAAATTTAAAACAGTGCAGTGCTATTTGAAAATGTCTGTGGATTAAATTATTTGCTAAAAGAATTAAAGTATTAAATAACATATCCCTCTTTTTTTCCTGCAACAAAACCCCTATTTTGATAGTGTGGAAGTTTAAGATTTGTGCTTGCGTGTCTTTCTCTGAGGTCCAGGTTTGAAAACATCTCCAAAACGTTCTGATATAATGACAATAAAAAAAAATACCTGTTCAATAGTTTCAATATCTGGGTCACAGAATTTACAATTATTACAATCTATATTAAGTCTTTGTCTAAGAAAACTATTGCAAGGGTAGATCAATTCAAATCTTAAAATGAGTTTCTTTAGCTTTTGGAGCGACCGGGAGAGAGAGGTACTTGGTTCTGATCATTAGAAAAGCCATGTATAGTGTACAAAACAAGTCAGGGAAGTTTTGATGATTTGACTGATTTGACTGATTTGGAGATTTTATGAATCGTTATCGGATCATTCAAAGGAAAATCGATTCAAACCAATGAATTGATTTTTTTTAACCCAGCCCTAAGCACCGACATCGTCAGGGAAGAGGAATGTAAAAGGCCAGGTAAGAATAATGTTTCACCTTTGACTCCTCAGGTGTGAACAAAAACCCCGGTGAGCTGATTATAGCACCTCAGATTCGTCACATTCTTCCTCACGTGTCAGTTGCCCCCCCCATTATGTGATTATCCCAACATTCCTGATGTTTGGGGTGAATCTCACCTGATGCAATCCAGTTGATTGATGTGATCAAGCATCTGCTGTATGTTCCTCTCAGTCAAACCCTCCACCGTCACCTCCTGGACCGTCTTCAGGCTGAAGTCACTGAAGCAGCTGAGACAGATGTCGTTACTTTTATCTTCACACAATATTCTTTATTAGAAGAATTTTCTCTGTAAAATGCATGTTGTTTGTTGTTTACCTCTTCTCCATCTTCTCACAGATGTTCCTGCTGATCTGGACGTATCGGTCCAGCTGGTAGGCCATGACGTCGGCGTTCTGAAGTCTGGGGAGGAAGAAGAAGCTTGCGTCTCTCTTGAACTCCAGGAGCAGAGGACAGATGCGTCGCGCAGCGGCGATGACGGCCTGAACGTGATCCAGGCTGATTTCTTCAGGGAGGTTCAAGACGTCGTTCTCCGTGAACACGTGCAGAGAGGTGACGGCCAGCTTCTCCACCGCGTCCAGGAAGCAGTTCAGCTTCTCCAGACCTCCCAGGACATCCTTCAACACTGCGGCCAGCTCCTTCTGCAGCTCCTCACTCTTGCTGTCTGCAGTGAACTGAGTTAGCTTGTTTCCCATGTACTCAACGAAGGCCTTACCTTTCTCCTCCGACTTTGTGAAATGGCTCAGGTCCAAGCTGATTTTATCAGCTCTGTCTTTGATGTCCATCATCATGTGCAACTCCGTCTCCCTCCTGCGCATCCATTCAGAGAACCTCCCACAGAACTCCCTCACCGTGTGGACGTAGGTGAGCGTATATGAGGTGTAACGACACAAGGCCTCCTGCAGCTCTTTGCTGTAAAACAAACAGCTTCTAATTAGGATGAACAGGACAGACGCGTCTCTCTCTGCATCGTTGGTCAAGTAACAGACTCATAACCAGTTTCGTCCCCAAAGTCATCACCTTCCTGAACACGCATCTGACCACCATCACACTGAAATCTTTTTAAAGGAGCTTGAGGCTCCTTTTAAGAAATGACACTCTCTAGCGCCACCCTTCACCACGACGGCCGTTGGGGGTACTGCAGCCAACAGTGAAGCCGGCAGGGGAGAACGGGGAGAACGTGCATGCAGCGTCATGTGACGTCACATCCGCAGCCCAGCGCGGGAAATTCGGGACCGAATTGCAGCACATTTTGCAGCACACAGCCTGTTCAAGGCAACGGAGAGATACACTAGAGGGATAATTCTTTTGGGTTTGGAACGCTTCATCTGACATTATTAGTAGAAAACTTAAAACGTATAGGAATTCTTTTCATAAATTCTGCCTCAATCCGGCCTCAAGCTCCTTTAACTTTAAAATCTTGCTGCTGACATTCAGAGCTCTGCATGGTCAGGCCCCCTCCTACATCAGAGGCTGAGATCAGATAAGATAGGATAAGATAGTCCTTTATTGATCCCCAGAGGGGAAATTCGGGTGCTACAGCAGCTCTAAGTCGGACCACATGAACTAAATAAACGAATTGACTAAATAAACGATTAAGATAAATTATAAGTATGTGTGGCAGGGTGGAGGAGCAGCAGCCACTCAGGTTGATTGGGGACAGGTGTGTCCCATCAACCTTTCCACCCTGCCTGCCTTCAAAAGGCAGCTTACAACAGAGCTGCAGGGGCTGTTGGAGAGGCTGCTGAAGCCGAAGCACGTGTGACCTGGGTGTGGTGAATAAAAGTGGCTGTGCACTGAAACTCCGTGTCCTCTCTATCCTGTCGGTCGGGCCCCATAGCACTCGCCCTGCTACAGTATGAAAAATAAAAAAATAAAAAATACAGTAAAAAGAAACTGAAACTGAACAAGAGTACTGTAAATGGAACTAGAAAATTTCCTCGCAGAAATTTCGAGAGTGCCACAGGGGGCTGCTATGTACATTTGTGTACATCACTGCATTTTTAAGCAATAAAGGTGAAGGACTCAAAACTAAGTCAGATGACTCCACCCACGACTCTTTATGTCAAACCATTGAAAAGTTATGGCACAAATTAAGAACTATCAAATATCGACCAATCAGAGGAAGGGGCAGGGCTAATTCACACAAATTATGGTCAAGGACTCAAATCCATGTCCGATGACACCACTCACGAGTCTTTATGTCAAACCATTCAAAAGTTATTCCAGAAAATAGGAAATATCACATATCGACCAATCAGAAGAAGGGGCGGGGCTAATTTGCACCAATTAAGGTGAATGAGTCAAAACCGAGTCCGATGACACCACCCACGTCTCTGTATGTCATACCATTCAAAAGTCATGCCAGAAAATAGGGACCATCAAATATCGACCAATCAGAAGAAGGGGTATGTGAAGACTTGAGTGAATGCGTCATGTGACCAGTTGTGTTGCTGAAGCAATGAGTCAGCAGCTCACTTCTGGTTGCCACGGCAATAAGAATCTCCCTGGTTTTGCTGTCAGAAAAGTCCAGATTTTGGCTTCTGACAAGATCTCAAATCACTCCGATTTGTGATAAAACCGTTGCTCTTAGCCAAAAACCGAAAACATCGTGAGAGACACAGAAGCCGGCAGATTTTGACAATCTTAGTTTTATTCAGATATTCCTTAAAATGAGTGAGTAAGTTCAGTGCGAAGACAGAGTGAGATTCTTTTGAAAGAAAACGTTTGATTACATTGCAGTCAATGGGGACTGAGACGGGTATTGCCTCCACTCTAGGCCCCAGCATTTAAACTTTGTGCATACCCCGCCTGTCAAATTTTATGAATCCTAATACCTATGTCTACATTCTGACAAAAAATTATTTGTCTCCTTTTTACGGTTTGGCCGTGATCTCAAGTTACAAATAAAAATTCAAATAAAAAAAACGGCCCGACAAACCATCTCCGATCATGCTGTTTTCTTTACCGAGATCAAAGGAAAAGCAGAGCAGTGATCTCCTCTCCATCCTGTGTTGCTGTCTTGTTTATTTATCTTTACTCCACCAACTCGAAATATTGAATCACTTTTCTAAGCGAACGACGCAAACGCAGTTCAAACAGCCCCTTTATCTGCCCCTTTAATCTGATTGGTTTACGAGTAAGTTTTCCCCCATGGGGTGTGCTCTCTTGATTGGCTGAAACAAGAGAAGATATCTGATTGGTTACTGATCCTTCCGTGTTAAAAAAAAAACATATTTGTGGTTCGAGTCACGTCAGGGGAGTCTCAAAACTCACACGCAAATCCAGCGCAGCTCACAGACAAAAAAACGTAAATCCTTATCAGAAAAATAAATTCTGTTGTAATTGAGAATTCTTTAAATTCGAATTATCTACATTTTTGAGAACATATGGGAGTTCGATAATAAAGCTAAAAAAGCTGAAGAAGAAAATATAATTTCAGAAATAACTTCAATATCACAAAAAGCACCTGATAATTTATCAGAAAATTATTTACAACAATTGATGATTCTACAAAATAAACTGGATGATATTTACAAATTGAAAGCTGATGGGGCCTTTGTTAGAAGTAGGAGAAGATGGATAGAGGAGGGAAAGCAGAACACTGCATATTCTTTTCGGCTTGAAAAACTTAATGCTAAACATAACACGATACAAAAACTAAATATCAATTGAGTCATTACAGATGACCCTCAGAAAATAGCAAATTACTCTTTTATACCAAATGATATGAATCGAAATATGACAAGGAATCTGCAGGTAGTTTTTTAAGATCTCTTACAGAAACTAAATCAATTGACCTTGATCTAAAAGATGTATGTGACAAACCCATATAACTACAGGAAATTATCCCAGCTATAGAACACCTTCAACTTAATAAATCTCCAGGTACTGATGGTATCACCTCAGAGTTCTAAAGCTTTATCTAAACAGCTTGCACCCTTCCTCCTTGGTGTCTTCTCAGAATGTATCAACAATGAATCTCTTCCTCCCACCCTAACCCAAGGCCTAATAACTTTAATCCCAAAACCAAAAAAAGATGTACTTCTTATTGACAATTGGCGGACCAATCTGCTTACTAAATAATGATTACAAAATATTTGCATTGACATTTGCCAAAAGAATAAAAACGAATAATGAGAATAATGGCTAAATATTACACCAGAATCACAATGAAGAGGATGGCTGGGCTGCTTGAACTCTCTGTTGATGGTCGACTTCCGGTGCAGCGCATGGAGTAGGAGCGCACATTTCGAGCTCCTGCTGAAAACTTTTTATCCAACATTTCAAACCCTTATCTATCCGTTTTAACGTCGACTGACTAACTGCAACCACTTTTGGCACTACTACTACTGCAGGAAAAATGTCAAAATCGGGGAGACAACCAAAAAAAGACTCGTCAGCCGAAGGTTCTGCGACTAGTAGTAGCAGCATGGCCGGCATTTCGGAGCTGCTCGAGGAGCACAGGGCGTCTTTGGCCGCCGACTTCAGGTCATCGTTTGCCAGTTTGGACTCTAAGCTGGACAAGATTCAAGTTGAAGTTTCAGGTCATGGTCGGCGCATAACTGATCTGGAGTCTAACGCGGAGGATGTCAGCACACGTTTGCAGCAGCTCGAGGCTACATGCTCCGTGTTGCAGGTGGACAACAAGGAGCTGAGATCTAAACTCTCGGATTTAGAGGGACGCAGCAGAAGACAGAACATCCGCATTGTTGGCTTACCGGAGTCCGCTGAGGGTGCGCGCCCCACCGCCTTTTTCTCCCAGCTCCTCGTGGATGTCCTGGGCGACCAGGTCCTCCCTTCGCCCCCGGAGCTGGACAGAGCCCACCGCAGCCTCGCTCCCAAACCTGGCCCTCGGGACAGACCTCGTCCCGTTATTATCCGCTTCCACCGGTTCCAGATGAAGGACTTGGTTATGAGAGAGGCGCGCAAACGAGGCGAGTTGGAATACCACGGTCATAAGCTCCGATTCTACGAGGACTACAGCGCGGATGTCCTGAAGCAGCGGGCTGTTTACAAGGACGTTATGGCTGAACTTTATAAAAGGGGTCTCCGGCCATCCTTACTCTTTCCAGCGAAGCTGCGCATCACGCTCCCGAGCGGCGAGAAGAGGTGGTTAACGTCCGTCACGGAAGCTACAAAGTTCATCCATGGGCTGGAGGAGAGCGCGCCCGCCCCGCCGTGAATACTCATCGGGGCCCGTGAGGTTAGACCTGCTGACGTGATCAATCTTATATTTGTGAGTAAATGACTGGACAATTACTTGGTTTGTCTCCTTTTGGCTTTGGACTGATCTACGTTTTTTTTTTTTTTCTTTTTTTTTCTGCCCGTCTGTTGATGCTGCTGGCTGAATCAATTTTCATTTTATTTTCATGTTTTATTTTGAAAATCGCGAGCTAGGACAAAATTGAACTTCTTAACAGCCTGAGGTGCTTTTATTTTTTATGCATCTTGTACAGCCTAGTTTGTTGAGGCTATTTAAGTTTAAGGGGCAGTAAGCAATATTGTGGTAGAGAAGTCATGTTAACCTGTGATTGACAGTCATTGCTCAGACAGTAGTTTGTGGTGCATTTAAGGTTAGTCGTCCAATTTTTATTATCCTTTTGTTATAGGGTGAACTGTTAAGACTGTAGGGAGTTTAGATAGGAAGTCATTTTGTTGGGATGTATATGATAAGTTCAGAGGGTGTTGTGCTGAATTTGCTATTCAACGCATTATGTGGGTCTGGGGTTTGGGATGGGATGGGACTGTCTAACGGGGGGATAGCTGACAAATTGATGTGTGTTTTATCTTTTTTTTTTTGTTTTACCCCCCCCCCCCCCTTTTTTTTTTTTTTTTTTTTCCCCTTTTTTCTCTCCTTTTCCCCTTTTTTTCTTTCTTGGAGCTACTCACTTTATTCTCTCTGCGAGTAATTTAGATGAAGGGACATCTCAATTTTATTAGCTGGAACGTTAAGGGGTTAAACCACCCAGTGAAAAGAAACAAAGTCCTCATGCATCTGAAGCAGCTCAGGGCTGGGGTAGCCTTTCTCCAGGAAACTCACTTGCATGACTCCGATCACTGCCGATTAAGTAAACGCTGGGCAGGACAGTTTTTTCACTCAAATTTCAAGGGTAAGGCCAGTGGCTATCCTCATTGGAGGTGACATTCCTTTTGAGCCCTCCAACATTATAGCAGACAAATTCGGTCGTTATATTATCGTTTCAGGTAAACTTCACAATAAGTCGGTGATTTTGGCTAATGTCTATGCGCCTAATGTTGATGATGTACAGTTTTTCAACAGGTTTTTCTCTCAACTTCCTGATTTACATTCTCATTCACTAATTCTCGGAGGGGATTTTAACTGTTACCTGGATCCGGTGTTAGATCGCTCGTCCCCTAAACCTACCACTCTTAGTAAGTCTGCCAGTTATGTCAAGTCATTCCTCGCCGATTTTAGCCTCTCGGACCCCTTGCGGTTCTTATACCCCACAGGAAGAGAATACTCTTTTTTCTCCCATGTTCCCCGCACATATACTCGTATTGACTATTTCTTCTTAGACAATAACTTAATCTCGAATCTCAAATCATGTAGCTATGAAGCTATCATTATTTCCGATCACGCTCCCTTGGTTCTTGTACTGGCTTTTCCTGAGGCCGAGTATACAAGGAGACACTGGAGATTAGATCCGCTGTTGCTTATGGACGAGAGCTTTCACACACACATTTCTACACATATTAAAACATTTTTAAACATTAACAAAACACCAGATGTGTCCAATAAAACGGTTTGGGAGGCAATGAAAGCCTATTTAAGAGGAGAAATCATATCATTTGCAGCATATAGAAAGAGGTGTTCAAGGCAGAAACAGACTGACATAGCTAACCGGATTTTAAATATAGATAGACAGTATTCAAATTCACCCTCTCCTGAATTGTACAAGGAACGCTTGAGACTTCCGACGGAATTTAATCTTCTTACTTCTCACTTAGTCGAAAGACAGTTACTTAGGACTAAAAGCTACTTTTATGAACATGGTGAAAAAACAGGCAAACTCCTGGCCAATCAACTGCGTGGGTTGAGAGCGAAGCAACTTATTGCTGGTGTACGGACAGATAAGGGAGGTGTAACTTCCGACCAGAAACTGATCAACGACAAGTTTAGAACCTTTTACTCCAATTTATACACTTCGGATTGCACAACAGATTTAAATGTCATGGAAAACTTTTTTAATAGCCTTGATTTACCATCTCTTTCTCAAGATCAGAAGAATAATCTCGATGCCCCCATTACTCAGGATGAAATTTCAGCTGCAATTTCTTCTATGCAGTCGGGTAAATCACCCGGACCTGATGGGCTTCCTTCAGATTTTTTCAAAAAATTTTCTGTTGAATTGTCCCCTTTTCTATGCTTGGTGCTCTCTGACACCTTTGACTCAGGTGCTCTTCCTCCTTCGTTTAACCAAGCTTGCATTTCACTGCTGCTGAAAAAAGGTAAAGACCCACTAGAATGTGCCTCGTATAGGCCAATATCACTACTTAACACAGATTTAAAGATCCTGGCCAAGGTCTTGGCCCACAGATTGGAAGATATTCTTCCTTCTGTGATATCCCCTGATCAAACCGGATTTATGAAAGGACGCCACTCATTCTACAATATCCGTCGACTATTCAACATTTTATATTCCACAAATCATACAGACCCAGAGTGCCTCGCCTCTATGGATGCCGAGAAGGCGTTTGATAGAGTTGAGTGGAATTACTTATTCACGACACTTGGAAAATTTGGTTTCGGTCCGGCCTTCTCTTCCTGGATTAAAATACTGTACTCGTGTCCTTCTGCTTCTGTTTTAACCAATAGCCACTCCTCAGAATTTTTTAATTTACATCGTGGAACCCGACAGGGGTGCCCACTAAGCCCTCTCCTTTTCGTGCTTGCTATTGAGCCTCTTGCGATCGCCTTGCGTGGCAACAGGAAGATACGAGGGATATGGAGAGCAGGAGTCGAGCACAAGGTCTCGTTGTATGCGGACGACTTACTTTTGTTTGTCTCAAAGTCTGCCTCCTCTCTACAAGAGGCCCTCTCTGTGTTGGAGATTTTTAGTCAGTTTTCAGGATATAAACTCAATTTAAATAAAAGCGAACTATTCCCTATTAATAAGAGAGCCCTCAAACTTAATTTTGCAGATTTCCCATTGAAGGTGGTGAAAGATCACTTCAACTATCTTGGGATATGTGTAACTAGAGACCTTAAAGATTTATTTAAATCAAATTTTCTCACTCTATTAAATCAGGCGGAAAACACTTTATCTAAATGGTCTCCTTTGTCTTTGTCTATGATTGGAAGGATAAATTCAATTAAAATGACGTTGCTTCCAAAGTTTTTGTATCTATTTCAGTGTCTCCCGATTCTCGTCCCAAAATCTTTTTTTACGGCCCTTGACTCTTTATTAACGTCCTATATTTGGAATGGTAAACGCCCACGGTTACGGAAGGCGTTTCTCCAGAGACCTAAGCAGGTGGGGGGAATGGCTCTGCCTAATTTCCAATATTATTACTGGGCAGCGAATATTCAATGCTTGATGTACTGGATGCATTTCCATCTTGAACCCTCTCGCCCTGCTTGGGTGTCAATGGAGATGTGCGCAAGTAGCCCCGTTTCCTTGCCTGCTCTTTTGGGCGCTGCACTTCCACTTGCTTCAAGTATCCCGAAGGGTAATCCAGTGGTTAGACAATCCTTGCTAATTTGGGCCCAATTTAGGAGAAGTTTTGGATTGCAGTCATTCTCAATTCGAAGTCCAATTGCGGCCAACCATTTATTTGTTCCTTCTATGGTTGATAGCACATTTAAAATCTGGCACAAGAAAGGTTTGAGATGCTTCGAAGACCTTTATTCTGGTAATCATTTTACTTGTTTTTCTCAACTGACAGAAGACTTTGGTATTGCCAAAACCCATTTTTTTAGATTTTTACAAGTTAGGAATTACATACAGGGTGTTACACCTCAGTTCCCTCTGAAGCCTCAAGTCAATCCTCTTGATATTTTTCTCTCTGTCAACCCCACAGCTAAAGGTACCATATCTAACCTATACAACCGTATTTCCAAACTACACTGCTCCTCAATGGCGGTTATAAAAACGACTTGGGAACAAGACCTGAATTACACTTTTACTGATGATATATGGGACTCAGTACTTGATCGGATTCACTCTTCGTCCTTATGTTCCCGACACGCACTTTTGCAATTCAAAGTAGTGCATCGCACCCATATATCAAAAACTAAACTGGCTCGAATGTATCCTGAAGTTGATCCCACTTGTGACAAATGTAAAAATGAACCTGCTTCACTTTATCATATGTATTGGTCGTGTCCCTCTTTAGGTAACTTTTGGACCTCAGTTTTCCAAATAATGTCTGAGACCATTTGTCACCAAATTGAGCCAAATCCTCTGACTGCCATTTTTGGAATTGCTCCAGACTTGGATTTGCCCAAAGCTAAACTCAGGGTTCTGGCTTTTGCTTCCTTATTGGCTCGACGAGGTATCACACTTCAATGGAAGGAGTCTACACCTCCTTCTATCTCACACTGGCTCAAAGAAATAATGCTGTGCATGAATCTGGAGAAGATTAGATATACTATCCGAGGTTCAGAGAATAAATTTTACAGATTGTGGCGCCCCTTCTTGGCATTTTTTGAGAAACCCACAACGGTAGTCTTGGAGTAGCTTCGACCCCCCCCCCCCCCCCCCCTCTCCTTTCCCCCCCTCTCCTTTTTTTTTTTTTTTTTTTATTACCCCCTTTTTTTTATGCACTTGTTTATTTAAATATACTTAATTATTTATTTATTTTCTAACTCATTCAATTGTCTGTAACTTCGTTATGCTTGATTCTTATATTGTAATGCTGTGTTTATTTCTTATGGTCAGCTGGTGTTGTTTGTCCATGTTTGGGCAACGAGGTGTGTTGTGGTCTGGGTGGGGACAGATAAAGGGGAAAAAAAGAAAAAATCTTCCTGTAAAGTTAATGTTTTATTCTTGACTTTTCGTTAATAAAAAGACCTTTGAAAGAAAGAACTCTCTGTTGATGAATCAGAGGAGTTCCTCTCCAGACTAGTTGTAAACAAGACCATTTACGCCAAGGTTGACCGACTCGCTGGCATCATCAACTTTCAGAGGCCCAAAGACTCCAACGACCTGCTCAACGACTGGTCGCACAAACTCAACTCGCTCATGTCTCTGGTCAACCAAACCACACATCTGATCGCCAAGGAGGAGATGATCCACAACTTTCAGTAACATGACGACAGAATGCCTGATTTTATATTTTGAATAATATTTTCTTCTGTTTTTTGTGATGGCTTCAGTTTTTTTGAACATATGTTATATTGGAACAATATAACTGTAGTCGTGTTGCAATGTCATCTGAAAAAAATATCTGGCCCTTAGTGTTTTTTTTTTTTTTTTTTATTACTGTCCTGTAAGTCTTTGACAATAAACTCATGAACACCTCAAAAAAAAAAAGTTGTAGATCAGAGATGGTCAACATGGAGGAAAAAATGATCTTGGCTGTGAGTCTGTGTTAGGAGCTGTGTAATACGAGACTGCAGGCCTATCGTGACATCAATTAAAAGGGACAAAAGTGGAGAGAAATCTCCCAGAATTTGGACATACCAGGTGCATTTAAAAGTGGTACGAGCCTGTATTCCCCCAAATTCTGTCTTGCCATGAGGATTTCATGGACCCAGACCCTCCTTGCTGCTGCTGCTCGTCTTCCCCTCCTCAGAAGAACCAAAGCCAGGGCTTTTCTTTGAATCAGGGACAGATACATGTTTCAAACCGAGCTGTAGGCTGCTGTACGTCCAAACTAGTAGGAAAACGGCGCCAGACCGGAAAAACCTTTTTCGGTCGCCTAGCAACTTGCAACAAATATGTGTGTGATGCGTGTATGCGCGCCCTGCTCTGCGCCCACCCGGCTGTGTGCCCGGCACAGACCGCGTTCTATATATATATTTCAGCTGTCTGGCCCAACTACTTCATTTAAATATCTGAAATAAAAATAACCCCCTGTAGAGCGTCGTCACTTTAATCTCTGCAGCAGTTATAGCAGCCAAAGTAAAACCTTTTTTACAATACTTACGACCAATATTTAAATACAACTTGATAAATGAAGAACTTTGAGCACTTATTTAAATGCTGATATGAATTGAATAATTTAAAGAAGCCCAGAAACATGTTTTTAGCTGGGGAACTCCAGAAATGTGCGTCTGTACATTTAAGGAACAACTGTTGGAGGAAACACCACCAATTTTGCCTCTGTCTAAACATTTCTAAAAGTGAAAAGCAGCCTGGATTACAGATGTTTATTTAGTTAAGTTCCTCTGTGAGATATTTACGTGATAAACAGTCCCATGTTGTTGTTTTTCCGTCTCTCAGAACAGACAATACAACTTTACCTTGCTACAGACATCTCTCTCCTCTCCACAAGTCTTCACAAGCAACGAGGTCGGTGATCTGCTTCATTAGGAGATTCACGGAAACGAAACAACATAACCATAACTCAGGGAGAAAGGCTGTAACTTGGGCTCTGGCGGGCCATTACCAGGGGGGGGTCGGCGGGGGTGTGTCCGTGGGGTGGGCAGTGCCCCCCCCCCCACGGACACACTCTGCCCACCCAAGGAAAACTGGATGTACAGTAGTGTTGACAGCAGACTGGGCACGCATGTGATATCCCAAAGCGTGTGGTGTTATATAAAGCAGGGATTTTCAATTCTGGTCCTTGGGCCTCCATGTCCTGCATGTTTTAGATGTTGCCTTGCATCAACAAACCTGATTCTAATTAATGGTCCTCATTAGTTTGTCATCGAGGTCTGTACAACTGTTGATGACACAGCTCCTTGTATCATGGTGTGCTGAAAGCAAGGTAACATCTAAAACAAGCAAGGCAGGGGGGCCTGAGGACTGGAATTGAAAACCCCTGATATAAAGGACTGCGAGTCACCTTACTTTTCTTTGGTCCACTTTATTAACACGTTATAACAATTTAACACTCGGATGACGGACTGCTATATCGCGCACTGGCGTTACGTTCTAAAGGGTCGGCCTCTACGCAATCACACTTGGTTCCTACGCTCTGCGTATCGTCATTACAACACATCACCCTTTCTTTGAGTCTTTTAAGACGTATGCACAGAATATATGCTATTGAAACACATAAGTATGAATTACTGTTGACAGACCAACTCAAAACATCTGCACGATTAATTTACCAACATAGATATTTTCAGGTGTATTTTCTTTTTCTTTTTTTTTCATCAACTCAGTAGTGAGAAACAATTTCAGTATTCTTTTTCTATTAAACAGAACAGTCTCTCTGACTCACTCCTCATTATAACAGTCATTTCACACCAAACAATCTTTTAATAAAACAGTCTTTTAACCTGGATTCATTCTGAACTAAGGCAATGACATCATGTAGTTTTGTTATAATTACTGTACATAGTCTTTATATCTATCTGGTGGCCTCACAAGTCTGCCACTGGAAGTAACACGCGCTGGAGTTGGTGGTATGGTGACTGGGGGTGCGGCAGGAGGTGGATCAACCTCTGGAGCAGGTGAGTGCAGCTGTCCATCACACTCAATGCTTCCCTCTCTACTCGTCACAGAAATTTCCGGATCAGATGGGAGCGGCCGTATGTGACGATGGTTCCTGAGCAGCATGTCGCTGCCTGTCTGCACCAAATATGACCTTGGAGAGTCACATTTTTTTAGCACTGTAGCTGTCTTAGTCCATCCACGTTCATTGTCCAGCTTAACGGCTACACCTTTTCCAGGTTCAAGTTCCTGCAGGGGTCTGACATTATGCCTGTTCTCATAGGCATGCTTGTAGCTCTGTTTAGCCTTCTTGTCAATCTGCCTCACTCGTTGGAGGTCTGGCCATGCAGGTTGCAGTTTATGGCGCTTTTGCACTAGTACCTCATCTGCTCGGCTCGGCGCGGCGCGGCTCGTCGCGGCTCCACCCGTTTTGTCCCCGTTTGTTTTTCCACAACCAGGTGAGAAGTGGGGGGGTTGGGGTGAAGCTGCTGTGACGTACTCGATTGCGCAACTGCTTTGTTCGTGTCGGCGCTGATGAGAAATCAGCTGGAGCCGCGAGCGGCTGAGAGTAAAACAGCTCGTCTACATCCCTTTTTTAATTCTCTCGTCAGCCCCCAGGTTTATGAACATCTGCACCTCAGAGTTGGATCACCAAACAGACGTTTTGCGCTTTATAATAAAATCGCCACGAGTCGCTCTCGCGCTGACTCCCGCTTCCTGATTCAAACATCTGACGGCCACCCGACCAATCAGTGGCGCGGAGGGTGGTGACGTTAGAAATAGTCCCGGCTCAGCCCGGTTAGAACCTCGCCAGAATGGTTACAGAAAAAGTATCTGCTTGGAGCGGCTCTACCCGCCTCTGCCCCTAGTGCAAAAGCGCAAAACGGGGCCGTGGCGGGTAGAAGCGAGCTGAGGTGATACTAGTGGAAAAGCGCCATTAGATTCCAAGGTGGGAACTGTGGAGCGGATCTGCCTTCCAAGCATGAGTTGAGATGGACTCACACCTGTGGTCTGCAGCGGGGTCTATAACTCATTAGGGCTAAGAAAGGATCAGTCTGTTTCAGTATTCTTTTGGCTGTCTGTACAGCCCTCTCAGCTTCTCCATTAGCCTGAGCATAGTGAGGACTAGTTGTTATGTGTCTAAAATCATACTCCTGAGAAAACTGTGCAAAAGCTCTGCCTGAGAATTGGGGGCCATTATCTGTGATTAATTCATTTGGGCTTCCCGATCTGGCGAATATGTTTTTCAGTTTAGCTCTAGTGGTTTTTCACTGGACATGTATTTGAGATAGGTTATTTCTATGTATCTTGAAAAGTAGTCAACAATAGTATTGTTTATTCATCTCACATATATCAGCTGCAACTCTTTCCCATGGACGGCTGGGAAGTGGAGTATTGATCAAGTGTTCTCTCATTTGTGTAGGCCAAGACTCTTGACACTGTTTACATGTGCTGACTATTTTCTGAATTTCTTTACTTATCCCAGGCCACCACACACTACACCTAGCACGTTCTCTGCATTTTACGATGCCTTGGTGCCCATCATGTATGCGCTGCAGTATCTCTGGCCTCATTGTGTGTGGCACTACTATTCTATCGTTGTACAATATCAGACCATTAGATGTGATGGGGTCATGTCTGGAAGAGTAGTTGGCCTTTACCTTGTCTGGCCCCTTAACAGCATACTGGGGCCAACCTGTAATCACATAATGCTGGACCGCTTGAAGTTCAGCATCTTGCAGGGTCTGCTGCTTGATCAGGTGAGACGGGCCACCCTTTCTGGACCGCTTCCTCGTAGGCCAGGATTTCACTTGTCAGCTCTGCAACTTCTTCTGTCTCGGCTGCCTGAGGATGTCTGGAAAGGGTATCAGCTATAACTAGTTCTTTAATCTGCCGAAGTTACATCAGGAGCAGGTTACGAATTTATATTCGCCGGCCTGGGATAGGTGGGTTGCGATGCCCGGGCCTGACGGGGCTTGCCGCGCAGGCTGGGGTGCCTTCTGGCGGTGCTGGACCCCCCTGGAGTTTGGTCCTCGACGCCGGCGGGAAGGCTTTGGGATCAACGAACTCAAACCAGTGATCTCAGAAAGGGTGAGATGTAAGATTGGATTGAAGGATCAAAGTTACATTAGTGTTGGAAAAAGTCCTGCAGGCATAGTGACGTAGAATTGTAAAATTGGGTTGATACACCGTACGAATTGGCACAGATTACTGTTGTAATACTGTATTTCACCCGGTCTTTGTACATTTTGACCGTATAGAAACGTAATTCTTGCTATTGTATGAATGAGATGTGTATGATTGGATTGACTGTTCAGGAGCGTGATATCAATCTTTTTTTTTATTTTACCTGTCGTAAAATCACGTACTGACAATTGACGGTTTCAACAGGTTAGGTTTTCGTCCCGTAAAATGAGCTGTATTTAGATACAGTAGAAGGGCGTGTTCATGAACCTACTGTCAAATTGTGTGTCAGTGACATTTTACACAGAATCATGGGTACCTCTTACTCGAACTGATGCTATACATATGGAGGAGAAACAAACCTATTGTGGTCATGTGAGTACAGTGTGGAAGGAGAAATATGGTTTTCCTGGTAATCTTGTCACAACGGAAGTACTGACCCTGCAGTTGGCTTTAAAACAAGAAATTGTGAAAGCATGGAAGAAGAAAAGAAAAGTAGAATTAAAGGTTCACTATGGATTTTCTGAGCAGTGGCTGACTGAGAGTAAGAGACGAGAGGAGGAAACCGTGATGTTGAGAACGGTAATAGGGGACGCCCTAATGACCAGTCGGACTCTGACTTAACTGATCAAAACAAACCTGAGACTGCTAAAACGAATACGCGTGACTCCCGTAAGGATCGTAGGGATCCTGTTAAACTGAAAAAGGTCTCGAAACATGCTTTTTCTGCACCATCTCGGGTTCAACCAACCCGGGATGTAAAAACAAAACATAAAGTTGAACCTCGCAAACAAAAGAAAGACCTGTATCCTGTGTCCGACCTTAAACAAATAAAACAAAAACCTGGATATGGTAAAACGGACTCAGGCTCCAGCTCAGACTCTGACTCGGACTCTGAATCTGAACCAGGATGTGCCGCGCCCCCATAAACCTGAATTGTCCATTAATCCAGGTGCTAATCCGCGTTACGGTCAAGGTGGTGATGATAACCCGACCATTATGGTTTTTCAAGCGTGGTCCAAAGATGAAATGATGAAAGCTGCTGATGGTCTTGCAGACCCATTTCAGGATGACAACCAGTTCCCAACTGACTTGGTAGAATTGATGAACAGCTTTCACCTGAATGGCTTAGAGGTGCTTCATGTGGTCAGTAAAAAACTTGGGCACAGACTTGGACGTATACAAGGTGATTTCACTGGACATGACGCAGCAAATCCTCCAGTGATTTTACCTGCTTACTCTCATGCCTTGACCGAAGCAGTAACACGGTTAAACAATCGCATTATTACGATCTTCTGTAGGGGAGCAGACTACACCTGCATTGCGGCATGCAAACAAAGGGATCCAGAACATGCTGAAGACTACGTAGTTTGTTTAGAAGCGGTTTTCAGGCATAATTCTGGCATTCCTTATGACCATGGAGCTTACCAGCAACAATTGAAAAAAGCGTTCCTGGAGGGACTACTGCCCACAGTGCGACATTTTGTAATGAAGTACTGGGTTCCTCAGACCACGGGCTCTGTAGCAAAGGCCGTGGAATTTGCCTCCCACGCACAAAGGGCGGTGTCCGTGAAAAAAAAGTCAAAGGGGTGCGTATGCTGCAGAAGAAGACACAGAATACGTTGAATACTCTGGTGATTATCGGAGTGACGGACGGGGCAATCTACGCGGAAGAGATCATTTCCATCGTAGACGAGGGGGGAGGAATGCAGCAGGGAATTTGGAAAACAGATGAAAATCTGATCCAAATTGGGAAGTTAGACGAAAATCTGATCCAAATTGCTGGCATTGCGGGAAACCTGGACATTTTTCTAGGGATTGCAAGACTAATCCTGAAAATAAAAGAAAACAGCCACAGCAAGAGAAACGTCCTGATAATCCCAACTCAGCCCATCAGAAATGACTAGTATCTGAACCACCGAATCAGGGTCCAAACGATATGATAGACATCTTTGCAGCCCTTAAACATGCCCGTCAAAATAATGAATTGCCATTCATAACCCTCAGTATTTCAAGGGGAAAACTATCGCTGTCTTTGTGATTCTGGGGTGTGTAGAACTGTTTTACAAACTACTCCCCCAAAAGTAACCTTATCTTCGGATGAAGTATATGTGAAAACAGCAAGTGGATACGTGGTAAAACATCGGTTGACAAATCCAGTTTTCGTGTGCCACAAGGACACCGGAAGAACAGCTTCCTGTCTTGTTCTGGTCGACCCTTCATGCCCAGTAAATTTGTTAGGCAGAGATTTAATGTACCTCCTCGATATTTCCATCATTGTAACCAAGAGCGTAATGAGAGCAGAGATAACTCCAGCTGATTCTCAGGATGTCTTTCTCGCACAGGGAATGGGGCTACCACATTATTGGTGGGCCCTAGATCTGGGTTACCAAACAGTAGCAGATGAAATATTGCAAGTTACAAAAACTAAAGTCGAACAGGGGGAATTTATGCCTCGTGATGCCCTCCATGTAACTATGAGGTATAACACAACCCCTGGCCCCGATCCATCTTATGATATAAAGCTTCATAAACTACGAGATCAGGTCATTACGGTTTCCCATTTGTACATCTCTCCGGATGGAGACTCAGTCTGTTCGGTAATATTGTCAGAAGAACCGAAAAAACTCCTGTATCAGCCTTTCCCGCGCATCTCAGTGTGCAGAGTAACATGCAGAGATTGGAAGGGAATGTCACATATTCTGGACACAGCTGAATCAGACACCTATGATCCAAAAACGGAAAGAGATGGCTGGCTTACAGGCAGCCGCACTCATTACCTGCGGCGTACCCTCATTTGGAGGGTTAAAGTGACACCTAGAGCACATATGGACGAATGACCGCGTGATAATCCTACACACGCTTTTGTAAATTTGGAGCAGTACCCAGAATTAAGTGAAATCCCTTCAGAGTTGTGGTCAAAAGGACCGACTGATGTTGGACTGATCAAAGGCTGCAACCCGGTACAGATTCAACCTCTGTCCGGAGTCAGACCAAACATCAGACAATATCCTATCAGCCCTGAAGCACGGAAAGGGATTGAACCTGTAATAGCTGATATGGTAAAATCTGGGAGCGCCCGAGAAGCTCCTGAAGCAACATGTAACACCCCGATCTTCATCGTGAAGAAGCCACACTCTGATAATTGGAGAATGGTTCAAGACCTTCGAGCCGTAAATTAAGCCGTCTTACACGCAGATGGCAAAAAGTACACATACACCCGCTTACCCCAAGGATTTTGCAACAGCCCGCATGAATACACTCTCGCGCTCAGACAATCTATGTCAACATGTCAGATTCCGACGCACACACAAATGTTATTATACGTGGATGACATCTTAATCACAGCTGACACAGAAGAAAATTGTAATGTGTACAAATGTTATTTCATTTTTTTAACAATAAAGTTGCCATTTGTGAACATTCAGTGTTGTGATTTCTTTACAGTTAACATGATTCATTTGTCTTGTAACATAAGAATTTAAATGATGAGGAATCGGAGTAAAGAACTGGTGTACCTGTTTAGAAGTAGTGACCCGTTCCCCTTTTCAGGGAACTAAAGGCTGATTTATGGTTCCGCGTTACACCAACGCAGAACCTACGGCGTAGAGAACGCGTTGATTTAACGCAGAACCGTAATTCAGGCTTTAAGATCCCAGGGAGCCGTTTACACCGTGTCATAACTGCATGTGAGCGTCCGAGCTGCGTGACATCGGACGCTCTCTGTCCACACTGAAACCGTTAAACTCGCGGCCAGTAAGGACAGTCCAATAGAAAATAAAGCAATGGAATTGATTTTGTCGCTGACGCTCGCTCGCATCGCATGGGACACGCTGTAATTGTGTACGGAGCTGGTTCTTCTGCCCGGAGAGGCTTTGTGCCCTCCCCTGCTACACGTCAGTCAGGCAGCCAATCAGCGCAGAGCCTCATTATCATAGCCTCCCCGCCCCTCAGAATCCCTCATAGATAAGGTTAGAAGCAGTAAAAATAAAGACATGGCCCAGAGGCTGAATTTCTGATTTATGTAGAAAAAACTATCAAAAGCTTGTTTTTAAGACATTCAAAGCCTGTTTAAGATATACATTAAATGCCATAATAGGTCACCTTTAAATAAAGGGGAATGACTGAATGAATATCAAATAAAGCCATAGAATTGTTTTTTGTCTTCTCTTTATTGTATAATGTTCACAAAGTGTAATGCAATTCATGTCATGGGTAGTGTATTTTGAAGGATCAAATACTCAACATCCCATATTATCAATTTTACATCGTGCAAGAAATGATGGGGGTGGCAATCAAACTTTGAAAATCGACTGTGCGCATGCGCAGAACCACAAAGTAGCATTTCTCGGCAGGTAGCAGGGATCATAGATATATATAAAGGCTAGATGACTCAAGGCGGAGTCTCCAGAGTCTCACCGGCGGCCATCTTACCACACGACACTCTTTGGCGCACTATCGTTGTTGTTGTTGGAGGGTGAGTGGTCTGTACAGACAAAAATACTCATAACTTGCTGAAATCTTGACGGATTGACAAACGGTTAAGTTTATTATAAACGCCATTAACGTGGGTATGATTCGAGATGCTTGGACATGTTGAAATTGTATCTTTTGTTTTTCGAAAAACGACTTAATATATATACACACATATATATGTATATATATATATGTGTATATATATATATATATATATATATATGTGTATGTATATATATATATATATATATATATATATATATATATATATATATATATATATATGTTATAATGTAAATATAAATATTACTAAGAATACTAAATATTGATTTAATATAAATACCATGTCATAGCTATCTGTTTCTTGTTATTTTCATATAAAAGTACGTTTGTCAATGTTTATAATTATTCACAAGTATGCAGTGTCATAACTACATCTCTGACGTTCATAACAAATCAACCTGGTTGAAAATTGAGCAAGTTAAGGTTGTTTAAGCAGTACATGCACCATTAAACACAATGTTATCCGCAACGTGGGCGGAGCCTGTACTTGCTCCTGATGTCCCAGGGACATCCAGAAACGGACCGAGCCCTGATTGGTCGGAGCTGTTAATTCTTGGTTAATTCTTGGATGGATGCAGGAACGTGATTGGCTGTCACAACCAAGAATAACCAAGAATAACCTAGACTTACAAGTGGCTAGAAGCACCATACGGGCGCGTGCTCGTATTTGTGATGGAAATAACTTCGAAGGAAAAAAATGCACTCTCAAAATGGCAGGGAAAAATGCACGGCCAAACGAAAATATGAAGATAAACACAGGACGTTTTTAACAGAGTGGGAGAGTTTAATATATATAATATAAATCAAATATTAATATGTAAGCAATACATCAAGACAGACCATGGTATACAATCACACAGCTAAGGGTGTCTCCGACCCGACGTCAAGTAATGTATTGCTTTTATAAAACGGTTACCAATAATGTAAATATGAAAGAGGAATACACAATCTATTTTATGTAGTTTTTAATTAATCAGAAATACATATGATCCAGTAAAAATATCCCCACTGTGGAAAAAAAGAGTCCCATTTCTCCAGCTCCACAAGTCGTCTTTTGCTCGTCTTTTTTTCTGGAGACAGGCACTCGTCAATCCATTCATCCATTGTTAGCCCTCCCCGGGGATCAAAGTTTACCGTGAACATGCCAAATGAATTGTTAACGAAAATGAAAAAATAAACTTTAACACCAGCTACTTTTTGCTACCTGCTGTAACCGTCCAAAAATATGTTACAGTTAGTTGTCATGGATATGTTTTGCATGCTTTCCTGACGCGGAATGATATGCTGTGATAAAGTTTAGAATAGAAGCTGTGGTATATAAATTAAGACAAGATTGCCCTTTATATCTCTCCTTCAATGGGGAAATTCACTTTGTGCAGCAGCAGTACACTCAATACACACATGCAGGGAAAGGGTAAAAAAAGTGCAAAAAACATATAATTACGAAATATAAACAGTATATCCATCCATCCATCGTCCGCCGCTTATCCGTTCCCGGGTCGCGGGGGCAGCAGTCTTAACAGAGATGCCCAGACTTCCTTCCTTCCTTCCTTCCTCCAGCTCTTCCAAGGGGAGTCCGAGGCGTTCTGTATACATTGGAATGAAAAATAATATGCTCATTAAACCACAGTTAACAACCAATCAGATTGCAGGATTTCACCTTTCTGTTTTATCATGGTATTTTTATGTATCAGAGAGAGCAGGGAGTGAGGGATGGGGCAGTTGATGTGTGCATATGTACGATGTGGCTCTTTGGAGTAACATAGTAACCAATTGTGGCTCTTAGCCTCTGGCTGGTTGGCCACCCCTGCTTTAAGTGTTCATTGTTCAGAAAACGTCAGCTGAAATTTAAAGCTCCTGATTTTAAAAGCTGAATTTAAAAAATGTTGAAATTTAAAGGAGTGAAGGGTCAACTTTTAGTTGTGGTTCATCAACGCAATATCTGATTTAATCGTGTCAGGAAGAGGCACATCGCTGTCTGAAAGGTTTTTACTGTCCGACACATTACCTTTTGACCTTCTGTTTTTTCTCCACCGCCTGAGTCTGACGTCCCCCCTCCGTCTCTCTCTGGTCCTCCGGCTCAGCATCCCGATAAAACAGTGTCTTCAGGACCGCCTTCTTCTTCCGCAACGTCAGCAGCCCTTCATGCAGGGAGTCGTGGATCTTCTTCCACGAGCTCATCTCTGAGCTCCAGAGAGCGGCTCGGGCCCTGATGAACTGCGACACCTTGGTCTTGCTGCCTTTGGCCAGGCTAATGCTGTCCATGCAGATGAAGAAGATATCCACCCCGATGAAGAAGACGTTGGACACGAGGCCGAATCTGGCCATCTTGGAGGCAGCCAGAGACCGCGGGACCTTACGTAGAGCTTTACCCTCCTGAGCCAGAACTTTACCAGCACCGGAGATCAGATCTTCACTCTTCAACACCTTGACAGCCGAGCAATTGCGTGTGAAGGAATGGATCTTTTTGCAACCGCTACCAACCGTAAAAGGCGCCATTCCCACGTTAGAGGGATCAATCTCAGTCGCCTCCATTTTGGAGATGGCTTGTCTGGTCACCTCCTCCAGAGAGCCCTGGAGTTTCGTCACATCCTCCATGAAGCTTTTGAGGACTTCCCCGGCTTTCTTCTGCTGCGTGCGGTTGACTCCCACTTCGGTGGTGGTCGTGACGAGGCTGTTGACCCCGCTGGTGACCCCCAAGCCGAGGCCGGTCATGGTCAGAGCGAGAGACACTCCCATCGTGACAGGGATCAGCGCCACACCGACGATGGACAGCACGCCCCCGACTATGCTCACCGAGCTGCCCGCCACACTGGAGATCTTCGCTCCTTTACTCATCCGGTCCAACTGAACCGCGTTTCCCTCCAGCTCGGTCAGCAACCGCAGCATCCTGGGCTCGCGCTCGCTGAACTCCTTCATGAAACCACGATACGAGTCCTTCTGGAACAAGAACACCATCCGGAAGTGTGTGTCCATCCTGGGAAAGTAACATTTAAAAGCAGGGAAACACAGAGGTGTAAGTGAAATGTATGAACATCAGTGTTGGTAAGATTAAAGGGTACATCATCATGGGAGTTAAACTTCTAGTGGGGGGGCTGTCCATACGTCTCAGCCGCGTTGGTGTTAATGGTTTTACAGCTGGAGGCGACCGCCATTGTTTACCTTTCTCACCCGTTTTTCATTTTACAGTTCCATGCACATCTAAATCAAGCTATTGGCAAAGATAAGATCTAGCTTTCGATTAAAATGTAATTGTTTTTTTTTTTTCTTATTTTTCTTCTTCTTTATTAGAAAAGCCATGTTCTTTTTTTCTTTTAATTCAATCACAATTTAAATGACAAAATCCAGCATTACATAGTCCGACAAATATTTTGTTCAACATGTCACTAACATGGCTGAGCATATATAACATATAAACAACAGCAACAAAATCACCCAGAGATTAAGCTGATAAACAATAATTAAAAAAAAAAGTCAGAGAATTAATCTGGAATTAAAGTAATTAAACCTTCATATACACATATGGCTTATTTAGTTTTTATATGTTTTAAGGATTTTTTGAAATTACATTTTTTGAAAAAATTTAAAACAGCGCAGTGCTATTTGAAAATGTCTGTGGATGAAATGATTTTCTAAAAGAATTAAAGTATTATATAACATATCCCTCTTTTGTTTCCTGCAACAAAACGACTATTTTAATAGTGTGGAAGTTTAAGGTTTGTGCTTGAGTGTCTTTCTCTGGGGTCCAGGTTTGAAAACATCCCCAAAATGACAATCAAAAAAACATGTTCAATAGTTTCAATATATGGGTCACAGAATTTACAATTATTACAATCTATATTAAGTCTTTGTCTAAGAAAACCATTGCAAGGGTAGATATCAATTCAAATCTTAAAATGAGTTTCTTTAGCTTTTGGAGCGACCGGGAGAGGGAGGTACTTGGTTCTGATCATTAGAAAAGCCATGTATAGTGTACAAAACAAGTCAGGGAAGTTTTGATGATTTGACTGATTTGGAGATTTTATGAATCGTTATCGGATCATTCAAAGGAAAATTGATTCAAACCAATGAATCGATTTTTTTAACCCAGCCCTAAGCACCGACATCGTCAGGGAAGAGGAATGTAAAAGGCAAGGTAGGAATAATGTTTCACCTTTGACTCCTCAGGTGTGAACAAAAACCCCGGTGAGCTGATTATAGCACCTCAGATTCATCCCATTCTTCCTCAGGTGTCAGTGACCCTCCCCCTTTTGTTATTCATGACCCCCTGATGTTTGGGGTGAATCTCACCTGATGTCATCCAGCTGATTGATGTGATCAAGCATCTGCCGTATGTTCCTCTCAGTCAGACCCCGTCTGAGCTCCACCGCCACCTCCTGGACCGTCTTCAGGCTGAAGTCACTGAAGCAGCTGAGACAGACGTTGTTACTTTTCTCTTCACACAATATTCTTTATTAGAGGAATTATCTCTGTAAAATGCATGATGTTTGTTGTTTACCTCTTCTTCTTCTCCATCTCCTCACAGATCTTCCTGCTGGTCTGGATGTATTGTTCCAACTGGTAGGCCATGACATCGGCGTTCGGAAGTCTTGGGAGGAAGAAGACGCTTGCGTCTCTCTTGAACTCCAGGAGCAGCGGACAGATGCGTCGCGCGGCGTCGATGACGGCCCTAACGTGAGCCAGGCTGATTTCTTCAGGGAGTTTCAACATGTCGTTCTCCGTGAACACGTGCATAGAGGTGACGGCCAGCTTCTCCATCGCGTCCAGGAAGCAGTCCAGCTTCTCCAGACCTTCCAGGACATCCTTCAACACTGCGGCCAGCTCCTTCTGCAGCTCCTCGCGCTTGCTGTCTCCAGTGAACTTGTTTCCCATGTACTCCATGAAGGCCTTTCCTTTGTCCTCCGACTTTGTGAAATGGCTCAGGTCCAAGCTGATTTTATCAGCTCTTTTTTGGATGTCCTTCATCTTTTTCAACTCATCAGTCTCCCTCCTGGGCATCCATTCAGAGAACCTCCCACAGAACTCCCTCACCGTGTGGACGTAGGTGAGCGTATCTGAGGTGTAACGACACAAGGCCTTCTGCAGCTCTTTGCTGTAAAACAAACAGCTTCTAATTAGGATGAACAGGATAGACGTGCCTCTCTCTGCATCGTTGGTCATAACCAGTTTCGTCCCCAAAGTCATCACCATCCTGAACATGCATCTGTCCACCATCACACGGAAATCTTTTTAACTTTAAAATCTTGCTGCTGACATTCAGAGCTCTGCATGGTCAGGCCCCCTCCTACATCAAAGGCTGAGATCAGATAAGATAAGATAGTCCTTTATTGATCCCCAGAGGGGAAATATGGGTGCTACAGCAGCAAGAGGTGTGCGAACCGTGCGACCACACGGGGCCTCGCGCCCCAAGGGCCTCGCGCCCCAAGGGCCTCGCGCTATGGGCCGTTTTTTTTGTTTTTTTTCCTTCTTTCCCTTATAAATATCAACAGTCACATTCCATTACAGACCTAAATGTGTACTAGTCTGTGCATATCAATAAATATATGGGCGATGATGTGCTTGCTGATTGATGTCACTGCGCAGCTGCGCGTGTCTGTTGTTCCATACAACTGTGTCATACCAAGCGCAGACACAAGGTGCTCTGATCAAGACGGGTGGAGTGTAGAACAAACTGTCACACAATGTCGAGAGAACGAGATTGATTCAGGAAATGTCCAGGAAATGTAGGAAAAAAGAAAAAAACTAAAGAAAATGGAAGGAGAATGCTGACCCCCGGACGTGTTACATGGGGTTGTCCCACTGATTCAGCTCAAATTCCGACGGACCGCAACAGAGAGCTGGCTGCTACCTGACAAGGACCTGACAGCGGCCAGGTGGAGCGTGCACGCGCATGTCGTCGGGAGATTAATTTACCGAAATTTCTGGAGCAAATTCGGGGTCGGTCGACTGATAACTGATACATTTTTTTTTATTTATTAACATACAGTACAAACAGCGACAAAAGACGACATCAGTTACTGTGGCAGGGTGGAGGAGCTGCAGCCACTCAGGCTGATTAGGGCACAGGTGGGCCCAATCAGCCTCTCCACCCTGTCAGCTTTCATAAGGCAGAGCTGGACAGCAGCAAAGGGGCCGATGGAGCTGCTGCCTGAGAAGCTGCTGATGTGCTTCTGCACGTGTGTGTGTTGGTGAAACTGGTGAAATAAAGGGTCTGCACGAAACTCTGTGTCTCTCCATCCTTCGGGCGGGCCCCCGTAGCATCCACCCTGCTACATCTGGCGCCCAACGTGGGGCCCGAAGAATGGACGAGAGAGGCACGGAGCGGGCCCTGGACGCGCTCGCCCGGGCCATGGCGGGCATGGCGGCCGCCTTCCGGGACCAGGGTGAGCGGCAGCTGGCCGCCATAAAAGCCCTGGTGGCCGCGGGGCGACCCACCCCTGCACCCCGTCTGAGGGCCGCCGCAGCAACGCGGGAGGAGCTGGCGGCGCCGCAGCTGAGAGGCCGGGAGGCAGAAGCTGCGGGCCGCCAAGCGACGGCTCCCGAGGCGGGGGGACCCGCGGAGCGACCCATCCCTGCACCCCGTCTGAGGTTTGCCGCGGCAGCGCTGGCGGCGCTGCAGCTGACCGGCCGTGAGGCAGTCGCTGTGGGCCGCCAGGCGACGGCTCCTGGGACGGAGTCGGCGACGGAGACGGAGGGGGAGTTGGCTGGGGAGGCGGCTGCGGAGGCGCAGCCGCCAGCGACGGCGGGTCCCGCGGAGACGTGTCTCTCCATCCTTCGGGCGGGCCCCCGTAGCATCCACGCTGCTACAGTTACAATTATATGTATCTAGGTGTGTGTGTGTGTGTTCGTGTGTGTTTGTGTGTGTGTGTGCGTGTAAATAATATGTTGAAAGTAGATAAATAAAGAATATTAATTCGACAATAAATAAGTAAACAAATAAATAATTATAAAATTGAGTGGTGTAGCATGATATAATATAAATATAGCATAATAATATAGTAATATCCTAATATAACATAATCATTTCTATAATATTTTATAACATATAACAAAATGATATCACCATACTATTATATATAACAATATAATAATACTATAGTTTAACATCCCATGAGATTTCATAACTTAATATAATGATACACTATGAAACAATATATCATGAAAATGCCAAGAATAATTATTAGAATTAGAATTTGTAATTTATATATTACAATGGGGGGTGAGGTCAGACCGGGGCGTCAGGGAAGTGAGCAGCTCAGATGATTGATCATCGGTGGGTAAAACCCCCCACCAGCAGCATCACCGCTGCATCTTCCGACTAGCAAGACTCTATCTGCACCGAGACTGTCCTGATCGGCCGCCGCTGTTCTGACACACATGTTTCTAACAGTGCAGCAGCAATGTGGATCATAAATGTGAGGATAACAGCTGCTGTTTCAGACCTCCACGTCTGGTCACTTGTGGTCAGCTGGTGTCTGACCAGGACCAGCGCCACTCGCAGCCAGAGCGAGAAACTGCAGGTCGCGTTCAGAACAGCAAGTATATTCGCCCCCTTCATTTGACGCGTCGACAGGCTCGTTCTCCTGAAAGACACCTCTAGTTCAAATACATAAATATCTCTGCTGTTTCTCATCATCAGTTGCTGCATCGGCAGGACTAAAGGCTGAATTATGGTTCTGCGTCAAAACGACGCCGTGCCTACGGCGTGTGGTTTTTGTACACGCAGAGGACACGCCGTCACATGCGCCGTCAGTGACGTGCACCTCCCGAAAATTGTAACTACGCGTCGAGGAGACGCAGACCACACGCAGACCGAGAGGGCTGTGATTGGTTCGTTTGAAAGCGAAGCATTTCCGGTTTCCGGTTTGAATCAGTAGTGAACTTCCAGGGCTTTTTTCTTCGTTTATATGTGATTTTTTTTGTTTTTGTTTTTTGCACAATAGTTGTCCTTATTTCTTTGATTTACTGTGACCGGAAAAAGTCGGATAAACCATTCAGAAAAAGATCGCTAACTAGTGGCCGCGGGGGGTACTGCACCGCGACCAAATGAAGAGACGGAGAACTCTGAACGATTCGTGACGGTGTCACGGGTGCGCCGTGTGCTCTGCGTGTGTGTGACGCAGAACCATACCCGCACCTTAAGAGCTCTCCAGTCTCCCGACAGCTCTTGTTGAACGGTCCGACAAACCATCTCCGATCATGCTGTTTTCTTTACCGAGATCAAAAGAAAATCCGAGCAGTGATCTCCTCTACATCCCATGTTGCTGTCTTGTTTATAACAAGTGTGTTTGTAACAGCCTGAATCTGATTGGTTTACGAGTAAATTGTCCCCCACGGGGTGGGCTCTCATGATAGGCTGAAACAAAAGAAGATATCTGATTGGTTGCAGATCCTTCCGTGTTAAAAAAAACGTATTTGTGGATCGAGTCCATGGATCTATTATTACTGGATGGAAGACCAAAAATGGCCGCCCATTCATTTCAATGTAAGTTGCTCGCCTTGCGCATAAGCCGAAAAAAGTTCCGGACTTCCGGGTTTACTTCCGCGTTAAGGGGTCCATAGAGCATGCACAGTTGAGTCACCTCCCATGATGCTCTGGGCCTCCCATCAGGCCCCGGGGCAATGACGCGAGTATTAATATAATATGTATTAATATAATATATTAATATATTATATATATATATTATATATATATATAGTATATTATTACATGTATAGCATCACATATATGATTAATGTATTAATATAATATAATTACATAATATATATTAATATAAAACATCCGTGGAGTGCACGGACACGGCTGTGACGTCATCCGTGACGTCACGCCCAGAAAGAGACTTTTCTTTGACTTTTCTGGCCGTTATAAAACATTTTTGACGGATATAAAGTCCATGAATTAAAAATATAGAATACAAAGATTAGTAATTGCCGGTGATTACAGCTGGAGGTGTCCTGTGAACAGTTTTAGAGGCTTCTCTTTTAATATTGCGGTCTATGGGAAAAAAGCTTTCTGGGCCCCATGGGATTTTTTGTTGCAGTACTGGCCACTGGGAAAAATCGGCGTGCCTGCTGAGTGCGAGATTGGGGGGCTGATCGAGTCACGTCAAGGGAGTCTCAAAAGTCACACGCAAATCCAGCGCAGCTCACAGACAAAAAAAATGTAATCCTTATCAGAAAAAAAATTCTGTTGTAATTGAGAATTCTTTAAATTCGAATTATCTACATTTTTGAAATGGGAGTTCGATAACAAAGTTAAAAAAGAAGAAGAAAGATGAAGAAAATATAATTGCAGAAATAACTTCAATATCACAAAAATCACCTTATAATTTATCAGAAAACAATTGATGATTCTATAAAATAAACTGGATGATATTTACAAATTGAAAGCTGATGGGGCCTTTGTTAGAAGTAGGAGAAGATGGATATATATATATATATATATATATATATATATATATATATATATATATATATATATACCTGTAGAGCGTCGTCACTTTAATCTCTGCAGCAGTTATAGCAGACGTCACCAAAGTAAAACGTTTTTTACAATACTTTCAACCAATATTTAAATACAACTTGATAAATGAAGAACTTTGAGCACTTATTTAAATGCTGATATGAATTGAATAATTTAAAGAAGCACAGAAACATGTTTTTAGCTGGGAAACTCCAGAAACGGGCGTCTGTACCTTTAAGGAACAGCTGATAGAAACACCACCAATGTAGCCTCTGTCTAGACATTTCTAAAAGTGAAAAGCAGCCTGGATTACAGATGTTTATTTAGTTAAGTAACTCTGTGAGATATTTACGTGATAAAGTAAGGTGTTGTGCCAAAAAGTGATTGATTGAAGGCCAAATACAGTTAATGAAAAGTTGTTTCTGCCTAAATATGACTTCATTTCATTCTTGAGCTTCATAATTTGAAAATCTGACGTTTTAGCGCTATCGTTCGACGGGCTGCTGTGCGCGCTCCCGCGGCCAGAAATCAGATTCTGGCAGCCAGGCAATCACTTTTTGGCACGACATCTGGAAAGGAAAGAGAAAGAGAAAGGAAAGTTTGTTTTGTTTTTTTCTGTTGGTGCATGATGCGGGGAGAAATATGAAAAGCTAAAATAACAAGTAAAAAGTTATTTAACTACTTTATGGCTCGAAGATGTCTTTAATAAACCCGTTACCACCGTCACAATGTTCTTTTTTGAAAGCAGCTTCAAGCAGATTACAAAAATTGTTACCACATGAAGATGTCTCACTCTCACATAGGCTACTCCCTTGATATATATATATATATATATATATATATATATATATATATATATATATATATATATATATATATATATATAT
This sequence comes from Cololabis saira, assembly GCF_033807715.1. Taxonomy (NCBI): domain Eukaryota; kingdom Metazoa; phylum Chordata; class Actinopteri; order Beloniformes; family Belonidae; genus Cololabis; species Cololabis saira. Next base: position 7,500,603 of record NC_084607.1, read on the forward strand.
ATATATAGAGCGTCGTCACTTTAATCTCGGCAGCAGCAGACGTCACCAAAGTAAAACGTTTTTTACAATACTTTTGACCAATATTTAAATACAACTTGATAAATGAAGAACTTTGAGCACTTATTTAAATGCTGATATGAATTGAATAATTTAAAGAAACACAGAAACATGTTTTTAGCTGGGAAACTCCAGAAACGTGCGTCTGTACCTTTAAGGAACAGCTGATGGAGGAAACACCACCAATGTTGCCTCTGTCTAAACATTTCTAAAAGTGAAAAGCAGCCTGGATTACTGATGTTTATTTTGTTAAGTCACTCTGTGAGATATTTACGTGATAAACAGTCCCATGTTGTTGTTTTTCCGTCTCTCAGAACAGACAATAAAACTTTACCTTGCTACAGACATCTCTCTCCTCTCCACAAGTCTTCACGAGCAACGAGGTCGGTGATCTGCTTCGTTAGGAGCTTCACAGAAATGAAACAAAGTAACTGTAACTCGGGAAGAAAGGCTGTAATTTGGGGCTCTGGTATGTTTGCTTTCGTTTTGACGGGAAACCGCACCCGCTTTAACGCCTTCCCCCGTGTCTTGCCAAAAAGTGATTGCCTGCCAGAATCTGATTTCTCCCCTGAAAATGGGTCTTTTTTCCTGTCACAAATTGACTGAAGGCCAAATACAGTTAATGAAAGGTTTTTTCTATCTAAATATGATTTGATCTCATTCTTGAGCTTCATAATATAAACACTAGAGCTCACAGGATTGCTTTAACTCTTTTAAAAGACCATTACAACACAAAATAGGCATTTTCACCTGCCAAAAATTATTTGAAGGCCAAATACAGTTAATGAAAAGTTGTTTCTGCCTAAATATGACTTCATTTCATTCTTGAGCTTCATAATCTGAAAATCTGACGTTTTAGCGCTATCGCTCAACGGGCTGCTGTGCGCGCTCCCGCGGCCAGAAATCAGATTCTGGCAGCCAGGCAATTACTTTTTGGCACAACATCTGGAAAGGAAAGAGAAAGAGAAAGGAAAATTTGTTGTGTTTTTTTTTCTGTTGGTGCATGATGCGGGGAGAAGTATGAAAAGATAAAATAACAAGTAAAAAGTTATTTATACTTTGCCGCGTGAAGTGGTCTTTAATAAACCCGTTACCACCGTTACTATGTTAAATAACTTTACTAGCGCCAAATCGTCACCAGGCAAAACAAATATTGTTTCAACAATGTGTACTGTATGATAGTTTGTTTGTTTTTTGGTAAAAAAAAAAAGACCTTTTTAAACCTATAAACAGCATTAGTAGCAGCTTATAGACAGTAGGTTGAAAATAACTGAACTAATGAGTACAATAAAAAAATCATAAGTGAATAAATAAGCTTTGAATGTTGAGCTGAGGCTGAATCCGGGCTTTTGCAGCGCCCCCTGGTGGAGCAACAAGAAAAGCTGCAGTTGTTTGCACAATCTTAATGTTTGAGGAGGTTTTTCAATGACGTCTGAAAAAAATATTGAATAAGTGTTTTATAACCATATTCATCGCAGTCGGTGCATCTTTTCGATTTGTTGACATTTATAATGATAAAATGTTGACATATTCTCAATATCCATGACTTGTTATCTACTGAGTGGTTGAGAAGTGTAGATGAAGACATTTTGTTTTTTTTTTGTTCTTTTTGGGGGGTATTTTGTCTTTTTTTCCTCTCTCTTTCTGTAGCAGGACATCCCCTGATATTCCCTATTGTTTGCACTTATATCATCACAATGCTGTACGAGGAAACTAGGACATACAAACTGCACTGGGGCAAATATGCTCTGCTTTAATAGGCCTACTATTTTGTGTATATGTGACATCATGTGAATAAAAACAAGACAGAAGTATCATGAACAGTTAAATTAGCTAAGTTAAATAGTTACATTGGCTAAGAAGGGGTAGTGGGTTCTGACTTCAGGGGGTTCCAGTTGAAACGTCCTACCTGGAACTCAGAAATTCAGTCTTCCCGGTACGAATGAAATGCAGCAGACATTTAACCTAGTTATGACTCAGCTGAAGGGGAGCTTAAACTGGTAACACATTGATTTATTTAGCTATCCAAGTTATTAATAATATAACCTCCTAGAGGGTCATTGCTTTAATCTTTGTAGCAGTTGTAATACTTGACCAGCAGATGTCGCCAAAGTACACATGCTGTTACTGTGAGTGAGGCTTATATTTAAATGAAAGTGATACATGTGTCACTTTACCTCGTCATGAAGCATCATGAAGTTAATTTCAGTTCAGTCTGAAAGATATATATATATTTTTTTTTTTAAAGATTTTTTTGGGTCCTTTATTGAGAATGCAGACTGGAAAGGGGTAGAGAGAGAGAACGGGGAAGACACGCAGCAAAGGTGCGCGGGCTGGATTCGAACCCGTGACCGCTGCAGGAGGAGGACTGTAGCCTCAGTATATGAGCTGCCGCTTAACCCCCTGAAAGATATTTTAAAGTAATATTACATTACATTTGTTTTATTCTTTATGTTATAACCATTGTAGAGAAGCCATAATGCCAAGAAAACCGGAAAGACAACCTGGGGCTAGGCATCCTTTGAGGAGATGGAGAAGGCAGCTGCTGAGGTCAAGGCAGGAAAGAAGTCCTTAAGGGACTTCAAGGATAAGCATATAGACAACTAGCTGACCAGTTTCATGGCCTCATCCACTCAAGTGCCGCCAATTGGCAGTTGAATATGCAAATAAAAACAATATCCCTGTCCCTGACATTTGGACAACGAACCGATGTGTAGGTTGGCTACGGTATACAAAAGATCACATGATTGTGTAGGTTAACGAACTGATATTGTCACAAAGCTTAATCTTATAATAATTTATTATCTACTGTTTTAGGTGAATCTTGGTTTTCTGGCTTCCTAGCACGTCGCCATCTCCCTGTCCAAACTCCGGAGGCGACATCCTTGGATAGAGCTATAGCCTTTAACATCCTTGGATAGAGCTAGAGCCATTAAAAGAACGACAGTGGGGGAGTTCTTTGATAATCTGGCTGTCATAGGCGGCGGGTGACTGAAATATTTGGTGAAGCTATGTATAGGGAGGAATCCTCGCGAAAATTTTGAGGTTTTTTTTCACCCAAAACAGATGCGTAACAATGATTTGAGTATAATTTGACCAATATAATAGCAGGATTACCGGCAGTGCAGTCTCCTCCTCCTCCCGGGTCATCGCTGCTCATATGGCCGGTTGCACCATCAGGTGAGCCGGTGTTAGACACTGGGGGGGTTGCTGACGCGGTGGCTGCAGGTGCAGTCGCTCTCCTCCGACTCACTGTCACATTGGCAGCAGCTTCGGCAATGTTTTGTGTTTGTTTCTCTTTTGGTTTAAAAAATGAACGTATATCCATCTTGGTCTTGATTTGAAGCTTTGTGTTGTGTTTTGAAAGGAGCGCTGCTGGCTGTGCATTTGTAATTGGCGGACAAAAATGCGGATGTTTACAAACAACATTTACGGTTCTGATCACCTGAGCGGTCCGCAGACCAGGGGGGTGTGACTGGCTATTTTTCTTTTTTTTTAACCAAAGCCTTGCTGAATTATCACCGCATTAAGGAGCTGAAGCAACAACACACATTCAATATTGCAGCTTTTTATTAATGTTGCGCACATATTATATCATTTTTGCAAAATACTTGGCATTGTATTTGGGGAGGCTTAGCCTTCCCTAGCCTTCATTACCCGCCGCCCATGCTGGCTGTAGTGATTGACAGGTGACAGAAATAATTCTTTAGTTGATAATGTTTTATGGAAGATTTACCTGTAGAATTTGTTTTTGAGTCTGATATGTTTCTACCTTTGCCTCTCCTTTAACAGGCATAGAGGGGTAGCAAGTTCTGACTTCAGGGGGTTCCAGTTGAAACGTCCTACGTGAAACTCAGAAATTCTTCCCGGTAAGAATGAAACTCAGCAGACATTTAACCTAGTTATGACTCAGCTGAAGGGGAGCTTAAACTGGTAACACATTGATTTATTTAGCTATCCAAGTTAATAATAAAATAACCTCCTGTAGAGGGTCACTGCTTTAATCTTTGTAGCAGTTGTAATACTTGACCAGCAGATTCAACTCAACTCAACTTTATTCATAAAGCCCTTTAAAAACAACACGGCTGAACTCAAAGACGGAAACAGAAACAAAAATAACATAGTTAATAGTTAGTCAGTGTAGCACTGCGAGTTGCTACGGGGGTCACTAAGACAGCAGATACCGGGATTTCGTTTAGAAATATCTTTATTTCTTTTTCGTTTGTTTCTTTCGAGTATTGTGCTTCTGCACCGTCCGCAGAGCTGCACCTCTGCTCCGCTCTGCGTCCGTCCTCTCCCGTCTCCAGGGCCCGCACACCTACTGAAATACACAGAGAATGATTAGATTCACCTGTGCACCGTCAGCTGTTCCAGCCGCGTCACCTGTGCGCCACTCCCCCGCACTCCCTCTCTCCCCTGCAGACCACGCCCCAATCCTGCACCCTGCCACAGTCAGTTAAAACAATGAAACCATAAAATCCAAGATATCAAACTGAGTTAATAGCCAAAGACAAACAATGTGTTTTACTGTAAGAGACGATTAAAAAGCGAGTCAAGTGACTCGTTTCATGATTTTAGAGCAGATACTGAAAAGGTTTTTCAGAGGTTCCTCTTTGTCTTAACAACGGCTAACAGTAATTTATCTGTGGACCTGAGAGAGTGTGAAGAAGTGTACAGTAGGAGCAGTCTGACGGCTGTTTAGAAGCGAGAAAATGGAGACATTTAAAACAAAATAAATTAAGTTAAAGGGGACCTATTATGGCATCTAATACCTATTTTAAACAGGCTTTGAATGTGTTAAAAACAAGCTTTTGATTTTTTTTGCTAAATAAATTAGAAATTCTATCATTATCAATTCATTCTTTACCCTCCCATTCTCTAACCTCATTATCTATGCAGGATTCTGAGTGGGCGGGGCTATGATAATGAGGCTCTGTGCTGATTGGCTGCCTTAATGACGCAATATACCGCTACGAAAAAATGGCGGAAGCTCCGGCCGGCGGAGTTAGTTGTGGGCGTGGTTTCACGCATTGGAGGCCAACCGATGCAAATTACATTTTGGTTACGTAACAAAAGGGAGCAGAATCTGAACGGCTTGTAGAAGTCACATGACACTGGGTGGATCATCCGGGCGGCTGTACAGACACTGCGGAATTTGGTTGCTTTCCTCCTTATCTGAGTTGGCAGGTTGAGGGGAGAACACTTTATATATGTTAAAGCAAGAAAAAAGTGTTTTTCATAATAGGTCCCCTTTAAGAAGCAATGCAAAACAAAAGAACCAGTGAAATGACACTCGGATTGGAGCAATGTGTTCTTGGTTTCCTGCATCAAGTGGAGGCAGAACAGATGGATTCTGAAGGCATGAATTAATATAACTATGGGATAATTTATAGTTGCCTACATGCATGTGGCCCCAGGGGCGTAGCAACCTTCTCAACAGTGGGGGGGATTTGGTAGCTTTGCTTGTATGTATGTATGCTTGCTGAAGTCATGGGGGAACTTAAAAAGCCCTCAGCGCCCGCAGCGGCCCCGGCAGGAATTGAACCCAGGACCTTCTAGCTCTGAGCTGGCTCCACTACCAGCACCCCCACCTACCTTGGTATTAACCATTAATATATATGCAGACAAAGGGGTAAAGAAACAAGAGAAAATTGAAAAGTGATGAAGCAGCCCATAACAACAAAGTTCCTTAACTTAAGGTTTTTAGTTAGTCCTTGTTTGATTTTTTCACTTCACCTTGTTTCAGACATTTTTCTTCTCTCCACGTCAATTCTTCACAAGTGCTCAGGTCTGAGCCTTGCTTGCATAAATTCAATCTGCTGTGTTACACATCTCACTAAGGTGCAATAACTTAACCATAAATCGCACAAAAGAGACATCTCTTGAGGTAAATCATGCTTGCTTTTGTTATTGGTGGCAAATTCAGTAGTGTCTTGAGATTTAGACGATAGATTAGATCAGCTACTTGAACATTTACAACCACTCTAACTTTATAAACCAATCACAGTAAAGTCTCCCGCCCACTTCAACCCTTCAGCTAATCCAATACAGAGTAAGCACTGAGAAATAACCAGTACTATTTGGGGTCGGGTGTCAATTTATGAAAGTATAAAAAATAAACATGCAGTTAAAGCCGAGTTTTGAGCAGGGGACGTCTTCTGCAGAAAAAGCCACAAACTGACTCGTGTCGACCTCATTTCTGTCAGAAGCTGAGTGCGATCACAGGGTAACCTGCTGGTCAGCTGGCAAACACTTGTGCATAAAATAAATTAAATGTTCCAGCTTCAGATTTTCACAACGGGAAATTGGCTCCATGTGTAAATTAAAAGTGTGTGCTTTAATTAAACTAGAAGCCGTAGTCACCCATTGTTCATACGTCTATACGTTCCACTGTAAATTCATGCGAAACCATTAAAATTTTCATTTCATTTTCAACATGAAACACAGCTCATCTTCAGTCTTCTTTACTTGAACTTAGACCTGTTCTATTAAAGAAGAGGTTTTTAAATGGTTAATTACGGTGGCCGAGGGCCGCCTTTGCGGAAAATTAAAGAAACGCTGCAAATATAAAGAAACGCCGCTGCAAATAAAAAAGCCACAACGGAAGGGAATTACCGGGGACTATTTTTGCTGATGCGCCGGTGTTTTTTACGTGAGAGGAGAAGAAGACGACGAAGAGGTGGGTGAAAAGGAAGAAATAAGAAGAGCGAGGAATAAGAAGAAAAACGAACGAGAAAATAAGTGAAAAGGTTAGTGTTCAACGTCGCTACGTGTAATTTTTAATGTGCAACACCGGTGCGTCGGCAAAAATAGTCCCCGCTAATTCACTTCCGTTGTGGCTTTTTTATTTGCATCGTTTTTTATTTTATTTGCAGCGTTTCTTTTATTTGCAGCTGCGTTTCTTTTTGTTTGCAGCGTTTATTTTATTTGCAAAGAGTTTCTTTTATTTGCAGCGGCGTTTGTTTCTGTTTGCAGCATTACTTTTATTTTCAGCAATGGCGGGGCTCGGCCACCGTAGTTATTGGTTAGTTAAAACTCAGTATCGTTTTTTTTTTCCTTTTTCATGAACTATTGAAACTGAGAAAAATAAGAGGTGACACTGGGGAGGCTGCAACTTTCATTTAGGACATGAACAAGTATCTTCATGAGAAGTACTGCAGAAGTCCGGCCTGTAACTGTGTTGCCTAACTTGCTTACGCAGTGAGAGGAAATGGGCCTCGGCCCGGGAGACCTCAGGGCCCGGGGGTGCTCTCTCACAAAGCAAATCCCTTTAATCAGGTTCAATTACCAAACAGAGAAGAAAAACACAAGTGTAGCCATCTCTAAGACGGCCTCCTGTTTCCCCTGATTTTGCTCCAGGGCATCATTTACCAACCCCCCCCCTTCCCCGCCGGAGCCAAAGCTCAAGGGCACTGCTAACAAGGCCTCCATTACGGCTGGATTTGCATCCTGCCGAGTTCACGTCAGATCGGCGGAAAGAGTCCACGTGGGACCGGAGCTGCTGCAGTTCTGGGACCTGATTTGCCTCCTCGCCTGTCAGGGATAATTGTTTAATGAAAGTTAACAGCGCCCAAAATATGAGTGGAGAGGAAGCGTTAAAGAGGTCTTTTGTCAGAGCACAGGGAGGAGTGAGGAAACCTGCTGGAGATGGTTTGGCTTAGTGACGTTAACGATAGTCTTTTAGTCAAGACCGCCTAAACCGAGACCCAGACACTACCAAGACTAGGGGTGGGTATTGGGAAGGACCTCACGATACGATACGCATCACGATACTTGAGCCACGATACGATACACATTGCGATATCCCGATTATGCGATATCCCGATTATTATATTCTACATAGTTCACCGAAAAATTAAAAAATGCATTACACATCTTAAAATCCAAGTTGTATATATGTACATCAGATGATAGTGATGGATCTTAAAATCCGAGTTGCACGTTCATCAGATTATAGTGACAATTCATGGGACAAACTGAGTCAAAACAATGTTTTATTATAACTATACAAGCTAAAGTTACAACATATTTGTATATGTTTTTCATATTATTTACATCATATGAAATTAACATTACATTTAGTATGAGGTTGCTTTAATTATGTGGCAAATGATAATAAACACAAGAAAGATGGGTACTAAAACCAAGGACAGGCACAGTGATCAGTCAGTATAGATATAAGGCAATTGTATTATATAAAAAATAAATTATAAAATGAAATAAAACGTGAAATAAAACCTGAGCTCAGTGCAGGGCCCTCCCAGGGTTGGTAGAGAGTGGCAATGCCCAGGACTGTCACTTAGGTAGGAGCACTGGGTGATATAATGGGAAAAAAATCGGGGATAAAAAATATATTAAAAAAAAATAAAATAAAAAATAAAAAAAATTCGATATTCAAATTTTGAATATCGATATTGAATCAGCTGGAAAAGTATTGCGATATATTGCCATATCGATATTTTTGCCCACCCCTAACCAAGACCAGAGAGTATCAAGACCAAGACTAGTTCAGATCAAGACCGAGACCAAAAACAAACCTACCGGTAGTTATTTCCTGATCCTGCGTGATTGTAGAACATCATCCTGGTTTCCATATGAGCTTGTATTCAACTGCAGCACAATAACACAGAGAAGTGGATGATGATGTTGAACTCACTAGAAATGTTTTCATCCATCAGCTGAGATCAGATATGTGTGGCGACTGCACTACCGCTATTTCTACACTATTGGAGGATTGACTCCAGTGCTTTTAAGGATTGACACGACTACTAACTAGTCCCAAAGTCCTCTAGAATAACCAGCTCCAACACCCCCCTCCACCTCAGAAAAGTCTAATGAATAATAATGTTACTGATTTAAATTGGACTTAATTTGGAGATGAAACGTGAATTTTAAATATTAAAGATTGAAATGACATTATTTACCATTATAGTAATCAGATTACACCGTATATAAGCCCGAGACCCGAGACCGAGACGAGACCAAGACCACACTAGGAGGGCGAGGTGGTGACCAACAGCTGCATCAGTGTGTAATAATTCTGACTAAAGTAGAAACATGACACCAGAACCCTTTGTTTTGATGCCTCATCAAATTTACCCGATGTGCCAAAGAAATTAGACATTTTAACTTCAGAGTTATATACCATTTTTGTGTTTGTAAACAATGATGACATCAACTGTATGTGCGCCGTTTTGGCAAGTATTAATGAGTTGGTCAAAGACATTAGCAAGCAGCCAGATAAATATACCTATTTAACTGAGAAACCGAGCATGTACACCAGAGAGAAACGACATAAACACAGATGACACAAAACCAGGACTATTATAGTCCAACGATGCCTCGCCTGCAAAAATAAAACATGAAGGAATAGCGATACGTAGCCTACAACCGTACATGCAACAACCAGACTTGTTGACCCTGGGTACAGTTTGTTAAATACCTGATAACCAGTTGTTACCTCATCTTTCAGTCAGAACAGCTGGAGAACGACACCACTTCTGTTGCCAAGATGCGCGCGCAACATTACACGGCGTAGGCTGAGCGAGCCCCCTAGTGGCCGGTCCGGGAACTGCAGCCTAAACTAAACTTACATCCTGGTTGCATCAAATCAGAATGTTCACTTCATTGATGGACTGATGTGGGGTGGACAAGATACAAGATACAGACCGACCAGTCTGTTTTTCTTAGTTTCTTAGTTTATTTTTATATTCGATACATTTCTAGATAGATAGATAGATGGATAGATGGATGGATGGATGGATGGATGGATGGATGGATGGATGGATGGATGGATGGATGGATGGATGGATGGATCTATCAGCTACACATCTTTAATCCTCTGTTTTACTCCTTAGTAAACTAGTATTATGTTTAACATACAGCACAAGAAATTACAGTCCTCTCTGGTCCACGGTGCAAAACACAAGTAATAAAATAGAAGAAAAAAGAATAATAAAACTATTAAAAAAACAGTCCACAGTAATTAAAAAGACAAAAACTAAACTTGAATATTTACAATATTTATATGAGATAATAGATTTTAAATAGTAAAGTATCTAAATAGTGAAGTAAAACATTATCTTATACAACTGGACTTCTATCATTTATTGTTTGATTTCCACTTGTTCCCCTTGTTTTGTCCCTAAAACAGTTCCAGTTCCCATTTAAGTGTCACACGTGCCTCAACGTGCGGCGGCTGTAGGAAACGCTGAACTGGTCCACCTGTCCGAAGCTCTTCACCAGAGCTCGTCTGATCTCTGACATGCAGCCCGAGGCCTGAGAAAAACACGATGGGGACTTCTGTCACGGGGAGACCTGCACAGACGCTCTCTCTGGCGCTGACGGCTGCACGAGCAGCTGGACGACCCGTTTCATCCCCATCATCAGGGGAGATCAGGGTCTCAACCCACAAACCAAGCTGAGCCGAGCAGTGTGCTCATAAAACCCCCTGTGAGAACATCGGACATCACAGTAGTGAGGGTTCAAAAGCTGTTTCGGTTGTTATTTCGGTTAAAACAGTCCTGACAGATTTGAAAAAAATATTTATTTGCCTCTTCTTAGCCACTTTTTACCTCGGTTTTTCTTACGTTTACAGGTTACTTCTCAGTTCAGAACCCAGAAAGCTCATCCATGTGGGCTCCATCTGGATTAAAAGTGCAACACTTGGGTAATGAGTGGGTTTGGGATTGAAATGGGCAAATGGTGTAGGTCCTTTAAGGATTTCAGTGTTATGGGGCCAAGATGGGACGCTTGTGCAAGTGGCAAAGAGACAAACCATGTGGCTCCCATCGAATCAGTAACATATGACCCAATTTAAAAGGTTTAGGTGGGCAGAGGAGCCAAAAATTGTACTCAAGTAAAAGTACTGTTACTTCAGAATAATATGACTCAAGTACAATAAAAAGTAGTCATCCAAATAATTACTTGAGTAAAAGTAAAAAAATTCTTGGTGAAAAAACTACTCAAGTACTGAGTAACTGTTGAGTAACATCTGATTTATTTTTTTAACACAACCATTCAAACAGACAAAAGTACAAAATAATCATCTTCAGGGAAATTAAATCAATAAAATAATAAAATTAATTGAAATTACAGTAATAAAAAAAAAATAGCTTAAATAAAAATAATCTTAAAGTAAATTCAAGTACTTTAATACATAATAAAATAAATTAAATAATAACAGAATAAAAAAATTTAATAAAGCACAAGTAACACAAAATTTCAAGCCTTTGTACTTTTCTTTTTTTACCAGGCTCTGCAGGCAGAACTAGAACAAGCCCATGACCTCATAGAAACTTTGTGTGTGTGTGTGTGTGTGTGTGTGTGTGTGTGTGTGTGTGTGTGTGTGTGTGTGTGTGTGTGTGTGTGTGTGTGTGTGTGTGTGTGTGTGTGTGTGTGTGTGTGTGTGTGTGACAAAACATGCAAAAACAAACATTTTTCCCAAAGAATCACCCAGTGATGTCATGAGATTGACGCGTACGCGGATAAAAGGGATCAAAGAAAGTAACAGCTCAATGTAGCCTGATGTAGCGGAGTAAGAGGAACAGTTTCTTCTTCACAAATCTACTCAAGTAAAAGTAAAAAGTATATTGATTCAAAACTACTCCTAAAAGTACAAAATTTCCCAAAACTTACTCAAGTAAATGTAACGGAGTAACTGTAACTCGTTACTACCCAGCTCTGAGGTTTATCACCTAAAATCCAGGTAGATCCCACTAAGAGTTGACATGTGCCAACACAGGAAGGACCACCGAGGATCCTGTGGATAAAGTCCCCTTTCCCGGACCCCGCCTATGGCAGGGTCTTCAGCTCTTCAGCTTCCCCCCCAGGACCGGAAACAAAGACCCCCGGCCCAACGGGATCCACGTAGACCTGCTGGCTGGGAAACATTAAAAAAGCTCCAACTCTAACCAAGACTGAGACGTTATGGGGTGTACTGCATATTTGCCTTTTTGGTGCAGTTTTCCAGGTTTTAGTCATTCATTTGTACTAGTTGTTTAATTATTCACATTAGTTGCCATTAATTATTTTTTAGGGTTAGTTAATTAGCTATAAGAGGATTAAAAACATTTTTTAAAGACTTTATTTGTAGATTTTTCATTTTACAAAATTGAAATGCATCCCATACAAACACATTAGTAGAGAACAAATAAAATACAATAAAATAAAGCAATGCATATATATATATCCTGGATAGTACAAGTCATAAAAATAAATACAACTCTGCCAGACAAGTTGATATATTACTTCAGTGTTCTTTCTTTATATTTCTGTATATAAATAACAAACGCTTCATTATGGTCTTTTTAACAGCCGATGAAAGGATACCAGCTCACTCAAAAATGGATGTAGTGGGGGGGTATTTTCCTGCTGATTAGGGAGATGACCTCAGAAGTATTTTTCCAGACACTCTTCGGTGATTTGCAATTCTGGCGGCATCTCAAACATGCAGAGCTAACTTTGAATGATGTGAGCGGTGCAAAACTTTGCTTCAAACACAGGAGATGTGAATCCGCTCTCGGGATAGTTTCCAATACCTGTCAGAGTTCAAAATCTAGGTCCTTTTCCCGGGATAGTTTTTTTTTATCTGTCCATGATGGTGGCTGAACAACTCGGATCTTGATGTACAGTAGTGTTTGGAAACGTCGCCTTTTGTGTGCCGAGGCAAGGCTGGTTTGTCGTCCATTATTCTCTCATGACAAGATCGTGGGGGTTTAAAGTGTTTGCTAGTGGAGCTTCTAATTTGACGACATTGTTGTTGTTGTTTTGCATTGTTTGAAATGACATTTTTCAAAGACCTTTGAAGAAGACCAGGCCCTGTTTATGCAAAAATTGAAATTGAGAATCAGTTTGGATCAAACAAAAGGAGAAAATAAGGAAAGATGATGTTTCTGGGGTGAATGTTTTAGCACCTGAGGATGCAAACCCACAGGAATTGAAGGGCTCATGAATGAATAAGGAAAGATTGCTAATTGGCTATTCAACTCCATCTTGGTCACTACACCACATGGAAACCCAGTAAGGTATCTTATTTATGTCTGCAGCCCAGTAGTAATACATGAAACGTGGCAAGCCCAGCCCCCTGCTGATTTAGGTCCCTCCGGAAACATTTGTTTTGTTAGGATTTTATGAAATTGTTTAAAGGTTTTATGAAAGTGTTTGAAGGGTTTTCTATATTCTACCCTGGTGGTTGCTCTCAGGGCAGGACCACCTCCTGTTTTTCATGACTAGACTGTTAAGACTGTTTACGGTAGCTGAGTTCTGTCTTCTCTAAGTGAAGACAGTGAAAAGAAACAGATGTTTTAAAACTGATGTGTCCCATCCTGTTTTTCTTAAAGTGTTAGTTATCTTAGATCTTTTCTGGGTTGACACCTCAACAAGGAAGCAATCAACAGAGAAATAAGGCTGAAGGTGTGACATGTTTCCCCACAGCTGGCTCCACAGACGGGGTTCAACATCCACACTTATGGCGTACAAAACACCTCCTTTTTCAGTATAAATACGACTGGATCGATGAACCACAGGTTTCTCTCCGACCTCTGTGGTTTGAGAAAAGTGTACTTCTGGATGGAAAATATTGTGCATGATATATTAAAGCTTGTATTAACATTTGATTCTGTTCACTGGTTTTCTTATGGTGCACCAGACAAACGAACACGCAGATCTTTCAGTCTCATTATTGGAACAGTTTCACACCCTGCAAAAGAAGAAATCAAGTGATCCCTCTCTCCAAACACCAACTTATGGTAAAAATAAAGAAAAAGGGAATCATTTGAAAAATAAAAACCCTGCAAAAAAGCAGGGAAGGATTGTCATCTTATATCTTACAAACAGTGGCATAGGTTTAAGATGAACAAATTTGCATTTTGTTTTAATAATGAAATAAGCCTACAAACGTATCATTCTTTGTTCTGCATACTTGATTTTTTTAGTGCAATCTGTTTCCTAGATTCTACTGAGTAGACTGTTTGTAGTTAAGTCAGACTAACTTGGTTTACTTAAATTGGTAACACTTACAATTCAAGATCATTATACTTGCTACTTTAAGTTTTTTAAGTAACCTCACAAAGTTAAGTAAATACAATTAGGTTTAAAGTTAAATTAAAATGTGAATAAAACTTGATTTATGATTATTAGTAGGTACTTACCTTTTTAACTGCAATGGGTTTCCTAGATGCTTTTAAGTAAGCTCAACTTGTCAGATCCTGGAGTGTAACTGTATTCACTCTTCCAGCCAAAGAAATGGGAAATCTAGACCAGCATGTTGTTCTATAAAGATCTTTATAGGTGTCATTTTAACTCCTAAATACATAAATTGTTCGGCTTGTTTGAAAGGGAAAGAGCTAAAGTCTATTACTGTTGCCAAACAATTAATAGGGAAGAGGAGGCTCTTAGAAAACTTAAACTTCCAGTAAGTCCATGAGAACTGGTAGTGTTTGATCCAGATACTGAAAGGTCAAAAAGAGACACCTTATGCATTTCGTCATATCTTGATACACTGAAAAAAATAAACCTAAGCGCATGTAATTATAACATATTTAAGATATTAACAATTAAAAATGAAGTTTTTTGCTTTACATGAATACATCTAGTTTTTAACTTAATCTGCATTTGTTCAAAAAACAAGACATTGTGCATTTTTTTTCCTTAACAAGCAGTATTTCTGTAATCCCAGGCAATCTTTTCATTTACACACAAACAACAAGCAATGATCTTGTTGTATTTACTTTTCCTTTAACAATTTTAGTCTATTGGGCAGATTGACTTTTATTTGAAACAACTTGTGGATGTCTTGTGGCAACTGATGTTGATTTGCTTTGTGCATGATTTGTAAAGTTTTGAAGTCGACCAGATCCTTGAATTTGAGTGTTCTCAGTTTGATGAAGAGTGGGTTTGTTGATTCTCTAAAGGCCGCTTTATTTACAATTCTTATTGCTCTTTTTTGAAGTTTGAATATTGTATCCGTGTTTGTTTTATATGTGTTCCCCCACACTTCCACACAGTAGCTCATATATGGAAGTATGAAGGAGCAGTACAAGGTGTATAGTGATGATTGATTAAGAAGGTGTTTGACTTTGTATAATATTGCAATCCTATTTGTATCAGTGTACTCCACTGACTCCATCATCCTTTAACTCAGTAGCTTTAAGTTCTAGTTGCACCAGCAGGGTTCAACCAGCAGGGGGCGACAGCCGCCGCCGCGGCGCGTCGGAGCTGCAGATCTGTCCTTTACGCGACACCACCTCGCCTTCATCTGCGTGCTCATACTAATCACACAGAAGATCAAAATAGCTAAAATAGCCTATTTATGAATGTATAATGCTTATATTAGACACCGAATCACCCGGAAATCATTAAAATCAGTCTCTCTGCTTCAGACGGAGCCGTCCATCCCCGCCGCGTAATAATTGTCATTCACGGAGAATCGTGTAATCAGAGCAGGGCTGTGCGCATTGGAAGCCACAGCATGTATAAAATCGCAGTTTTCAGAAATCAACATCGAGAAAACACGATGTAATTAGCGGGATTACTTCGGGAGACATGCAGGTGGAGGAGAGACTGCTGCAACAATTGGATCCACCATTTAATAAAATGGTGTAACACGCAGAGATGAGCAGAGTTCACCATGGCCCCACTCCCACACACCCCTTCCACCACGCAGAGTCGGAATCTAATAAGAAAATAAAACAAAGATCTTTAATATCTTTCCATGCAACGTGCCATCACCGCAGCACTGAGCGCGCTGTGTGTGTGTGCACACACACACACACACACACACACACACACACACACGCATGCATGCACGCACACACCTCGGGCCTTTATAGCGCGCATGCAGAAGAAAACTATTCTGCAGAAATAGAGAAAACAGCTCCTTTCCACTGACACCAGTCTGCATCCGTATGAAGGCAGAGAAGTGGATGTGTGACACCGACATCGTGACAGAACCAGCGCCGTCTGCGATCAGCGCGACGCGCTCTCCTGATTGTGAAAAAAGGCTGATTTATGGTTCTGCGTTACACCGACGCAGAACCTACGGCGTAGGGTACGCGGCGACGCACACCGTATGGTGTGCGTCGCCGCGTACCCTACGCCGTAGGCTCTGCGTCGATATAACGCGGAACCATAAATTAGGCTTATTATAGAATTTTTTTTTTCCTTCCCGCAAAGCGGACAAACCTCCATCCGAGAGAGAGAGAGAGAGAGAGAGAGAGAGAGAGAGAGAGAGAGAGAGAGAGAGAGAGAGAGAGAGAGAGAGAGAGAAGAGAGAGAGAGAGAGACCGGAGCAGAGGAAGAGGAGGAGGAAGGGGGGAAACAGGGGGCATTGCAACGTTCATCTGGTTTCATTTTTCTTCTTATTACATGGCGCAAGGGCTACTACTACGCGAGCGGGACCGTCCTGGGTGTGATACTGCCACGGCGGATTTGGATACTCGGGCGGCTTCAGCAGCATCAGCAGCATCAGCAGCAGCAGCCTCAGCATCAGCACCACCATCCTCCTCCTCCAGCCACGGAAGAAGCAGAAGGAGAAGCATCATCCCCGGCCGCGGCGGCGCCCACACCGGTCCCCCGTCCTCCTCCTGCCGGCTCCATGTCGAGTGATGGTCGGCCTGCCCGGCTGCTGGATGCTGCTGCCCGCGCTCTCCGGATCCACCCCGTCTCCTCGGACCGCACACCCCCACTTTCGGCGGAAACCCTCCCAGAGCTATAGGGCTACATATGGAAACTGGGGATCAAAATTTTAGGAAAAAGGAAAAGCTATAAGCCGTTCATTTCTGTTTTTATTTCCCTTCTTTTAGCGGTCTCTCTCCGTCTCTCCGCTGAGTTATTTATCTCGCCGGGTTGATTTTGTTTGCGTTGAGAAGCCAAGCCTCAAGATTTTTTCATCTTATATTAGGATCTTCTAAAAAACACCCAGGGAGTAGCTTTTAATCCCTCAGCAGGACTTGAACGGTCCATTTGTTTACTCTCTTTCTGTTAACATGATAGATTTGCCTTGTGTGCTTCATTTTCTGCCCTTGTTTATATCTATCTATTTGCTTACACCTTATGAAATCTTCTAGAATACCAATAATAATAACACTACTAGCCTAATAATACTAGTCTTTAGAGGATATAGCTCTACATATTCTAAGTAAGGAGACACTGAACTGTTGGACTGTAACCTGCCATTATCTCTTCACGTGAATCAGCTCCGACCTCCAACGAACAGGTTGTTTTTGGAGAAGCGTCCTCCAGCTCCATCCTCTACCGGCTCCCGGTTTTTTGCTCACATTTTTCCACATTTTTCTGGCTGCAAGTGTCTGCGGTGTGAGCGACATCTGCAGCCGCAGGCCTGCGGAGCCGCTGCACATCCTCCGCATCCTCATCTTCCCTCCCCGTCTTCTTTCTTTTTGGCATTCTGTCCGAGAGTCGGAGCAGTGAAGTGGGGGCCGCACTTCTGCCGGCTCCCCCTCGCCTCCAAAAACACCTCCTTCACTTCTTTTTTCTCTTGTCGTGGTCCTCACCCAAACGCAACCATAAGGTTCCTGGCGCATCCTCCTCCTCCTCCTTCTTCCCTCTCCTTCCGTTCGAGTATAGCCCGGTTTTTCGGTTTGGTTTGGTCCCGCAAATTTTCAAATATTTACTTCCTGTACATCAAGAGGAAAGGGGGTCCCCCTTTCATGGAATGCGGAAACATGGGTCTGTTCGACCGCGGAGTCCAGATGCTGCTGACCACGGTGGGCGCCTTCGCGGCCTTCAGCCTCATGACCATCGCGGTCGGCACGGACTACTGGCTGTACTCCCGCGGAGTGTGCCGCTCCAAGTCCATGAGCGAGAACGAGACCAGCAAGAAGAACGAGGAGGTGATGACCCACTCGGGCCTGTGGAGGACGTGCTGCCTGGAAGGTAAGTGGACGCTGCGTGCGCAAAAACGCTGCGCAAAAGTTTCCCAACGTGGTTCCAGCGGTCCGGTCTGGACGCGCGTCCAGGTGTGCAGAAAGAGAGATGCTCACCTGGAACCCAACATGGGGTTATCAGGGGCATTTCTGCTTTTAACCACTCAAGGTATACCAAAAATATGCTGTTTCATGGCTTTAATAAAACAATGCAAGGAAAGTTTGTGTTGTTGTTATCAGATTAAGGCTCAGCATGTTTCAAATCTGCAGTAAAAACAGAAATACAACTAAGGCAAGTGTCTCAGATCAACTTGAAGGGTCTATGTATGAGAAACATCTAGGTGTATGTTTTTGGGTGCTCCCAAAGTTGAGTCCAGTCCTCACAAAATTCACAGGAAACAACATCATTATTTCCTGCTGCCCTTTACCTGCTGGTTCTAATCCGAGTGGTTTCTGAAACTCATGAAGTAGCAAAGTTCTCCCGACTTTTGTCTATTCTTCGTTTGTTTTTTCTTTTCGTATGTAAGGCTTTAAGGAGAACTTGTCTTTGAAATGACACACGATAGACGTAGAGGTTTACGAGGCCTTTCTGCTTCAGTTCGGACTAATAAGAGTTGATTTGGAGCATTTATCTCCAGGATGAAGTCGTCTTCTAGCTGCTTAAACATCTTTCACATCAATGTGGGGCCGTTTATTTAGCAAGATGTTGGAATGTAGATATTGAAATTCTCAGAGGTGCTTGTTCATAATAAAAATATGCTGTTTCATGGCTTTATTATTATAATAATGCAAGAAAAGGTAAAGTTTTTGTTGTTGTTGTCAGATTAAGGCTCAGCATGTTTCAAATCTGCAGTAAAAACAGAAATACAACTAAGGCAAGTGTCTCAGATCAACTTGAAGTCTATTCATGAGAAACATCTAGGTGTATGTTTTTGGGTCCTCCCAAAGTTGAGTCCAGTCCTCACAAAATTCACAGGAAACAACATCATTATTTCCTGCTGTCCTTTACCTGCTGGTTCTAATCAGAGTGGTTTCTGAATCTCATAAAATATCAAACTTCTTCTCCTGACTTTTGTTAGTTCTGTGTTGCCTTTTCTTTTTGTATTTAAGGCTTTAAGGAGAACTTGTCTTTGAAATGACACACGATGGTAGACGTAGAAGTTTACAAGGCCTTTCTGCTTCAGTCCAGACTAATAAGACTTGATTTGGGGCGTTTATTATGAAGTCGTCTTCTAGCTGCTTAAACATCTTTCACATCAATGTGGGGCCGTTTATTTTGAAAGATGTTGGAATGTAGATATTGAAATCTTCAGAGGTGCTTATTCATAATAAAAATATGCTGTTTCATGGCTTTATTATTATAATAACAATGCAAGGAAAGGTAAAGTTTTTGTTGTTGTTGTCAGATTAAGGCTCAGCATGTTTCAAATCTGCAGTAAAAACAGAAATACAACTAAGGCAAGTGTCTCAGATCAACTTGAAGATGAGAAACATCTAGGTGTATGTTTTTGGGTGCTCCCAAAGTTGAGTCCAGTCCTCCAAAATTCCCTGCTGCCCTTTATCTGCTGGTTCTAATCCGAGAGCTTTCTGAAGCTCATAAAAACTTCTTCTCCCGACTTTTGTTAGTTCCTCGTTGCTTTTTCTTTTTGTATTTAAGGCTTTAAGGAGAACTTGTCTTTGAAATGACACACGATGGTAGACATAGAGGATTACGAGGCCTTTCCGCTTCAGTCCAGACTAATAAAACTTGATTTGGGGCATTTATCTCCAGGATGAAGTCGTCTTCTAGCTGCTTAAACATCTTTCACATCAATGTGGGGCCGTTTATTTTGCAAGATCTTGGAATGTAGATATTTAAATTCTAAGAGGGGCTTGTATAATAAAAATATGCTGTTTCATGGCTTTATTATTATAATAATGCAAGAAAAGGTAAAGTTTTTGTTGTTGTCAGATTAAGGTTCAGCATGTTTCAAATCTGCAGTAAAAACCGAAATACAACTAAGGCAAGTGTCTCAGATCAACTTGAAGGGTCTATTCATGAGAAACATAGGTGTATGTTTTTGGGTGCTCCCAAAGT
This sequence comes from Cololabis saira, assembly GCF_033807715.1. NCBI lineage: Eukaryota > Metazoa > Chordata > Actinopteri > Beloniformes > Belonidae > Cololabis > Cololabis saira. Next base: position 7,520,619 of record NC_084607.1, read on the forward strand.
TGAGTCCAGTCTTCACAAAATTCACAGGAAACAACATCATTATTCCCTTCTGCCCGTTACCTGCAGGTTCTAATCCGAGTGGTTTCTGAAGCTCATAGAAAACTTATTCTCCCGACTTTTGTCTGTTCTTTGTTGCTTTTTCTTTTTGTATTTAAGGCTTTAAGGAGACCTTGTCTTTGAAATGACACACGATAGTAGACGTAGAGGTTTACGAGGCCTTTCTGCTTCAGTCCAGACTAATAAGACTTGATTTGGGGCGTTTATCTCCAGGATGAAGTCGTCTTCTAGCTGCTTAAACATCTTTCACATCAATGTAGGGCCGTTTATTTTGCAAGATGTTGGAATATAGATATTGAAATTCTCAGAAGTGCTTGTTCATACTAAAAATATGCTGTTTCATGGCTTTAATAGATAATAACAAGGCAAGAAAAGGTACATTTTTGTTGTTGTTGTTGTCAGATCGCATGTTTCAAATCTGCAGTACAAACAGAAATACAACTAAAGTACTGCCGGCAAGTCACTCAGATCAACTTGAAGGGTCTATTCACGAGAAACATTTAGGTGTATGTTTTTGGGTGCTCCCCAAGTTGAGTCCAGTCCTCACAAAATGTGCCCTTGCTGCCCTTTACCTGCTGGTTCCAATCCGAGTGGTTTCTGAAGCTCATAAAGTATAAAACTTGTTCTCCCAACTTTTGTCTGTTCTTTGTTTCTTTTTCTTTTTGTATTTAAGGCTTTAAGGAGACCTTGTCTTTCAAATGACACATGATGGTAGACATAGAGGTTTACGAGGCCTTTCCGCTTCAGTCCAGACTAATAAGACTTGATTTGGGGCGTTGATTATGAAGTTGTCTTCTAGCTGCTTAAACATCTTTCACATCAATGTGGGGCCGTTTATTTTGCAAGATGTTGGTATATAGATATCGTGTTGCTTGTGCAGGTTGTCGTACGGGGAGGAAGCTCGTCTTAAATCCAGCAGTCTGACATGTCTGCTAAGAACTGCTGCCTGATTACGGGACCTGCAGGCGATCTGTAAGGGAATGTGACAGCGGGCCAGCGTCTCAGACGGCGTCTGAAGGTCCAGAAATGAAATCATGGCAGAGGTGGAGTCTGGTCTGTCAGCAGGCCTGACCCGCCTGACAACCCCGATGATGGCATCCTCTCACGGGGGCGCTGACCTGCCCGCGCTCCGTGGTTTCTGAGATGCCAGGCAGCCAGTCGTCCTGAGCGCAGGTCTCCGGCTGACCTCCGGTGCTTGTCCTGTCAGACGGAGGCAGCTTGCTTCCTGTCACGGCCCCGTGGACGCTCGGGCCGCTGACGCGGGAGGACGAGCTGCAGCTCTGCCAGCTCCTGCAACGCTGCGGTGCTCCTTCTCTTTACCCTGGTGCTGTGTTTGGGTCAAGAGAGGGGGGAGGGAGGAAAGAAGGAATGAAGGGAGGGAGAAAAGATGGAAGGAAGGAAAGAAGGAAGTGAGGAAGAAAGAAGGAAAGAAGGAAGGAAGTAGGAAAGGGAGTAAGGAAGGGAGAAAAGATGGAAAGAAGGAAAGAAGGAAGTAAGGAAGAATGGAAGGAAGAAAGAAAGAAGGAAAGAAGGAAGGAAGGAAGTAGGAAAGGGAGTAAGGAAGGGAGAAAAGATGGAAGGAAGGAAAGAAGGAAGGAAGGAAGGAAGGAAGGAAGAAAGAAAGAAGGAAAGAAGGAAGGAAGGAAGTAGGAAAGGGAGTAAGGAAGGGAGAAAAGATGGAAGGAAGGAAAGAAGGAAGGAAGGAAGGAAGAAAGAAGGAAAGAGGGAAGGAAGTAGGAATGGAGTAAGGAAGGGAGAAAAGATGGAAGGAAGGAAAGAAGGAAGTAAGGAAGAAAGAAAGGAGAAAAGAAGGAAAGAAGGAAGGAAGTAGGAAATGGAGCAAGGAAGTTAGAAAAGATGGAAGGAAGTAGGAAAGAGAGTAAGGAAGGGAGAAAAGATGGAAGGAAGGAAAGAAGGAAGTAAGGAAGAAAGAAAGGAGAAAAGAAGGAAAGAAGGAAGGAAGTAGGAATGTAGTAAGGAAGGGAGGAAAGAAGGGAGAAAAGATGGAAGGAAGGACGTAGGAAATGGAGTAAGGAAGTTAGAAAAGATGGAAGGGAGGAAAGAAGGAAGTAAAGAAGAAAGGTTTTTGGTTTTGGTTTAGTAAAGAAGAAAGGAGAAAAGAAGGAAAGAAGGAAGGAAGTAGGGAAGGGAGTAAGGAAGGGAGAAAAGATGGAAAGAAGGAAGGAAGGAAGAAAGGAGAAAGGAGAAAAGAAGGAAGGAAGTATGAAAGAGAGTAAGGAAGGGAGAAAAGATGGAAGGGAGGAAAGATGGAAGTAAAGAAGAAAGGAGAAAAGAAGGAAAGAAGGAAGGAGAGAGCAGGAGGAAAGAAGGAAAGAAGGAAGGAGAGAGCAGGAGGAAAGAAGGATAGAAGAATTGGGTCATTTTGACCCAGAGACAACACAAGGGTTAAAAAAGTGCTTTAAATAGAAGTTTGAATGCGGCCACCGGTACCAGATGCAGTCGGGTCACAGCCAGGCTGGTTTTGTAAATAATCTGTAAAAACTGAATTTAAAATAAAACTTCTCTGCACAATAATAGTGGAGCCGATCTCCCAGCAGGCTGTGGAGACCATAAAAGAGCTAAAATAGCTCATAAGAGTCCAAATTGGACCGCTTTTTGATCCAAACAGCAGCTTTGACAGCTATGAAAATAAAAGGCCCCTCTCTCAGTAATCCCTGTCAATCATGTGCTCAGACCCTTCGGGGGGGTGTGATGGTGTGTTTCTCTGCTGACGTGCAGCCCGCTGCTGGTTTTGGGTACGAGGAGGTTAGTTAGCAGCCGACAGGTGTGAAGATCACAAAAGTTAAAAAACCTCTGGTGGATTTTCATAGTTTCAGTGCTGATTACCTCTTTTTTTATAGATTCTGTCTCTCCCTGCTTGTCAACCGCTGCTATGATACGAGATGTTTCCCTTCATCCTTTCTTGCAGGAGTCAGATCGTTCTGAACCGCGGCTCTCGTGCAGAAAGCTGTGACCTCCTGATTGGATTGTGCTACAAAGCCAGCTGGTTTCTACTGTATAAAGGTCAAAGACGATTTACAGAGAACGCGGTGACGCCGTTTGCTGTCTGACGGCCATGCTTTTACTTGTTTGAGCAAAAACAACGTTCTGTCTTGCACTTGCAGGGAAGTCAGTGCTACTGCCCGTCGTTGTCTAACAAGGAAACGGTATTTCTACGACACGCCCAAGATCACACTCGCTGCACGAGCCCCCTTCTCCTGCTGCAAGCTGCACACTTGCTAAAGTTTGAACTGATATAAGAGTCAATCTCAGCAGGAACTTCAGGCCTTGTGGTACTTTTTCAACATACCCATCTTTTAAAATGATGCCCCTTAAGAAACTTGATAGTTGTTCCATAACTTGTTGCAACCGTGGTAATAAAAGCCCCTTAACCTTAACTAACCTTAAACACTAATCAGCAGAGGTGTCAAGTAACGAAGTACAAATACTTTGATACCTTACTTAAGTAGAAATTTTGGTTATCTATACTTCACTGGAGTAATTATTAAGTATATAAACGACTTTTTACTTTTACTCCTTACATTTTCGGCCTTTAAAAAAAACTATCCAGTAAATTGCTCCATCCGGATAGAGTGAATTTGGTTGTGGTTGTTTCAGATGTTCTTGTCCAGTTTTGTTCTTACATCCGTTCCCTCAGATTCCTGCAACTAAACTTGGATGTACATTCCAATAAAGGTTAGGATAAATGATAACATGCCTTTGAAGTTTTACAATACTTATAGGCAACTAGTCATCATATCTCCTGCTCTCTGAAACACATGTTAATGCTCAATAGTACACATATATGGTTCTTTAATATATTTGCATTATACTAAGATGCATTCATTTTCAATGGCTTTTGTCCTTGATGGCTTTTTTCCCTCTTACATTACTTTTACTTTTATACTTTAAGTAGTTTTGAAACCAGTACTTTTATACTTTTACTTCAGTAAAAAACTTGAGTTGATACTTTAACTTCTACAGGAGTATTTTTAAACTCTAGTATCTATACTTCTACCTGAGTAATGAATGTGAATACTGAAGACACCTCTGCTAATCAGTGTTTATGGTGTATTTCCTGCTCATGTGTCGGGTAACAGGACGGGGGACAAACAATCGAGTGTAGGACCACGACTTTGCTCGGTGTCTATCCCCTATGGATAATCGATAGTCCTCTCTGTAGTGAGCAGGAAGCTGATGAATGAATTCATCTGTTTACGTCATCGCTGTGAGCTCCTCGTGCAGAGTTATTCACCGATTCCCAAAATGACTCTGTGATTGTGACTCTTTGCAAAAAGCACAGCACATTTCTGAGGTTATACTTTTGGTAAATGGTGAATTTAGTGAATAAAGCATCCAAACTCGGTGGCTTCGGTGTGTCTGCATGTGAGTGAGGAGGTGCAGAGAGGAAAAGGAGGGAGTTCTGGAGCTAAAATTCGAGCCTGGCTGTGACACCTGCGAGGGAAGCGCTTCATCAGCGGTCCAGATCTCACAGCTTCTGCGCCTCGGCTGTACCTGAGAAGCTGCTCAGGTGCCGACGGCAGCGTGCCGCGGTGTCAGATGCGAGCGTGTCCCTGTGCTGATCGAATTCTGCAGTTATTACAGCGGTACACAAAGGATTAATCACAGCTGGGGCGTGATGGTGGCGCTGGCCGGCCTTCGTCCCCGCCAGGCTGGGATTTAATTTGCTAACAAAACCGGACGGAGTCAAGATGACATCAACGCACTTCACACATTCTGCACGGGGTGTGTGTGTGTGTATGTGTGTGTGTTGCTTTTGTATCAGCACAATGAAGCTTTGAATCGAGGATCAAAATGGCAGGAAACAAACCTAGATTTGTCATTTGTGATTCATGAACCACCCTCCGCCCAGAGGAGGCATGGCGCTGGAAAAATGGGGGCGCCGCATTTACTCGCTGGGGTCAGAGTCATTTAAATTCTAATTCAAATGACTTCCTGCTCAGGAAATTGGGTCTTAAAAAGCGAGTACATTTAATTATAGGTGGTTTGAACATTTTAAAGCAGAGATTGAAAAAGAAGAAGAAGAAGAAGAAGAAGAAGAAGAAGAAGAAGAAGAGGTGCCGAGCGGATGCAGCTGGAACAAGTCGGCGATAAGCGCACCGCTAGCTGCGAACCCCGTCACAGAAAGTCATCAGGTTGAACATTTCAGATGTTAATTCAGTTTGCAGCTTCGGCTCTATTAATTCGAGGTTCAAGGATAGCGGGCGTTCACCCCCCTCGCCCAGTCCTTCCCAAATCAAGCTTCACTTGTGATCAAGGCAGCGACTGAGGTTTTTGTTGCTACCGCGGCGCCGGCGGCCCACTGATCCCGCGCTCGGCGTGGACGGAGGTGGACGACACTTGGGATAACCAGCTCCTGAAGTGGGAGAGGTGGCAGATTTAGGCCACGTTAACACATAGCCAGGTATTTACAAAAACGGATATTTCCCCCTCTACGTTTTGAAAAATACCATCATTTACACGAACCTGCATAAATACGCTGTTAAGGTGCTATGAGCAGCCAAACCTGCAGGGGGCAGTGTAACGAGAAGATAAAGTCATGCTAGCCAATCAGAATCCTGGAAAAAACTTCAACAAATGACACGAGTAACTTCCAATTACTTCCAAGATGGAACGAGACTCTTTCGTTTGGAGTGACAGAGAAGAGGAGTTACTTTTAAGTGTGACTTTAGAATATAAAACAGGTAAAATACAAGAAAATATTGACAGTGGCCAAACAAATTGTAAACACAGGTCGCACCCATGACGCTGGTGACGTTTCTGACGTATAATGTGACGTTCTGAAGCTTAAATGTCCGTTTCTCTCCGTTTACAAGCAAACGTGAAAACTGAGTTTTTGCAAATCTCCACTTTGGCCGGAGTTTTCAAAAATTATCGTTTTTGGCGAGTTTGAGCTTCGTTTTCATGTAAACAAATGGCCAAAACGCATGAAAACACCACCGTTTTTGCAACGTGTAAACAGGGCCTGAGCTCGACCCAGAGTGCTTTAGTTCACACAGCGGAACCAAATCAGATTTTTTGTAAATTCTAAATTATATTTTGACATCAACCAGACTCGAGGAAGTTGATTTATCCATTAGCTATAGCCTTAGCTACTATAACAACCAGCGGAGACACACGGGTCAGTTGTGATCACTTGCACAATATAATATAAACTGTGAGTCAGTAGAATTAGATTCTTCTTCTAAAAGCCTCTAATATATTCATTTTAATAGCGTAAAAGGGAAATTGAGCTCAAATCAGTTGTCAAACCTGTTCCACCACTTTTGCAATAAGATTTTCAAAATAAGATATTTTCAGTCTCATTTTGGCACTTGGATGATTAACGTCCAGATTCCAGCTGGAAGTGGTTGTAGGGGCTGGTTAAAGGTCAGAGGGGGCAGGCGGGCGTGAATCAGTCACAGAGAAACTCTCCGCGGGATTGCTCGTCCCGAGACTCCTGGGATCCGATTGGCTCCAAGAATATCCGATGATTTTTATTGGAGCTCATAAAGAGTCCATTTTAACTGGAGCAATGTCATAACCACCCACCACATCATTGCTCAATTACCCATTATGTCCCCTTACAAGCCGGAATGATTTGTAATAATAGCTCAATTATTCATATTTTGATGCAAACAATCTGTTTCAATCTTTGCGAGTTGGACAGTTTGTCTCTCCCTCTCCCCCATCTTTAGGTCTAAGCCTATCCACTGGACTAAATGTGTGGTTTTAGAGGATTCGTGTTGCAACCTTGGGCTCTTTAGAGACAGAAACCTTTACTACGAGCTCCTGTCGCCTGAATTTGGTCACATTTTTGAATGGCTTCCCTAAAAAAGTTTAGGTTTTAGGTTAAATGGGTTCTGCATGCTTTATCTGGGAGGCGGCACCCTCAGTCTGGATTGGGGTCGGTCCTCAGCTGCTCGGCCAGAGAGTCTGGAAGCTGCACTGAAAGTTCAGCGGGCGCGTTTCCACGAGCGCAGCTGTGGCTGCAGACAAGTGGGTGCAGAGAGAGAGAGATTAAGCCTATAAACATGTGTGTTGCTGATAAATCGCCCCCCGGAGGCCGTCGCTCCTCCGTCCTATCTGAGATGCCTATAAAAGCCCCCCCCTCCGCGCCCCTGCCCCCCACCTCCCCTGCACCAGGTGTAGCTTTCCTAAGATGAGGCATTCATCTTCATTACAGCCTCGCCCCGAGGCTCCGTGGCGGAGGAGGACGCCACGACGGAGCAGGGCCACCGCAGCGTCTGATGTCTTATCCTTTATCGGTATAAAACGTCCACAAAGGCCAATCGGGCTTGTAATGTCCGCGGCGCGTAAAACTTTGCAATGCAAAGTCTCGCAAAGCGCGTGCTTTTGCAGTAATTTAGAGCTGCACATAACAGGTTTTGTCGTGATTGATTACCTGCCAGCTTATATTACGCCGCGAGCGTGTCAATCATGCAGCCGTTTATTTTTAGGAGCCCTCAACATCAAGCTGCAGCTCAGGTGGACGCTGCTGCCTCTTTGTTCCCTTCTGGCATCTCTTTCAGGTGTTATTTTGGTTCAAAGATGTTTCAGCGATTCACAACACGGAAAACGTTGCGAGAGATGAAGAACGCTCGCCCGTTTGATGTTTAGAAAACACTTATCCACTCAAATCTGTGTTTTCTTGTTTGGAAACAAAATGGTTGCGACTTCGATTACAATCCGTGTATCATCTCTCGCGATTTCATGTACGTGGGGAGCACGTGGGAGTAACGATGCGCTGCAGCTTCATGCATCAGAAAACATACGTGTGCATGTTTGCAAATAGCAAAAGAGCAGGATTATAGGTGCAATCAGATGAGGCTCGCCCGGCTGCAGCTCGCCCGGCCAGGCTGACGTCCCGGGCCTAAAGTGAAACCGATCTGCTGTACGTGCATCTGCATCTGCACGAGGAGAAGCTGAGGGCAGCGTGGCTGCAGAAACAAATCCAGGGCCACTTGTTGGAGCCAGAACGCGAGCCTGGTCTCCCGTGTCGGTATTACTCCTCCGGGCCGCCTCCTCCTTCATCTGATAACAGCCGGTGTGAAGGGACTGATCTCTATTACGCCGCAGTGTCACTCTGCCCTGCAGGCGGCGATGGATGGGATTCATTTTGCCCACCAGCGCTCCGCCGAGACCGCACGCAGCCGCTGCAGGTTTATTTGCCCTCTCTATTGGCCGCCGAGGCCGGATAACGGAGCGGCCCTCGCAGAGTTAAGCAGAGGTCAGGGATGCTGTAAAATCAGTGCAGGACGTGTTGCAGGAGAATTCTCACAGCTACATTCTCGTATCAGTGTAGAGTTCATTGATCACATTTGAGAGCAGCCTGCGGTCTGTTATATAGCTTATTGCACACGAGCACTATGCTCTGGTATATCTACGGTAACTGTAAAGGACTGTATTCATCACAAGGTTTATATCTCCGTACTGCTTCTTGGACTACTCGTGGAACATTTGTGGTCTTAAAACTTTGAATTATGGGTCCGTATGGGCTCAGAAAAGGACTTGAGCTACTAAAGAGTTACTGCATTCAAACAAAATTGAAGGAATACTGAGAACAGTTGGATAAACCTGGAAGCAGCTCTGGTCCCATCTCTGGCGCCGATCTGTTAGTGAGAAACAACGCTCAATGAAGAACCCCTGTGATCATTAGAGACGAGTTTGACAGCTGCTGAATTTTGATTGTTTAACACTGTAGATATGGTGGTTATGGTGTAAATTCATGCATTTAAACAAAAAAAACATGTTTTTGGTGCCTAAACAGTAAAAATAATAAGACAAGATGAGACAAAAGTAATTTAAAAAAAGGTTGTTTTCCCACTAAATGTACTTTGCCAGTTGAAAGTTCAGTGTTGGACAGTGTCTTTGTTTCCCGTCTTTGTGAACCTGCTGATGGTGGCGATGAGAGAGAGGAGGAGAGGGAAACTCAAAGTCACTGAGTCAAGATCCGACCCAACAGTGTTTCAGGGCCGCGCTGAAATATCCGACTCAAGGCAGCGACTTCTCTTGACCTTGTAGGTCACATGTTTGGTTTCCCGTAAAACTACCTCAGACCTCCAGCCTAACCCTGCGTTCACACTGAAAGCGTCACGGGCGTCATAGGCAGCCGGCTGCCATTCATTGTCTATGAAAACGCGCGTTGAGAAGTGGCGGGACCGGCGGGACCGGCGGGGGCCGCGGGGGCGCGTCAATTTGAAGTTGAAAAATCGGAACTTTATGCAAATGAGCAGCGGCGACGCCGAGGCGTCGTCCAATCACAGACCGGGATTCCCGAAGCGAGAAGCCTCAATGCAGATTGTACTTTCATGTTCACACAAACGTACACTCATTCACATGCGTACATGAGCAGAGCTGTGCACTAACAAATCTATTTTCTCAGGAGTTATTATATTTCATCCAGAAAACTGACATTTTTGATGATTTGACTGCCGTTTTTACCTGAACTGATCACGTGAAACACGTATCTGATGGATGAGGAGCGGGATGGTCCGAACTATTTTATTTGCTACATTGATCCAACGAAAAATAATTAAAAACCGTGCTTATTAATCACAAAACACAGGTTAAACATCATGACCAAATCCGCTCCGACCCGATGTGTCAGTGATCAGCGCAGACAGACTGCAGCTTCGCCGGAATTATGGTTCTGCGTTAAATCGATGGCGTAGCCGACGGCGTAGGGTCGCGGTACGGTATGCGTCGCCGCGAACCCTACGCCGTCGGTTCTGCGTTGGTGTGACGCGGAACCATAAATCAGCCTAGGCAGATTTATGGTTCACCGGGAGCAAGGGCTCTGGCGGTTGATGTTGATCCGCGGACCAAACTTGTTAAGGAGCATCAAACTCACTCTTATCTACGCGGAAATAACGCTAAAATATAAAGAAGGCGTCCCAAAGTGTGATCTATGGTGAAATAGGAAACTGAAGATGTGTAAGCTATATGTGTAGACTATTTACACTGTTCCCTCCAGTTCTGCAGTGCAGCTTTAGCCCCTCCCACTGCAGCTTTAGCCCCGCCCACTGCAGCTTTAGCCACGCCCACTGCAGCTTTAGCCACGCCCACTGCAGCTTTAGCCCCGCCCACTGCAGGCGTCGACAGTACATGCCGCTTTCAGTGTGAACGCACCAAACAGCGAGATGCTGGCGTCAGGAGATTTTTGACGTTTTCACTGTGAACGCAGGGTTAGGACCCATCGTGGCATCCCCACCTCTATAATGTCGGATGCCATGATGTCCATTAGCAAGATCTACATACTTCTTCCTAAAAGTACAAAAATATTCCTTCAAATAAAATTGATATCTAACAGAATAGAAAATCTTCAGAGCTTCTGGAGCGGTCTCTTACATCACAGTCGTAGATTACTGCACACTTTTTTTTTGCAATTTTGAACTAATCGCAGATCCATTGGTGTCCCTCTCTGCTGTGCTTCATCACCCCCTATCTCCACCCTCACGAGCTACTGTAGTTGCCCCTCCCATGCAAAGTAACCATGGCAACTCAAGAAATGACACCGAGAGTCCTCCCGGCTCCTGCTGGCACGTTGGATTCCTGCAGACCCTTTTAAAAACACTCGATTATAACTCTCTTAACTGTTACAGCGCTAAATTGCTCGGTGGACATGATTATGATTCCCCTTTGTGTATGAGTTGTCACGTCTGTATGGATTTGTGAAGTAGCGCCCTGCTCTCCTGACGGAGGATCTGAGATTAGATGGACAGCAGAAGCGTGTGAAGGAACAGTAATTGGTTTAGTGTATGATTAATGCTTCTGTTGGCTTTGATGGATGGGAGACGGGGGGACGGGGGGGCGTTAACTCTGGCGGCCCCGTCCCATCAGTGCAGTCTCCCAATTTGCATGGAGGTCCCCCCGTCGGAGATTAGACACCCAAAACTAAAACTAAAAGCTTAAACGATGGGACGTGCGTCAAAGAAAAGCGTCATAGATGCAATATAATAATAATAATTGCCCTTTCCAAACTTTGACACCTCCTCATCATTGCAGGCAGCAGAGGAGGGCTGTGTGTGTGTGTGTGTGTGTGTGTGTGTGTGTGTGTGTGTGTGTGTGTGTGTGTGTGTGTGTGTGTGTGTGTGTGTGTGTGTGTGTGCTTGCATGGCTTCAGCCTTGATTTACTCGTGTTATTTTTAGCTGCAGTCGGTCCTGTTGGGTGGGGTCTATCTTTATCCTTCATGACCAGAGAACAAATCGATACGAAACATACCCTGGGCCAATATTTGTGTAAGCATACAACACAACTCAGCAGAGCATGACGGGGGAACGCTGACTGCTGCTGGACTTGTGCATTTTACTTGTACTCGCTGCTGTCGCAACACGTTTCCACTTCAAACCAAACAAAGTGCAGCTCAGGTGCACGACTGCATGTGTGGGAACAGAGGTGTCAAGTAACGAAGTACAAATACTTTGTTACCTTACTTAAGTAGAAATTTTGGTTATTTATACTTCACTGGAGTAATTATTTTTCCAGATGACTTTAACTTTTACTCCTTACATTTTCACGCAATTATCTGTACTTTTTACTCCTTACATTTTAAAAACAGCCTCGTTACTCTATTTCATTTCGGCCTTTAAAAAAAAAAACTATCCAGTTAAATTGCTCCATCCGGATAGAGTGAATTTGGTTGTGGTTGTTTCAGATGTTCTTGTCCAGTTTTGTTCTTACATCCGTTCCCTCAGATTCCTGCAACTAAACTTGGATGTACATTCCAATAAAGGTTAGGATAAATGATAACATGCCTCTGAAGATTTACTTTTTGCACGATTACAATACTTATAGGCAACTAGTCATCATATCTGCTGCTCTCTGAAACACATGTTAATGCTCAATAGTACACATATATGGTTCTTTAATATATTTACATTATACTAAGATTCTGATTCTGATTCTGAAAAGATGCATTCATTTTCAATGGCTTTTGTCCTTAATGGCTTTTTTCCCTCTTACATTACTTTTACTTTTATACTTTAAGTACTTTTGAAACCAGTACTTTTATACTTTTACTTGAGTAAAAAACTTGAGTTGATACTTCAACTTCTTCAGGAGTATTTTTAAACTCTAGTATCTATACTTCTACCTGAGTAATGAATGTGAATACTGGCTCGTCTTTAGGTGGACATGAAGGCTTGTCTTTGACTTGACAACAAGTAAATAGTTATGGATGTTCTCATGCAGTTCTGGGGCTGGTTTTATAAACTGTGAAGTGATGACAAAAACTGAAGGGACTGAAGTTCCCTCCTTGTTTCTTACTTTCTGTTTATTGCTATTTTCTATTTCATAACGTTTATTATGTTTTGCCAGAGTTATTTTTTCATGCCCTCCAGCCCTCTGAGATATTACCGAGATCACAGTCTGGTGACGCTGTTGTTTTCCTCCCGCCCTGCCCTCATCGTCACCGCTCTTTCGCCGTTTTCACGCTTACGCCTTGGAAACGTGAGCAGCATCATTGTCCTTTGACTTTGAATAGGTGATTGAAGGAAAACAGACTTCTTTCAAACGTATCAACCGATCAGATTGTGGCTACGCAGCTCAGGTCTAGCCAATGAAACCGCGCAATAGGTGGGACAGAGCTGAAGCCAGGGAGCCGTATGAAATTAGATTGGTTGTTTTTTAGTGGGATGATGAAGATTCAGTGTCAATCATTGCTGTAACGCTTCTGTGTGAACCTGATAATGAGCTACAAGCAGTCTCGTGCTATAACACCACTTTATCCTTTACCGCATTACATGTTATAAATAAACTTGTGTGGTTGATATAAAAGCTCCTGGCGTGGTACAAAAGAATTCACCCCCTTCAGAGTCGTCTTGGTTGTGAAACGTTTTTATGAAAAAGGCTGTAAATGTGAATGTGTATTTCTGCTCTAAAGTTGGACATTTGAACATGGGAGTCAATGGACAGTCACTCACTTTCGTAGCCGGCCTCCAGTGGTCGGGCGAGGAACTGCAACAGAGCTGAGTTCCCCGTGGGATTCAGATGGTTGGCGTGTGACAGAGTGGCCTCTGTCTGAGTCTTTATGCCGTTAAGCAATACAGTGATTGTGATTATTGTATGTTTGTATGCAGTGTTTTGTTTATTTGCATTTATCTATACAGGAATTGTTATTTGGAAGCTGCTTTCATTGTGTGGCTGATTAGTCCATGGAAAACATGCGGCTTGGGTTGCAATGCTCTGATTGGTCCATTGCTTGGCCGTGGGGAGGGGTTGACTCAGTACCTCTTGATTTGCGCTATGTGGCAATTTGTTGTTGGAGTTGTTTTGTCTTTAGTTTTCCAGGCCTGGAACTAGGAATGGGCGATATTTTACCGTTCACGATATACCGTCAAAAAAATTCCCAACGGTAAGAATTTGTCATCTCGCGGTAAAAACGAAAAATTCTGGTTGATGACGTTTTTTTTGTAAAGCTGATTTATGGTTCTGCGTTAAATCCACGCAGAGCCTAAGGCGTAGGTTACGCGGCGACGCGCACCATACGGTGCGCGTGAAAGAAAAGGAAGGAAGGAAGGAAGGAAGGAAGGAAGGAAGGAAGGAAGGAAGGAAGGAAGGAAGGAAGGAAGGAAGGAAGGAAGGAAGGAAGGAAGGAAGGAAGGAAGGAAGGAAGGAAGGAAGGAAGGAAGGAAATGAGCCAGAAAGAAAGAAAGATATGAGCCTGAAAGAAAGAAAGAAAGAAAGAAAGAAAGAAAGAAAGAAAGAAAGAAAGAAAGAAAGAAACAAAGAAACAAAGAAACAAAGAAACAAAGAAACAAAGAAACAAAGAAAAATTCCCGTTGATGACGTGTTTGTGTAACAAACATGGCGGATCTGAGAGCGAGGAGTCATTCCAGTTTTGCAGTACAGGTGTAACTCATTTAATTGGTTTTCATTAATTCAATTTAATTGGTGTAGTTTAGTAGCATTTAGTATCTTTTAGAGCAGTGATTTGGGGGCTCCAAAGACTGAATGTGGTGATAGATTTATAGTTACAAAGGTGGTATTTTTTTTATTGTCATTTTTATTGTTATCGGGATAAATGCCAGAAATTATCGTGATACATTTTTTAGTCCATACCGCCCATCCCTACCTGGAACACATTAAAACTTCTCTTTCATCTACAAGTCTGCTTCCTGTCACATCTGTCATTTAAAGGTGTTTTCTCTGACAAACAGCCGTTATACAATCCCTCACTCGGAAACATGGCACCCGGTCGAAAGCTAAAGAGTTTCACTCCATCTTCCTCCAATTTGAGATCCTTTCTCTTTGTTTTGAAGAGAAGCCTCGAAGGACGAGATGCGGACAGTTACGGATATAAGTCATATAACTGTTTATGAACATGATGATGAAGAAGAGCCTTGTGAGGCTGATGGATGTGTCTCAAATACCTGTTATAGATATGAAGACATCATGACTGGAATGAAAATAACAAGGAGGCAAAAAACCATGACTTCATATCATTTTGTAACATACAGTATTAACTGAAAACAGGCCCTGGGATGAAGGTCAAAGGTATATGCAAAACTTTGCATGTTTTGAGATGTATACGATAAGCAAAATGAATGACCTACTCTGGGATGAAGGGCGCGATCAGCTGCATGGCCCCAGCAGCTGTTTGCGACACGCCGTCCACTTGAAAATGTAAAGTTTCCATGTTAAAGTGGATTGAATAACCACTCGATCTTCAGTGTGATTGCACTCTGTTTACATACAATTGATCCTCTCACAATGAAAGTGTGATTACCAGCGGGGCCATCTCTGAGGCCGTCGCAGCAGAGCCCCCCCCCCCCCCCCCCCGCCGTCCCACCTCACCAGTCGGATCCTTAAGCTGTGGAAAACATCCCAGAGAGGCCCTGTAGTAAATGTTAATGAACTGCAGAGAGGATCCATTCATTTTGGGGACGTGCGAGCCACTCCCCTTTTCTTTTTCGTGCGATCTGCCTCCTGATTAATTGCTGGTGTCCGTGCTGCAGCTCATTTGCAATCTATTACGGTGTATTTGCTTTGTGTCAGAACGCAGCCCAAACACACTGCATCATGTCGGGGCCGAAAGGTGCGCGGAGCCGGGGCCCGGTTGGTGGCTCCACCACGAGCACGCCCGTGCACGCCCGTGCACGCCCGTGCACGCCCGTGCACGGCTGCCTGCTGATATTAGTACTAATGCAATAACTGCAATAATAACAGCAATGACGGAGGACCGGTTGAAGAATTGTACTTTGATTTGTATTCTCAGAGATAAACGGCCATGTTACTACAACTGACTTCTTGTGCAGTTTAGATTTGGATGACACTCACTGCTTTTTCACTACCAGTTTATATAGAAATATAGTTTATATCGAAATACATATATATATATTAGGGGTCGGCGATATGGCAAAAATATCATATCACGATTTTTTTTAGATAAAATCACGATTTAAATTGTATCACAATCTTAAATTGAAAAAATAAAAACAGCCTATACATGTTCCTGAGAGTAACAATAATTTAAAGAGACTTCTAAAATTGGGTTTAGAGCCATCCGACCCGTTATTAGAAACTAGGATAGCAGAGTGCCGTTGTCCTCGATGCAGAAATGGGGCCAGAAAAACAAATCTTGACTGATTGTAGTTGTTTCAATAACTGGCATTTGTCTGTGACAGTTTTCAGGTGGTGTCAGTTTGTTCATCCTAATTGTTTACATTATGTTCAGTATTCCAACTTTCTACAAAGCTGGTTTGTGTAGAAAATCTTTAATTGCACTCTGACATCTGAATTCACTTTAAACATTCTGCTGAATTTTTACTAGAACATATTTTTTTTGGAAAAGTATTAATTTTATGTATTATTCTAATATTGATGCAACAGTTGATCGACTAGTTACTAGGAAGTATATTAAGCTGTTTCGATAATATCAACTGGTTTTAATCCATTTTTAAGACTCTCAGAGATGGAGTTGCGCCACATCTTTACATTTACCATCTTTATTCTGGGAAATTGCATGAAAAAGACAAAACTTGATAGAAATCAAAACAACGGACGTATGAAATGAGAAAGAAATCCATACTTTAATGACATTTATTGTTGGATGTTTTTTCTTTCATGTAGTTTAACCAAGTGTTGCCGGATACATCATCGTTGAAATTTTGACTCCTCTGTAACACCCAGATATTAAAATAATACATTTTCCATGTTATACATTATATTACCACTATAACTGGTGTCAGTGTATTTAAGAAAAAAAGATTTTTGTGGCTTTAGTGGCCTTTATTCAAAGTTTAGATGGGAAGGGGGTAGAGAGAGAGAATGGGGAGGACATGCAGTAAAGAGCCGCAGGCCGGGACTCAAACCTGCGACCGCTGCAGGAGGACTGAAACCTCAGTACACTTAACCACTGTGCCACCCTGCGGCCCATGTTTTTTATTTCTACCTTCACAAAATGACTTTTTTATTTATACCTAAAAAAATGTATACCTAAAACAACCCAGGAGGTGAAGCTGGAGCGAGGAGACAGAGACGTTCCCACCTCTGCAAAGCCCTCTTAGCACCCGGTGGGAGAGCCGCTGACAGCTCTGCAGCCGCGCCGGAGTCCAGAAATAAATAAAGAAATGGATTAAAAGGAAAAAGGAAATGAGGCCTGGACAAAGGCAGGTGACGGACTGGAGGTTCCTGGGTTCCTGGGCTCTGCCTGGGGGTGTGTTGGAGGACGGAGCGGGACAGCTGGAGGTTGCGGCAGAAGGACGGAGTCAAAGTGTGACAGATGGAGGAGCGAGCAAGGGGCAAAGGAAGGGAACAGATAACAAGATGTAGCTCGGCGGTGAAGTTAGAAATGAAAGAAGATGAAGGTGATCCGGGTCCAGATGGCCCCCGACAGCATATCTGGGCCTGTATTTGAAATGCAAATAACAAAGTGTTTCGATAGAAGACGTCTTTGGCATTTGACATTCAGTCTGGCTGATTCGTTTTCTGTTCCTCGGTCCAAATAAAACCCGACAGCGGTTGAGGAAATTACAGGACGACAGAGACGCTATCGACCAAAAACGCCACTAGAACTGACTTAATTATCATTTTCAGTCATTTATGTCCTCATTTAGAAGCCAGAGAAGGATTTTTTTCTTATATCATACAGTGGAAACAAGTGGATCTTACATGTTGGGGTTTTCTCTAGGCCTGTGTTGAAAAAATATTTTTTCCGATTTTAAATCAATTCTCATATTAATTCCTAAAAATCGATTCATATGTCTAAAGATCTTTTTTTTATTATTACATTTTTGCTAGGTGAACTTTAATCTCAGTAGTCTCGTCATTTAATTCACGCTTGCGCCGGGTGTGAAACTGTCAAACAATGAACATGGCGTTGAAGAATAGCGGTAGCGTTAACAAAGCCCCGGTTTTGAAAACTGGTGAAAGCTTTAAATCTTGTATCTGGGGCCATTTGGGGTTCAGAAACGACGGCAAAAAAGGTGAGCTGCACGAAAGCAAAGTGATTTGCAAGGCATGCCAAACAGAAGTGAAGTACTGCGGTAATAGAACCAATCTCAGGAATCATATGTTGTGACATCACGAGATCTCCTGTCCAAGCCGTCAAAAAACATTTTTAATAACACTAACCCAAATCAATATTGGAATCGGATCAAATTGTGATAATTGATTCTGAATTTTGTCACGGTTGGTGTTTGTTGAGGACCCAAACGCAGGAGAGCAGGAGGCAGGAGTTGCAAAAAAGCAGGGTTTATTTTAAAGAAACCAAAAACCAAAGCGCTGCTTAGCAGGATCAAAAAACACAAAACAGGGATTCAAAAAACTGGGAGCAAAAACTTGGCAGGAAACATGGAGGTAGAAACAGTACAGACCGACAGGGAGAAGGGGAATGACAAAACCAGTTACAGTATACACAGGAGATAACGAGACACAGGTGCAGACAAGCAGGGCAGTTTGGAAACAGGAGGGACAGAACTGAAACTCAAAAACTGGGGGGAAGTGTCAAACCCTGACAAATTTTAAGAATTAGAATCAAATCGATTCTTGACATTTTAATCGATCCCGAGCCCCAGTTTTTTCCCTCTTCAGTGTGATGCAGAGCTTTTTTTGCTTGTTTAAAAGTATTATTGTGTAATTAAGTCATATAAAAGGGATTTGTTGCTTCTGAAGTAGGGCTGGACGATATGGACCAAAAGTCATATCTCGATATTTTCTAGCTGAATGGCGATAATCGATATATATTGATATTTTTTCTGTGCCATAATTGGGGTTTCCCCCAAAGCATTATAGCATAGCATCTCTGTTAGCTTCATTTTTTCTGAGGCAAACCCTTAAAAAACAGTCAGTTTTAATACAAAACCACGTGCCAAATGTCACACAGGTACCTTTATTAACAGAGGTCTGCACAATATCAAAATGTATAAAACAAATGAAATAAAAATAAACTGCCTGCATATATAGAATAAAAATGCTTCTTGAATAAAATAAAACAAATATCCCTTTCCTGCATAACAATTAAATTAAAATACACTGCAATTAATACAATGTAGACAGTAACAGGCATACTTTTCCACTGAGGTTGACAGTTGTGCAAATAACAAAACATTTGTGCAAATCTCAAATAAAACATTCAAGTCAATTTGTCACAAAATAAGCTATATCAAAATCATATTTTTTTTTTTTTTTTTTCAAATCGATATAAACGATATTGTCTCATACCATATCGTGTTTGAAAATATATCGATATATATTAAAATCTCGATATATTGCCCAGCCCTATTCTGAAGTGCCTGAAACACCTCACTTCTTGGACCGAGAAGAGTTACTGACATCTTTTCTGACCAATCAGATGAGTTATCGGTGCAGACGAGATTTTACCATCATGTCTGAGGAGCGTCCGCTCAGGAACTGGAGGATTGGTAACTCCATGTTGAAGTCGGGCCCCTAAGGGTGCTGCCCTGGCCTTCGCCCCCCTGGGGGGGATTAGAGGCTGCTGTCAGTGCGATGCTGCTCAGATGGCCGTGTTTACTGCTACGAAAGGGCTGGCAGACCCCACTGTCACAGCAAATGGTGCTGCTGGGAAAACAAACACTTGTAATGAGACTGTATCTGTCGGCGCCGAACGCCCGACGGAAAAGTCGGTAAGAGGTTGCTAAGTTGCAGAAGAAATGGCTGATGAGGTCGGAGCGGCGCCTCTTTGACACAAGTGTGTTTTGGGACCTTTTTTGTCAGGTTGGATGTTGAACTTGTCTAATTGATTTAGATGTTTGTTCTGTCACTGGCATCTCCGACAGGAGCAGCTTGACGGAGTGACTTGGGTGCTTAACCTGAAGGATGATGATTTAATAGGCTTCCTGGGGGGGAAATGATTTAAACCCGGTGTCTGAGAAAAGCTTACATACGATTATTCACGTCTGTGGCGGTTCGTACCCGTTAGACAAAGCCTGCGTCGAACTGCTGACGCCGCCGCTGATTAAAAAAGAAGACAATAACTCAGCAATCAGCAGATCCGAGCGAATCTGGGAATTTGTCAAAATGAAGTTGCTGCGTCCTGATGTGGGCGAGGATAAGGTGTAGCGAAGCCCACTGAGGAGGATGATGTAATTTCCAGTGGAGCTTGCTGCCCCCCTCTCCCTCCCTCCCTCGCCTTTCTGCCCCGAGTGTGTGTGTGTGTGTGTGTGTGTGTGTGTGTGTGTGTGTGTGTGAGCGCTCACCTTCATGTGTCTGTATCTCCGAGAGCAGCGAGGAACAGGATGAATTTTTAATGAATAGCAGTGTGGCTTCTCTTTGCTCCCTCAGATCGCTTTCCAGGACAGGGTGTCTCTCATGATCATAGCAGCATGCACACGAGGCAGCGCGGGGTGAGGATAAGACACACACACATGCACACACACGCGCTTTCACCTGGAAACCACTGCAGATCCAGGCGGCGGCTGCACACGCTAGTGCTGACGGGAGCCGCGCTGGCGCTTGTACGTCCACCGTAGCAGCATTGTAGCGTGTGTGTGTCACGCTATTACATCACGACCTCGCCAGGGCCTACGGTGTGGCGGGCCTGTGCATGACTGCACGGACAAGTTGTGAGAATGAATCTTTTATTTACCCACCGTGTTCCTCGCGCGGCGCGCTCCGGGGCAGCGGGGCCACAAAGTCGTCACACGACGCCGCGGTATTGAAGGCCGCGCGTCTGAAAAGTGAAATAAAGTGGAAATAACAGCCTACAGGGCTCCATTTCCAAACCACGTTATTGAATTGATCGGTGAATAAAATCAAATCCTCTTTGGCTTTTATGGATTCAATAGCAGAACAGCCTGTTAAAATTATGTAAAAACGAGCACAGACCATGTAATGAGGGTTACATGTTAAGGGCATGTGGATATATAAATATATATTTATTGATATAAAAAGAAAAGGTTCAATGCTCACAGGTTGACACAGTTTGGTCCTGACTGAATGCCTGTAGCAACGCTTTGGTCAAAGCTATCCCATAGATACAGTTTAGCAGCACTTTTTACAGCTTGTTCATGCTAGCTGGTTTTAGGGGGCGGGGCCAGACACATAACTCCGCCCCCTTACTTTCACGACTTGTGCTTCTTTTAAAATTGGTGTCCCAATTCCACACTTTCCTCTTCCAAAGGTATTAAAAAGGAGCTTGACGTGTCGTTGAATAGTAGGGGTGTAACGATGCACTAATATCACGATACAGTACGATACACGATATTGAGGTCACGATAACGATACGATATTATAGCAGTATTTTTTTAACAACCTTGCATAGCCAGTTTATCTGTAGTGATTAGTCTGTTTTAGATTGGGCGGAGTGATACGCCACAGTACGGCACTAGGTGCTGTGTTGATGTTCTAAAATCCTACACTGTTGAGGGACATTAAAGTACACTGGAACTCAGCAGAAGTTGTCCCCGTGTTTATCCTACTCACGACCCCAAAAAGGTTTAATTTAATAAGGTAAGGCTTAACTCTAGACCAGACTTAAAAGTTCAGAGCTCAAAACCCCCCAAGAGTCCTGTGATCGGGACCGCAAAACGGTACTAGTTTCTTCTGAGCGGAGTAAGATTTTTGTCCGCGGGTCGAGGCACGGTCGTCACGCGTGGTCGGATGCGCGTTACTAGTAAACACAATAGATTAATATTAATAACCCAATATCGCGATACAGTTTGTCACCTCCACGACACGTTTCGTGAGGTTTTTTTGTATCGCGAAATTTCGTGGCACGATATATTGTTACACCTCTATTGAATAGAGATGGTAAAGCATCGCCCTGATCTGGATCTGTGTGATGTCACAGAAACCCGGCACAATTGAACTCACTAGCCTCTTTTCCACCAAACCGGTTCCAGAGCTGGTTCCGGGCCAATTCTGGTGTTGGTTCACAACTCATTTAACTTGTGAACCAGCTGAGAACAGGTTTGCTTTTCCACAGCTCGGGGGCTAAGGGGAGCCACGTCATTACGTTGCTGCGTTGGCGTAAAAGTTGAAGCAACAACCAGGTATTTGCTCTAATAGGACTTGGTCCATGTAGCTCCTCCGTGGACACAGCTCTAAAAAACAGGTTGTAGCAGGGCGAGTGCTACGGGGCCCGACCGACAGGATAGAGAGGACACAGAGTTTTGTGCAGAACCTTTTATTGTTAAACACCGCCACAAGCACAGCATCCAACACGACATCAGCAGATTCAGCTTCAGTCTCCCACCCCCTTGCTGCTGTCCAGCCCTGCCTTATAAGGCAGGCAGGGTGGAGAGGCTGACGGGACACACCTGTGTCCCATCAGCCTGAGTGGCTGCAGCTCCTCCACCCTGCCACACAGGTTGTCTCCTCCTCAGACCACTGCTGCTTTGCTGCATCCAGATTAATTCTTATTTGAAAACGTCTCCCTCTCCCAGTCTTGCGATTGCCGTTTATATCATAGCAGAGTTGTTGTGTCTATCGTTTGTTCAGGCGATGTCCCCGTTAAGGAAGAATCAACGCTCATGTCTGGGTGTTGGTTTTGTTTGGTGTTTTTATATTCAGAAAGTGGCGCCTCGTTAACCCAGCAGTCTTTTGGAATAAAAGACAACAGCTTATTTTCTTGGAAACTGTTCTCTGAATAGCCAAGAAATAGTTTAAAGGAAATTCAGAGGAGGCTCGTAATTGACTTGATATTTTTATTACAAAAACAACTCACGGGCCCCTCCCCTCCCTCTCTGCTGTGCTTCAGCTCTGCCCCCAAGGCCGCTCCTTGCAGGGGAGGCGGTTTTGTGCAACGAAATCGTACACTGAATGACACTCCTGAGTCAGGTGAACCAGACTTGATCACTGATTCCACCTCTGACGGATTATTGTAAGGTTAAAATATGGCAAAAAAGGTTATTTTAATTCAGGTTCTTGCAGCAGCGGCTACGTGAGCGCGACCAGAGAACAGTGTATGAATCAGCAAATACACTAAACTATAGATAATAGAAAGATTACATGTAGAAATGCTGTCGTGGTGCATTCTCACATTAAAAAGGCTAATTTGAGGCAGGATGAACCGAAACTGATAAATAATACTTTACTGAACACTCAAAGGGCTTCACACTTCAGGGGTGACCTTGAGGAGGAAAAGACAACAACAGAGGACAAGAGACAACTAAACTTCAGAGAGCACATCCCGTCCGTGGGGATACAGTACAAAAGCACCTTTTTAAGCCACAAGCTTCCCTACGAAGGCGTGCTCGGCTCTGGGACGGAACCGCAAATACTCGATCAGGTGGAGATTAAGACGGGGAAGCTACGTTGCAGCGGGTCGCCTGCACATCTCAACCACTCACTGAATGAGATATTTCTATACATATATATATATATATATATATATATATATATATATATATATATATATATATATATATATATATATATAAAATATAAAAATATATATAAAATATAAAATATAAAAAAAAATACCTATTCAACTCCACCTTTTTAACTATAAATCTATCTCGCTCTCAGATCCGCCATGTTTGTTACACAAAAACGTCATCAACGGGAATTTATCCTTTTTTCTTTTGGTGTGATGACAGGAAGTACTGAATAAAAAACAACCTCTAGGCTTTAATGAGGCCCTTCTTAGTTTGGGGAAAGCAAGTTTGGCGCTTTAAACACTGGACGTGCGCGTGGCTGAAGCAGCTTAAGCCCCGGTAACTGTTAGTGTCACCGGTGGCACTTAATCTTTTTCCTGTCATGATCCACATTCTACGCTCTCTGTTCCCAACAGAACTTTTCATTTCATCACACAGCAACAGAAAAGCTTAGAAAATGTCCTTTCAGACCGATTTCTCAACTCTGGATTCATGTCAGTCGTCATTCTTCCGGGCTGCAGCATAATCGTTGGTGCCATCGAGGTTTGGGAATTGAAGCAAAAGCAAATGTTTAGCTCAGTTTTAGCATCGTTTTAGCACTTTGGTGCCCCATGTCGTTTGTGTGTGTGTCTGTGTGTGTGTGTGTGTGTGTGTGCAAATGTAGGTCACGCTCTTCTCCAAACGTCATCTGTCAGAAATGTGCTTGTAGTACGCAGAGAGACGGGCTCGTCAGTGCGAACGCTAACCACATGCGGGCTTAATTAAAATGATTACCCAACAGAATTAAGTGCCGATCAGAGAGCCTGTCATCTTCTCCAACCCGACCCCCCCCCCCTCCTCCTTCCGACGCTTTTTCAGAGGCCACAATATTAAATTTCCTTTAGCAGCAGCTGTGCAGGGGATTTAACCGAGGAGGAAGACGAGCTGCGAAGGACGGGAGGATGGAGGCATCGGAGGAGTCGCTGAGGAATCTGTGGCGGCGAAAATGGTGTGCAAGGCGATGTTTGCCTTCTATCAGGCCGTGAGGGGGGAGGAGGGGGGTGCGTGTGGGTTGTAAGCACTCGTGCACTCACACAAACACACACACACTCATACCCGGCAGCATTTACATAGATGTAATGAAACAGGGAAATGGATGAGTGCCTGTTTCCATCCATCTAGCCATCTTGGCTGCCCCGCTTTTCCTCCTCCCAGCATGCCACGCTGCCCGCCGCTGCAGCAGGGCAAGAGATGACATGTGGACACTCAGTGAATTGCCAATCGCCACTGATAGAGAGAGAAAGGGAGAGAGAGAGGGAGAGAGGAGGTGGGTTTGACGCATCCAGACTGCAACCATTGCCTTTTTTTTTTTTCTACATTAAAGATTAGGAAAAAAAGAGCTGCAGAGAGGCGCTACGCTGAATACTGGATGCGTGTCCCCCCCTCCACCCTCCGCACACCTCATCCCCCCCGCTTCCCTGACCCTCTATCACACTACCTCACCCTCTCCCCCCCCTCTCAATCTCTGTCTCCCTCACAGGAGGAGAAATCAATACCCACAAATTAATCATTCTGCCATGGACATGGCGAGGGAGGGCGGCCGGGTCGGCGGCGGCGGCGAGGGCACCGGGCAGAAAATGGGAAGGGGTGTTTAGAGGAGGTATTAAGAGAGATTTCTGGAGACTTTAGGAAAATGAGGATTGTGGGAGCACACGTGCACACGTGCACGCTCCGGCAGATGTGACGGAACTAAGCTCTCAACTCGCGTTTGAGGTGATTTGAGAGAAGTTTACTTTTGAAGTATGATGCTGGTTCTCACACTCGAGTTACCGAGCTACACAAATGCAGTGGTGTTGATCTTACAGTGGCTAAAAGTGGGTACAAATATTGCAATATTGCTCCATACTAGGGCTGGGCGATATGGACCAAAAGTCATATCTCGATATTTTCTAGCTGAATGGCGATACTCGATATATATCGATATTTTTTCTGTGCCATAATTGGGGTTTCCCCCAAAGCATTATAGCATAGCATCTCTGTTAGCTTCATTTTTTTTCTGAGGCAAACCCTTAAAAAAACAGTCAGTTTTAATACAAAGCCTCGTGCCAAATGTCACACAGGTTCCTTTATTAACAGAGGTCTGCACAATATCAAAATTTATAAAACAAATGAAATAAAAATAAACTGCCTGCATATATAGAATAAAAATGCTTCTTGAATAAAATAAAACAAATATCCCTTTCCTGCATAACAATTAAATTAAAATACACTGTGCAATTAATATAATGTAGACAGTAACAGGCAGACTTTTCCACTGAGGTTGACAGTTGTGCAAATAACAAAACATTTGTGCAAATCTCAAATAAAACATTCAAGTCAATTTGTCACAAAATAAGCTATATCAAAATCATTAATTTTTTATTTTTTTTAAATCGATATAAACGATATTGTCTCGTACCATATTGCGTTTGAAAATATATCGATATATATTAAAATCTCGATATATATCGCCGAGCCCTACTCCATACTGCATACTAATGCTATTTTGAAAATGACCCGTGTGATAAAGCGTCAACGCTGGGTTTCATGTTGGGATAGTAGTAGCATCTCAGTTAGAGCAATGTCCTCCCAGGTAGCAAGAGATGTTAAATCAATGTGGAATTATGCTAAAAAAGGTTGGATTTTGGTTGGTTTGATGATTGATTGATGGTGGATCAACCATCAATCAATCATTCTAATGCCAACATGTAATCAATGTTGAACGTATTGTAGAGCCTTCATCATTCATAGTGATGTGTACATAATTCACCTGCATAGAGATGTTAGTCACAGCATTACCATACAGCGTTTATTCAGGTTATAATTTATGTTGTTACTAATGTTTTGGTCTATGTGTTTTTTGTCTTACGGTCCCTCTAAGTACAGTGACGTTTTTGGAGTCAGTTAGTTCTGTGATGGGAAGCGCGAGCTTCTTAACGTTTAGACCCCGTCCACACGTAGCCGGATATCTGCAGATATCTGCTAAACCGAAGATTTTTTCCTACGTTTGGACCTGTCATCCACATGAAAACTCAAATAAACGAATGTTTAAAAAAAACCCGGGCAAAGTGAAGATTTTTGAAAACTCTGTTTATGTAGATGCGTGTAGACAGAGACAACAGAGTTTTTCGTTTTCGAACGTCAGATTATGCCTGAGTCTGACGTCTAACGTGCGTCCATTGTTTACTACAGAACTACAGATGATCCACCATCTGTTCTCCAAGCTATTTATTAAATAAATGGTCTCTGCTCTTGACCACCGTTTACTGCGTTACACCGACATAGAGCCTACGCCGTAGGGTATGCGGCGACGCACACCGTACGCTGTACCCTACGTCGTAGGGCTGCGTCTATTTAACGCGGCAGCTCCGTGGTGGGACACGGGGGGACTCGGGCTCGTTACCGAGAAGAAGACGCCGCTCCCGGGGAAGCTGCGCCGCGGAGGCCGGAAGACCAGATGATCTACAGGTTTGGAATGCTTATGAATGTGGTCGAAAACGCAGATCTTCGGTTATGTGTGGAAGGTTTTTTTTTAAAAAAACGATGTAATGTGGATACAAATTATTTTATAAACGGAGGGGGAAATATTCGGTTTTAAAAATACCCGGCTACGTGTGTACATAACATTAGTTTCAGTTACCTGGTGGATTTAATAAAGGGACACACGCTTCTGTGTCCGCACCGTGAGAAGTTGTCGGCTCGTCTATTTTCACGACTTCCACAGTATTCTGTTTCTGTCAAACTATATTTCAACGTTGCGTCACTCTTATTTTGCTATCATATTTCACTCGAACCTGCGGCCTGAAAAGTTCTGGTGTGTCTGGGCGGAAACGTTGGTTGGATTTAGTGCAGAAGGGGGTTATAAGTGGAAAGTGAGAGTCAACGACGGACTCCTGCAGTGGGCGAGATATCTGACCCTGATCCACGGTTGTCCTGTACGTCACAAACAAGTGTCCTCTGAGGAATCACGGTTTTTAAGTGGTTTTGTCTTTTTCTCTGTTGGAGACGTCACACTAATAAAATATGAACCTGATATGTTGAACTTTGGTTGTTTAGTTTTAAAGTGTGACAAGAATATGTCATAATGCCATGTTCCATGTCAGTTACAACGCAGCTTTATTCATTTAAAAACAGGCTTTCCCATATTTTGATCATTAGAAGGAGCACAGTATGATTATAAATAGTAATTATGGACGTATAATTGCTAAATGAAGCCGTTTCTACCCCCTCAACATTTGATGTAATGTATCATATCAAAATCCCTTTTCAGAGATGCTTTTATTGTGAAAGGAATGCACGCATACCCTAATTTGTATGCGTACCGTAACGCAGCAACCGAGCAAAGTGATGCAAAGTGGTTCAAACTGTAAGATCATGACACGACTGTATGCAGCATATGTTCAGCGTCCTCTGCACGAAACCAAGTACCAAACATTTGTGATCGTTTTGGGATCATAATGTTCTTGTAAACCCGGAGTCTGTCGAGCTCGGGGCCCGGTGGGTGCTTAGAAGTCCCCTGTCACTTTTGTTTTCTCAAAGTTCCTCAGTAAAGTGAACAAGTCTGCATTTTAGTGTGCAGATATACTGTCAGACAATTCAATTTGTTATCTCCGACAGAAAGCAGCTGTCTCGCAGTGCTGGAATTTGTCTCCCCTGCCGATGTGTGATGTCGGGCCGAGCTACCTCGGAGAACTCGCTGTAATTGGCAGAGATGGGAAAGGTGACTTTGACAGTGTGAGCGTGCGATTTCTGATTCCTTCGCCGTTATCTCAATTTTTAATTTGAAGCCAGGCTTTAGAGGAAAAAAGCTCAGATATCCTTTGGAAGAATCATCAATGTCAGCGTGGCATTTGCCATGGATGGACCAGCGCCAAGCTTGATGACATCAGAGCCCCGTGGCTCGCAGCGAGAGGGCTCATATCACACGTATTGATCGGCCTGTCCAGAGCCATGGGAGTCATGTGAATGATTCCCAGGGCTCTGCTTACACTGGAGCGACATCCAAGACGGCTCGAGACGTGTAAGTGGCGGGGAGGGGGCGCGTAAGTGCTTTACTGTAAGTAAACCAGTATTACTCATCCACCCCGGACACCGCCTGGACTGTACTAGCACTCACTCGCATCCACCTCACCCTGCGTCTGCCGGAAGCTGCTGCGCTGAGCTGGACTTTTTTCTTCTTTTCTTTTTGCCACTTGTACTTCTGCAGATTTCCCTCCACAACCTTATCTACCAGGTGCTGCTGAGTCTGCAGCTTCCGGAACAAAAGGACACTGATAGAATTATTTAAATCGTGTGAAAAGTCTTTTGAAATCCTTTTTTTTTTTTTTTTTTTTGGTAGCAGGCAAGTAGGGGGAGAAGATGAAGAAATTATCACCTGACTTCCAACGGTGCACACGCCGAGTTGGATTTGACTTTCAACACCGCCGAGTCGTCAAGAGCGCTGTGATGCTAATAAACACACAACATTTAAAGCATGTGTTAAAAAAAAAGGAGCATGCTCCCCATCTGCCGGTTCTCACTCCGTTTGAAAATGACAAGTACTTTGTGCGCCCGAGGAGAGGCCTCACTCTTCCACGCTCGCGCTCGCGCTCAGCGGCGATGGTGGGAGTGATTTTGAACCAGACGCTTTTGACAGGAGAGAAAAACAGAAAAGACGGATGAGGGCATTTTGCAAAAGAGAGGAGAGCGAGGGTGTTAGAGTAAATATCATATGCTGGGTGGGTAACGGCGTCCAGGCTGCGGCGACGCGAGCCCACATGGAACCAGACAGAAGCCTCGCGAAGGACGAGGCAGCCACGTGAACAAAGATGAAATGTTTAGGGGGGGGGAGGGTTGTAAAACTGCTTACCTCATTGTTGAGATGTTTTTTTTTAGCTCTTTGTACAGTTTAGACCAGGGGTCGGCAACCCGCGGCTCTAGAGCCGCATGTGGCTCTTTAGCGCTGCCCTAGTGGCTCCTGGAGCTTTTTCAAAAAAGTTTGACCTCTTTTTTTTTTCTCTTTCCTTTTTTTTCTCCTTTTTCTTATTTTTTCTCCTTTTTTTCCTTTTTTTCTTTTTTTCTTTCCTTTTTAATCTCGACATTTCAAATTTTTTTCTCAAAATGTTTACATTTTTCTCAACATTTTGACTTTTTTCTCAAAATTTTGACTTTTTTCTCGACATTTCTACTTTTTTTCCACATTTCGACTTTTTTCTCGACATTTGGACTTTTTTTCTCGACATTTCGACTTTCTTCTCAACATTTCAACTTTTTTCTCGACATTTCGACTTTCTTCTCAACATTTCAACTTT